>NC_090932.1:426378426-427003426 GCF_040938575.1 Ambystoma mexicanum | reverse complement strand
GCAGCTTTCAGAGGCTCCAACACCGGAGCTGTTCCTCACCTTGTAATATATGAACTGCATAAAATATACCTCTACCTTTCCCCTTTATTGATGGCAACAAGTAAACCTGGACTTGGGGATGACTGCTCCCCATACCCCACAACACAGGAAAAAAGTTTCATCCATTTCACATCTTGTTCAGCACTCCCTTACCTGACCTGTTGTTATCTTTGCCTGTGTATCTTAAGGCTAATCATTCACAGCTCATATCTTGACCTGGGGTTGACATCCCATGATCGAACAAGCCATCCTACATTGAAGGGAGGTGCATGCTGCCTGTGCTGTTATCGGCTCTAACAGTTTAAGCGAATGAAGCATGACTCCATCTGCATGTTGTAAGGGTCCAGAAGTAGACTCAGGACACAAGGGTTGCATGCTTGTTGGTATAGACTTTTACTGAACTGAAAATAAGCACAAACCCTACCTGTCCCTATAACTAAGAGGGGCGTCCCTATTTCAAACAAAACTAAGGATAATGTTAGAATGTCTGTCAAAAGTATAAAGTCCGCTGTCCTATGTCCTAAACCTATTTCCGTCTCCTACACTTTAACAGAAAACCTATAACTAAACTACACCCTGCTTATAACAGGTTGATTACCTTCTTCTGGATACTTCAAACAGTTCAAAGTTCCAAGATCCAAAACAATATTGGGAAGGCATCTCCCTTCACCAAGTATTTCTCAGGTTCTCTTAATCAATAGTCTTATTTATCACAGTTCACTCTTCTGTCAAAGGATATTGCTTCTGGTCTTCTTGTGAATTGTGCCAAAAGAGTCTTTAACCCACCCAAACCCTGAGCTTCTGGTGACTTGTGCCAAAGGATCTCTTTTCTTGGACTTCTCGTAACTTATGCCAAAGGTTCTCTTCCCCTGGACTTCTTGTCTCATTCTGCAGGTCCAAGACCCCTTGTTCAGCTTCATAATATCTCTCAACTAGGCCGGGTTCGCTCTCCTGCTACACCTTTTTCAGTCTCCTTGAGGAGCTCTTTCACCCCAGTCGTTCTCAAATGGTCTCTCTCGATGTTTGGGTCCTTAACCCCTCTTTCAGCTCTGAAATGCCTTTTAACTAGGCCCGGTTCACTATCCTGCCAAGCCGCTATGTATCTCTTTGGGGCACTCTTTCACCCCCTCCAATCTCAATTTGACTCTCTCTTCGGTCCCACTGGGATGAGACAGATGGCTCTGCACTTCCTCCCAACCAAAGCCTCTGGGTACTCCCTGTGCCTTCTCGGTCCCCCCTCTGCATATCCTTGTACTTGATCTGCGAGGGTTCGATCCTCTGCAACACCAGCAAGTTTCTACGACTTCTCCTGGGCTCTCACAGTGTTCCTTTGGTTCTCAGCGGCGCCACCTCGCTGGCTTTTATCCGTGCATCGCCTGGACCACTCGAGTGGCTTGGGTTCTGCCACCGGATGCGGTTTCTCCCACAACCAGGTAAGTTGTGGTTCTTCCCCACCTTGTTATTCTTTGCTTTTCTGCTCCAGGCATTGGGTCTGTCGCGGGACCTCTCCACAGTGCTCCGCTCCCCGGCATGAAGCTGCTCTGTGGCAGGACAGACTTCGAGGAGAGTCCCTTTGTCAGTTTCTATATACTGGGCTCGTCCTAGCTTCCAATAGCTAGCATGTTTGTGTCGGTTCTGCGTAGGGCTCTGAATCGCCCTGCTCTTCCTCATGGCAGTGCTGTTGGAGTCATCCATATTCACTCTTGCCTGTCATAGTCTCATCTGCCTGATATACATAATTACTATGTATGAGGAAATTAATAGGAGCAAGAGGAGAAAGAGAGGATGGGGTATCTGAGTCTTATATGTAGGGCTGAGGGTCTCATGTCTGACAGCATGATGGTGTGTATACCGCATTCTCCCCCGACAGTCCTCACTTCTCCCAGAGAGGGGGTCCCCACACATGGGCTCCTCCCACTGAGTACCACCCATAGAGGGACTATCGGTAGCGGCCCCAACTCCCTGCCCCCATGGGAAGGGTGCCCCTCTTGGGAGAAGTGATGATATCAAGGGATTTGTCACAATATTGCAAATGGAGTCATGCTTCATTTGAAAATACAAAACTTTGGAAAATGGGGGTGGGACAATCTGCTATCAAAGTTGGGGGGACAGACACCTCTGTTCCCCCTTACATTATGCCAGTTATTGCATTCTATAGAACATGCATGTAGCAGAAGGAGGACTCTTTCTTGATCCTTTCTTTCTGGCCTTCTTTTGTTTCCTGTCTCACAATCATGCGGCTTCTGGAATTAGATTGACCTTCTGACCATGGCTGGCCTTTTAGCTAGGTTAGTTGGTTCTTTGGTCACAACTGCCTTAAATCTTTTCCAGGATGATCTGTGATGGTGTCAGCATCAAGTGTAGTTGCCTCAGCATTGGGGAGATATGCTTAAACTTCCTGATATCTGAGCTTAGCCCTGCAGTGACATGTTGACCTGCTTTTAGTTGGCAAGGTGCTGAGGCAGGGATCCCACCCACACGGGTGAGCTAATACTAATGACTGGATGTCTATTCTAAAGTCTTCAGGTGGAAATATTATTTATATTTTTCCAGTAAGTAATGTTAATTGATATCAAGCTGTGTTTGTATTCTTGGTGATGAGCTAAATGAATAACAGGTTGCAATCAATGATAACGCCTAGGGATTTGGCAGTTGGGTATAGAAGATTCATGTCCAGTGATTTGTTTGGATGAGCAGTTGAATAGCTTTGTTGCCAAGACGCACAAATTCTGTGTTAATGGGATTGATTTTCAGATATGTGTTCATCATCCCAGATTGGATTAGTGTCAGACAGTGTTTTTATCTATTTGACAATTTACTAGTACGTGACCTTCAAGTACCACTGTGTTTCTTCTAGATACTGGTGTTGAGAAATGTCTGGGGCCATGAGAAGAGAACCTAGTGGCTCTATATTAAAAATGACTGGTGACAGAATGATCTTCCCGTGAACTCCACACTTGACTGGATTCAACAAGGATCTGAAATTCCCCATGTGAACCAGTTATTGTCTGTCTATTTGTTGGCAAACCAGTCCATCATCAAGCCTGCAAACCCAATCTTGCGGCGTGGAATGCGTGTAGCGTTAATTGGGTGACAGTGTTAAATGCTCTGGAAAGGTCAAATCAGATCAACATGCATGTATCCTCTTGCCCCTTAGTGTCATCTGCATTATGGAGCACCTATAAGGCAGCTGTTTCAGTGCCGTATCTGTGCCTAAGCTCTGAATTGTAGTCCTGCAGCAGCCTATATTGGTCTATTTGTTCTTGTAACTGAAGGACAATGGCCTTTTTCGATGATTTTCCGAAGAAGGTGTGGTTTGTGATAAATCAGTAGTTACAAAGGTCATCTAGGTCTGGAGTTGCTTTTTTAAGAAACAGTCATATTAATCTTGTTTTCAGTGGCATGGGGAAGGTCCTTTGTGAGAGGTAAGAATTGATGATCTGGAAGAGTGGAGGGAGTGCTTGGCCCTTGATTGATTTGATGATGGATGAGGAGAGGATATAATCTTCATATGTGATGGTTGCCTGAAATGCGCAGTTGAGCAGCAGTGGCTGGGCACTGGATATGTTTACCTGGGAGGTGTTTCTTCTCTGTTATTGCCGTGCAAGGAGTGGAGGCAGAGCTTGCGGACTGAAACTGCTGCGCTCTGTAGTGCCTGAAAAGCATGATTGAGCAGCAGTGGCTGGGTACTGGATACGTTTAACTGAGAGGTGTTTCTACTCTGTCATTGCTGTGTTAGGAGTGGAGGGGAGCATGAGGCTTAAAACCACCTTGCTCTCAAGCGCCAGCGAAGCACCTGAAAAGTGCAGTTGAGCAGCAGTTTGGCAGCGGTAGTGCGATATTCAAGCATAGGGTATCTGAAGATCGTAGTTTCCCTTTCCTGCCTCTTGCATGTGACTGGTCTAGGGCTTTAATAGCACAGGTCTGTAGATCGATCCCTTGATCTGTGCAAGTAAGGTGCAGCTGACTACTGGGACTGTTCCTTCATGCCTGGGAAAATCAAAGACCATTCTCCGCGCAGTAGAGGAAGATCCAATAGTGTGACAAGGATGGCCTACATAAAAGGCTGCAAAGAAAAGAAGACTTTCAGATAGATGCATGTGAACAGAGGGTTCTGGAGGCACTGTGTCTGCTGTTCCCTCTAATTCTGTAGCTATGGCTTTTGTGGATAATAGTAAAATTACTGACTTTTTCACAGTGGCAAACACCAATCCTGTGAGTGAAAGCTGGAGCACCTCTGCAAACTGTTTATTTTCTGAAGACGTTATTATTTTATCCCAGCATGATGTGACTGAACATCCTATATTAGCAACGGGTGAAACTACATCACCATCCCCAGTGGAAAAACACTTATTCCTTAATATTTGCTACAATTTGCAAAGAGAATCAATTGGCCATGCTCATGTTACTCCTCCTGATTTGCAAGAAGATGTGGTTTATAATGCTCCAGATGGCAATCTATCTGAATCTCCGGATTTGGTGAAATTCGCAGAAGAACTAAGAAGTGAATGTGGAGCTAGTAAGTTAATCAGTCTAAATTCAGAATCTAGTGGTTCTGATCTCTGGGAAACTCTTATGATAATCAAGGTATTATTTACATTAAGCATGACTATGTCTCAAAAACAAAAAGAACTATGTTATACAGTTGCAAGAATTGTAGACATGGTGGTAGAACATAGCACCCAAGAGAATGTTTCACTACCTCTAATGGAAGGCCCCATATAGAATGGTGAAGATGGTGAGAATGATGCACGGGTGAATACTCCGGATAATTTGAACAAGGCCAGTATCCCTGATGAGGAGGTGGTAGCTATGCATCCTCTAAAAAAATTAATCTGTGTCTACTGTGGATAATGTAACTTATAGCCTCAGAACAGAGAAGAGAAAGCTTTGATAGAGAATCACAAGAAAGAATACATGAATTTGACTAAGAGATAAGGCTGTATTGAAAGCAGTGACTACTACTTAACTCAATACTCAAACTAACGCTACTTCCCTAGCAAACATGTCTGAAAATATCGACTGTGTGCCAACTACATCAGGATATGAACTGGTTAATGATACTAAAGGTAAAAAGAAGGCAAAAGCGAGAGTGTAAGTCAAGTCTGGACCACTAGGAAATGGGTCCAAAAAATGGAGGTTGGTTGACGAGTGGCAGGAGATTGAGAGTTCCTGTTTTTTCTCTAATTGTTCTGATAGTGTGGTCAGTCTGGTAATGACAAACGGCCAATTGGAAACTAGTGCTATAAAAGAACAATTATAGTGTGACAAGGCTTACTCATATAGAAGCTTGTGCTCATGATATTATACCACCCAGGCAAGATAGGTCCTTTATCACCCATAGAGTTGCTATGGGCAGCATACATAAAATAGCAGATTAGGACTTGCCCTCAGCTCCCAGAATGAAGTCTAATAACTTGTCCTCACATAACACTTTTAAACTAAATAATGATAATACTTTATTTACTGACATCTTTGCTACAAGTAACAGTCCATATCTTAATAGAAATTGTATTTTACAATGAATTAATTGTATTTCACAGCTTTCATCTATTACTACTAAGAATAATAGAGCTAGTTGAAATACCATAGGAGTTGGAAATAACTAATTCATATTTAGTACATTTGATTTTGCAAGTCATAGCTGAAATTGTATTGAATCATTTCCAGGAGTTTTGGAAATTAGGATTTGAATGTGAGTCTTTAACATGTAGGACACATTTTGGTTATGATGATTTGGAAAGGTACAAGTTGGATGATAAACAAGGTAAAAAAGACGTAGAGGAAAAACAGCTATATATGATGAGGTATTTGCGCAAGTGAAGCCTAGGGAGGATAGAAATTGAATTCCAGTCTCAGATAACTCCCCTTGCGATCTCAACCCTTCTTCGTTTATTATCTCCTCTTGCAATACTAGCGGCTATGCTTCCTTTTTAAAGACGAAAGAGTAGATTCACTTGGTTAGGGAATCTGACATATTCGCTTTCCAGGAGACCTGGTTAAGTGAAAGCGTGTTTATAGAGGCGTACTCTATTTTACAGAGATATGCCATGAAGAAAGAAGGAGGAAGACATAAGGGTGGTATTATTGGTGTAAAGAATATGTACTCGATCTTGGAATATTAAGATTACTACCATTCCTCTGTTCTTGCTGATATTATGACTGTGATTCAGGGTGATAAGTCTTTTCAATGTTATCGCGTCAATATTTATGTCCATCCGGAAAGTAAATGGGCCCCAGATGTCATACATTTTGTTGATAAAAAAAAGGGGGGTTTCTGGGAGTTTCCCTACTACTGGCCTATATACCGGGTTAGAGTCTCAACCAGAGTCTTTAGCTCACCATTCTTTCACAGAAGAGAAATGTCCACTACATATCAGTCTTTGTTCTGCCCAAGGACAGTCTAGCACCGAAATGCCTGCCAATTTCCTTCTGAACAAGAGTACCAACAGCAACCCCAGACACGTGTTTCGGCCTAGTTGGGCCGCGTCAGTGAGGTGGAGCTGTGCCTCTCTAAGAACAGTGAGCAAGGGTTCCACGTCTGGATTACCCTAGTGACTTAGGGTGAAAACCCAAAGCTTTAGCAGAAAGCAAAGAAAAAACTGCTTTAGCAGAAAGGGATAATGCATTGCTGATTTATGATATTATCTTTGCAAAGAAGTAAAAAGATTTGCAGAGGGAAATCTTAAAGATTCACTCCAGTGGGCTATTGCCTTCTGAGAAAATAAAAATGATAACCAATCTTAAGACTAAATTTAAGAATTAGATAAAGCTTCACACAATCTCTACTAGAAGTGCTCAATGGCATATCAGCTATCACGGAATGTGTTGAGTAGAAGGGAGATGCGTCTGAGCAGTTTTTGTAGTGGCGGATGTTCGTATAGTGAGCATGTTGGAGCACAGCGAGGAGGATGCAGAAGGAAGTGGTGGTTTTGATCTTGATTTCTCAGTTTTTCTTGCCCTTTGGTCTTTCCTTCACAAAGCTGAATATTGTGGGTTGAAAACTCAAACTGCTCTTGAACTTGCTGCCCTCTCTTCTCTCCTAATTTCCTAATACTCCTCACTATTTTCTGCTAAAAAGTTACTTCTCGGATCTCATTGTATCCCTCTCACATCACTCCTGTTGTCTTTTTCAGCTTCTTACAACATCCTTTCCCCTCACTCTCCTGAGCCCTCTTTATTCTTCTTCTCTTCTATTCAGATGTTGGTGGCTATTTTCGCCTCTGAGGTCTCCTCATTATAATCGTCTTTTACTCTGGTTCCTTCCTATACAGACCCACCTTCCTTCTTCCTCCCCTCGTACCTTCCTTCTCTTTTTTCACTGACACTGCTACTTTTTTAATCTCATGTCTATGTGACTTCTATTCTTGATCCCATTCCATCTTGTATTATTCGATCTATCTACTCTCATCTCACTCCTCTGTTCTTAATCTTTCTCTCTCTAATTCATCCTTTCCTTCCACCTGGAAGCAGGCAGTGATCATTCCCATAGTGAAAAAAAAACAATTCTTGCCCCTACACTCATGCGGAATGTGAATTCTTTTTCTCTTTTCCATTCCCCTCTAAACAGCTTGACCATGTTGTTTATGCACATATTGCTTCCTATTTGAATCTCCACTCACTTCTTTGCCCTTTCCAGAGGGTTTCTGACCTTCTCATTGCACCGAAACTGCTCTTCTTTACGTTTCTAACTCCTCTCTGCTCATATGGTATGGTATGGTGATGTTTATTTATAAAGTACCCATACACAAAGCAAGTGTTTCAAAGTGCTCAAGGAGGGAGGCAACAAGGAAAAAACAGTCATTCAGAGCCCTCAAAATTCTGAAACGAGAATAGTCTGCACAGGCAGAGTAAGTGCATATAGTACAATTAACAGTGGGGATTATAGCAAATAGGTCTGATGATGATTCTGCAGTTTTTCCAAGTGCAATTAAGGCGTAACCATGCAGAGAGTGAAGACAAGCGGGAATAGACAGACGATCTTTAGGCATGGTGCAATCGGATCGCGCAAGTGAAAAGACAGTTACAGTGGGGGGAGCTGAAGGTGGAAACAAGTCCTGGCGGGGTCCAAGTGCCCCCAGTGGGTGGAGACTGGGGTAAGTGCAGAGATATGCCACTCTCTTGGGTCAGTGATAATGAGGTGAGTGCAAGGCCCGGAGGCAAGTGCGAGAGGACTGGCAGGGGTGCCTGCGACCTGTGAGACTGTGAAGTACACCAAGCGGCCAGTCAACAAGCTGTACAGAAACGGAGGGAGAGAGGGAAAGAGCAGAGGGATAGGTTAGCAGGGTAGGGGGAGAGGGAAGGTAGAGGAAAAGAGGAAAGTCTTGGGGGTTTCCAGAACTTAAGGAGATCAGGCTCAAGACAGAGGGGGTCAGGGAGGCTGTTCCAGAGGGAGGCCCCTGCTGAGGATAAAGATCTCCCCCCAGCTTAGAGAGAACCAGCGCTCTGGGGCCGATGAGACGCTGGGGGGAAGTGAGAAAAGGTAGAGTACCTCTGAGGAGGTGTAGGTGATAGACTTTTTAGAGATGTCCAAAATGTGGGAGGAGAAGGAGAGAGTGGAGTCAAAGCTGAACCCAAGGTTTTTGGCCTTGCAGGTGGGTGCAGGCGCAGGGCCAATGGTGGCCGGCCAGAGTGAAAGTGGGAAAGCGGGGGCACGGGTCCCAATGCAAACAATCTCAGACTTACTGGCATTGAGGCAGAGGTCGTTTGCAGCACACCATGACTGAATAGGAGATAGACAGTCAGATATGAGCGAGGAGGAGGAGGCAGAGTTAGATAGTTGCGTGTCAACCGCAAAACACTGGAAGTTAGAGGGGAAAGTGGCAATCACATGTGCCAAGGCAGCCATATAGACTTTGAAGAACCAGGGGAATATGTTAGATCCCTCGGAAATGCCACAGGTTGAAAGAGCGATAGTGGAGAGAAAGGCTCCAAGTTCCACCTGGGATGGGCGGTCGGAGAGAAGTGTTGTTAACCACTACAGAGCCTGACCTGTGATTCACAGGGTATCTCAGAGGCATGCGATCAGGATGTTGTGGTTAACCATGTTAAAGGCAGAGGAGAGGTCAAGGAGAATGAGGACAAAGGGAGTGTTGGTGTCAAAATTTGAGAGTAGGTCTTCACGGGTGTTCAGAAGAGCAGTTTCTGTGCCTCTGGTTGCTCTAAAGCAAGATTGATGGTCATGGAAGCAACCAGTAGATTAAGTGTGCAGGGTCAGCTGAGAGATAGCCAACTTCTCCATGAGTTTGCCCAGGAAAGCTGCTTATCTTCAGTTTTTATACTTCTTTCACTATCAGCCACCTTTGGTACTGTCGATCATCCAACCCTTCTTTCTTCACTTTCCCTTCTCAGTCTTTTCTTTTTCTCTGGTCAGTTCTTCAATAGGTTCCGTTCGTATCTTGCTAATCGTACCTATTGTGTATCCTGGTCTGGCCATATCTCCTCTTCTCGTCCTCTTCTCTATATAATATTCATGTTGTACACTATACCTCATTCTACACTTATTACCTCTGTCATTCTGTCCTGTCACTTCTATGCAGATGATTCACAGAACTTTTTTCTTTCTCCTCTTTCACCAACACTCTTCAAAGTAATGTCTCTAACTGTCTCTCTGCTCTCCAGTCTTATTTTCCCTCTCATTTTCTCCAGTGCAATCCCACTAATACGGAAGTTCTTTTATTTCCTGCCACCACCTTACCTTCACATTTTCTCTTGTTTCCTCTATTTTTTACTTTCTATTGCTATCTCTGCTCTGAATCTTGGTGTCATATTTGTTTTCTCTCTTTCCTTCTGTCTTTCAAGGCCAGTAAGCTTCTTATAGTATCTCTCCTCCTGGGTCTTCCTGCCTTTCATCTCACACCTCAGTTCTGTCTACAATTCTTCATCTTTCTCCTTTTTTCCCTTCGCACACACTCTTCCATAACTCCCTTTCTCCCCTTTGACTCTGTAAATATGCAAGTCAAATGTCCTGGACATGTGTGCAAGTATAAGTTGAGAAAACTCTTTTAGCAAGGTAGTAGACCTCTGATAGTGACGTGGTTGCCACGTGCTTTTGCAGTATGATATCCTTGATCTCTCCAATGATCTCTGTCTTAATTCCATTAAGATAGAGGTTCTTCCTATCGGGAAACCTGTTCCCCTCCTACCCTCTATGGGCTCACCTCCCTTTCCTTCCAAACAACTTAAGACCAATAGGATTCTTACCCCCCAGCCCAATCGCCACCAGCATCCCCCCACCACTGATATAATATGATATGATATGATAGTTTATTTATATAGCGCCTATACACAACGTGTTTCAAAGCGCTTCAAGGAGGGAGGGGAGCAAAGGAAAATACAGTTACATTCAGCAAAGTCCTTGAAGCAGTACAGAATGTAAAAATAACTATCATAATAGGCCTGTCGACATTTCTGATAGTGCAAGTGCATAGAACAAGTAAGGCAAGAGGTAATGGATAGGAGGAGAACAAAGCAAGCAGTAACATTACTATGTCTGACGACAATTTACGCAGTGCAGGTGGTAACAAGAGGAGGGGTGCGAGGGGGGGCAAGGGTACGGAGGGGAAAGGAGAACAAGGCACGATACTGAACAAAAATGTCGGTGACAAATTTGAAAGTAGGGGAGGGGGGTAGGAAGAGAACAAGGGGGGAGGAGGGGGGACAGACAAGCTGCTATCGAGAGTCACGGAACAAAAGATAGGAGTAAGTGCTAGGAGGGGGAAGTCTGAGAGGAGGGAGGAGGAGTGGGGAGTAGGAAAGGTAGTAGAAGAGGATGGATGTGAGGAGGTGGGAAGGGAAGGAGGCAGGAAGGGGGGTGGAACGCAGAGCAAAGAGGGTGGAGCAGGCACTCAGGGGGGGAAGGGGCACTCACAGAGGGGCAGGGGCAGGGGGGCCCACGGGCACTCACGGAGGGAGGGGGGCACACGGGCACTTACAGAGGGGCAGGGGGCACACAGGCACTCACAGAGGGGCAAGTGGGCACACAGGCACTCACAGAGGGGGGGCTCTGCACATGGGCACTCACGGAGGGGCAGGGGGCACATGGGCACTCACGGAGGGGCAGGGGGCGGGGGGGCACACAGACACTCACGGAGGGGCAGGGGGGCACACGGGCACTCACGGAGGGGGGGCACATGGGCACTCACGGAGGGGCAGGGGGTACACGGGCACTCACGGAGGGGCAGGGGGCGGGGGGGCACACAGGCACTCACGGAGGGGCGGGGGGCACACAGGCACTCACGGAGGGGCGGGGGGCACACAGGCACTCACGGAGGGGCAGGGGGGCACACAGGCACTCACGGAGGGGCAGGGGGGCACACAGGCACTCACGTAGGGGCGGGGGGCACACAGGCACTCACGGAGGGGCGGGGGGGCACACAGGCACTCACGGAGGGGTGGGGGGCACACAGGCACTCACGGAGGGGTGGGGGGCGGGGGGGCACACAGGCACTCACGGAGGGGGGGCACACAGGCACTCACGGAGGGGCAGGGGGGCACACAGGCACTCACGGAGGGGCAGGGGGGCACACAGGCACTCACGGAGGGGCAGGGGGGCACACAGGCACTCACGGAGGGGCGGGGGGCACACAGGCACTCACGGAGGGGTAGGGGCGGGGGGGCACACGGGCACTCACGGAGGGGCGGGGGGCACACAGGCACTCACGGAGGGGCAGGGGGCGGGGGGCACACAGGCACTCACGGAGGGGCGGGGGGCACACGGGCACTCACGGAGGGGCAGGGGGCGGGGGGGCACACAGGCACTCACGGAGGGGCAGGGGGCACATGGGCACTCACGGAGGGGCAGGGGGCGGGGGGGCACACAGGCACTCACGGAGGGGCGGGGGGCACACAGGCACTCACGGAGGGGCAGGGGGCGGGGGGGCACACAGGCACTCACGGAGGGGTGGGGGGCACACAGGCACTCACGGAGGGGCGGGGGGCACACAGGCACTCACGGAGGGGCAGGGGGCGGGGGGCACACAGGCACTCACGGAGGGGCGGGGGGCACACAGGCACTCACGGAGGGGCGGGGGGCACACAGGCACTCACGGAGGGGCAGGGGGCACACCGGCACTCACGGAGGGGCAGGGGGCGGGGGGCACACAGGCACTCACGGAGGGGCAGGGGGCACACGGGCACTCACAGAGGGGCAGGGGGCGGGGGGGCACACAGGCACTCACGGAGGGGCGGGGGGGCACACAGGCACTCACGGAGGGGCAGGGGGGCACACAGGCACTCACGGAGGGGCCTGCGATCCGGCGTACCGCGGTGGACAGCGGTAGACAGGGCCTTCGTTGTGGGCCTTAGGTGGTGCGGCCGGCTCTCGCCTCCCGGTTGCAGCCATTGGCTAAAGGGGCCAATTGCAACAAATGGGAGAGGGGGCAGGGGCTGGCCCACTAAAGCAGGAAACAAATCACATATTCCTCAAAATGGCAAACAAAACGAAAGAACGGCCATCTTGGAGGGCCTCGGCAAGGTGGCATTTAGCAGGGCAACACATGAAACAAAAGGTGCAGGCAGCAACTAGTCAGATGGACGCATCATGCTGGACACAGCAGCCATATGTTTCAAATTCACGATCGAATCGTGAGCATTCCGACCAAGATGAAAAGTCACTCGCATTGCCACGCAAAGTCAATGATAATGTCTCCAGATACCTTACCCCCAGCATAGCGCCGTGTGATTGTCAGTCCAGCGCAGATGGAGGGTGCTGGAGGGCAGAGGGCAGGGCTCCAGCTTGAGGTGAAGAGTGGGAGAGGAAGAGGGGATGGAGGCAGGGCCCCGTTGTGGGCCTTAGGTGGTGCGGCCGGCTCCCGCCTCCCGGTTGCAGCCATTGGCTAAAGGGGCCAATTGCAACCAATGGGAGAGGGGGCAGGGGCTGGCCCACCAAAGCAGGAAACAAATCACATATTCCTCAAAATGGCAAACAAAACGAAAGAACGGCCATCTTGGAGGGCCTCGGCAAGGTGGCATTTAGCAGGGCAACACATGAAACAAAAGGTGCAGGCAGCAACTAGTGAGATGGACGCATCATGCTGGACACAGCAGCCATATGTTTCAAATTCACGATCGAATCGTGAGCATTCCGACCAAGATGAAAAGTCACTCGCATTGCCACGCAAAGTCAATGATAATGTCTCCAGATACCTTACCCCCAGCATAGCGCCGTGTGATTGTCAGTCCAGCGCAGATGGAGGGTGCTGGAGGGCAGAGGGCAGGGCTCCAGCTCGAGGTGAAGAGTGGGAGAGGAAGAGGGGATGGAGGCAGGGCCCCGTTGTGGGCCTTAGGTGGTGCGGCCGGCTCCCGCCTCCCGGTTGCAGCCATTGGCTAAAGGGGCCAATTGCAACCAATGGGAGAGGGGGCAGGGGCTGGCCCACCAAAGCAGGAAACAAATCACATATTCCTCAAAATGGCAAACAAAGCGAAAGAACGGCCATCTTGGAGGGCCTCGGCAAGGTGGCATTTAGCAGGGCAACACATGAAACAAAAGGTGCAGGCAGCAACTAGTGAGATGGACGCATCATGCTGGACACAGCAGCCATATGTTTCAAATTCACGATCGAATCGTGAGCATTCCGACCAAGATGAAAAGTCACTCGCATTGCCACGCAAAGTCAATGATAATGTCTCCAGATACCTTACCCCCAGCATAGCGCCGTGTGATTGTCAGTCCAGCGCAGATGGAGGGTGCTGGAGGGCAGAGGGCAGGGCTCCAGCTCGAGGTGAAGAGTGGGAGAGGAAGAGGGGATGGAGGCAGGGCCCCGTTGTGGGCCTTAGGTGGGGCGGCCGGCTTCCGCCTCCCGGTTGCAGCCATTGGCTAAAGGGGCCAATTGCAACCAATGGGAGAGGGGGCAGGGGCTGGCCCACCAAAGCAGGAAACAAATCACATATTCCTCAAAATGGCAAACAAAACGAAAGAACGGCCATCTTGGAGGGCCTCGGCAAGGTGGCATTTAGCAGGGCAACACATGAAACAAAAGGTGCAGGCAGCAACTAGTGAGATGGACGCATCATGCTGGACACAGCAGCCATATGTTTCAAATTCACAATCGAATCGTGAGCATTCTGACCAAGATGAAAAGTCACTCGCATTGCCACGCAAAGTCAATGATAATGTCTCCAGATACCTTGCCCCCAGCATAGCGCCGTGTGATTGTCAGTCCAGCGCAGATGGAGGGTGCTGGAGGGCAGAGGGCAGGGCTCCAGCTCGAGGTGAAGAGTGAGGTGAAGGGTGCACTTCCCTCTGGGCCCACACCCACCTGTTGGATGGTTTGCCTTCACCCATCACTTACCTTGGGCTGTAGACCTGCCCCCCTTCGCTTGGAACATCTCTACCCATGCACTTACCTTTTGCCTTCCAAAGGGCACCTGTGGCACTTTCCCCCATTTACCCCCACCCCCTTTTCATTCTCTTCACTGCACTTGCACACTCTGAATGTCAAATGGCCCAGTAGGACCGTTTTTTGTTTCTTTTTATTCAGTGTCAATGTGTCAATGTATATTTGGTCCCTTGTTCCCTTCCCTTTTGCTTTGTGGCACTTTGATACACTGTCTTGCTGTAAAAGCGCCTTATAAATATCCAATAAAATAAATAAATATATTTAGGGCAGACACAGTTTGACACACTTCTACAGAGCTTTCAGGCTGTCTGCTGCATAGTAAAACACATGTGTAGTAAAGTATTTCTTTTTTATTCTTTTTACCACACTGACATTATTAGATAAGGTTATGCAGCTTGGATTTATTTTGAATATATAGATTGAGCTTTATTATATATATAGTTGTCAGTTATTGTAATGAGCAAGAGGTCCTCCATGTAAAATAGGTCATTGTTAAAGGCTGTAGATTTTGCCTTTTCAATGTGCTATGCTGCATTTCTTAGGCAGTATAACCAGAGGAGGGGGGGGGGGCAAAACTGTTAGGGTAATGCGTCCCTCCTCGGGTTATATTGCCATTAGTACCCCGGCGCTGCAACCGTTTCTCGACTCGATAAAAAAAGCAGAAACAAATGGCCACCAGTAATTGAGGTGAACATGTAGTCCCTTCTTTCTTTCCATGGTGGGCATTAAAATGAATGAAAAAATAAAAAGTAAACACACAAAATGGCCGCCATGAAAGGGGCAAAGGGACTGGCCATAGTCCCTTCTCTCTTTCCATGGCGGCCACTTGTAGGAAAGAACTCACAGACACTGCAGCGTTGGAGCCTTGTTGGGCAGGTAAGGCTATGGCCAATGAGCTTTCTTTTAATAAGCTTGTTGACTGTCGCCGTGTACAAATGAGCTATAGTCATTTTTTTGCTGTTTTACAGAAAGCTCCAAGCAGCCAACGTCAGAAGGGAAAAGGATGCAGAACAGCTAATTGTTGACAAGGGAGGAAGTTCTCAGGGGCCTCAAATGAGATATGAGATTGCAAGTGCCTTCACAGACGATAGACTAATGAATACATAATGGTTGTGAAGGACACAGTGAGATACACAAGAAGGCCAGACAGCAGCCTTGCCAGAATGTAGAACTAGGTTGTGAGCACAGCACCCCACTAAAAGCAGAGCACTTGGGTTAGTGATGAAGTGCCATTGTAAAATGGATAAATAGAAGAAATTAATTTCCAGAAGCAGGGCCTCAGACACGTTTTTTATGCATTGTGAGAAGATAACTAGGATGTTGCTTCCACAGTTGGCAACATTTATTGAGATGGGAGTTGCAGAATG
The DNA here is from genome assembly GCF_040938575.1 of Ambystoma mexicanum. Lineage (NCBI taxonomy): Eukaryota > Metazoa > Chordata > Amphibia > Caudata > Ambystomatidae > Ambystoma > Ambystoma mexicanum. The sequence continues at coordinate 426,987,681 of NC_090932.1, read as the reverse complement.
AGCAGGTGCAAGGGTCGGGAAGCCAAGAGGGCCAATTAGGGGGAAGGGATTGTGGTGTTCTATGGGTTGCAATAAGTTTTAATCTCGCTGATTTCCACTCGCTATATGATTGGTCTGTCTCGGTCGGATCCTACAGCCCAAGCTGCCTAAGGTGTCATTGTCCAATGAGGGCAGAGCTTTTTATCAATCGCACCATGAGGACTGCCAAGAAATTAAAATGATGTACTTTGTGCTGATTATGAAATAATTTCATGTTCGACAGGTGGCATTTTGGTGGTCATGAGAAAGGAAACCTCTAATCATAATGTTTAATATATAATTATAAATATTATTTAGGGGTTCAATGATGATTAGCTAATGGAAATGTTAGACTTAGAATTAATGTTGTAGCCGGAGTGGGCGTGTGGAGATGTTTTTCAAATCAGTTCCACAGAACTGTGTGCTGTATTTGCAAATAAATACCACTACTGTCATTGGCTGGGGCACATTTTTACCAATAAACAACATGAAGGTGCCAACAGCAGAACATTCAACTTCATACTTTTTCACAATAACTTTTATCCTCATATAGAGTGATATAATGCGGAGACTCGGGCACTTCCCTAGAAGTACATCAATTTCGTACCTTAGCAATTCCAAAGAAATTGAACACCAAAACACAAACTTTGTGTGTAAAAATGATATGCTGACATTTTTTTTAAATAAACCACAGCATAAACGTTTCTTATACTTGAGCTGCAATTGATTGTGAAACAGTGCTTGAACAGAGTATGAGAGAAATAAGAAAAAGAATGAAGAAGGAATAAAGATCTGCTGCCCTCTCATGACTTATGAATTTAAAAGGTGTAATGCAATAACCACATGAATGTTCTCTAAATTATTTAATTTGCTCCCAGTAAATTAATTACTATTAAATATATCAATATCTGCAGTCACAGTCAACTATAATCATTCAATGTTGCTTCTGCATAAGTCTTGCATTTCATTCTTTGAACAGAGAATGACATCCATGTACATCAAGTCATATATTTACTAGTTTGTGAGTCCAATAATTACATTAAATAAATACATTCTGTAAGAGATCACCCTGTTTCTATCAGGGTGCTCACTATTTGACACTCTAAGTGTAGTAATAAGGGTCAATTTGCAAATAATTGCTGTTTTCTTTCTTGCAAGTTGTGCATTCCATTTTTTTATTACTTTATTACTTTTGCATTACTGTGGTGAATTGCCCTTTTACAACTGCTTCCTGCATTTTCACTTCCTTTCTATCATCTGTAGGTGTGTAAATGGGCTTGCTCTTCCCTACATTTCTTCTTTTATTTATTTTTACACCTTCTCATCCTCTCCATTCCCAGTCGCAGCTACTTTCTGCTGTTCCCAAAACCCCTTGTACTTGATGTCGCTTTCACTCCTTTTAACTGGAACTATCTACCTCTAACTATTTGTATCCATCTTCTCTTCATGTATTCCCCTCCCATCTCAAATCTCATCTTCTGTCTGCCCTATGTAATAATTGACTCTTTTTTTTAATCTTTTTCATTCATGACTATTTACCGTTTTCCATACCATGTAATGTACAGGATGTTGAATTAAGTGGTTACTTGATGTTTACTATGTTGTTCATACTGCCAGTAAAACCAACATAAGCTGTGGAGTCTGGTATACATATAAAGTATGCTATAAACTATGCTAAACATTTTTGCTTGCTATACGCTTTGCAGAATTTCAATATGCAGTTCATCAGATGCACCTACAAATCCAACAGGTTGTGAAACTGTCAAACCTCAAGACACACAGAAGTTAATGATTCACTGTCAAGACCGGTGGGGGGTCTGTACTTCCGCTCTCTATATGGTAGAGGAGAGGCACAGAGGACCCCAGCCAAGATTCTCGATTATGGTAGCAATGGACGAGCAATCAAGGCCTAGCTTCTCAGGAGGTGATGCAGGCTGGTTCTTAAGTACAGTGTATCCCCAAGCCCCCACAAAGGAATGTCCACACACTGTATTACTGAAAAAACAGTCTTTATATAATTAATATTCAAGGGTTATGTACACTTATCACAACAACGCACTTTGTGCTCAGGAAAACCAATAATGATAATTATCTACAATTCTAAAGTGGTACCACTAATATTAGACCTCATAACAGTGCATTCACAATACTGTAGCAATGGCACGCAGTTCAATAAGAAGGAAACCAGCAATAGAGAGAGGAGAGATACTAGAGGGTTGAAACAATAGGCAGAAGACTGGCCCTCGCTACTGGACACAGTTCTGTGTGGAGATCCCCCCACCTGGGCAACCTGTAAAATAAAGAGATATAACACAAGCCCAGTCCATATATTGTTCAATAGTCTTATTCTCTCCTCCAATGTTTTTACCCCCCAATGTACCTGGTGGAGTCGAGTTCTTCGAAGAGGCGTCGACAGATCCTTCTTGAGCGACCCCCTTTCAAGCGGGAGTCACGGATCGTCGACAGGCGTCGAGAAACGTCGAAGACCTCGGGGTTCGGCGACGGGGAATCGACGGCCCTTCTTGAATGCCTTCCCTTTCAAGCGGGAGGCACGGGGCGTCGAACGTCCGTCGACGAACGAGGTAGAACAATGTCGAAGAGGCGGCAGCTTCGTCCGAGCGGTGCTCGTCGGCGTCGGGGCGTCGGCGTCCTGCAAGGCCGAGGTGTGCGGGGCACCTCGATGACAATAGTTCTGGACCGCAAAGATTGTAGAGACGGAAGCCCAGCAAGGTCGTCGGGTCGTCCGAGTCTTTGAGGTCGTTGGGTGGCGGGAAACCCACCGGCAGGTTTCTCCTCGGCGCGTTGGTCGTCCTCGACTTCTCCGGCAGGATAAGCGGTCGACGATGCGGTCGAGGGAGTCCTTCGATTCGAATGTTCTTAGGCAAAGGAGCGGACGGCTCCGGTCGTCGGCGGCACGGCGTCAAGTGGTTCCCACGGCTGGGCAACACAACTTCGACGGGCCTCCAGCGGTTACACAAACCTGCGAACCCTGGTCGACGGCAATGGACTTCGACGGCGTCGATGTCCGGGTGCTTCACTTCGATCTCCTCGGCGGTCCCATCTCGGGTCGGCAGCCTTTCGAGGGTCTGACTTCCAGGGCGCTTCGGCGAAGATGTAGCGGTGCTCGATGGTCCCTCGGAGCACGGGAAGAGGGCGCCTTACCAGGTCCTCTCTCGGATCAGTCCTCGACAAACACGGCAGCCTTCGGATCGGTCGAAGCAAATGCAGCAGCAAGTCTTCTTCTTCCAGCTGGGCGTCGAGGGTCAGCAGTTCCAGTTACTCTTGAGTGGAGACTCAGCTTCTGAACGCTTCTGAACGTGTCTGAACGTTCCTGAAGGTTCCTGAACAATTTCCAGTGGTGAGAGGTCCCCAGATATACTATTCTGTCTCTCATCCACACTGCTGGCACACACACAGCAGCCAATCACACAGAAGGGCATTCATGCAGTCAGTCAGCCAATCAGGCACACAGTGCATTCAGGCCACACTCCTCCCTTTCAGACACTCACAACAAGGAATGTGGATTGGGACAAGTACCCAGCCGTTCAACACTACACACTGCATTCAGGCCAGTTTCGGGCAGGGCTGTCTCAGTCTTTGTCTCACATGCCAGAAACCAGACAACCACAACACGGAGTGTATATTGGTCACCCACTCCATTCACCCAGGTCCCACCCACAGGAGGTACCCACAACATACAGTGAATGGGAAGGCTCCAGTCAGTCTAGCTGGGCCTTCACAACAACACCATATATGGAACTTCCACCCAACAGCCGGTCAGGGGGAAGGGACAGAGACAGGGCTTCCCAGGACTTTGGGAAAAACAAGATAACAGGCAATAGAAAGCAAGAGGCCACAGGGGCCATCTGGTTTCCTATCAGGAATCAACTGATTCCAATGGCAGGGCCTGGGTATCCCAAAATGGAGGACACCCGGAGCACCTGTCGAATTCAGCACGGAGCTGCCACCAGCCCATACCCTGCTCTGTGGGCTACCCACAGGTGCCCAAAAACATACACTAGGGGCACAGGGTTGTACCCCTACCCATGGGTGCCATAAGGGTATCCCATGGGTCTGTTCACCAAACCAAAAGAGAGAGCTGCACTGCCAGGAGTCCCACATGGACTCCGGGGCAGAAAACATGACAGAACACATGGTAAAAACAGAAAAAGGACAAGGATTCAGAGGCCCTGTCCCTCAGATGCATTTCCAGCTTCACATTCACCTGACAAGTCAAACAGGACATTCCACTGGATTATAAGTACTTGAGGTAGGAGTCTGTCGTAGGGCCGAGATCACTACTTGTAAAGGTATCTTTAACAGTCTATGGTGAAATATCAGATGTCCTCTGTAATGTCATACTACCACAAAGCTCTCTCAGAACACTGGGATGTGAGTGGGCACCAGAATTGTCTGTAAATATCTAAACCTCGATAAACATTATTCAACCAATATTTCAGTAATATATTTAGGGTGCAAGTCCCCTATACAGTGCACCACAACAGACACTTTGGGTGTATGCACAGTAGCTCCGGACCACCCGCCCGTAGCATCATCACTGCTAAAAAAGAATTGCTCAACAATCGTATCATGCAAGCAGATTCGAATTCCAAGGAACTCTTTAGAATCCTAAAAGAGCCGGAAACCCCAGTCTCCCCTCCAGACACATGCACGAAAGACAGCAAATGGTGTGCTAACATCCAAGCAGCCCTACTAAACAAAATCGCTGTGCTTCAATCCAAAATTAAAGAAAAGCAGGACAGCCTGAAGCGTGACAACCGCTCCCTCTCCCCTACCAGGCCCACCCTTCCCAAAATGGCTAATACCAAACCCTTCACCTTCTCACCGCTCACGGTCACTGAGGTAGAAAACATCATCCGGAGGATTAAACCGTCCAACTGCCAAGGTGACCCGTGCCCAGCTCCCATCATCAAGGATTCTGCCCACGACTTAGCTCCATTCATTACAGCCTTCATTAACTCCTCCTTTAAAACAGGTATTGTCCCGGACAACCTTAAGGACGCGTGGGTGATCCCGCTACTAAAAAAACCTTCTCTTGACCCAAGCATACCCACGAACTTCCGACCTATTACTACAGTCCCATTTTTGCTTAAGATATTGGACCGCGCAGCTTACCTGCAGATCCAAAACTACCTCGAATCAAACAATCTGTTAGGTCTACGACAATCCGGATTTCGGCCCAGACATGGGACCGAAACGGCTCTATTAGACCTAAAAACCCAGATCGAAGTACTGAAGGACAAGGGCAAATTAGCAATGCTACTACTTCTCGACCTCTCCGCCGCATTTGATTTGGTTAACCACCAGATCCTTTGCAGGCACCTCCACTCTGCTGCCAACTTCTCACCGTCCGCTGCGGCCTGCATCAAATCCTTTTTGAACAACAGGTCCATGAGGGTCTTTGCACCCTCCGCAGCCGCGGATCCTTCTCCTATTCATTGCGGCGTACCCCAGGGTTCTTGCGTGTCACCTACACTTTACAATATCTTTACAAAACCACTTTTTGATGTGCTTGATTATCTGGGTGTCTCCTACACCAACTATGCGGACGACACCCAGATACTCATTCCTATCTCAGGTGATTATCTAGCTGACACTAAGGCCCTCAATGACGTCTACCTGGTCATCCAAGCTTGGATGGCCCAGCACCAGCTATGTCTGAACGACGATAAGACGGAGCTCCTTATCTTGGGTACCTCACAACGCCTGAGCAAACTTGAGCCACCTTATCAGTCATTCACCATAGACGGCAATACCATACGAGTCTCGAAAGACACTAAAACATTAGGCTTCTACTTGGACTCCACCCTATCCCTAACGAGACAAACAAATGCAGTCAGGTCTGCCTCTGCCTACACGTGCAAACTTATTTCAGCCTGCCGACCGTTTCTCACCACCCCCAACAGTGTCACACTAGCCAGAACACTGATCATGGCAAAAATTGATTACTGCAGTGCTCTTTACTTAGGCACTAGCCAAGAGAACCTGTCCAAACTCCAAACTACCCAGAATAATGCCATTCGAGCGGCCTTGAACATCCCCCGCAACCACCACATCTCAGAAGCCAGAACTAGCCTAAAGTGGTTACCTGTGAAGCAGAGAATTTCCCTAAAAACTCTTGCCCTCACGCATAAATGCCTAGCCTACAAGGCCCCGATCTATCTCTGTAGTCGGCTTTCGTGCCACTCTATTGGCCGACCACTAAGAACTGCTCAGACTCATTGCCTAACAATCCCCAGGTTTAAGCTTCAAAAAGTGGGAGGCACTAGCTTCCCTGTCCTAGCCTCTAAACTATGGAACACCCTCCCTGCTACCATCAGAGCCGAAGACTCCTTCAACACCTTCAAGACTAAAACCAAATCTTGGCTCTTCGACCAGCAATAAGACATGCCCGACATTTCTGTCCTACTTACTCTGCCCGCTTATCCCTGACACCATCTCCGGTCTGCTACCGATGCTAACCTTTTTTTGTTCACCCTAGGTTATATCCTCTGTTATTCCCAGTTGCACTGTAACCTATGTAATATATGTCATTAATATGATTATTATTATGTTCGTATTGTTTAATTTTGTAATGTACTCTCCTGCCTGTATGTTTCTTTCTTGCAACCCTGTACAAATTGCGCCCTGATGCCCCTGGGCCTGATGGTATGCGCGTTATAAATAAACAAAATACAAAAATACAAAATACAAAAAAGGACTGCACCTAAGCCAATGGCGAAACCGCCATAACAAATCATAACTCAAAACACACGAAATGCTTTCAAAATTAATTTAAATTCCAGCAATCTTTCAGTATGTCTGGTTAAAACGTATAATTTATTTAAATATGCAGGCAGAAGACAATTGGCCAATGCATTTTGGACCTCTAGGTTCCTTCTTCAGGGCATGACACAGAGAGAATAATTCAGATGAGAAAAAGATTCAAAGTAAATACACATCACTCAACTAGCCTGCAGCGTGAAAATGAAAATAAAATACACCATAAAAACCCTATGTAACCTGTAAAGACAAGAAGTAAAAACAGAAGGTTACCCTCACATTTTCAAGAAAATAGTGTATGAACTGAGCACTAAGGAAACCAAAATGAAATAGAACTATATCTTTTAAAGTGTCAGATAGTTACATGCAGTGTGCATAACCACGTAACTCTGAAAACATTAGGGTCCCATGGAAACAACCAACAGTGTCCGTACTTAGATCTAAAAAACATATGCAAATAATAATTTAAGAAAGTTAATTTGCAAATAATAGTGCTTTCAAATTGGCAGTATTTACATATATACCGAAGCCTAAAGCAGATTCACACATTACGTTGAGCAAAGTGCGGAAAGGTGCATGTGAGCATTGCCATGGATCTAACCATCTCATCTCCATGTGGTAGACATTTGATTTATGTTAAACATTGAGTCACTCCTGTTGTAAAGTCATCGCATCATGATGCAAATGTGTCATGGCGTCACAGTCGTAATGATGCGCTACTGCATAGAAACATAAATGATGATTCTTAAGAAAATTACCTGATAGACATTTCCGATAGTATTCTAGCAAAGGAATGAATGAAGAAAACAATAACAAACATATTTGTGCGTCAAACTGTCAACATATGTCATTGTGTAATATAGTCATGTGAGCAACAAAAACCTGTCTCCTAGAGATACCAAAAACGCCTGTGTTCTCAGAACACCTAGACAAAATACATACCATATAATAATGCCCATGAACACCACCTTCAATCACGCATCAAACAAATACTGACATTTAAAAAAATCATCCATGAATACATATAACCTGTAGACACCTATAGTAAATGTGCCTTGAAAATGCTTGAAGGCACCACATTTCAGAGCAATTCCCAAGCTGACTAGTTAAATTGTGTGATGAAAATATTGGGTGGCAAAGCCACGCAACCCTCTCTTGGACACAATGATCAAATATGCCGTATACTCTGTGAAATGGAAAGATACTAAAGTTGACAGATTACCTAATACCAATTGCCATAAAAGAGTGTGCATATGAAAATTATTCATTAAAGAGTGGATCTCAAGATCATTCACGGGTTAAAGAGCTAGTAGTTGCCATACATGGAGCAAATAACTGGATTAACAACTGCTATTACTGGTAAAGATGAATATTGTTATAAAATGATTAAACACCTTCCTCATGATAAAAGAGAACTGACAGAAGTGACACAAAGTTAACCAATTATTAATAAGTATATATTTTGTAGCATAGGTATTTTATCCCCTCTTGATCACGCTATGATGTAATGTGAAAGACTCCCATCCAGGCCCCTTCGCTAGAAAAAGTGCAGGTTCAGTTCCTCTTCATGCCTCCTGGTGCAAGAGAGTCCAATCGATGCACCCAAAATGCTTCTCTCTGCTCCAATCTTCTCTGTATGTTCCCTCTGAAATCTTTCTTGTCGATGACTTCCAAGATGTGAAACCTCATTGCCATAGTGGAGTGTCTGTGTTCCATGTAATGCCTGGCGACTGATGAGTTCATGTTCTTGATCTGCACACAGGACCTATGCTCATCTCACCGTACTCTCGTTTTCCTAGATGTCTGTTCCACGTAGTAAATCCCACACGGCCACTGTATGCAATATAATACACATTCTGATTCACAAGCTGCAAAATGCTTTAGGGAAATCCTTTCACAAGTCCTAGGATGAAAAAGTAGGTCCTTTAATTATGCCATTAAAGTTTTCACAATTCAGGCATGGGTACATGCTGAACCAACTGGAGCCATGTCAATCCACAATGTGGGTATAAGTATTGATAAGTAAATCTCTTAAATTATGGCTGCGCTTGTATTCAAAGACAGGAAGTTCTGTCAATAATACTTTCATCCTCTCATCATTTAGAAGGATAGACCAATGTCTGTGAATGCATCCTTTAATTGTATTGCTCTATAAAAATAAAATTTAGATCTGTGGACAAAAGTAGGAGTAGACCTGACTGTCTTATCATGTCACAACAATGTTCTGCTTTTATTAGAAGCTTTCACTACTGCTACTTGGAATTCATAATCATGGTAACCTCTGCTTCTAAATTTTCCACAAATGTTACCAACCTCTTCCCTGCACTGCTCTGTATCACTGACAATCCTTTTAACTCTCAATAGCAGTCCATAAGGGAGACTCTTTAATGTGTTGGGTGGATAAAAACTCATCTGGTGTATTAAATTGTTCCTGTCCGATTCTTTAGTGTAAAGGGTGGTAGATATTTTACTTTCTTGAACCATAACATACATGTCTAAGAAGTGTACCTGGGTAGTACCAATATCTGCACTGAATTGTATCCGTACATCAGTCAAATTGCCAATTAGCATGGTCCACGAGAATCATTGTTCGTCTTTCTACATTATATCAAAGATGTCATCAATATATCTCCCCAAAAATTGGAGGTACTTGTGCCATACCGGATGATGAAGTATATGCAAAGTCTCAAACCTATACATGGTCCAGGGAACTACAACCTCGAAGTACCTCCTATCAAGTCTGCACACTTGAGTCCCCTTTCCCAACATGACATATGGAGTATGCATAATATATTTTAGAGATGTGTTATACATTATTACTAACTTGAACATATAGTAGAGAAAATCTATATCACTAGTTTAAAATGTTGGAGTTGTGGATTATAAAAAGAAGATTAAGTATACCTTTAAATTAAAATCTATTGAGATGGTGACCAGATTTATACATTGTATTAGGTGCACTCCATTCAGGGCAATTTAACAGTTACACTGTACACCACACACTGATTTAATGCATGCTCTTTAATGAGAGAGACACAATGATAATCCCAACCCACTTTTTGACACTTTTGGTTAGAATATTTATCTTTTTTGTATATACACTTAGGCCCAAGATGACAACAGGGAAACTCGTCAAAGCACCATAATTAAATCTCTGTTATCATGAAATATAGTATAACATAACAATGCAGCCTTCATATTTGTGTCTCACTAATCAATGTACATAAATCATGAAATGCTGAAATGACATCACTTATGTAAATAGACTTCCATCCATAAATGATCATATGTGAATGGCCATTCTAGGTAATACATTCTTATATTGCACACACTTGGATGATAAGCACACAATTATTAAAGCATTTAAATGAAAGGTCATGGTGAAAGCACAATCAACTTGCTTTAATAAATCATGGCAGTCATAATAGGAAAGCAGTCATAATGCAACACTCAAAACTGTTGGTTGAAGGAATACCTCATAATCCTGTGCACATTAATGTTCTATGGTGATTCATAGTTGGAATAAGACTTTAACTGGCATGTAATTAAACAAAAATGTTTGAGAAGGTCTATATTGGCATTTTTCCTACCTAAGCAATGAAAGTTTCTTCTCTAAATAATATTTATATCTTAATAAGGGCAAATAAACAAATTCAAAATGGAATTGGTTTTGGAGTGAAGAGCAAGTGAGGTGGATAATAGATTGTAACCACTGGCTTTGGAGATCATGGTTCCTTAAGAGAATTTATTTAGGAGATTAATTGGCTAAATCCTTTACCTGGGATAGTCTTTTAATTCCTTTTAATTGTTAGCATTTTAACTGCCATGGGTCCCCCCCCCCCAGTGCCAAGGCCTTTTTTGGTGATTTTGATATTTCGCCATTCAATGCCGCCTAACGTTTTCTGTTTCATTAACCCCTTAAGTGCCAAGGATGAGGTATCTTGTCCTCGGCAACAGGGAGGTAATCCCAAGGACGAGATACCTTGCCCTTGGCACTTAAGGGGTTAAGAGGACACAAAGTACAGGAAACCCTCGCTTTTGAAAAATAAACTGAGAAATTAAATTATCTTGACAGGGCAGTGGTCTACTGCCGCAACATTTAATTTCTAAGGAATAACATCTAAATACACAAAAGTGAAATTTGTTCACTTATATTCTACATTTTTGAAACGTTTGGAAAAGAGTCAGCATTAGGGAACAGTCATTCTGGAACCTGTAGTTTGTGTCATTCACCTCTGCCTTAAATGATGATGCAAATCACTGAGAAGCCAGTCATCTGATTCCCCTGTTCAGCCTTTAGATTTATGTAAAAAGGTATCCCAAACAATGTATTTCTTTGTAGCTGTGGTTTTATTCTTCTATGCTCAGGACCGTCTAAAACTTGAACATGAATGCATCTGACAAATGATTTGTATTCTAAGCTTGTGAGAATAAAATCATCATGCAGCTTGCCCATAATGTTATGATTTTTTATCCTTAGCTTATCCCTCCCCAATCAGAATCTGACACAGCACTATCCTATTGGATGAACCCTCTCAAGCTGTTAAACCACTGAAACCGACCTTGTTGATAATTATAATATATATGGAGAAATATACATTTTCTGAACATGGATTTAGACTGGCTTATTCATGAATTTTATGAAGGTATAAAGAGTCTGGAAATATAGATCTTATTTTCCATATGGGGCCTGCTTTACAAAAACAATTCTATGGGACATTCCCATGTTAAAACATATTTGTAAATCAGGCCAATGGTGTCAGCATTATGAACTGTTTTGTAATTATCAGTTGTAAATAGTAATTGTGTCTTTGCATTTATCTGCAAGTTATTTTGAAAATGATGATGTAGATTTTGATATGATATGATATGATATGGCATTTGTAACGCGCCTATACACAGGTGTTTCAAGGCGCGACGAGGCAGGGAGGGGTGGAACAAGGGGAGACAGACAACGATCCTACTAGGCCAGGTGTCATTCAGATCGCGCAAGTGCAGGGGTGGGGGAGGGGGAAAAGTGCAAGGGGAAGGGGAGGGGGGAAGTGCAGTACAAGGTAAGTGGCGTAAAGTAATAAATAAATAGGGCCAGCTGGTGGCAAGTGCAAGGTAAGTGCAGAACAAGTGCTGGGAAAGGGGGGGGGGGCTGTAGGGATACAGAGACAGTCCCGCAGTGCAGAGGGGTTCCAGTGCATCAGTGCAAGTGGAGAGTGGCTGGGCCCAGGACCGAGGCCGTTAAGAGTGGTCCAGTTGCAGAATCAGTGCAGTTTCAGTGAAGGATATTAGCTGTTCAGCAGGGGAGAGGGAGAGAGAAAGCAGAAGCAAAGAGGAAGGTTTTGAGGTGCTTCCGGAACCGGAGATGGTTCTCCTCAAGTTTCAGGGAGGCAGGAAGGCTGTTCCAGAGGGAGGCCCCTGCCGCGGAGAGAGATCTACCCCCAGCTCGTTGCTTCGAGAAGCGGCTGACCCTGAGGGAGTTGGAGGCGGATGAGCGAAGGGCTCGGGAAGGAAGATATTTGGGAAGAGAGAGTTGAAGGTATTTAGGACCCAGGCCCCAGAGGGCCTTGTGGACAATGCAGAGGGTTTTGAACTTTATCCTCGCAGCCACTGGGAGCCAGTGTAGAGATTTCAGTCCTGGAGAGATACGGTCCCTGGGCTTGAGGCCAAGGACAAGTCTCGCAGTTCTGTTCTGGATGAGTTGCAGAGGGCGGAGAGTGGAGGCAGGCAGATTAAGATAGAGGCTGTTACAGTAATCCAGCTTCGAGAGAACCAGGGCTCGGGAGACAGTGAGCTTCTGGGGGAAGGAGAGGAAGGGAAGAATACCTCTGAGGAGGTGCAGCTGGTAGTGTGACTTCTTAGCGACGTCAGAAATATGAGGAGAGAAGGAGAGTGTGGAGTCGAAGATGACCCCAAGGTTTTTTGCCTTGCAGGTAGGAGCAGGGAGGGGGCCAAGGGAGGCAGGCCAGAGAGCTGCAGGGAAGGAGGGAGTGGGTGTACCGATGAGTAGAATCTCAGTCTTACTGGCATTAAGGCAGAGGTCATTGGCGGCACACCATTCCTGGATAGCAGACAGACAGTCCGAGATGAGGGAAGGAGAGGGGGAGGCTGAGGGTAGCCTGAAAATGAGCTGGGTATCGTCTGCATAGCACTGGAAATTAGGGCAGAGAGCGGCGATGCGGTGGGCAAGGAGTGCCAGATACTGGTTGAACAGCCAGGGAGAGAGATTAGATCCCTGGGGGACATCACAGGTGGAGAAAAAGATGTCGGAGAGGAAGGACCCCAGTTGGACCTGGGAGGGTCGATTTGAAAGGAAAGAGGTCAGCCACGCCAGAGCCTGACCAGTGATACCCAGGTTTTCACGGAGCCGGTTGAGCAGGATGGCATGGTTGACAGTGTCAAAGGCAGAGGAGAGATCGAGCAGAATGAGAACACACGGAGTGTTGGAATCGAGGTTCAAGAGCAGGTCTTCACGGATGTTCAGGAGAGCAGTTTCCGTGCTTCTGGCAGCTCTGAAGCCAGATTGATGGTCATGAAGACTACCAACAGATTCAGCATGGAGGTTAAGCTGGGAGATGGCCTGTTTCTCCAGGAGCTTGCCCAGGAAGGGAGTGATGGAGATAGGGCGAAAGTTAGCCGGGCAGGAGGGGTCGGAAGAGGGTTTCTTGAGAAGAGGGTGCACAAGGGAGTGCTTGAGGGGGGAAGGGAAGACTCCAGAGGCGAAGGAGTGGTTGCAAAAGTCAGCCAGGGCAGGAGCCAGGGAGTCGATGTGGTCCTTGATAGTTTTGGAGGAACAGGGGTGAACCTGTTTAGAAGAGACTTTCATAGATCGGACTTGTCTGGAAACCTCGTCAGCAGAGAAAAGTGGAAAGGCAGAGAAAGAGGGAGGAGGGGTGACTGCAGAAGGGCCAGAGGAAGAGCCGGGAAGGGAGGGAGGGAGGTGAAAGGAGGAGAGCGAGGACAGGATGTCCTGAGTTTTAGAGATGAAGTGAGAGGCCAGTGCAGTGCAGTGCAGAGGGCCTGGGAGGGGACAGGAGAGGTAGAGACTGCAACAGGGTTGGCCAGCTCCTTGCAGATTTTAAAGAGTTCGGCGGAGTTGTTAGATGCCGCAGAGATGCGGGCTTGGATAAGGGCTCTCTTCTTGGTGAGAACGGAGAGCCGGTACTGCCTTTGGAGCAGGCGGCAGGCCAGTTTGTCAGAGGATGAACATGAAGCATGCCATTTCCTCTCTGCAACCCTGCACTTGCGTTTTAGGGTGACGAGATCCGAGTCATACCAGGAGTTACATTTGGCTTTGGGCTTCAGGCGGATTCTCATGACGGGGGCAAGGATATCAAGAGTAACAGATATAGCAGAGTGGAGCATGGAGAGGGCTGTGTCAGGGTGGGAGTCAGCCGAAGGGGCAGGGGGGGGCGAGAAGGTAGCAGCGAAAGCCTCAACTGACACACGCTTCATGGGTCGGATGACCGAGAAGGTGGGTGGCAGTGAAGAGGGTGGCTTTGCCTGTGGAGTAGGGAGGGTGAGGTGGGAGGATAGGAGAAAGTGATCACTCCAGGAGAGAGGAGTGGAGAGAGGGACGGAGAGGGGAAGGTCAGAAGAGATCAGAGCATCAAGAGTGTGCCCAGCAGAGTGAGTAGGCCCAGACGGGAGAATAGAGAGTGAGAGAGAGTCGCAGAGGTCACGAAAGAGACCAGTGGGGGGACTGGAGGCATCAAGGTGGATGTTGAAGTCGCCAAGTAAGAGGAGTTGAGTGGTTGAGGACAGGAGTGAGGAGGAGAGGTCAGCCCACTCAGAGAGGAAGGAGGAAATTTGTCCAGGTGGCCGATAGATAGTAGCCACGGTAAGGGAATGGCTAGGAGAGAGAGAGAGTCGGCAGACAAGACATTCAAAAGAGGAGTAGGTCTGCGTAGGAGTGACAGTGGCAGGAATCCACTCAGGGAAGATAAGGGCAACACCACCCCCTGCACGGTTAGGCCTGGGCATGGAGAGGATCTTGTAACCGTTAGGTAGGAGTGTGTCAAAGCTGGTGGCAGAGCTGGCTGTGAACCATGTCTCAGTGAGACAGAGGACGTCGCGGTCCAGTTCCTCAAGAAGGTGACAGATATCAGAGGAGTGCTTGATGGCAGAGCGAGAATTTAGAGTGGCAATGTGGAGAAGGTTGCCATCCTTGAAGAACTTCCGGGGAGGGGTACAGATCAGAGGTACGCCCTGCGGAGGTGTTGAAGAAAGAGGTGAAGAAGGAGCACGAGAGGGGGCAGGGAGGGAGGGTAGAGGCAAGGTAGCCAAGGATAGAGGAGGGGGGACAGCAGGAGAGGAGAGGAAGTTGATGAGGTGTGGGAAGCGTCTATCAAAGAGGTGAAGGTTGGCCTGAGGGCCTTGGACCAAGATGGTCCCATTAGCGTAGACATTAATGATGGCCTTAAGATCATAGGTCACAGAGCAGGTGCTGTAGATGGAAAACTCAATATTTTAGCTTTTCATGGACAGGCACACTGTGTTGCAACTTGGAATAACAATTTGAAGAATGGCCTTTTCCTTCCATTGTACCAAGACGGAAGTGGTTTTAAACTTACATGAAACCTCCATTAACACTGTGCCCTGGAACCGGCAGCTGCTCATGCTGTGCCTGGAAGTAGAGATGCAGGACAACCAGGTAGTACTGGAGGAGGAGGAGGAGGAGAGCCCAAGCAAGGCGTGCACCGATCCCCAGGGACAGGCCCTCACCCTAGACCCTCACTGACAGCCAGTTGGTCACCACAATACAGGACGACATAGGGAGCAGGATGAACATCCAGATAGTTGTGCCCGCACTGCTGAAGCTAGTGTATGTCCTACAATTTCTCCAAACTGGCACCTTAAAGCACTCCATGGCCATGATGCACAGCATGGCACAGCCTACATTCTGTGCAGTGTTGGCCCAGGTGCTTGAAGCCCTCCTGCAGCAAGTCCAATGCCACATCTCACTGACTACAACCCCAGCCCAGGTCAATGCCATGAAGGCACAGTTCTATGTGTTTGCCCAAATGCCAAAGGTGAACACAGCCCTGGACTGTACCCATGTTGCATTTGTGGCTTCCCAGGCTCTCAAAGCAGTGTAGCGTAACCGGAAGCACTACCACTCCCTGAATGTGCAGGTGACCTGCGACCCCAACCTGCACATCACCCACTGCTGCGCCCGCTACTCTGGTTCCACCCACTATTCCATGGTCCTACAAAACAGCACACTGCCAGGATGCATGGAGAGGCACAGCGGAAAATGCACATGGATAGTGGGCGAGTAAAACTGCCTGCAAGCATGTGCTGCAAATCACTTGACCAAATGGGGGGGTGGCATGACAAGCAAATGCAAAAGTCGCACCTGACCACCTCCTGCACAAACATAACAGTACAGTCCAGGTAACATGCACATGTCGGACATACCTGGATGGAGAATCTGATGAACACATACAGTAGCAACTACAAACACAAACACACAAACATGAGTACATTTACCACAATGCAACATGCAAAATCCAAAGCAATGCTGACAAACAGCCACATCACATCACACAACAGCAACCCTGCCAGTACCACAGCTGTTCACCCATGTGTGCCCAGCCCACAAAGCCGACCCATTGGCCCCAGAAGCCTAGGGAGGGCCGATTGGCATACTGAGCATGCCACATCCATGGGAGAAATACACTGCCACAAGACAGCCACCATGTTAGCTGCACATGTCACCAACAGACACCTTACATAACATCTGCTGCAAGGGAAAAGGGTGCATGGGAAGTAAAAACAATGCATGATATGAGTGACACAGCATGCACAGACATTGTACAGACACATGCCACAAAATGAAGTCCCATATGCTTGCGCATGATGTATATTGCCCTAATAACGTGTAAGGCCACCCCCACACATCGCACTGTGACTAATGGCTGTGCCTCCCCCCCATGCAGGTGACTCCGGATAGCAACAGATGCCCTGGCTAATGACCCCTGTGCATGATCCACAAACACTGCAGGATATTGCCTACACCCACAGCAGGATCCGTGTGTGCATTGAGCATACCTTCGGACTCCTGATGTCACGGTTGCGCTGCCTCGACTGTACCGCTGGATCCCTGATGTATGCTCCAGAGATGTGGGCAGAATTGTGATTGTGTGTGCCATGCTGCACAATATCTGCTCAAAGAAAAATGTTCTGCTACCCCCTGACATGGACATGCTACCCCCAGAGGATGAGGATGTAGTGCCTGTGGCAGAGGCAAATGCATGCATTGCCAGATGACGTGAGGGGTGGGAGACTGGCTTGCTAGGGAGTGATAGAGAATTTCTTTTGGCATATTCACATGGCACAATCCATGCACAACTGTTTGACACTCACCTCTATTTATAAACATGAGAATGACACAGTCAGGAATGTCCTTGCACTGAAGAAGTTCAACAGCTTTAATGAAATCATGTGCACCACCTATCCCCCCTGCTCCCACCCACCAACAACTTCCCAGCACACTATCTCCCCGAGCCCCCCACCACCAACTCGACAGCACACTATCTGCCCTCCCCGACTCACCACCAACTCCCCAGCACACTATCCCCCCACAAAGTCCCCAGCACACTATCCCTATTCGCCCGCCCATCACCAACTCCCCAGGACACTATCCCCTCTACCCCACCAACTCCCCAGCCCACTATCCCCTACCCCACCACCCACCACCAATTCCCCATCAAGGCCACTCGGAGCACAATGTGTATCAATGTTATTTCCATGGCCTCTTAACCCCCATGCAAGCCCTTGGTGATCTGGGACACACTTGGTGCTGGGACTGGCACCTGTGTGTACTCAGCTGTGATCCCTCAGTGGGTGTCGTAGAACTTGAGCCTATCGAGTCCTGTACTTGGATTTGCTGCAGTGTGACCTCCATGCTCGACAGATGACCTCTGCAAGGGCGGAGACCCTTTCCGTCATCTCACTGACCCCCTCCCATACACAGTCCTGGCGGCAGTATGGGTAGCTGCCCGGTTCCTTGTCATGGCCCACACAATCCTACGGGTGGCCCTTGGAGACACTCACGGATCGCCTTGAGTTGTTGCAAATGGGTGTGCCCAATAGCCTCCATCTCCATCTTCTATCGCCTCTCCATCTCCTCCAACTTCTGAAACACAGTGTTGCTTGGTGGCATGTGCTGAATAGGACGGGGGCTGTGCAGAGGTTTTGAGCTGTAGGCAGGGGAGCCATAGGATGGCGTGTCCACATCCTGCTCATGTGTCTGGGCATGCTGGAGGCAGTGAGGGCTCTTGGGGGTGTGTGGGTTTGTGGCCCTTCTGCAGGTGGTGGCACTGGGCTGATGACCCCTGTGATCCTACAGTTGCCGTGCCAGGAGGTGTGGCCTCTGTCTCTGACACAGCAGCTGCGAGAGTGGGTGCAGTGGGCCTGGGGATGCTCCTGGTGATGTGTGGTGTTGCCGCACAGCCTGTGGTGCCACCTGCAGGCTTGGCCTTGCTGGGTCGTGGTGTTTCACGGCGGTCCATCTGCCTAGGCATAGCCTGCGTGCACGTTTGGGGGTGGTGGTGGCTGATCTGGAGGGCCTGGAGATGCCACTTCCAGATGGGCCTGCCCCCTCATCCTCCTGGGATGGCTCTGGTACTGCGTGAGTGCTTGTAGGGACATAGGAATATTTGTAAGGTATGGTTCTTCCACGTGTGCTGGCATGCAAGACACATTTGCTATGGTACAGATTGGGACCCCACACATTTGGACAGATGGGCATGGTTGGTCAAGGGACATTGCATGTGGACACAGCATTGTGGGGATGGTTGCAGCAATGTGTGTGTGACACTTTACCAGTTGGCCGTTCACCTGTGTGTGGGGGAGGGCAAGGCGTCCATGCTGGTGCAGCTGATGTATAGCTTGCATGCCTGTGGTCCTTCATGCCCCCACATCCCCTCTCCCGTGGCACACACCTTGTGGGAGTGGGTGTGGTGGCTTCCTCTATGGCACTTCGATGGCTCTATGGGGCGCTGATGTACAGGCAGCAGTGTTCCGTTGTGGTGTACAGTGATTGGCTAGCTGTGCACATGTCGGTGTAGGGGGACATGTACTTCCATGCGGATCGTCTGCCATGCCAACATGAGGCAGGACAACTGGGCCCAGAGCATGTTGGTGTGACTGCTGCACAGTGTCATGGTTGCTCATGCACCACAATCCTGCTGGCACCAGGTGCACCAGCAGGGGTGTGGTGTGCATGGCACTTGGATAGGTCACTTGCCACCCCTTCCCACTGCTGTAACGGGTTGCCAGACATTTCGTCGAAAAAAATTGGTCGACCAGACAAATGGTCGAACCAATTTGGTCGAAAACCAAATGGTCGAAATTTTTATTTTTTTTATTTTAACCCTTTTTTTTTTTTTTTTTGGGGGGTCCCCCCCCAACCCCCTTTTTTTCTCTAAAATCCCCTTTTTTAACTAAACGAAAACCCGAAAAATAAATATATAGATAAAAAAAAAATTCGACCATTTGGTTTTCGACCAAATTGCGTCGACCAAATTGCAGTCGACCAGTTTTTT
Source organism: Ambystoma mexicanum (assembly GCF_040938575.1). Classification (NCBI taxonomy): domain Eukaryota; kingdom Metazoa; phylum Chordata; class Amphibia; order Caudata; family Ambystomatidae; genus Ambystoma; species Ambystoma mexicanum. Next base: position 426,968,338 of record NC_090932.1, on the reverse strand, counting down.
TTCGACGAGTTGACTGGACACCGCTGTAACGCTCAGGAGTGCCCTTAGTGCCCTGCCCTGGGGCTGCTGTAGAGGGTGGCTGATGCGGCACCCCATCACTTCACCCTGATTGGCCTGCCCAGCTTCTGGGTCTGCTGACATGTGTCTCTGTCCACGGGGGCATCTTGTGCTAGGCTGACATTTGTGCATGAACTTGTGCTCGCACCTGCCTCTGCACCTCTTACTCCAGCTATGCCCTCCATATCCAGGACCGTGCTGCACTTCTCCTCACTAGCAGTCAGGACCAGTGGTTCCACAGTACCACCTCCATTCAGAAGGGACTCCTGGTGGTGTTAGGACAGTGTCCACACACCCTGACCCTGAAGTTATTCCAGCGCTTTCTACAGTCCTCACCATTACGGGGTACCCGGAACACGGCAGTCACCTTCTGGCTGATGGCATGCCAGATGGCTGTCCTGAGTTGGCCTGATTTCTTTACGCTGCCTTCTGCCGCACAGCTCCTCGCAGTGGGCCACAACCTCATCAGTGAGGAAAACCATTTCTCCCTCACTGAACTTTGGTTTCTGTAGGCAATTTTCTTGCACCTTGCCTCTCTGTGACATTTTACCTATCTTCCAGGTGCAGATGGCTGCAGGAAGTGGTAGATTGTAGTTGGATTGTATTTTTCAAGATGGCCTCCGCCATGCTTTCCGTGCCGGCGATGACACAATTTAGGGGATGGTAGTGCTATTAGCGCCAATTTGTTCAGTGGTGAGCCTTATTTTGGTGCAGTTTCTGCCACGCAGGAATAGCGTTAGCGCTGGAGTTGGATGCATGTTCAAGCCAGGTTGTGATGCAGCACTAATTCCACCCCACAACCCAGCTCTAATGCTATTTCTGCTCAGCGGTAATTTGCGCAGGAATACCGCCAGACTTGTGATGAGGCTCAAACTATTTTCCTCTTTATTATTTTCCTCATGGAAGTAAAATGGGATACAGTCCTTAATTGATGAGCTCACAATATACATGATCAAACATGGCCATTTTTTATTTAAAATCCCAACAATTGACAACCCATTAACCGAAAAATTAGCAGAATAGAAGGAAATGTTTTATGGAGCAATATATACCAGAATATATCTATATAATAAATGCATGGACATTCGTTATGTGGGAGCACAATGAGGCATGAATAGAAAAGATGATTGAGTGCACTACATTCTGGTTTTGGTGACATATACGAAGAAAGACATGACATTAAAGAATATATTTGCCATGATACAAAGCCTAACAGACTGATGGAAAATTCACTAAGCCAGGGAATATCTCTCATCATACTGAGACAATAACTGCAGTGGAAAGGCCCTGGGACATAGGTGACCTGTCGTGAATGCCCCTTCCTTAAGAAACACACAATAAATAACCTAGTATCATTACTCTAATTATAATATACAATATATTTGAGTTTGTATCTTCATCAAAAAAGGAACAAGGCGCTTGAATTGATGTATTTTATTTAATAGTGACCCAATGGAAACAAATCCACATTATTGGTAGATATCAATTAATAAAGCCTGCAGCAAGTATTCCAGGCTTTCATCAGTCAGAAAGATTCAATAACTGTGGCTGGGATTTTTAATCATGGAAGACCCTTGAGGTCAGAACTCACTCAACAGAGTTGTTTCTGTACTACAAAGGAGCCTCTGCAGCTCGGGCTCCATTCAACAGGAAAGGAGTTGCTAGCGAGATTATCACCTCAAAACATTTGTACATACCATGTTAAGTATTTAGCTTTTACAGAAGGATTTTCAACCTTTTATACATGCAAACTAAACACAGCTCAGAAAATCCTACTGCTTATTTGATAACAACCAGGGGTTGTCCCTGACAGAGAACATGTCTGCACTGGGGTTCAACCAGCTCTTGAATGATCCAATGCACATGGCTCACCTGAAATTGTTACAAGACAACAGGTCAATAAACGTTACGTTATCCCCACTCACAATTGGGGTTCCTCCACCCATGGGTGTCTATTTATATCACAAAAGAAGGATGGATGATTCCAACACTTTGACAAAGAGCCCTACTCCTAAACTGTGTATATCTCATATTGCCGCTTCCTGACATATCCAGACTGTTCTACTCTTGGAACAGCTGCTCTTTTCCTTTCTTGGTTACAGCTACATTAGGTGCTGCCTCTATTTCATGATACCTGACCTTTCTTGGAGGAACACAGTACCCCTGGACATTCTTTGGAGAATGCCTTGGACTTCTTTTGTGACCTTTGTCAACACCATCTGGATTTCTGGATACTTGCATCACTTCTGTGTAGCCCATAGTTATTTCCTTGTGCCACCTGGGTCCGGCCCATGTGGACCATATTGTCCTCCAGCGGTAGCGCTTTGTTGTTCAGTCCTCCTGGTCTATGGACTCCCAAAGGAATACAGCAGGCAATCCAGATTATCATCAAGTCCCTTCTCTGTAGATCATAAGGGCATTACAAAAGGGGAGGCAAGTGAAACCTGGGTTGGTATTGACCTAACGAGTGTCATAGTTTTCTTTTATCTATCAGAGAGAGACTTTTCTCTGGAATTCTAATGTTTACACTCCAACATCCTGTTCTGGGGTTACTTCTCTCTGCAGTGCAGGTTTTTTGGGAGGAAAGTCTTAACCACTTACCTGAGTTTTCCTTCAAACCTCCTGGTCCCCACTTATGTTCTGAGAGGCCGGACTGAACCTGACACTGCCAGGGACAATGCATCATTAAATTTTATTTGGCACCAAACATAAAGGAAAAACACATACTGTAGCCTTTATGGCTACCTGGCTAGATGGAATTGTGTGCATTGTGGTAAATTCAATAGATGCACCCATTTTGAGATAAATGTAGCTACACGAGCATTAGGCTTCACTGCTTCAATACATGGGCACTGTCAAGATTGAATCATATTTGTTGTATTTATTCAGTAAAGACAGTACTAAAAGTATTTTGTTTTTGATCTGTATTTCAATGGAGCCTAAGGTTTGGAACCATAGTTCAGCTGCAGGGAGTTCTGCTTTGTTCAGTTCATATTGGCTGTTGTCACCCTACCACCGTTTTGAGATTTTCTGGATTGCATTACCAAGTAAAAGAAACATTCTGGTGTGGGATGGATTAAAATGCCATGAACAAATCAGTTCTAATGCGATTATTCTGCATGTATGGGAGTGAACCTTTGCTATCCTTGAAGATCTGTCTTAAGTCATGCAATTTGCAACTTTCCTTATTCTGCAAGAATTAGGGTTAAGTAAGCAATGGTTTTTGCTTATACCTTTCAGCAGTATATCCCAATTTGAGGTATCTAGTATCACGCGGCTGTACTAGGGCCTACCAATCAGCCTGCACGGAGAAGCCACTAGCCAAAAATCATATATCATTGAAAAAACCACAGAAACACCCACACCACCATTTTCTACTCTAAAGAATACCAGCTGAAGCTGCAAAACCATAGCCATAAAACCCTTCTTTATCCTCATAAGGGTAGTGGAGCTAGTTCATGGCTACAACTCCAACAAAATAATCCTAACCAGAACATGCACATAATTGAGATGGCTGAGACCTTGTTTATTACATTTCTCGCTTGTCTTCTTAAACCTTGTTCCTCTGTAGCTATTGCTAAAATACAAAAAATGGATATGCAGTGATTATATCAAATAGAAAACAACAAATTAAATTTTAACGAATGAACAAACCATGAAAACAAAAATAACAAATTTTGGAAAAAACTAAAAGTGGGGTTGGGAGAGGGAATAGTGGTTTTGTTGGTGGAGAAAAAGTATTACTCAAAAAAAGGGGGTGCTTTGTAGGGGCACCCCCACCCCCGAAAACAACAAAAAGGATATTCGTTATTTTGGTTTTAGTTATTTTTCTACGTTAACATTTCATTCGTTGTTTTTTCATTCGATAAAATCACATCTAACCCCAAAAATGACCCAATACTGGAGGTGGAGATGCGTTCATTTTCAAATTCTAGCTTCATATCTCTCGCTTGAAATCATCCCATCATAAATATGTGAAATGGTGGCCATTTTACCACCAAACCTTGATCCAGCTACAAAATTATCACCTGCCACTGTTACTCTTGCCCCTTATGGAATTTCAGGAGAACTTGTCTCCCTTCCTCACTCAGGTCTTCCTCTCATTTTAACAGCTTCTGATTGCAGACAATCTTAACTTCTAGCTGGAAGATGCATGTCACTTTCTGCAGATTGTTCCTTGACCTATTTTGCTGTTGAACAGCTTTATTATCGTCCCTTAGCTATACAAGAAAGACACATGAAAGCAATCACAAAACTAATGAAACATGTCCAAATAAATATTTAGACACGTTCATATTCAATGTATTTGATCCAGCCAACTGCTGACATTGCGCAGATAGTATCTCACCGATTTGCAGTATAGCCACATAGTTAAAATGCACTTCTAGAAATGTACAGGCTAGACTTAACGATTTTCAAATCAGCCATACCTTACCTCGGGATCCTGCAAGTACATGTGTACATATATAAAACTCATGTCCTACTTAACACTTATAAGTCAGGATTTAAAAATGAAATAAATAACATTTGCTGCCATTGCACACTTGTCACTGCAGCACAGCTCGGTGCCTCTTAAACCGTGTTAATGTCGAAGCTAAGGAATAGTGAAATGAGAAGCAATCACTTCAGAATAATAGGAAGTGGATTAAGTCCTCATTGACTTTGGGGCAAAGCCTGCAGCAGGGATTTCTATTGCATGTTAGTTCCCACTTTGCTGTATTGTCAGCCAAAGGCAGTATCTCCAGCCTCATCTTCATAAGGAGATTAGTAGCTGGGAAGTTTACCCCCTCCTCCAAATGTTTTTCTAGGCTAGGGCTTTTTTTCGTTGATAGATAACACTGTAGAGATCCGCTTGTCAGCGATTATTTTTTGCCATGATGTTATTGATGGAATAAATATTATACTGGTACTATATCATCCCCAGAGTTGTTATACTAATATTGCTGGAGTCATCTCACATATAACCAAATCCAGCTCTCGGTTCATGTCGTGGATGTGTAAAAACCATGGGAGTGATGCCGACCCTGGGGAGTAACATGCCCTCCCTATAGGATGCTATACTGGAAGAGCTCCATAATTTGTACCAATATAAAAGGTGCTTGAACCTCGCCTCAAACCCTATGCGTCTAATGCCAAGTTCGATTCTTAGTGCGTCATTTGGTTCACTAACAGTAAGGGATAACAGGGACTTTAAGATTTTGTTTTCTGCTGTTTCTAGTGGGTGCAGGCGAGTGGCCCATATCTCAGCCCTATATTGGGGTGGCTGGCATAGCTTGGCAGCGATAACCGTCCAGGAAGGCTACAGTTTCATGACCACCATATCTTTTAGAGAATCTCGTAGTTACCCCCATCCCTCCTTGTTTTGCCAAAATTATAGCACTCTTCTCCACCTGGGCAGTACAGATTCCCATTTCAGATTGCCAGGCACCCAGATATTTGCAGATTGATTCTTTTTCTAATTGGGCAGAGGAGAGTGAAATAGTGATATGTGTTTTTTCCTCCTGAAACAGTACATATATATATATATATATTTAACGTTCATTCGTAATCCTTTACCTCACATTAATGCCTGAAGACGTCTAACTATGTTTGAAGCCCAGATGGTGTTTTGGAGATTTAGATTGCATTATCTGCAAATAAAAGTATACCTATTTTAGTTTCTCCAATTGATGGTGTTTCTGCATCCTGGTCGTATATGTTCTTTGCAAGGGAATTCATATATGATAAAAAAAAAAAATAAAAAGGGGCCCAGAACTCACAACTGGCCATGCCCTTGTTTCACTGGAAATGTTTACGTATGAGTCCTCTTAGTGCCAAATCTGACAATGGCAGTATTCCCATTGTGGAACCTGTATGCAGCTGTTTCAGAGCCGGTGCATCACCCAGGTCTAACATTTCTTTCCACAGTAACATTCGAGGGACACTATGGAAGGCTGTCTTCAAAGTGATAGTGTTTGGGCTCGTGCAATCATACATTTTTGTATTGATGAAAATAATCTAAAAACTTGATTACATGCTGAAAACCCCTTCTTAAACCAGCCGGTATATCTACTAAAATGTTAGAATTGACTGTCCACTCGTGCGGGCGACCCAATAGCACTTTCTCGTACAATTTAGCTAAGGAATATTTTAGTGAAATTGGTCAATAACTTGCTCCGTCAGAGTGATCACTCTTTTTGTATATTGGAATTATGGTTGCACTTCACCAGCTTTGGGGGATTCCAAGACCTACAATAGTGTGAACAATTTTGGTTAGGAAAGGGATCCATATGTTGGGTCTGCTTCTAAACAATTCTCCCAGAATCTATTCTGGGCCAGGGGCTATTCCAGACTTGTGGGCATTTATAGCTGCCTCAACTTCACTCTCCAAGAATGATAGTTGTCCTCTTAGCTCAGATGAAGCCACAGATTTAAGGATATATGTAGTCATTTCAGACACAGGGTGATTACACTTGTACATATGCTTGAAATGAGTAAACCAAACAGATTGTTGGATTCGGGGTAGTTTGGGGGAATGGCTTATCAATTCCCCTGCTGTCACAAACTGCCTGAATCTTCCTGTATCCTTTGCCTATATATAAATATAAGCTGGCTCCATTTGTTTTATAAATTCCTTTTCTTACTCAAACCTAGTGTCTGCTGTGACGAATCCTCGGATATCATCCCTTCTCCCCTAGGGGGTGAGCTTTCCCATGGGGCCACGGCAGTGTGTCCACAGTACAATAGTCTCCCAGGGGGTGGTGCACCGGGGGAGGATCACATGGGAGTGGAAGCTCCTTATGGGATTATGGATGACCACTTTCAGAGAGTGTGGTATCCCACCACCTTATTAGACCCTCACTCCTTACCCAAACCAAGTTCTCCCTAACGTTCTCCAGGAAGTGTTAATATCTGTCATCGTAAGTCTAAAGCACTTAATATGATAGAGATAACTAATAATCCTAGAAATACCAAATGCTTTCTGTGTAGCTCTACCATCACTATTGTGATGAAGAAGAGGAACAGAAGTTTGATGAATACTCCAGAGAACTGGACCGAACAGTCTAGTCTTTCACCATATTCGTTTGGCCCTCAGACATACAAAAACATAGAGGGAAAGCAAGATGAAGAGAGCAGTCCTCGAGTGAGGAATATGGACAGACGCCAACCCGGCATACCAGAAATTGAAGCAGGAGATGCTGTGCATGGAGCAGAAATTGGGAATGAGAAAGCAGACAAAGGAGGAGGAGCTTCTTTGTGCGCTGCCCAAACAATCCTCCGAGCGTCCCGAAGCCTTGGAAGCCACCGAGAAGTGATGCTCTGTCCCGCGAAGCTAGAACTGGAAGAGTGGCTGCCAAAGAGAAACTGACGATAAACTGATTGGTGTGGACCCAGCTGACCGAAACAAGCAACTGAGTGCTCCTAAAGCCCGTAAGGAAGTACCTCTTACCAGAAGACACACACCAGAGGAACAGGTACACGGTCAAAGCTGAAGGTGCTCAAGGTCGAGGAGGTGCCGGGACGCAACAAGGACATAAGAGTGAGAAGGTCTGGGACCCTGGGACAAGTCAAGAGAGTGCAGAAGGGAGCATACGTTTGGCGGGAGAGTAAACCAAGCTATTATAATAGCACACTGTGAGTCTGGGACCCGCACCCATGTAAGAATCAGAGAGAAAGGGGTTCTGGGACCCTGAATAAAGCAGATATGACACAGATAGGAGCACATGCTTGGCAAGAGAGTAAACCAAGCCATTGCACAGAACATTGTGAGCCTGGGACCCACACCCATATGAAAGCCAAAGAATAAGAGGATCTGAGACCCTGAGAGATACAAGAGAGAGTCCATGAGACAAGCGCTTCACAGGAGACTCGACCAAGCTGGACATATGCTTGGCAGGAGAGTGAACCAAGCTGTTATGTTAATTCATTGTGAGTCTAGGAATCGCACTAAAGGAGTGAAACAAGCTTGACATATATGTGGCAGGCGTGTACACCAAGCTGTTATGTTCATTCATCGTGAGTCTGGGACTCGCACCCAAAAGAGTGTTTGAGAATAGGAAGGCTCATGACCCTGAAGACAAGGGAGACTGGTTTGATGAAAAACACATGCTTGGTAGAGAAATACACCAAGCCAGTATTTTAAAGAATGAATAGTCTCAGATTCACACCCTCATGAAGATATAAAATGCAGTGACATTTACCTGAGAAGATACAGGATCTTTAGGATCCAAAGAAAAGGAAAGTAGAACCAGACGGAATCCAGGGGAAAGGAACAAACCCCTACAAACCTGGGTCTTTCCCCTGGTAGAACATGTATTTTCTCTTTTGGATCACCCAAGACATTGAGAGCTGTTCTTTTGGCATGAGGTATCATGAATTCTTTACTTTGGAAGAAGCCAACCCTACACAGTTGATGTAGATTATTAATGTTATGGACAGAAGTAGCATTTTGGGACACAGTGGTAACAAACATTTTGTTTTGACATCTTGACGTATTCCTTAGTTTCCTTTCAGGCAGGGAACCCCTTCCAGAATTTAGGGAAAGTGAGGCATTTTCTCCACCATTGTATTGGTTAGAAAGGTTTATAGCCAACTATATGCCACTGTTGTGTCCGATCTTTCCTCCTGCACCCTTACACTGCTTATACAATGTTCTAAGATGCACAATCTCATCCTTTCGATTCCCAGCTTTGAGTGCTCTTAGAAGCCTTCTTTTGGCTATCCTGCACTCTTTGTTAAACCATTCTCCTTTTGCCCTTGTAGCCCTGATGTCTTTCATCACATAAGGGTCGAAAAGCTGAGATATGTTGTGATGCACATCTTTGCATGACATAGGCCATATATCAGAATTAGAGGGAGGACTCAGCAAGAAGAACAGATCATCATAAAGAATGCTTATTTTGGTTGGGGCTGCAGTTTTATCCCTATTCACCCTCCTTCAGGCCCAAGTTATTTTCATTGTATTTACGATAACAGGACCAGCCTGGTTGTTTGTCAATGTTAAGCATTGGGACAACCCTAAATTGGGACAACCCTAAAATCTTTCATAAGCCTCCAACTTGAAATGATCGAAATGTGGGGCTGCCAGTGTATTCCTCTCCGATTATTTTGCAGCGTAAGCCCAGATAATTAAGAAATATTGCTCGATTTTTGCCATTCTTGTAGTATTTATAAGTGTTTGTGCCGCTATACTCCAGGACCTTGCACGCCTCGTTTTGCTACCTTTGTATGTTTTTAAGCAAGGGGAAGGCTTCGATTTGGCAGTTAAGTTCCCCTGCAAGAATTAGATGGTTGACCCTCTGGGCATGCATTTGCTCCTCTATTAACAGGAGAGAGTTCTTAAAACTGGTAAATGTAATCGTGTCATGTCTTAAATACACATTGCACAAGTTGATTAGTACCTCCAGTAGGTTCCGGTGATCCAAAGTCCAACTTCATGGCCTCCTAGAAAAATATATTATCCACCCATATTGAGAGCCCCCCACATGGTCTTCAACATGGGCCTTTCAATGATAATTAATTGTTGCAATGATTGATAATCCTGGATGTGTTCCTCATTCGCCACACACATTACTTGAAAGCAGATCACGCTGAGGGATTTAACAAACAGGCATCACCTGTGGTCCTCGATCTTGCTGCCAAACCTGCCACATTCCAAGACTGAAGTTTTATCTTTTCCTTGTTTTCTTTCTTGGTTTTGAGCATTGGAATTTTGTCTGCTAGTAGGGGGGGGGCTTATTTCTCAGACAAGGACAATTAAACCCTTCCCTTCTCATGGTGTCACAGTTGTTTTACACCATTTATGGGCACCAAAGCATGTCTTCCAAAATTGCATTCACCTGTGGAACAACGTCATTGCAGGCATGTCAGGCTAGGTTACAATGTATGTAGCCTCTTCCCTCTAAGCTTTACATGCACATGTATCTTAGACAAAACATGTTTTAATGGGAGTTCATAAACATGATCTATTCATTGTTAATGTTTTAAATGTTTTTCACCACACATTTAACAATGTAGTATGCAATCCATTCCCATTGTTCAGGGAGGAGAGTTGTCTCATGGCTGAAAGTGGCTATGGAGCCAGTTCTTTTACTTGCAGTCAACAATGACCAAAAGTGGCACATTGGAGTTTATGTATTTGTTTTAACATATATATTTGTGTCTGTGTACTGCTGATGCAGAAAACAAGATTTGAAATGTAATGTGGCATACAAAACCATAAATACAAGTACACAATACTGGAAATAGGAAAGTGAATGTAGAGTGCAATTAGTAATGCTTTTTCATACTTTATTGTTACAATTTACAAATGTAGGTGAATCATTTTAGCCATTGGAAGTGCTTGACAAATTATGCCAGCGGGATAGTCTGTCTGACTGTATTGCCTTTTTATTTCATATATTCATATTAAAAAGATAAACGGGAAAAGCTTTTTTTCAGGTGATGTCTAAGTACTGCCTTTGCCACAATTATAGTACCTGCCACTGGTCATGTTGCAACTAAACACATATCTTCACCCCACAGGTGGACTTTCCAATGGAAGATCACATCAGTGATGCATGCTCTAATGATTTGCTGGATATCTTACTTCAGAAGGCGGCTGCAAATTCGGGCATAGAATCTGCGTCATCAGGGAGCAGAGGATCGACAGCCTCAGAGTCTTTGATGTGGGGGTCTAATGGATGCAATGTGTCCAGAAGCAAAAGAGGTACAGTCATTTGCTATCTTGTTAACTCAAATTGTTTTTTAGATGAACATTTTATGAACTGCATGGTTGTGTCTATGCAAGTGCCAGGTTGGAATGGAACACAAGACTTGGCTCTGCACACTTACCTTCTTTCGACCTCAAAGCAATGGACTTATGTCACCAATTTGCCAAGCTGTGAAACATAGAGATCTCACCAGCGGTACTTCTCCCTCCCCATTACTCAATTAGTCTCAAGATGGGGGCTGAAAGGGTCTTCAGAAGACTTGAGGACTGAGATGCTTTGTGAATTGTGTGACTAAATCTTGTGTCAATGCAAACAATTACTTTTTTTCTTGTGTACATATTAAAGATTCAGGCAAGGATTTTCCTTGCTCATTAACAGATTGTGCTCTATACTGTAGTGAAGTAAAATGTCTCCCCATATGGTTTGGCAGCACACATGAGGTAAACAAAATACAAAGAACCCCACAAAAAGGTCTTTTGCATAAACCTACTGTTTCCACTGTCAGGGGACACCACGACAATATTTTATAATATATAAGGAAAAACAGATCTAATTAACATTTAAGAATTAACATTTAACGAGAAAAAAGGTGTATCACACATTGGCTATTTCATTAGAAAAAATATTTTTATTATAGAAATACAAAATTACAAAAAGACAACGTTTAACGATTGTTGTAAAACATTGAGAAGAGCTAGCCCTGATGAATGTCAGACACTTAGGAGTCAACAGACAGAAACATGTTGGGTCACATACAGAATGCAACAAATACATTTTTTACTAATGTTTGTATGTTAAACGTGGTATTTTTGTAATTTTGAATGTGGCATGGTTGTTTTTCAATTTATATTTATGTGTTGTACGTAATCGTCCGGTCAAAAAACCTGGGTTTAGGGTTTTTCTTATTCTGTGTATTATTTTAACAGTTATTTATGAGAATGATGTCTCTTTTTTCTATAATAAAAATATGTTTTCTAATGAAATAGCCAATGTGTGATACACCTTTTTTCTCGTTAAATGTTAATTAGATCTGTTTTCCCCATATGGTTTACCATATCATTAGATCCACAGTAATATAGCGCAATAATAAATTGTAAACCAAAATATATGCTCTTTCTTTGCACTATTCTCTATCCTGGCCAGGGCATTAGTTCCCTTACCATACTTAATGTAGTTGTTATTGTTTATTTATTTATTTATTTTTTGTTTTATTGGTTAATCATATTTAAACCTTTAAAATTCCTCCATTATCAAGTTCATCATCATTAGATAGATACGTGTCCAATGTTTGTTCAAAATGGGTTAAGTTTTGCCGATATCAGTTCACTCAGTCCAGCCGGCCTGCTGGAATTAACTCACTGTTCGGGGCCGTCTTCCTCCTGATCCAAATTTAGGGATTCAACAAATTTAATGCGTCTAAAGTTCTGTCAACCTTTTGAGCTGTCATTAGCCGCTCCCAATATTCCTCTTCCGTCTCCTCAGAGATGTTACTAGTATAACTACCCATGTATGCCTGTCGTTTCGGTTCGAAGGTCGGGCAGGCTAACATCACCTGCCTAACAGATTCTAGTTGGTCTTTATTTTTACAGAACCTGCAATATGCTGTTGATTTTTCAATAAGCCTTCTTCTCCATTTTACCTCTCTGCAATGTCATATGTTAAGCCCGCAGTGCATCAGGAAATCTCTATAGTAGTTAGATGGAAATTTCCACAGGTACGGTGGGAGCCTGTTTAGGCCTTTATTTCCCAGATGATATTATAGCACTGGTTTATTTTCAGTCTTTTCTCCTGTGTTTCCTCCTGTGTTTCCTCCCAGTCCTTTTCCCGGATAGTCCTTTTGGCCTTATCTGGGTTACACTTCAGGGTGTCTTCCGAGACATCCACCTGTTCCAAGCTCGCTTTACATCTCTTTTTCTAATTGAGGAAAATTGGGTCTCCATTTGGTACCCCCATCCGCGCTAGGATTTCAAACAGCTGAGATTGATTGTCGAGGATACATTTTCTGTAGAGGGATAAAGGTTTCCATAGTGCAATTGAGACCATGGATTGGAGCCTTAGCTCTGTTCTTATGATCTCTAGCGGTAGTTAGTTCGGGAGGTGCAAGATCTTTCGCCAAAAATAGGCCTCAGATAGATTCCATACTTCCCATTTTAGGGCTAGAAGTGCCTCCGCTCCATACGTAATTATGGCCACCACTTTTTGCTTGTAAAAAGTTATTATCAGTGTCAGGGAAAATTTACCGTACCTACGATGTAAAATTATTCCTTGGTTGGTCAAGGCCGTTAGTTTTTCTCGAATCAATGCATAATGCGCCTGTTCATTGCAGTTTTTATTTATCATTATCCCAAGATACATTGTAGTTTCCACCTCCTCCTATTTTTCCTTTTCCAATGACCACGTCTGGATTTTCCCTGCTGATTTTCTTCCGCAACATGACCTCATGGTTAGGACCATGGATTTTTTTTACGTTGATCTTCATGTCATTGTCTTTTAAGTATTTGTTAAAGGCCTCTATCCGTCGCTGCAGTCCTATTGGCGTTTGGTCTACAAATACCGCGTCATTGGCATACAGCATCCACGGTATCTCGGTTCCATTTATCTTCGGAGGCAAGGCACGGATCTGATCTTGGGTGATCTTCATGTCTGCCATATATAGGACAAAGAGGAAAGGGGCTAGCGCACATCCCTGTTTTATTCCCTGGGAAGTTTTGATCTTCCTAGATAGCTTTCCATTAGCTGTGATTTGGACCTGGATTGAGGTGTCGGTATATCGGGCTTCGATAGCTTCCAGCAGGTCTGTTGGGCACCCCCAGTTCCTTATTTATGACCACAGGCGCTCTCTATTTATCCCATCGAATGCTTGTTCGAGGTCAATAAAGGCCAAATAGGTTGTTTTTTTTCCTTCTAAAGCCTTCGCCTTCAGCAGGTTGATCAAAAAACAGATTGAGGGCGGTACCAACGCCACTTACGAAGGCTGTTTGTCTTTCGTCCAAGATTTTAGCCTGGGAGGCCCATTCTTTTAGGTCCCTTAGTAGGATGGACGCAAAAATCTTGCCAATTGAGTCTAATAGCGCAATCGGCCTTTAATTTCTGGGGTTTCCCAGGTCCCCCTTTTTGTAAATCGGCACGATGTAAGCCTCAGTCCACGTGGTTGGTATTTGCCTAGCTTTTATAATTTGTTGAAAAAGTACGTGTATTAGGTCGGACCAATCTTCACAGTTTTCTTTCTGCATTTTGTTCGAGATACCGTCTGGGCCTGCTGCCCTGGAAGTGCTAAGTTTTTTAATTAGAATTAGTATATCGTCTCTGTCGAATTCCAGGTCCCATGAGATGTCTTCAGGCTTCTCCTTTATGACTTTTTCCTGGGTTTTCCCTTCATAGAGTGAGGTATAATGCTGAAACCAGTTTTCCTCTGAGACTTGGTTAACACCTATTGCCGATTGGTTAAGGTCCCTGTTGTTAAGTAGGTCCCACGTACTTGTGTTATTTGTTGATATTGCGGCTAACATTTTCTCTGCATCTCTTTGTGTTCTCAGATAGCGAGTTGAGCGCAGCCAGTTTTTGTATGTTTGCCGCTCTATATTGTTTTCGTCTGCCAACTACGAGTTCGTCATATGCATGTTTTTTTTAAATGTGTTTAACTTTAGTTGAATCGTGCTTGACCACATAGGCTTCCAACAACCATTTATACTCGACCACCTGGCATCCTTGTATTCCTGTACCATTTTTGGGATCATCTGGTTTTTCAGCCTCAGTCGATTTCTTCCCCACGACACCTCCGTTTCCATCATTCTTTTACTGCCTATGGTTGATCTTATATCCCAAGCGAGTTCTATTGCCAACAAACAGTGATCGCTATTCGCTTGTTTGGCTATTGTGAATGAATTTATCTAGGCAAACGTATTCCCCCCTACAAAACAACAGTCTAGGCAAGCTCCCGATTTTCCACTGTGCCATGTATTGGCACTCATTAGATCTCCTCTCGTCTGGCCATTTAGCATCCTCATATCGTGGATTCGCATTTCCTTCATCCATGTTTTCTCTTTTCCTAATAGTTGTTCTGTTTCTTTGATTTTACCCTCTTTGTCCAACAATTTAATGTTTAGATCCCCATTTAATAATATCAACTGGTCTTTTTCCTCCGTCATAGATTTATCAATGGCATCCATAATCGATTTTAGATAGGTCACCTGCCTAGGCATTTTTTCACTCCAATAGGTGTTAATCAGGATCATCCTTGCCGGCTCTTCCTTTTCCTCTGCTTTAAATGTTATTTTCAATATTTGCAGGTATGGCTTTGGGATGTGATGTTCTAGCACTTTTAGAGGGCTATCCAATTTCTTTAATATCATAAGGCCCCCAAATGGTCTTCCCGTTGGACCCTTTCTGGCCGGGTTAATGTAGACTTCATAGCCCTCACACACTGGTGGCTCACGCAGCCAGGATTCCTGAATGGAAATGAAGTCGTATTTGGCCAAAAAACAACTGTGCTTAGATGTTTAAATCCTCTGGTGTTCCATGAGGCACAGTGTACGGGTCTCTGCTGGCCCTCCTCACTCTATTGTTTCTTCTTAGAGTTAAGGGTGCTCGCCATCCATGACCAGTCGTTTGCTTGGTTTCCTGCTTTATTTAAGTTAGTTTTCGTCCTCTTTGGGTTCTCTGAGTTGTCCACAGTAAACCTCAGGGTTTTCAGTTTCTCGTCACTTTTTTTTGTTATAGATGGGTTTACTTTTTGATTTTTTTCCCCCTCTTTTTCTTTTTCATCCTTTTCTGTGGCATCCTCGTGGACTGATCTGTTTTTTGTGTGCTTTTTTCAGTTGCTTTTTCTTTATTTCTTGCTAAAATCACCTCCTTGAGTTCTTTTCTTTCCTTCATTATTGTTTTTGGGTTATTTTGCTTGAAGTCATCGTCCAGATCCTGTAATCGGAAACCCTTTTTTTGAGGATGTCACTAGCCGCCAGTGATTTCTGCTTGGTCTTATTGGAAGTCAGATGTAATATAACTTGATCCATCCTCTGTTCCCTCGGGAATTCCACTATTTGTATATCGTCAGTTGATATTGTGCGTAAGGCCGAGGTTTGATTGCAAAGAGCCATCACATAGCTCCTGTTTAACACCGCCCTTCTGGGGCTATTAGCTGCGGTTTCTAATTTTAGGTAGCATCCTTTAAATAGAATAGATTTCCTTGGAGTTGGTGAAGGCGACTCTTGCCTTTTCTTGTCTTCAGTGTGGTCCTTCTCTCTAGTATAATTTTTTTGTTTTGGTATGGAGTTTCCCTGTTGCTTTCGTGCATTGATCTCTTTTTTGCCCTGCTCTTTCCTTTTTTGTTCCAAGGTTCTGAAATGGGCGGACTCTCTTTCAGCATCGCTATCGGGTTCTCTTTCTAATGGTTCAGGTCTTCTCCCTGTCATCCCAATGTTCTTGGGGAAGGTCTCCCTTTGAGGTTTGGATCTCTTACGATCTTTAGGGTTTGAGCCCGGATCGGCGGTATCCAAGTTATCTATAGTTTGCCATTCCGATAGACTGATGCTTTCCCAGTCTTCCTCATCTCTATTTTTGTCCATAAGCTCAATCAGGTCACTTCGATTCGCTGGTTGCTCCAGCTCTTCCCATTTTTCATCTCTTGATGGAGCAGTATTTTTGAGATCATTTTCCCCATCAGCCTCTATGCTGTCTAACTCACACATCAGTCAGTTCTCTTCTAGGCTTCTTTGCACACTGCATATTTTCTCTTCTGGGCGGTGTTCTTAAATTCCTCAGGAATGCTCTTGATCCATTTACTTTACGTTTTAGTACTTCATTCTTTGATTTTTTTCACTTTTCGTTTATTATTTTTACAACCTCCTTCCCCTTCTGATGGACCTGATCCTTAGGGGTTCCTCCTGCAAAGATGGCAAAGTTGGATTGATCCGGCTGAGCTATGCCCGGCTGAGGGATTGGATCACGTTTTTCCTCCCCCTTTTTCCCAGGAGGGATCAGAATCACATCCTCAAGCTGTAGCTCTATTTGTTTGGGGTGGGTACCATTGCCCTGTTTCAGTTTCATTGGGCCTTTTCCTTCTTTGGGGTTTATTCCCAGATGATCCCCATAATTTTTCTGTTTGTGAAGGCTTCTCATCCATTTGCAATCCTCAAGGACAGCCTCCATCAATAGGGATTTATCGTTCGCATCTCTTCTTGCTAATTCACTAAGGCGACTTTGCCAGAGTTGTGTTAGTTCTGCTTATTTATTTATTCTTATATTTAAACTCTGCAAAGACTAATCCATTTGCACATTTGCCTCTTTTATTTGTGTGTTGGTGGTAATCACCTCTTGAAAGGAGTCTTTGATCACCTCACAGAGTTTTAGAAAGGGGGCCAGTGTGATATTTAGCGAAACCATGACCACTTTTTGAATGTGCTCCATATCCTTTTCTCTTCCAAGTTTACAGGCTTCAGTGATTGTCCATTCAATAACTACACTGGGCGCAGGTTAGCATCTTCCGAGGTTGGTGTCTCTGTCATTTTCATTGCTGTTTGATCCTCATAGGCTGGTATTTTTGAGTTTAGGTCTTTCAGTGGATCACCTGGCAAAAATGGATTTTCTTCTTCAGGGGTTGGTGTTTGAGTCATTTTTGTTGATGTTTGGTTCCCCTGATGTTTTGTTGGTATTATGACAGAATCCTCCACCTCAAAAGTTCTCCCTTCAGCTTGTTCTTTGTCCAATGCTGCCATTCTCTCGTTTATTAGGGAGAAACTCTTCCTTTTCTCTCTTTCGATTTTTCCCGTCAATATGGTTATGACTTGCATAATTTTATTTGCTAGACTTGAGTTGCTCAGGCTAGCAGGCGGTAGGTCTAGATTTCCTTTGGTATTGGGGCCACCAGGTAAAATCGGCCTCCCCGATTGTCTCTGGGCTTGTTTAGCACTGCACACAGGGCTGGGGTGCGTTTTATTCATTTCTTTAAGGGAGCTTAAATATAGACTTCCTTTTTCCCGTTGGGGTTTTGAAGTCATAGCCCTTTCATCATTTGATTGCATTTTTGATTGCCGTTGTCCTTATAGCCTTGATTTTGATAGTCTTCCCTGTATGGCTGGAAGATATCGAATATAACTACGGCTGCCTCCATGGAGTCTGTGTGTTGTGACTTTTCTCCCAGGTCATTAGAATCCTGTAGGGCTTTTTCCAATTGGCCCAATTCAATCGCATCCCACTGGCCTCCATGTTCCCATAATGCCTCTGGTGGTAAAGGTTCACTTATGGTGCAGTTAAGAGGTTCTGTGGCACAACTGAGTTCCTTTATGTGTATCTTTGGGGTCTCCCTTGGTCTAATTTCAGCCCCCACCTCTGCTGAGAAGTCATGCAAGTCAATCATGCTCTTACACTGGACGAGTGTAGCCAGATTTGAACTTCCGGCTAATTCACAATCGTTCTTGGTAAGGGGATAATGTCCTCCACTAGGGGGGGTCGAGAATGGATCCGGACTATGCAGGTCCTCCCTCGCACCAGTTTCACTTCTTGGCTCAGTATTCTCGATCTCAATGTCTGGGCTCTGATTAACCAGAGCTTTCTCAAGAGATTCACCCAAAGGCATAATGGGTTGGCCCGAGCTTATTTCAGACTCCTTCAAGGGGGCAGTCCAGTCTCTTAGGGCAGTTTCGTCTGGTTCACAGACAATTTGGGCAGCCACTTTCCCCTGGCCTGTATAGACATCAGACGGCTTGGGTGTTCCAGGGGCTAAAAGTGGTCGGCTGATAGTCTCGACTGCAGTAGGGACTGTACAAGCCATGGGTAGCTCAGGAGACTTTGGAGCCAACCGCAGATTGTCCTCCTTTTCCAAAGACGGCAATTGATGTTTTCCCATTTCCGTGTTAGCCAAATTTGCTCCCACAGATAAACTCTTACGCTTTTTAGTACAAAAGGGTAAGCGGGTCTGTTTTAGCATTGTCGTTTTCAGTGTATGGTCCAGGCTCCCATTTACCTCTGGGAGTGATGCAAATCTTTGCCTTACCTGGAGGCGGGTTCTCTGTCCCGTTGCTTGGAGATCTGAGGTAGCGGGAGCTGACTTCATTCCGTCGTGCAGCTCCTCTTAGTAGTGCCTTGTTTATGGTCGAATTAGTCAACCTGCGGCCAGCAAATTAAATTACTGGCAAAGCCACAGCAAGCAGCCAAACAGCACAACAGCAGAGGAATCCACCTAGACGATGCCCTTTGCGTGCTCGGGCTTAGCGCTGCAAGGGTGTCTGGGTGCGTGTTTTGTAGCACTTCCTGGGGCAGCGCAGGGAGTGGGGCCAACCAGTGCAACGGCACTCTCTCCTGCATCACGCCTTCCTTGTCCTTCGGTTCGAGCCGCGTTACCCTCACACCTCCAAAATCCTCCAGCAAGTGTCAGGAAACTGACAGAGGGCAGGTGAGGGGTTCGCAGCCACAGCACAACAGCAGAGGAATCCACCTAGACGATGCCCTTTGCGCGCTTGTATAGAGCAACCTCTGCAATTTCAGATTTTGCTTGGGAGTTAAACTCTGTAATGAATGGAAAAGAGAAGTTATAATTAGGCAAGGGATACGCAAGGTGTGAAATCAGAGGTTTTTAATGCAGATTGCAAGACATATTTTTCTTTGTGTCATTATGTCTCAAAGTAAATTTTGTTGAGGGCACTTGGTATATGAGTATCTTGAAGGGAGTCCCAGGAGAAGATATCCTGCTCAGTTTGCTACTAATGAGGTGTGCTATGGAAGGAAGCCTGGCAAAAGGGATTGTTGTAGAGTTGTAGGTTGGTAGGAAAGGTTTAGAAGTCAGGAGTTGATTGTTGTAAAATGGTTTTCAATCCAATAGCTTTATTCTGTATAAGAACCTTTATCATAAATTCGATGCAACCGTTATATTCGTAAAAACACAGTAATATGTTAAAGAAAATTTCGTACAAATGCATGTTAAACAATGGAGTAAAAACAAAACAAATCTTGGGGCCCTGCTAGAAGTATTGTTGCATTTTATTCCAACATCACTTTTATGAGGAGAGCACACTAGCAGCCTCTTTGTTAAAAACAGTTCCCAAATATCTTTGCCTCATTAACCAAGCTCGATACACATAGCGTGCAGATGTATAAACAACTTTTCTATCAACTGAACACATTAAGAATTGCATAACTTCCTTAATACAACAAACTCCTTACACATTACATATTATATATATAAATGCCATATCACATGGATTAGAAATGCCTATTATTGAAATGGTCGTGTGCTTGATGGTATTTCACCTCTGTCAAATTATGTATTGTCAAGATTTTGACAACTTTTTTACAGGACATGCTCCATTGAGTTTCCAGTAATAATGTGGCTTTTCTATGTCTCTCGGAAATGTCTTATAACTGCAGAATCGTTTTAGGCATAACGATTGAGGGGCACTTCAGTGCTTTTTGGTAACGCGTGCAGCTCAGTTATTCGCATTGGTCCTGGCAACGAGAAGTTAACCAGGAAATTTGATTGTCGATTAATAAAACAACTTATATTTTTTTCTTTTTATTTTGGGCTACTTATAAGTCAAAACTCTTGCATTAGGTTACAGATGGGGGTGAAATGGCACATGAGGAGAGACACACGATTTGTAGTTGTTTGCCTACCCATTTCCTGCCCATGGCCATTCTAATCCCCATGGTCATTCCCACCCAGTTCCACTCCAGCCCCACTCAAATAGCCTCCTAATGGGAACTCTGAGCTCGCTTTAATCAGGCCTTGCAGTGTTTTTTCAAAGAAGTGTTCTGAGTTATTGACTAATTTGTAGTTCTAAATGCGCTACTGGTGCAATGCAATTATCTAAACCAGGTCTGCCTTCAGCCGCTCGTTTTATAAGCACTCTGCATGTCCCTCACTGACGTCCTGTAAAAAACGCGCATTGGCAAAGCCAACCGTTTTGGCTTGTGTAAGTATTGGGCATTTCACAGGCACTGCTATTAGATGCCCAGGTACTCGCACCATTTAGCACCTGCTACCTTCAATGGCCAGTTCATGCCACTCCGGCTGTGCCTAGTGTTATATGTACATAGAATGTTTAACTAGCCCTAGAACGCACAAGTAGAAGGGGGGTGGGGGGAGAGGGACGGAGAGAGAGAGAGTAGAATGTGAAGGAGTGATGATTGAAAAGGGAGAGAAGAGAGGGAGGTTGGAGGATCTTGGGATTCTGTATGGGAGTAGCTTGGAAATAGAGCAGAGCTGTTTGAACCCACCTGGACTACTGTGTGTTCGTAAAGCACAACGCAATACCTGGCAAGTGCCTTTCCCATGCCTCCATGAAAGCCCAAACTGTTGGAATTGCCAATGCTTGCATAAGTAATGCACATGGTTTAATGTGGTGCATTTATTTTTTGGGTTGTGTGGACGCAAACATGTAATACATGCAGAGGTGATTGAATGCGTCCAAGATTGTAGTCGTGTAAAAGAAAGGCATCCAATACAGTGATCGGAAGATTCTCACAGTAAAATACTGTGGCGTTGCCCCGTAAGGGCTGCGCACGCGGCGACGTGACGTTGCACATCGCCACGTGCGGCTTAAATAAACGGGGCGTTCCCGGAAGCGAGAGAGCGACCGGGGAGCCCGAACCTGACGGACGTGTGAGTGTGAGCTCTGTTGGGTTGTGGGCTCACGGCACGCCTGGGGGGCCAAGGACAGACCCCCAACAAATACCATTGCCGGGTCTCTCAGTTAAAGTGTCGAAAAGGGTTGCTCTGTGTGTTAAGGCGTTAAGTGATATGGCAAATTGAGGGGGCGTTAGGGGCGGGGGAGGGGTGTTGAGTCAGTTTAACAAAGGGGTGTAGAGTGCGCAGCCTGACCCAAACTATACATGAGACGCTTGCAATGTGTCTGTATATTGTGAATCTCTCTGGCTGTTTGTAAATAAATTGCTGTCTGTAAATAAATCACTCTAAGTCGTATATAAACAATTCATTCCGTAAGTAAATCACCCTTGAGAAAGGGTAGAAGGCCAAATCGCACAAAGTGGGTTCCTGATTATATTTGGCAAATGTATGATAGTCAATCAAGCATGAAATCTTTCTAAACACGTAATGCACATTTGGCTTTGTGCTAACTAAATTTGTCACAGTATTCACCCTAACAGTAAAATATCTTGGAACCACTCTGTTGTAAAGCCTCTGTTTACAGGGATGAGATTTAGTCTGCTGTGCTTAAGAGGAGGCAGATTACACACACTGCGTCTTTTCACAATATAATGGCTCCCCTGCAATTCTCAACAAGTGTGAGCTTCCAAATCCGTGCATTGACGAAATCTCATCGGGCTGCCTATTACTGAGTAACAGCCTCGGCAGCGCCCTTGCACAATGGCAGTTTTTGGCGGGCCTCTACCTGCTCGAAGTCCTGGGGTTGCACCCAAAAATAAATTACAGCACCAAGTATAGCATGATTTTGTGTCGAAACAGAAAATGTGTTGCGCTTTTTCTCAACTGTTCATATTTGTTTTGTAGTAGTGTTACTTTTTATTTTGGCTCAATGCCGTGCTGTGAACGTGAGGTCAAATTTCCTCTAGGAATAGCCACACGCCACGTTTTGCATGTATCTGAAGTTTTTATGGGGATTCTCGTTGTGGTAAAGTAGAATAAGGCTGAAGGTTCCAAAGACGTGAAATATGGCATAAGGTTTTCCTGAGAATGTGATCACTGCTACGTTTCTCATGAAGCCCAACACATTGTGCACGCGTGTTACAATGCCCACGTGAAATCCTTTTCAGTTGCGTTTTCCGAGTGGAAAAAAGTAGACTTTTTGTTGGACTGCTGCTTTTTGGAAAATGAAATTCACACCATGTGTAGGGCAATTCCTCTAGCTTGAATGTTCTTTTTGCTACTTACATCAGTCAGCAAATGGGATGGATGGCCTTCATTTAGTAAATGTGGACCATTTTAACTGTGAATCTCATCCCCCATTTTCGTCTGTAGCCCTCTCCGGTAAGTGACTTCTGTTTTGCTGCCCATTTGTTTGATATTTTGCAGCCCTTAGCCAGGGGCGTTGCTAGGGGGGGGCGAAGGGGGCTAAAGCCCCTGATCTTTTGGTTGTAGCCCCGGATAGAATCTCAGGAGCTACAGCCAAAAGACTAGCTAGCCCCCAGTCCTAACAGTTCCAACATCAGCTGAGCCCCAGGTCTTTTCCAGACGTAGCAACTCCCCTGCCCTTAGCACTGCTAATTGCAAATTTGCCTGCCTCCAGCCCCGATTTTCCACCCACAGCCCTCGCTCTCCCCGCTTCCTGGTCTCCCCTCCTCCCGCCTCCTGACCCGCCCACCGTGCCCCAATTGTCCCCTATGCCTTGTGTGTTGTATCCAGTGTCCCGTTCCCTCTCCAAGGCCCCATTTCGTCTGTAGCCCCCTATGGTGAGTGACTTCTGTTTTGCTGCCCGTTTGTTTGATATTTTGCAGCCCTTATCACTGCCACTTGCAAATTTGCCTGCCTCCAGCCCCGATTTCCCACCCACAGCCCTCGCTCTCCCCACTTCCTGGACTCCCCGCCTCCCGACCCGGCCACCGTGCCCTGATTGGCCCCACGACCGTCTTACCCAGGCCATTACCGACCATCCCCAGCGCAGCCCTCTGCCCGGCAGCCCTGCGGCTGAGGGCCCAAGGCAAAGGGCAGCACCTGCAGATGCAGCTCCAGACAGTATCAGCAGGTATCCGCAGGAGAAGAAAGAAGTCAACAATAAATAAGTGTGGCAAGGGCGGGGACTGAAGCAATTACTTCGCACCATACTACCCTACCACTCAACCCCGGAAGCTAAACTGTTGTAAACTCTTCCATCTCTGGTTTAACTGCATTTAGAAAGTCCACCTAATAGCACATCTGTAGTTTAATTGCATTTAGAAACTCTGTGGTGTAGTTCCATTTAGAAAGTCCACCTAATAGAATATCTGTGGTTTAATTGCATTTAGAAAGTACCATCTAATAGCATATCTGTGGTTTAACTGCATTTAGAAACTCTGTGGTGCAGTTCCATTTAGAAAGTCCACCTAATAGAATATCTGTGGTTTAATTGCATTTAGAAAGTACCACCTAATAGCATATCTGTGGTGTAGTTCCATTTAGAAAGTCCGCCTAATAGCTTATCTGTGATATAATTGCATTTAGAAAGTGTGCTGAAAAGCATATCTGTGGTTTAATTATTTAGAAAGTACCACCTAATAGCATATCTGTGGTTTAACTGCATTTAGAAACTCTGTGATGTAGTTCCATTTAGAAAGTCCACCTAAAAGAATATCTGTGGTTTAAAGTGTGCCGAATAGCATATCTGTGGTTTAACTGCATTTAGAAAGTACCACCTAATAGCATATCTGTGGTGTAGTTCCATTTAGAAAGTCCGACTAATAACTTATCTGTGGTATAATTGCATTTAGAAAGTGTGCCGAATACCGTATCTGTGGTTTAGTTGTATTTAGAAACTCTGTGGTGTAGTTCCATTTAGAAAGTCCACCTAATAGAATATCTGTTGTTTAATTGCATTTAAAAAGTCTGCCTAATAGAACATCTATGGTTTAATTGCTTTTAGAAACTCTGTGGTGTAGTTCCATTTGAAAGTCCACCTAATAACATATCTGTGGTTTAGTTGCATTTAGAAAATCTGCCTAATAGCATATCTATTGTGTAGTTGCATTTAGGAAGTCCTCCTAATAGCATATCTGTGGTGTAGTTCCATTTAGAAAGTCCGCCTAATAACATATCTGTGGTCTAGTTTGCATTTGAAAGTCCACCTAATAGCATATCTGTGGGTTAACTGCATTTAGAAAGTGTGCCGAATAGCATATCTGTGGTTTAATTTGCATTTAGACAGCGTGCCGAATAGCTTATCTGTGGATTCATTTACATTTAGAAAGTCCACCTAATAGCACATCTGTGGTTTAGTTGCACTCAGAAAATCTGCCTAATAACATATCCGTGGTTTAATTGCATTTAGAAAGTCGGCCTATTAGCATGTCTGTGGTCTAGTTGCAATATGAAAGTCTAAATAGAAACTGTGATAAAGTTGAACTTAGAAACTGTGAATAGTTGCAGTCTGAAAGTCTAAATAGAAACTGTGATATAGTTGAACTCGAAACTGTGAATAGTTGCATTCTGATGAAAGTCTAAATAGAAACCGTGATTTAGTCAAACTTAGAAACTGTGAATAATCTCACCCTGTGGTATAGATGTACTTAGAAACTGTAAATAATATAACCCTGTGATACAGTTAAATTTAGAAACTGTGAATAATCTCACCCTGTAGTGCATTTGAATTGAGAAATTGTGAATAATCTGGTATAGTTGTACTTAGAAACTGTAAATAATATAACCCTGTGATATAGTTGAATTTAGAAACTGTGAATATTCTCACCGTGTAGTATAGTTGAATTTGGAAACTGAATAATCTCACCCTATATTATAGTTGAATTTTAAAACTGTGATTAATCTCACCCTATGGTAGAGTTGAACTTTGAAATGTGAATAATATCACTCTATGGTATGGGGAAATTTTAAAACTGTGATGTTATCTCACCCTGTGGTATAGTTGAATTTAGAAATTGTCAATAATGTCACCTTGCGGTATAGTTGAACTAAGAATATGTGAATAATATCACAGTGTGGTTTAGTTAAACATAGAAACTGTGAATAATGTCACCCGGTGGTATAGTTGAATTTAGAAACTGTGAATAATCTCACCCGGTGGTAGAGTTGAACTTTGAAAGTGCAAGTTATCAGTAAAGATAGTACAGTTAATCATAGAGAGTGTGTACAAATAACATCCGGTGGTATAGTTGAAGTGGGAAGGCGTGAACGAAATCATCCAATGCCAATTATAACACAGTTCAAACTAATCCAAACCATGAGTCCACCCAACTCACCAAGGCCTACCGAAAATGACCCCCTCACGCCCGCCACCCTTCCCACCCGCTCTACCTCCCATCCCCCCTTCCCCAAACCATCCTGCCCTCCACCATATCCCCTACCCATCCCCTATCCAAACACCAAGCCAGAGGGGCACGATGGCGAGCCAACTATCCTAAAACCACTGCTCCTCCCATCCCCTCCTCCCACCCGCTTACTATCATCATACCCGCTCCCCCAACTAACGGCCCGCCTAGCCTCCCAAGCACACCCAGCTCCACTACCATCCACCCCCTACTCCCCTCATCGACTCCCAACTTCATCCCACTCTGACCCCACTCCTTCCCCTCCCTAAAAAGTGCACGCCTCGCCCTGGCAAGAACAGTAGCCACTTCCTTTTCCCCCTCTGACCCCCCTACCCTCTCACACACCAACCGCAACAAACACACTGAAGAGAAAATGTACTTGGTCTCCCTCTAACTCTCAGTACTCATCGCCACTCCTATCTCGACCCACCTCATCATCCTCCCAATCTCGATCATCACCACCCTCCCTCCCTGCCTCACCCTACCTGAAACCCCTCTCCCTCAAATTCTCACCGACCACAACTGAAACTCCTAACCCCCCGCACCCCAACTTCAAATCCTTCGACCCAAATCCAATCAACCCGTCACACCAGTCCAACCCCTCCCCCCCAAACCCACCAACTCAACTGCCCGCCTACTCTACCCATCGACCTCCAACCACCCCCCCTCGCTTCCCATTTCCCACCCTCTCCCCTCCCACCCCCCACCTCTGCAACTCCCTCTTCATCCTCCTGTACCAAAGTAAATTGCATCCTTTTTAATGCCCGATCTGTAGCAAAAAACAGACAGAGCATCTTTGACCTCCTCGCCTCTGACAAACCGGACCTGGTCTTTATCACGGAAACCTGGTTTTCTGACGACTTTAACCCCTATCGCCAATGAAGCCTTCCCCCGACTACTCCCTCATCCCACTGAACCGTCCCTCTAGAGGAGGAGGAATAGCAATCGCCTTCAAGTCTCACTTCTACGCCTCAATCATCGACAACCAGCCATCCATTCCTTCCTGCGAATCACTCCTCGTAAAACTATCCCTCCCACCTTTGTTCTCTTACAGCTTCCTAATCATCTACAGACCCTCTGGCTACGATAGACAATTCTCAAACAACCTCTGTGACTCTATTGCCACCCTCAACTAAACCATCCCACCCTCACTCTTCTAGGAGATTTGAACATATGGCTTGACATCCCCACCATTCCTATGACCCACTCTCTGGTTGACAGCCTAGACGCGATTAACCTCCATACCCACATAAACGGCCGACTCACTATAAAGGACACACACACTTGATGCCATCTTTAGCTCCCACAACCTGATACATCTAAACCCTCCCACCCCTATCATCTCGTCCGATCACTTCATTATTTCTTTCGCCATTCGTGCACCCAACCCGCTCCCCTTACCCAAACCAGAACCTCCAAATCTACGCAAATGCTGGAAGAAACTAAAAATCCTTCCCGACCTAGCTGATGCATTCCTTCAAGCTCCACCCCTACCCGCCTACCCAATGTACTCCTAACCTGCGACGCCTTTGACTCATGGCTCAACACCTCACTAATCCTGCTCACTCACTCTTGCAAATCATCAGCTCACCATGGCCTTTTTCCTAGATGGTTCACACCAGAACTGAAGACCACTAAACAGCTATATAAATCCCTAGAACGCAAATGGCAGAAAGACAAAACAGCCCTGAGCAGATCCACCTTGGCCCGGCATCATCGCCACCACAAGGCCGAAATCCGGAAAGCTAAAAAAGCCCAGTACAACTCCCGAATCCTAAACTGTAAAAACCCCAGCAAAGAACTTCACAAAATCATCGACGAATTCACCAAACCATCATGTACCACCACCCTTCCCACCCCCTCACAATCACTGTGTGACTCACTCTCTCTACACTTTTACACCACAGCTCTTGAAAGAACAAACTCTCTAACCAACAAACTAGCTCTCTTACACCCACCAGGCAATCCACCCACCCTACCTGCCATCCCACCGCCTGCAACCGCTACCCAACCGGCCTTCGACTCCTTCATTCAAATATCAACTGACCAATTTCTCAAACTTCTCTCTGCCCGCAAACCATCCGGCTCCCCGCTGGACCCCTGCCCAGCCACAACCCTCAAAGAAATCTTCGCATCTACCTGCGCAGGAGAACACACAAGAACCATCATAAACGACTCCCTCTCTTCTGGAATTTTTCCCGACACGTTCAAAACTGTTCATGTCAAGCCTCTTCTAAAAAAACCTTCCCTCGACCCTCTCGAGCCCAAAAACTACCACCCCATCTCAAACACCAGGTTCATTGCCAAACTCATTGACTGAATCGCCTACTCCCAACTAAATGCCTTTGTCGAAGCCTACAATCTCCTAGACCCCGCTCAATCAGGTTTCAGAGCCCGACACGGAACCGAAACCACCCTAACCTCAACCTGGGATGACCTTAAAAACACTGCTGATTCTGCGGGATGCGCCGCACTAATCCTTCTTGACCTATCCGCCGCCTTCGACACAATCAACCACTCAATCCTCCTTGACCACATCCACTCCCTGGGAATTTGTGGAAATGCTCTCAAATGGATAACATTCTTCCCCGACAATAGGAACCAAATAACCCTACTCTCCACCTATGCTTCCCATGCCCGACCAGTCAACACAGGAGTTCCACAAGGAGCATGCCTATCAGCCCTCCTGTTTAACCTCTATATGTCAACCCTCCCACGAATAATCCACTCGCACAATATCCTGTGCTACAACTATGCCGATGACACACAATTATCCTAAAACTCCTGAATTCAAAACCCAACTGCCAACCCGACCTCGCTTCCTGCCTCCTCGAAATAGATCACTGGATGACCACAAACCACCTCCTGCTAAACCCCTCCAAAACTGAAATCATTTTATGTGGCAACAACGAACTTCTTCCGCACCCGCTACCCTGGCCATCCGCCATGGGCAATTCCCGACATCCTCAAATTCAGTAAAAAACCTTGGATGCAGCCTAGACTCAGACCTAACCCTCTCGCTCCAAGTCAACGTCTCCAAGTCCTGCCACTACCACCTTAAAACTCTTAGGTGCATTTGGCCATACCTCTCCTTTCCCAACAGATTCTCCGCGGTCCAATCAATTGTTGTGTCAAGACTAGACTACGTTAACCCCCTCTACTTAGGAGTCCATGCGTACCAACTGACTAAACTACAAGAGCACAAAACGCTGCCGCCAAACTGCTTCTAGCACCTGGCCCAAGAGATCACATCTCTCTAGCCCTCAAAACTCTGCACTGGCTCCCAGTTGCCCAAAGGGTGACCTTCAAAACCTTATGCATCTCTCACCGAGCAAAACATAAAACTGGACTTCAATATCTTCAAGACAAACTAAAACCCTACCATCTCACACAATCTAAGATCAAGCTCTGCCGGCCTCCTAGCCATACTAAAAACCAACTCAGTCAGGTTAGGTGGATCATCCTTCTCAGCTCTCGCCCCCACTCTGTGGAACCCACTTCCACCCCACTTCCGACTCACCGAGGACCTCATGTCTTTCCGCAAACTACTGAAAACACAGCTCTTCCCCTAAAATCGACTCTTAACTCAAACTCGATAACAGCAATCAATGACCTTAGCCCAAAGCTGCTTTATCATAAATAACAACCCAGCATCATGATCCGAGCGAGAAATCGAAAGCGAAGAACCGCTAATGTAAATTAAAATGGATAAACTGAATAGAACGAGTGAAGTGGATGAAAGGAATAAACTAGACGAAAGCAGTGAAGTGGATGAAATTAAGGAAATGGATGAAATAAATGAAATGGACGAGAGGATCGAAGTGGACGAGAGGAATAAAGTGGAGGAGGGGATGGAAAGGAGGAGTACATGATACGGATGGAGTGCATGGAATAGATAGATGGCATGGAATGACAGAGTGCATGGAATGAACGGAACGAATGAAAGATGAATCAAGTGCATGACATAGACCGAGTGCATGGGACGGGTGAGGTGCGTGGGACGGGTGGGGTGCGTGGGACAGATGGGGTGCGTGGGACAGATGGGATGCGTGGGACAGATGGGATGCGTGGGACGGATGGGGTGCGTGGGACGGATGAGGCGCTTGGGACGGATGAGGCGCTTGGGACGGATGGAATGCATAAAACTGTTTGAACAGATGGAGTACATAGAACCGAGGGAGTACATGCAAAGGATGGAATGCATGGATCAGATAGAGAGCATGGAATGGACATTGTGCAAGAATGGATGGAGTGCTTGGAGCGGTTGGAGTGCTTGGAGCGGTTGGAGTGCTTGGAGCGGTTGGCGTGCTTGGAGCGCCTGGAGTGCTTGGAGCGCCTGGAGTGCATGGAACGGCTGCAGTGCATGGAACGGCTGCAGTGCATGCAATACAGGGAGCATGAAGGCGCTCGATCTCAAGCACCTACTGAAAACCACCTTATCACATCACCACGCTTACTCTCTTCTATACACCACCACTCAACTAGAACACAGCGATACTATGACACATTCGGTATAGCTGTTCTCATACCAACACCTGCCACATACTCCCCATCATCCTAACTAATCACAGCTGGCTGCACACCCGCCAGCCTCAGCGTTCTCCTCAGGCCTAACGCAGCCAGAATCAGTCTGGTATCACCCTGCCAGAACGAACACATACTCCTGATCTCCCAACCACCACACCTACCGCTAAGAAGCAGCTAACATACGAGTGCCACACCAGCTGCACACATATCCGGTGCACACAAGCACCTTATGACTCTCTCTCTCTCTACTGACTTGAACTATGGTTCCCGAGGGCGTTCAACCTACCAGTGCCTTGAGATCACACCAATGGTACATAAGGCGCTATATAAATGCAAAGTAACATAACATAACATTAAATAGAGGTTTCAAATGCAATCTCCTTAAATACAAAGTGGCAGAACAGATTATCATGTAATGCATTAATCTTTCATTAGCAAAACCACACAGTGGACATAGACCTAATCCCAAGTTTGTATACCATGCTGTATGCAATATCCCCTGCCTCATCGTTACATACAAAGAGCGCTCATAAGGGGGATGGATTTCATCCAGGAGGCTCAGAGAGTTTGCCATCATTTCACTGCATGAAAACTCTGAAGCTTTCTTCAAGAAGCCCCATTCCACTTCCATCTTTTCCTTGGCGTTTCTCCTTGCATTTGCTTTAAGATATACTTTTGAAGAATATTAGCAGTTATGGGATTATTCCAGAGAGCTCTCGTGTCCCACATATATACTAAACGTTTTACATGGGCCAACCAATAGCAGCTCTTTGCACCCTCCAAAAGTACAACATTCGTCAGAGCCTCCTGGTATGTTGACAGTCCCAGGGAAGACCACAGTCTAACCCAATAGAGCACAGGTTTAAGGGCAATCTGGTCAGCTATAGGAAAAACACTAAGGAGCAATAGCACCAGGGAAGTCGGAGCACTTATAGGCAACAGAAGCAACTTTTTCAAAAACGTGTTCTCGAAACTTGACAATGGGAAAGATTTATAGTGACCCCACAGCTCCGACACATTGAGGCCTGCTTATCACATAACTCCAAAGCCGGTGAAATTGCCCCACTACCATGACTGGAGAAAAATGAGTGTAATCCACCACTATATTTCCCCAGACTAGTCTTGGCCTTAGTAAGTTGATCAGTTCAGCCCCGACTCATGGAACCTAATTCCTAGGTAGTCAAAGAATTTTACTTGTTCCAGTTTTATACCATTTGCCATTATTCTCAGGGGAATATTCTTCGCAGGAAGGTTTGAAGACCAAAACTTATTTTTTTTTGTATTCAGTTCCAAAACCCAGCTCGCTACATTTACTCTTCAAAATAGCCAGCAAGGTCTCAACTCCCCTTCGAGATGTGGCCAAAATGACCGCATCGTCAGCATAAAAGAGGGCGGACCATTTCTTAATCGCAATTATGGAGGCATCAAGATTGTCCCTTTCTAATGCATATATTATGCCCTGTATGTAAAGTAGGAAAAGAAAGGGCGCCAAGACGCAACCTTGGCGCACCTCTCTATTCAGAGCAAACGGCCTTGATTGCTCCACCCCAACTCAATAGCGCACTGATATTTTTTAATATAATAATTTGATGGATTCAACCAGTGGCGTAGGTACATTATGTTCATTTAATACCTGCCAAAGGGTATTTCTTGAGACTGTGTCAAAGGCTGATTTCAAATCAAGAAAAAAGGTTTTTGGCAAAATCACATATTTTTGAATCAATAAAAACAAAAGAAAGCAATGATCCACAGTACCTTTAGCGGCACAAAGCATGCTTCCCTTCCTGTAATAATCCCAGCTTCATTTACCCAATTTTGTAATCTTGTCAGGATTATTCTACCAAATGTTTTTCCTACTGTCTAGTAATAAAATCGGACCGTAATTCTCTAGAAGACCCGTACACCCTTTCTTGTATATGGGGACTAGTTGCATCCCTCCAAGTCTTAGGGATTTCTCCTGCACAAATAACAGCATTAAAAACCATAAACAGGTTTGGAGCCCAGATAAAAATGTCGCCTTCATAGAAATCTACTGGTATCAGATTAGGAAAAACCGCATTGCCCGGCCTTTAAGAAATCAAAGCATTTATTACCTCATCAATCGTAATAAGCCAGGTCGCCGATGGAATCAGTCATTTTCTTTTTGCCCAAGCGCATTCCCTACTAGTGGGTCTGCACTTGCGTACAGTCTGGATAAATGTCCCCACCATTTGTCTGTGGGGATGTGACAATGAAGAGCCTGCTCGGGGTTCGACTCCCTTGATGTTACCAGTCTCCAGTAGCCGGCGCTGTCTCCCTGCGCCAATGCCATATGTAGGACTGGACACCTTGAGTTAGCATGCTCATTTTTAAAAATTAGTATTAGGACCTTATATTTTGCTCTAAGGTCCCGGAGCCAGTGCTTGTCCGGAACTGCGCCGGCTCTTTTACATAAAACAATGGCTTTCTTTGGCCTCATACAATCCTCATCATACCAAGCATTTGGCAGCATGGTCTTCCTTTTTCGGTCAGCCTGGTGCATGTGTTTGGAAGGCGATCATTTTCCTGCCTACGAGTTCAAATTCTGCAATAACCATTCTATTAGACAAACCGTTACTGTAGATATTTCCCAAGTTATCCTTAATTAAATCATACACCTTAAGTTTTACTTCTCTTTTTATCCAATTAACCCATTTCATAGTTTTTCTTGCAGTGTCCACAGTAGTCACAATTTGAGTCCTGGCCAAGCCTAGCTTAGCATTAATCCAAATCTGCAGGCCCCTTGATGGCCTACCCCTCGTGCCCCCAATCGCTGGGATCGTATAGTTTACATAGCCTTGAAAACTCACATGACTTAATGTCCATGTCTCATGGAAAATCAGCACCTTATGTTCTCTGGCAAAATTACACCAGTCCGGGTCAGATATAACTCTATTAGGGCTCCTATATTCCAGCAGATAACCTTCAGCGAGTGTACGATCGATTCAGCATCACCTTGCTGATTCGGTCAGGCAGAGCCAAAAAAGGGGGGGTTTCCAACAAACTACCTTATCATATCCTCACCGGAGGTCACACACCTGGCCTCACACCAAATTCATGTATTCACAGACCATCAGTCTTTTAACAAATATAAAGAGATGGCAGGCTCTATTTTAGCAAAAAGAACTCATCAATTTATTATATTTTCTAATAAAAACCGACCGTTTGGTCACATTTGCAAAACTCATCATACATAGAAAACACAAATAAAAGAGACAATTGATCTATAATTTGAATCTTGTGTTGCGTTCACACAATGCTTGATAATCAACAGTAGTGGTGTTAGTAACACATGGGTGACTTTAAATTAGCCAGGTCTTATTTTGCTAAACAGTCCCCAAAATCTTTGTGTCGACGTGCACAATTCCGAGACAGCAGAAAAAGAAGGGAAAAAACAGAAAGAAGAACTGGATTCCCTTGAAGCAAAAATTAAAGAAGAATCAGTCATCCCTGATATAAAATCCAGTTTGGAAAAAATGAATGACGAAATGGCCAAATTTAAAACACTGACATTGGACAAAAAAGTGTGGAAACTTAAAAAAGATATCGCAAACTATAGAGAGGAAATCACATACCCGTATCTGGTCCCGTGATTTTTTCAACAATACAACAATAGTCAAAACAACCGTAAAGGTCAAAATAGATTCCAACGCAACAAAAAGTTGGTAACTTTTTCCATCTCCTCCAATAGCAGTGATTCTGACTCCACTCAGAGTGGCCAAAATACAAGTGGAGCACCCACACCACAAAGGGGTCCACAGAATCAATTTTTTCAACAATGAGGGAACCGTGGAAGGAACAGACCATGGAACCACCATCCCTTGCGAACCCGACAGTGGGTGCCGCCTCAAACTTGATAAATCACATTTTCAACCTGAGCACACATATTCTAACACCTGCAGAACAATCTGTTTTGAGTAGGGGTCTATCTTTTGTTCCTGCCTGCAAGGCGAACGCTTTTCAGGCTGAAATCGAAATGAGCAATTTCTTTCGTATCATCAGGCTCAAATATTTCATTGATAAAGAGTCTAACAAGGACACTGATGACAACCGTTTAGGCAAAAAACCACCCTCTACTTTTATACCACTACAGTCCATGGTATCACCAGAAATTCTGCCGTTCGAAAATAAAATTCTCTGAGAAACAAAACTCCTTTGCGAACAGAAAAATCGGTATAAAGACAACCTATCAAAATCAGAACGGACAGCCCTAAAAAGTCTTGAGAACAACTCTGTATTTGTCATTAAACCTGCCGACAAAGGGGGGGTATTGTCCTGTGGGACAGTAACCTTTATAACTTAGAAGTGGAAAAGCAACTTGGTGATACGTCAGTTTATAAAAGGATACCATGTGATCCAACTCCTGTTATCCTGGAAGAAATAACAAGCCTGATGGCACATGCCCAACAACAAGGATGGATTCATGATGATGAAAAGATGTTCCTCATTAATAAACAGTTATCCCAGCATTCTACTGCCTACCAAAAGTCCATAAGAATTCAACTTCTCCTCCGGGTCGCCCAATTGTTTCGGCTATTGGTTCACTGCTGGAACCTTTATCGGTCTATGTTGACGTTTTTCTCAGGCCGTTTGTCAATAAAATGAAATCATTTGTTCAGGATTCCACGTCGATGATATAAATTCTAGATGAGTAAAAAATGGAATCACAAGATGTGTTGGTCACACTAGATGTGACGTCTCTTTAAACCAACATACCCCAGATTAAATGCGTGGAGGTGATGAACAACTTGCTGGAAACGCGTGAGGATAAATGTCCCCCGTCAGCATTCCTTGCTGAGTGTATTCATCTTGCACTGACTACGAATTTTTTCATATGTAAGGGAGTTTTTTATCAACAGCTATTTGGCGCGAGCATGGGGGCGACTTTTGCCCCTGACTTGGCCAGTCTGTATATGAACAATTTTGAAATCACACATTTATGTGACGAATAATCCATACCATGACAAGATAAAGGCCTGGTACCGCTACATAGACGACATTTTTATGATTTGGCGAGGCACCAAGGATCAACTTTTGGTGTTCATTACATGGCTGAATACAAGAGAAGCCTCTATACAATTCACATGTGATTCTAATGATGATGAAATCCCATTCCTAGACCTGTCTAT
Source organism: Ambystoma mexicanum (assembly GCF_040938575.1). Taxonomy (NCBI): domain Eukaryota; kingdom Metazoa; phylum Chordata; class Amphibia; order Caudata; family Ambystomatidae; genus Ambystoma; species Ambystoma mexicanum. The sequence goes on along the minus strand of NC_090932.1, from coordinate 426,932,988 downwards.
TCGGCGAATGGCTGACAATAAGGTGGGTACAAGTTTGTACAAGAAACCTACTCAAAAGAACACCTTATTAGAATTCCACAGTTACCACCCACAATCATTGAGGGAAAATCTACCCTTTGGCCAGTTTCTCCGTATCAGGCAGAACTGCTCTGACAAGGCTGATTTCAAAAATCATAGTTAGGCTTTGAAAAACAACCTAAAAGAGAGAGGATACCCTTCTCATATTATTAGAAGGGCCTATAAAAAGGCCGCCAATATATCGAGGACAGACTGTCTATCGAAACAAAATACTACTATTCTAGACAAAATCACCTGCATGTCCTCATTTACACCGATTAGCAATGACCTAAAAACCATTCTAGCTAATTGGAAAATGATCAACACAGAAGATTTCAGTAGTCCTCCTCCTCGTTTTGCATTCAAGCACCTCACTAACATCAGAGACAAACTGGTTCATACCTACCCAGCGTTCAAAATCAGTCAAAATGCCCAACCTACATTGTGGCAACTTCCACCGGTAATAGGACTTTTTAAGTGCGGGAAGTGTAACATGTGTCAATTCACAAAGAACATTAAAACCATTGATTTGAAAAGTATAAGTTGGAAATTGAACTCCTTTAGCAATTGCGCCACCAAATGGTTGTATATTGTATTATATGCCCATGCGGACTTATATACATCAGTAAAACTAAACGTGCGGTGCGCACGAGAATTATAGAACATCGTGGTTGTATTAAAAATAACACGGTGGACAAGCCATTGGAAGAACATTATAAAAAGATGAAACAAATTGGGTGTACCTATTGGGAGATATTTATGATATTAGGACCATCCTTGCAGAAGTAAGTTATGCGGAGTAAATGCAGCGATCTATGTTTTTGCAAGTTGGACTTGCTACATATTGCAGCATAGTCCGTTCTATTTTGCCCCTTCCAAAATGTCCGCAATGAACGCAGACCTCTCCAGCTCCTCTTTTGTTTTTCAAATCATGTCACGTGACTCACCACAACACGTAAAGGCCGCAATGATGACAAAGCGAAGTAGCACGTCCTCCTTTGATGCCGGTGGAAACTTCTGAAGCTAAAGGAAAGTGATGCCGAGGCGATACGAGCCACGTACTGCGATCACAAGGTAACTCGATAATACATACAGGCATACAGTTAGGATCCGATGCAGAAACGGACACAGTTGAGTAACCGCAGCCGCGCATGTGTTTTTCTCCATTTTTTCGAACACCAGGTTCGGGCGGCGATAAACACCCACATCCCGTTTCGTAGGAGAAATTAGACTGCGGCAACGCAGAGACCAGCAAATCGGACTTCTGCTGGTACGTGTGATTAACCTAGAATTCGTTGTATTGCTAGGTGAATAAATGTGAAGTGTGGTCACCGCACAGTCTGTGTGCAAAGATGCATGGGCTTAGATCGCATTGAGCTTTCTTGGTTGTAAAGACCGTTCCGTCTTTTTTCCTTTTTTTAGTCTAATCCTTGAAGGACAAAGTTATAACGTCACATCGAAAGTATTTTTGAAGTGGCAACGAAACAAGTGTTCGTAAGAGATACCATGCTGCGGCAACGCAGAGACCGGCATATTGATTCACTGCCGGTTTGTGTGATTAATTTGGAACTCATTGTACTGTTAGCTTGAAATGTAGATACTTCATAGCTACCTTCTGTAAAGACCATTTGGAGTCTTGCGATTATGTAAAAGACTTTTCCGTGTTTCTCTCCTTTCTTTGTTTAGTTGAACTATTGAAGGACAAAAACTAAATAGCCCTTTAAAAACGTGTTTGAAGTCGCAATCAAGCGAGTGAAAATAGGTATGTCTAACCTAATGTTCTTTCTTCCCATATTAATAAATGACAGGCCTAGTAATGTGAGCCATAAGAAATAGAATCACTTTGATGTGATATGACAAGCGAAATGATATGGTTTTGTTGCACAAATCAGCTAATGTCATCGCATGGTTGTTGTTGTGTGTCCCTGACGCATGCACACCCACCCAAATAGCTAGAGAGGTAAAACATAGGCTCTCTGCCATGAATGCATGTATAAAAATAACAATAGGCTCTTTTTTGCTGTTTTAGACTTTCTATACATTGATATAGTTTGTTCTGTGTTTTTTAGATACTTCGAAACATTGCACATTTGATTGTGTGACATTCTGTACTTGTGAATATTGTGTCCTAAAGAAAGCCTTACATACACGACTAATCAACAAAAATCAAGGATAAGTCGGTTTGGGATCAAAACATTAAGGCTGGAAACGGATTTCTGCACGTCGACACAAAGATTTTGGGGACTGTTTAGCAAAATAAGACCTGGCTAATTTAAAGTCACCCATGTGTTACTAACACTACTACTGTTAATTATCAAGTATTGTGTGAACGCAATACAAGATTCAAATTATAGATCAGTGTCTCTTTTATTGTGTTTTTTATGTATAATGAGTTTTGCAAATGTGACCAAACGGTCGGTTTTTATTAGAAAATATAATAAATTGATGAGTTATTTTTGCTAAAATTGAGCCTCCCATTTCTTTATATTTGTTAAAAGACTGATGGTCTGTGAATACATGAATCTGGTGTGAGACCGGGTGTGTGATCTCCGGTGAGGATATGATAAGGTAGTTTGTTGGAAACCCCCCCTTTTTTGGCTCTTTCTGTACTTAGTCCTTTTCCAACAAGCCCCTAAAAAAAGAGGACTCATGCTGTAAAAGCGTGCTCATTATTTTTGTATATGATTCGGTCAGGCAGCCTGCTCCAAGTTGCTCACAATAGGACCCTGGCCATCTTCTGCAGATCGAAACTTGCCCCCCCTCCCATTATCATCATGACATACCGACAGTTTAAACCCCAGCTCAAACAATGCAGGTGAGCAAGCACAGAACAGGGATGCAATAGCAGATGAAGCCAATTCAACAAGTGCCCAATTTGCAGGGCTATCCCACTTTGGTAGTTCCATGTATAGTAAGTCACTACTTTTAATTGAAGAAAGCCATGAGATATCTTTCCATATTTACAATAATCTGGATCGGTTTAGGAAAGGACTAGCGGCCGAGATGGTTTGGGGACTTGGGTGGGTGGATTTATGTGTGTTGTGTAAATTGGAAAGAGGAATGTTGAGTAGAGTAGTGCGGGACAGCATAGGTGAGCTCAAAGATACTGGACATTATTGGGTCTCTTTGCATTGTAATTGTAGAAGAAGGGCAATCACATGGAGTCAGGCAAAGATACTGTTGTCACTTCTCGGTTATGAATGGCAAGGAAGTGATTCCCAGCCATTTGTCGAGATCTAAATGTCCTGCAAGGAGGCTGATTATGAAAGCACACTACACTTCTCCCAGTGGCTGAAAGTCTTTTGAACCATGGATGTGCCATGCATATTCAAATAGAAAAAACAGACTTTTGATGATTTAAGCTCTGAACACGAAGCCGGCCAAAGGCTTTGGTGCCATAACCAGCTGTTACAAACATCTGGCATGTATTTTAATGCTGTTAGCACCCCAGCCTACATTTCCAGAGTACTAATCACAAAGGAGAAGCTTCTCAACACCTCTCTGCAACCTATGCAATTCTCTCTCCCTCTCTATCTTACCTCTGGCTCCACGCACACAGTGAGCCACACTTTGGATGCTCTCATTTCCACCGATATCCCTCTCTCTATCCCTCTCTCTCTTGGACTGACCACTCCCTTCTCTCTTCTCACTTGAAGCTTTCCTCTCCACTTGCATCGGCACACCCGGTGCGGCCACTCATGTTCAAATTCACCAGACCCATGAAAAGAGCGACAGCGCCTGCCTTTGCCTCCACCTACTCTCCGCTTCCTACCCCTGTACCCAGCGCTTGCTAATTTCAATCTCTCTATCTCAAAACACCCTCGATACTCTTGCCCCTGTCATGAGGATTCGTTCGACTGAAGCCTCCCAAAAAGTGCAACTCTTGGTACAACTCTGATCTGGCTGCCCTTATACGCAAGTCTAGGGCAGCTGAGCAGAAATGGAATGTGTCAGGAGGACCCTCTGACAAACTGGGCTGCCGCCTCCTTCAAAGGTAATACCGACTCTGCATCCACACCAAGAAAAGAGTCTTTATTCAAGCCTGCATCTCCGTGGCATCAAACATGGTCAAACTTTTCGAAGTCTGCAAAGAACTGGCCAACCCTGCAGCAGCCTCCTCTTCTGTCACACCCACCCAGGACGTTTGCTAGACCCTGGCTGCACACTTCACAGCAAAAACCCAAGACATCATCTCTTCTCTCTCACCTCCACACCACATCATACACCAACACCTGTAGAGCCTCCTTAGCCCCTCCACCACTTCTCCTCCCACTCCCATCACACCAGATGTGGTCACCAGACAAGTCCGGTCTATGACAGCCTCATCAAACAGGTGGAACCCTGCCCCTCCAAAACCATGAAGGACAACATTGACTCTCTCGCTCTAGCCTTGGCTGATCTCTGTAATCTCTCTTTTGCCACTGGAGTTGTCCCAACTTCTCTTAAGCACTCCCTTGTTCAACCTCTGCTCAAGAAATCCTCTGCCGACCCTTCCATTCTGGCAAACTACCGCCCCATTTCCATCACCCCTTTCAAAGGGAATGCTCCTGGAGAAAATGGATATCTCTCAGCTCACCCTCCACACTGAATCTGCTGGTTGCCTCCACGACCATCAGTCTGGCTTTAGAGCATCCAGAGGCATGGACACTGCTCTTCTGAACACCTGTGAAGACCTTCTCTCAAATATTGACACTAACAAACCTTCTTGCCTCATTCTTCTTATCCTCTCCTCTGCCTTTGATATGGTTAACACCCTGATCTCACGTCTCTGTGACACCCTGGGAATCACAGGTCAGCCTCTGGCGTGGTTAACCTCCTTCCTTTCCGACTGCCCATCACAGGTGGAACTTGGGCCTTTTCTCTCTCCTATCACGCTCTCAACCTGTGGCGTTCCACAGGGCTCTAACCTATCCCCCTGGTTCTTCAATGGCTACATGGCTGCCCTGGCACGTGTGATTGCCACTTTCATCTCTCACTTCCAGTGTTATGCGGCTGACACGCACCCCTCCTTCAGGCTACACTAAGCCACTTACACTAACTCGCTCATATATAACTGTCTGTCTGCAATCCCTCCACCGGCTACCCGTGGCTGCAAGGATCAAGTTCAAGACCCACTGCATTATCCACAAGGCTTTCTTCGGCCTGCAACCCACCTATCTGCAACAGTGCTTACCTAAATACTGTCCCTCCCGGGCCCTCTTCTCTTCTACCTCCAACCTTCTGCAAGTTAGCCGGTTCTCCAAGCAAAGATTTTGATGGAGATCTTTATCCACAGCAGGGGCCTCCCTCTGGAATAGCCTCCCTGCCGCCCTCCATCTTAAGCTTGATCTTCTTAAGTACCGGAAACTCCTTAAAACATTCCTCTTCCTTCTCTCGCCCTCTACCCTGCTAACCTCATAGCTGCATTCTATCAATCTCTCTACCTCCTTTTCCAAACAAAGATTGCCAACTGGCCGCTGGGTGTACCTCAGAGTCCTACAGGTCCCTGGCACCCTCGACAGTCCTCTTGCACTTGCTTCCGGGCCTGCCCTTGCCGCATTACTACTGTACTTGGTCAATGAGAATGGCATCTCTCAGAATTTAGCCAGTTTCTGACTAAATGGGCACACTTGATTCCCTACACCGTCCCCCCTGTGCTCCCTTGAGACCTATTTGCTGTTATCTACACTGGTGACTGTATTATATGCTGTTATCATTCAGAAATTCAAGGGCACTGACTGACTGTTGTGTTTTACCCCTTGTTCCCTCCCTCCATGAGCGCTTTGTAACACTTGCCTTGTGCATAGACGCTTTACAAATAAACATCACCATACCATTTTAAGAAACCCTGTTTAACCCTTGAGAAAAATGCACCCTGATTTTTTTAAAATTAAAAAGTGTGTTCATCAATCAAAAATTAAAGAGAAACATTGTAAAACAGAAAGAACCCTCTTTTGAGGTCCTTTTGATGTTCAGCAATGGAGCAGAAAAGGAAGAGGACACCTGTGGATTGTGCAGGATGGTAATTAATGTGAGGGGGTGGAGAGGCTACAGAGGTGCTAAAGAAAATGACTTGTGCTACAACTTAACTCTTTTCCAATAGAAGGTTGCGGCACCATTTATGTTTGAGCCTCTCGGCACACTGCTATGACTAGAGATGCCCTGTGAAAAGTCTGAAAAGATTGTTTACGTTTTATGAATTAGAAATGCTAGTTGAATTATACAAATGGGTTCCATTTAGCAACTGATGACATATACATATACCTCGGCATAGGCGCCACTACAGCGGCAATCCAGGAAAATTATTCACTATTCTTTTTAACCTCACGGATGGGATTGGGGCCGCCAAACTATCTCAGCGTGAGGTGACCAAAGGGGATTTTGGATCAATTGGATAACATCTGGCTATTTTAATCCCGCACTCCCTTCCAACACCACGACCATAGCTCAACAAGCATGTGGGTAGCATTAAAACCTCTCACCAAGCACTGTCCAGAGACGAACGGATGGGCACCTATATAGTAAAGCATGCGGTTTTACAAAAATAGAACAGCACACAACTTTTTGAGAATCTTGGAAAGGACACCACTGGAATCGCTAAACTAAGTAATATCTTGAGCCAAAAGAAATATCCTTTCGACGCACACCTTTTCAATGATGCACTCTCATAATGATGCCCAAATAGATCAAGGTTGTAGTTATACATATACTTATCGCCTGCCGCCCACAGTGATCTGGAAAATGACTTGCTCCAGTCCAGCACTGTGTATGATTGACTCCACCATATAACGAGAAGGGGACCATCTAATATCCCGCCAAGATTGACACATGGGGTAAGATTTGTCCCATTAACAAACCAATGGCCAGTGATACACCATTGGAGCACTATCCTACATTTTTGTATATGGGCAACACAATAGCTGTCCTTGCATATGAGCAGTACAACTAGTGCCTGTCCTTCGTGGGGAATACAGCCCCATAACCACTTCCACTGTTGACTTATAGGAAACCCCGGGAGCAAGAAAGTTCAGCATTAGGCCGTCTTCTGCACCCACAACTCGAAGTGGATTTCTTTGAAAACACTGTGTCAAAATACGAGAACACAGTAAGAATGACTAGCTCCGTCCGCATGGAGGAAGATATCCCCTCTTTTTCAGTGAATAAGCATTAAATGCAACGTGTAATTTAACCAAATTAGTACCCGAACAAATACACACATCCACGTCTGTTCATTCTTTGACAGATAGAAACAGGACCCCCTCACCGAACTCTTCTTTTCCATCCTGATGTAGGCCATCCATTTCTGAGCAGAATAGATTAGCTCTCAATTGGCCGAAACACGTTTGTGTCGACATCCACCTCCCCCTCAGTGTTTAATGTCAACACTGTAAATGTTGTAATGTGATTTACACTGTTGTCTTTTGCATTCAATTTGATCACCAGACTTTAATGTTTTTGTCCATGCATTTTGGCCTGAACATACATTTAAAAAAAACAACAATGTATCATGTTATGATACTGTATCTTCACTATTGTATGTCCTGTTATAATCTTGTTCCAAAACCTATGTATGCATTGGTGAAAACTAAAATTCATTTTACCCAACCTCAAAAGAATGGCATCCGTCATATTAATTGAATGATTATTTGAAGTGTGTACGCTATGTTCGGTCACCGTGATCATTTGTTGTTATTTCAATCACACTAGATCATACACCATCTGCTTTACAAATTTTGTTGCCTGGTTATGCCACTTCATGGAAGTCAGTTGCATTACTTTAAGGGTATATGGTTTTGAGTATTTAGGGGGAGTTTTCATATCTGCAGATTCTTGGAAATCTTAAATTGAACTAGTAGCAGCCATCATAAAGAGCACCAATTCTGATATGCTGCAATGTACTGCTTCAGATGGTGGTGGCAGATTTCTCAAGCATTGAAAGTCTCTGTAGCTTGAACATATTTAATGAAGTATTCAAATTGTCCATTCCCTTTTTTTAAATCCAATTTCATGTAAAAAGGTGAGCAGTGCATAGCCAGGGGTGAGTTATTAGAACCATCTTAACCATAAAGGTGAATTTCAGAGGTTTAATATTTTGTGTTGCATCCATAATGCCATTTTACAATAAAACATTTTCACTGAGGTCACAGACTGAAAGATCACCAAAGGACTCAAAACTACTTTTTGGTGTAAACTGCAAGTTTATTATAACCAACAGAGGGGTTGGAATAAGCCCTACAGGTGGAATGAAGTCTCACTATGACAGTGTAGAAAATCCCTGGAAAACACAAGAAAGTGATAAGAAGTGTTGAGTTCCAGTCTAGAAAAGGAGTGTGGTCCTTAATTCAAGTGCCTCCTACTGCACTAGTTCATGGTCAAGATTTTCCACACTGAAGGTATAATAACACTCAATGACACTTAGGTCCCTCTGGATCTGGCACTCTTCCGTGAAGGTTGCTAGGGAATGTTATCTCTCCTGAGCTTAGGTTGCCCAATGGTGAGATTGTAATGTGTGATTCATCTCCAGACAACAGAGCTGAGCTAAAAAAGTATTTCTCTGCTCACCAGGAACTTTCAAAGGGTGCAACATCGTTCCATTAAAGGGAGAGGCTTCCTTTCCTTTGCTGGATGTTTGGCTTTGGCTTGGATGCTTGAATAGCTCTTCACGTGTGTCATATGATGGAAAGGAGTCCCTTTAAGTGAAAGGGGCCCCTAGGGGTCCCTCGTGTTATGGAAACAAGGCAAGACACCACACACGATAGATACGCCAGACACGAGGTTGTATTCCCAAAGCTAGGGTTTATTACAAAGCAAATAGTCTCAGTTGCCCAACTCGGTCTCACGCCCCGCGATGCGTATCTCTAGACCTCGAGGGACGCAAGAGAGCGAATTACGTACATCAGTTACATATATACAAAATGCATATCATACAATCAGCTGTGACATGTTTAACACCCCCCTTTATTGGGTTTCTTTGAACTTGGTTTGATGATGACACTTCCGACAAATATGACACCTTCAAATATCTATTCTAGCAACAATATGCAACCTTCCAAGTACAGAGACATCTTTTCTTTGTTGAACAGAACACAGTCCTTCTGTTCTTGTAAGCGAGCTACATACGGGGGAAGAGTCACATTCCAGACCTTGCTTTTTATGAGGTGCTATTCGTGTCCTGGGAGCCGACACGCTCTACAGGGCTCTGAAAAGGGGGGCCGTAAGAAGAGCATATTTCAAGCCATTAGCTAATTTATTCTAACATATTGTACCATATAACGAGACTGGCTGGCAGCTGTGAAATGATTAAATGCCCTGCGGCTCTGCTTCAAGGCTACATTCGGGAGGGAGCTGGGCATTCCTCTCCGGAGCTGCCTACGTTGTGTTTCAACAAACTCTTATTAGCCTCGCGGCCTTGCGGCCTTGTCCTTTCATGTTCAGACAACAATGTTAACAGTCGAGCAGAGTAAGCAGAAATGTGCTGCGAAGCTATTTGAACAGACAGCAATGAGCAATCGTTAGAAAACAAAATGGCGATCCTTGTTACATCAAAATGGCTGTTCATTGGTCAAACTCGGAAACCTGTATTTCTATCGTTTCGTACATGAGACGGTTGGCCTTCGGCCACCAACGTGCGTTTGCCGTCCATCGTGAGAGGTGTCCATTTTTCCTAGACTGACATAAGGGTTAGAGCTATCCCGCTCTGCCTCTGGTGCTTCCTGGAAGGGGTAGGTGTGATGTCAGGACTTCCACGACTCCCCCTTTTGTGTACCTGCATATTAGCATAAGAAGTGTGGAAATACCTGCCCTCATCACATCCCCCTGGGTGTTTTGCACATGGGTAGAAGGTTTGAGGTTTGGCATGTCCTTTTGACTATCCCATTTGAGGTTCTGTATATTGGCAGGGGTTTGGTCAGGTCTGTACCTTTGAATATCTACATGGGGTTACAGTACATGTACAGAGGCGGCAGGTTTAGGCTTTCCTGTGACTGCCCTTGTCTTAGTCCTGAAATGCATTTGGAGTGGTCAGGGGATCCCCATATACAACTTCTGGGTCAAGCATCCAAAAGTTTGAGGCAGACCCAACCCTTTGACCACCCAACTACTGTTCCCCAAGGTGTTCGGGCTGGACTGCCCATTTTGGGGCTGGGCCAAGCCTGATTTGCATATGGTCTTTCCCCTTCTGTAATGGCTTGGCAGGCGAAGAACGGTGGTCTGGAGGGTTGCCCAGAGCATTGCCAGTGGTTAAGATTCATTCTAAACCTTCCAGCCATCACCTCTTTGTTTTTGCTTTGTCACCCCGAGTGGGACAGGTATGCCCAGACGTGGGTCCTGTGCCTGCTGGGCCTAGAGACCCAAGCTACTCCTCACTGATGAGCCCCAACAAGGGCGAAACATGTTTGGGGATGCTTGTGGTCTCGTGAGAAGGGATGTGGCCTAGCAGTTCGGGCTGGACTGCCCATTTTGGGGTGGGGCCAAGCCTGATTTGCATATGGTCTTTCCCCTTCTGTAATGACTTGGTAGGCAAAGAACGGTGGTCTGGAGGGTTTCCCAGAGCATTGCCAGTGGTTAAGATTCATTCTAAACCTTCCAGCCATCACCTCTTTGTTTTTGCTTTGTCACCCCGAGTGAGACGGGTATGCCCAGACGTGGGTCCCGTGCCTGCTGGGCCTAGAGACCCAAGCTACTCCTCACTAATGAACCCCAACAAGGGCGAAACATGTTTGGGGATGCTTGTGGTCTCGTGCAGAAGGGATGTGGCCTAGCAGTTTGGGCTGGACTGCCCATTTTGGGGTGTGGCCAAGCCTGATTTGCATATGGTCTTTCCCCTTCTGTAATGGCTTGGCAGGTGAAGAAGGGTGGTCTGGAGGGTTGCCCAGAGCATTGCCAGTGGTTAAGATTCATTCTAAACCTTCCAGCCATCACCTCTTTGTTTTTGCTTTATCACCCCGAGTGAGACGGGTATGCCCAGACATGCGTCCCGTGCCTGCTGGGCCTAGAGACCCAAGCTACTCCTCACTAATGAACCCCAACAAGGGCGAAACATGTTTGGGGATGCTTGTGGTCTCGTGCAGAAGGGATGTGGCCTAGCAGTTCGGGCTGGACTGCCCATTTTGGGGCGGGGCCAAGCCTGATTTGCATATGGTCTTTCCCCTTCTGTAATGGCTTGGCAGGCGAAGAACGGTGGTCTGGAGGGTTGCCCAGAGCATTGCCAGTGGTTAAAATTCATTCTAAACCTTCCAGCCATCACCTCTTTGTTTTTGCCAAGACAGGGGGCTTTGTCACATATCTCCCTCTCTTTCCTGTAGCTTCTCCTCTGGATCAGAGTGGAGCGTACCAACTAAGCCCATGACCTATCCCCTCAGGTGGATTCTGAGTGATGGCTGTGGTCTGGGTGGCGGGCTATACTCTACAGGCCCATCATTTACTAAACCTTGAGCATCGACCCTTTGGGCCTCATTCCGAGTCTGGTGGTATCCCTGCCAGTGCTACCTGCGGGTTGCCGCCGGACTCAGAATAATTTACTGGCGCCTGACCTCCTGGTGCCACCGGCTCATTATGAGTCCGGCGGCCGGGAAGTCAGGCGCCAGTATATTTGTTAATCCCCAATCCCATAGAGTCCTATGGCACTCTATGTTAGTGGGGACACAAGAGAACCAGCAACGTTAGCACCAGTACTGATGCTCCGGTGTAGAGTCTGCCTACTGTGGCCGCTCCGCCCGGCAGTGTCAGACCTGTCGGACACAGCGGCCTTGGCAGGCAGACTCTGAGTTTGCGGTTACACCCTATTGTGTCTCTCTAGTGAAGGGAGGGGATTTCCATCTCTTGTTACAAAGGCCCTATGCCTCTCCAAGCCCTGAGGTGATTCTCCCACCTAACTGAGCCTTAAGAACAACTTCTCAAAGTAGCGGAGATCCATCCGTGAATGAGTAGTTCTAGTAGGCCTGGCTCCACTTCCAGTTCCACAGTGGGTTCTCTCTTTGAGGTGTTAAAGGTAATCCAGGACTTTGTATACATTTCCTGTTCACCGTTGATATAGATGATGGGTACAACCTTGCTGGAGTTGATATTTTTGGGGTACACCAGGTATGCCCAGATTGCTGACTACCTGCATCAACTAGGTTCAACACTGCTACATCCCTTATCTTTACGGCCCAACATATGTGTTTCCTCATCAGCCTGATACTCTGGCACCAAATACAATGTGGGTTCCTCCTTTGATTCCATTGGGTCGCAATAATGAGTATCCGTGGATTCAGGGGGCAGGGTTGGATGAATCTACGTAAAAAAACGAATAAAAAAAGCTTGAATTACAAAATTGCGAAGCCCACTTTTTTCAAATGTTTAGATTTTTTTTGTTTGTCCCCCGCTGTGCATTTTATGTGTCTGCAACCCATAATACAGAACTAGGCGACACCCTGGCTCCCCTTGTTTGGTATTATGGGATTTGATCTTTTGTACTAGGCCGAATGCACACTAATTGTGCATTCAGTCTTTTTTGCCCACTATTTTGGGGTAAAGCCGGATTGGACAGACTTGGGCCACAAGTCCCAGCTTTCCTCAGGCATAGCATCACACTACTGGTTTCTCTGACAGGTTGGGCCTTAATGTCCTTGTTTCTAATGGAGAGACCAGCTCAACATATTGAGCATTGAATAAAATGGGACAATCCTCCCGGGTTCCTGGTGATTCTCTGATTTCACTGGTTTCCCCTTCCAGAGTTTTGAACCTTTTGGGGAAAATGACAGTTTCTGTCTGAACTACCAGGCTTGGGGTCTAGTGTGGCATATATTCCTCTTTGCCTGTGTTCGTCTTTGCATAGCTGCTCTTTGAATGGCCCTCTCCCATTTAGGCTGATGGAGTTGCCTGACCAACCATTGCAAAGAGGGTAGCAAGTAGTTCTGAAATTGCAACAAGTTGTTCCTTGGCTTCTGCAATGGTGTTATGGCCCAGTCTCTTATCCATTAATAACTGCATTCTGTAGTTGAGTTATTGTGGTGTCTCTACTGGATTCTGTTGCACCTCCCGTAGGTATTGCTGATTGTACTCTATCCCTCGTAAGGCTGCCCGAGATACTTAGTCAAATATCATATGTGGTTTGACCATCTGCATTCACAACTTGGTAGGCTACATAGAGTTTTGGTCAGCAACAGGGCCACATGCCATGTCCAGTAGGTTTGGTCCCAGTGAGCTGGGGTGGCAATGCATTCAAAATTGGAGAAGAATGCCTGAGGAAGTTCATCATTGACATACCACTGGAGCAAGGGAGCCGAAGGACCACTGTAAGTGTTCCAAAATTACTATGGTGGGTAGGTTTGCATTTTTCAAAATTGTTGGCTTCGTGCATATATTATTGGCTAATGAAGTTACATTATGATGCCATAGGTTTACCTGTGATGAAGTGACACCCACCATCTAACGGTTGTTAACTAAATTGAAAAGTAAAAAATGATAACAATGTATTTTGGTTTATTTTTAAAGGAACAAGTGTGACTAGTCATAACAGCAAATATTTTGGGAGCCTTGACTCGTCTGAGAATAAAGAAAAATCAAAAGTCCTGCCACTGGAAGAGGTTGGGCATTTCCTCAAGAATGTGCTGCAGGATCCCATCGGGTCACTGATACCTCATTATGATAATTCACTAATGATGACGTACCAGATACCCTCTCGGTGAGTTACAGGATACATGTGAATTTAATTAATTTGTGTGCTTTGTATGGCTGCCACCAGATGTATTTTGATGCATGGTTTTCAATCCATTGACTCAAATTGAGTTAAATGTGTAATTGAAGCATACATTCCAGCATAACCTGTTGCATTGGTCCTATTCCTGTCCTCTTTTTTTGTTTGCATTCTGGGATTTGTAGTTCTGGAATTATAATGGGGAAATATAGGACTACAATTTCCAGAATGTAAAGTAATGAATACTACTCACATCTAATTCCTCGAATGGAGTGGGGCATGTTGGTATTTAGGGTTGATGTATTATGGCTAAGCCAGCTAAAGCAATCCTTGGTGTAATATTCTCAATAAATAACCTTAACAGCGTTATGTCAATTCACAAGTTTGGCGTATACATTCATTTTGAATGCCCTTAAGCAGAAGAAAAGGATGTAATCGTCTGAAGAGTGATTATGTAAATCAGACATTTTGGTTGTCAATTTCTCTGATGCCCACTTCTAATTCGTGCACGAAAACTAAGCATACAACTGCCTGCCACTAACTAATAATTTTGTAGCTTAGTGAAAAGGCCTTAAGTCCCACAATGTTCTAGCACTTGTTTGTTGCTTGTGGGTTCCACCATTTCAAGCTATTTCCTGCTGATCGTTGAATGAGGGCCACTGCACCGTCCAGTGTGCCTTCATAGGGCCCCATAAAAGCATGATCACGTGTTTAACCCCAGTCATCAATCTATGTTCAGTCATATATTTCCAACTATCAGGTTAATTGCAGCTGACCCACCTATGGTTTTCCTAAACATATCTCTTTGTCCAAATGTGTACGTTTATATATTTGCTTATGTGTGTTGCTTCCTTGGGATACTTTCCACTTCTATTTAGTTTTCAATTCAAGTATGTGAGAAATATTGTTTTCAACTTGTTTCCATCACCAAAATATCTCGCGGGGGATGTCGCAGAGGGCCGCCTAATTGTTGTCAAGCAATATCATCTCAGGGGTGGTCCTATTGCTACATTGCTCACTATATAGCTTTTCTGCAGTGATTATTACGGATGTTGTTAGGTGGTGAAATCTTTCAACTTCTTTCCTATGTCATGAATGGAAGAGAAGAGGAAGAAAGGATTGGAGGAGAAGATCAGAGAGGAGGAAAGGGACAAGGTAAGGAGGAGGAGATGCCAAGTCAAGGGCCAGTAAGAGAGGCTTGTTGAGACATACATGCCTTGAGAAAAGTCCAAATTGGGAAAGGAACAGTCTCTGTGAAGGTCTGTGATCAGCTCTGAGGTGGTTCATCCTGACAGCCCCACTGCCTAACATGGTCTTGGACAAGATCTTAGAAAGCCTGACACCTGGCCCACATTTGGATCGTCCCGGGCACCAGTGGAGGTGCCAGTTTTGCTACCAGAGAGGAGCGACATCTGACGATGTCTATGAAAGCCAAGCAAGCATCTGCAAGAGCTAATAAAATCAGTGCTGGGGCTCTTCAACCGCATTGGACGGCGAGTGACGTTTTTGACCTCGCAGGTGGGCAGAGTCTAAGGAAGCGAGGGAAAGACTGAGAGACACAGTCCTATAGAGGAATCCTGATTTCTTGGTTTCTTGGATTCCCAGTGCATGGCCTCAGATTGACCTAATCCCTTAGTGTGTTTAATAAAGGCCTTTGAACCACAGACTTTGGTCAATCAATGCATTGGCTTAATGCCTTTCACACTGTTAAAAATTAGCCTGAATGAATCAAATCTAACTGTAAAAAGAACAAAATGGCAATAAAACCTACACTAAAGGAATCTTTACTTTCCACTTTCTAAGAGAATACAGAATACTGTACCAGCAGATGAGGATTATACATTTTAAATGTGGCAGCATTTGAGAACATGATGCAAAGATACATAATTTACACTGTCCTGAAGAGTGATCTGTCTCTCTTTCTTTCTTTCTTTCTTTCTTTCTTTCTTTCTTTCTTTCTTTCTTTCTTTCTTTCTTTCTTTCTTTCTTTCTTTCTTTCTTTCTTTCTTTCTTTCTTTCTTTCTTTCTCTCTTTCTCTTTCTTTCTTTCTTTCTTTCTTTCTTTCTTTCTTTCTTTCTTTCTTTCTTTCTTTCTTTCTTTCTTATCGTGACAGCGTGTAGGCCTTGTCTAAAGGAGAGGTGAAAAAATAAATATCACCTAATTCGTGTAAACACTATTTTCAAGGAATAGCACCAAGAGACCCTCTTGCGGGGAGTTTGCGCTACATAATTGCAATATACCTATTTGTATACCTTGCAAACATTTCTCATGTGACCCACTTGTACAAACAATGGGCTAGACAGACAGATGTGCTCTGCACTGTGTACCTTGCTGTTGTTTTTGCCTTCCTTTGGCATCTAGTATCATCACAAAGTTTCCCTAAATAATTGTTACCCCTCCAATGTAATAACTATCCAATCGAAAACAAATATTTCACTGGTATGACATCACAACACATGAATATTCTGTATCCTGTGATTTCATATTCATTTTGTAAATCCGTCGTATTTCATTAGACCCGAGGAGTCTGTGTGCCGTGATCCAGGTCCTAGCAATGGTCAGCAGTAGTTCTGTAACACTGACAGGGCAGGGAAGCCACTGCTGCCCTTATATATGTGGGGTGGAAAAGTGTCTGTGTGAAAGACTGTGGCTTCTGTTCTATCAGGCAACAGAACTATACTCAGTAATTTGCCTATCACTGTACATTGTGCAGATGTACACACAGTAAAATAATACTTGGGCGCCTGTCAGCATCCCGGTCCATTCCACCAAGGAGCTCCAAATGACCTCATAGACAATTCAAGCTTGCTTGGAACTCCTCGGTGGAATACATCTCTGTTGTTGATAGTAACCCATCTATAATTCTATTCATATTGTCTGCATATATGATCAACCTTTACCACATCTTTTACAGCTTAGGTTTGAACCTATTTCAGATAGTTTTCAACACCTACTGAGGCACTTGAAAACCTTAATATCTCATTTTTAAATGGTTACATTGTTAATATGACGCTGAATTTAGGCCATGTATTCCTATTTATAGTTTTCATCCCCTCCAGTTGATCATCCACTAAAGTACATTACTGAAACTAGGTTGTGCATTGGAAAGTAAGAACTTTCAAATGATTCCTTTTTTCCATGTTTTGCATCACAAGTCCACGGTGTCATGATGCTTCATATGAAGATATTTATTTTGAATGGAGCCAATGTCTCGATGGCATTTCTAGGTGGCAACAGATTTGCTGTTGGCACTTTATGCAAGTGAAGACATTTTTAAGTGAAATATATTGGGGTAGTAAAACTGGATCTGTACAGGAATTTCTGACTGATTGTGGAATGGGATTGTCTAAACTAGGAGTCGACTGGATAAGTCAAAGGTGAGATATGCTGGGAAAGTTGTGCTCATGCTAGGATTTGCAAATTAAGAGTATAATGTGATGTGCAGATTGGAAACATATTGGCATTTTCCAAACTATGGCTGTATTGAAATTGTCTAGCATTGAAAAGGAGTGAACTGGAATTATGCAATGATAAACGAGGAGTACACTCACACTGTTTATTCTGAGATTATGAACAGCATCGGTAATGTAAACCTGAACAAATAGGTTGACAAAGGGTGTGTACTGGACATTTACAAGTATATATATATGCTACTATTGACAAACTGGTTGTATAGTAAAATCATCCAGACTGGATAAATACTGGTATGAAAATTAAATTGGGTGTGCACTGAAATTGCCTATCTGCAAATTCTGGATAGTGTTGGATTCTACGAACTGTACAGTAAAACTGCATTTATACTCTACTAGAATTGGGAAAACTGGTAATAACCTGAAATTCGGAAACTGGAGACATACTGTGATTGTCAAATTGGGATGACAATAGAACTTGAAAGTTACTGGTTTTGAACAATTTAGAATATACCAGGCTGGCCAATCAAATTAAGAATATTCTGAGTTTTTACAAAGTGGAATACTAAAAATTGAAGTATACTGGCAGGCCAATCTGGGACTAGGCTGCCATTGTGCAATCTTTAAATGTACTGTGATTTTGCAAACTGATGGTATACTGGAATAAAGTTCCAGCACACCGGGATGCTGCCAACTGGATTGTAATACTGTAACTATAAAGGGGTCATGCAAAATAGTAATAAACTGGAATCGAATGGGGAAATGGAAATTATGATTGTAGGTCCGACTCCTCAGCCAATTAATTGGCAACAATCTTTCTGGCCTTTGGAACTTACATCATCTCTAATCCATGATCTAATCATATATAACCTTACCCCGAAGTAGCAGCAAGAGGCCACAATAGAGCGCTCTATATAGCCTAGCAAATAAAACAACACAACATAACTTAGTGCTAACATGAATATAATGGGCTTGTTAAACAGGGAATATACTGTTAGTATTAAACTGTGAGGTTACTGGGATTGGCAAACTGCAATATCCAAATTGTACATTCACATGGGTTACCAAAGTGGAAATATTCTAGGGTTGCTCATTTGGGCATATTCTGGAATTGCCAAATTGGAACTAAACTAGTTTTGTGGATACTTAGTGTACACTGGAATTTTGAAAACTAGTGAAGGCTCTGATTGTCACACTATATGGAAAAAAAGGAGTCAGATGATTACTGTCTACACTACACCTCATCACCCAGAAATGGCAGCTCTGCTAGATCACCAGCACTCTTAAATCCTGAAAAAATTGACTGTGTGCATCAATTACAAACACCTGCAAATCAAATATATTTATTAAAGTTAAATTCAAGTATCTAAAACATATGACAACCATAACACAACGCAGTGGAAACTATAACATGAAAACTGAATTTAAAACAGCAAGCCAAAATAAATGAGTATATAAACAAGACACAAAAGATATCACATCACAACATACAACATTCTCAATGTGTCAATAAAATATCGATCCCGACATGTTTCTGTTCATCAAGCCCAATTTAGGGAGAACATTCTTCAGGGGACTATTTATAAAATTCAGAAATTTCTTCAACACTGTGTTGAGGGTGTCATTTCTGGCACCACCAATGGAGAAAACCAGTGCCTTCAAATCAAAAGAAAACCCAGCAGATGCTAAAGAAAATGTTGAGGGAGGTGTCACGAGTAGTGTGTGACAATTGAACTGTAAATATATATCAGCAATATACTGAGGAAAGCCCGTAAATCGGCCGACCTCTGCAAGTTCCAAGAAGTGGAACTATAGAATTTACCTTAAATGGTATCACTCTGGCGGGTGTCTTCTAATAAAGAAATGCCTCATATCCCGCCAATGGGACACTTATAATTTTCGGGGGCGTCTCTGTACGCCTGGGGTATTGTGGGGTCCTAATGTAACAAACAACAAACAGAGACGACATGCTCTGTATCAATGCCAAACATCAACAATCCACAATGGTAAATGTATAGCCTATTACCATTAACCCCTTAAGTGCACCGACGCGCCGGCTCATCAGTGGAAACTGCTCTAGGTTGCCACTGACGAGCCGGCTCGTCGGTTTTGGCACTCTGGTTTTCTCGATCCCTGCAACGCAGGGATCGAGCAAAACTGTAGTCCAACCCCCGGCTATGTGAGGGGGAGGTCCCCCCTCACTGCCAGGGGGCTGGATTACCTTCAGTTTCACGTCGGCGTGCGTAAAGCATGTCGGCATGAAACCTTAAGTAAAATCACTGCAGCAGCCGTTTTCGGCTGCTGCAATGAAGAAAGAAGGTAAGAGCTCTTCTTTCTCCGCCTCGATCTCTGGCTGTATTTCAAGCCGGAGATCGAGGTGGGTATCGTTGGAAAGGGGAGATTTTTTTGCCCCCAAGAAATGGTGGTGGCCCTCCCCCTCCCACACCAAGTGGAAAGGGGGGCCACCCCTTGTAGCCCTCCATGGGGGCAGATTTATGGCCCCAGGCAGGAGTACATGAGGTGGCCCCCCCATCCAATTTGGGCTACCAGGAATTAGTGTGCAGGCCCCCCAAAGGATGGGGCCTGCAGGTTAGGCCCCCCCTGGGGGCAGATGGCTGATCATCTGCCCCAGGGAAGGGGGCAAAAAAACCATGAACATTTCAAAAGGGAATTTTGTGTGGGATTGGGGGGGCCACTAGCCACCAGGGATAGATTTGACAGAAATGGGGGGTGGCCCTCTCCCCCTCAACCCAAGGGGAAATGGGGGCACCCCTTGTAGCCTCATATGGTTAGAGGGTCACCCCCATTATATTAGAAAATTACCTGGCGGTTTAGGGTGCCCCTCAGCCCGCCCTAAAGTGTAGTGTACCATTTTCCATTTTTTCTTTGTTTATGAAACTTGCCTTGGCGCAGAGGGTCACATTGGTGTGCCAATCTGGCGCCGGGGGGCCCAAACCTTACTGCCCCACCCACTGGGGGGCCTGTCCCACCATTTTTGGGGGCCCTTTCCCCCCACCCCAAATGGAGGGGGGTGTACCTCGCGCAGCCGTTTGTTGGAGGCCCAGGGAGGCATGCATGAGGTGCCCCCGCCACCCATTTGGGGTTAGGGGGAAGAGAGCCCCCAAAAATGGTGGGACAGGCCCCCCAGTGGGTGGGGCAGTAAGGTTTGGGCACCCTGAGGCCAGATTGGCACATCAATGTGCCTCTCTGCACCAAGGGGAGCTGGGTTACCAAAGGAAAAAAAGTGAAAATGGTGGAACGCTTTTTAGGGTGGGGGGGTGGGGCACCCCAAAGGGTCGGGGAATTTTCTAATGGGATGGGGCGTTGACCCCCCGCCCCCCCACCCGCAATGGAGTGGGTGCCATGTCATGGAGCCCTCCCTGGGACCAGATATCTGCTCCTAGGAACGGACGCCTGAGCCCAGGGAGGAGTGCAGGACAGCCCCTCCCCCCTTATCTGCCCCTGGGGAGGGCTACATGAGATGGGCCGCCCCTCCAATTGGGGTGGGGGTGGAGAGATGCACCCCCCTTCACGTTAGAAAATTCCACAGCGGTGTGGGGGGCCCCTCCACCCCTGCTAAAGGGCAGCCTGCCATTTTGAATTGTGTTCTTTGTTTACTATACCTGCCTTGGCGCAGAGGGGCACATCGGTGTGCCAATCTGGCACCGGGGTGCCCAAACCTTACTGCCTCACCCACTGGGGGGCCTGTCCCACCATTTTTGGGGGCCCTCCCTCACCCCACCCCAAATGGTGGGGGGTGTACCTCACGCAGCCGTTTGTAGGAGGCCCAGGGAGGCCTGCATGAGGTGCCCCCACCATCCATTTGGGACGCAGGAAGGTAGGCCATGTGTTGTTGGCGGTGTGTTTCGGTGGGTGGCCAGAGCGAAATGTCTGAGAATTGTCTTCATTTCCAACCAATTTCAGAGACATTTCCCTGTCTCCACTCACCGAAACACGTTGACAACAACAGATCTCATATCTTCTCGCGTTCTCACAGGTGTCCCGACGGAAAAAGTACCTCACATGTGTGGGTGCACCTACCGGGGGCGCAAAAGGAAAAGGGTAACCCGCTGGTAACCCCAAGCCTTTCGCCACAGCACAATTTGTTCTAGTGGGCAACCTACAGATTTGGGCTTAGGGCGTCAAAGCCAGCAAGGAAAACAGGAAACCCCATGCATTTCCCAAAAGAGGACACCGGTGGGAATGCACAGAGGTCTGACTTGTGCGAAGCAGCCCAGAATTTATTACCCAGAACCCCAAACAAAGTGAACATTGTGTTTTTTCCCCACCAAATATCACACTATGTCGGGGATTGTGGCTAATAAAAACTGGGGCAATTTGCGCAAGGCAGACCTCTGTGGATTCCCAGGGGTGTCCTCTTTTGGGAAATGCATGGGGTTCCCTGTTTTCCTTGCTGGCTTCGACACCCTAGGACCAAAACTGTAGGTTGACCATATGACAAAATGGTCAGTGACGAAAGGTTTGGGGTTACCAGTGGCTTACCCTTTTCCTTTTGCGCCCCCGGTAGGTGCACCCACACATGTGAGGTACCGTTTTCATCGGGACAAGTGTGGGGACCCGGGAAGGTAGGCCATGTGTTGTTTGGGGCATGTTTCGATGGGTGAGCCGAGCGAAGTGTGTGTAAAATGCGTTTTTTTTCCCCACATTTCGGAATTTGCGGGGGTGTCTGGGTAATAAATTCTGGGGCGATGTGCGCAAATCATACCTCTGCGGATTCCTACGGGTGTCCTATTTTCGGAAATGTATGGGGTTCTCTGTTTTCCTTGGTGGCTTGTACACTCGAGGCCCATATCTGTATGTTGTGCCGGTCAGCAGAGCGTCTGACATTCCGGTCTGATAACAGACTTGGGGTTACTTGTGTTTTAGGCTTTCCCCTTGGCGGCCAGTTAGGTGCACCCACACATGTGAGGTACCATTTTCATCGGAACACCTGTAGGAACGCTGGACAGTAGGCCATATGTTGTTGGGGGCGTGTTTCGATGGGTGCGCCGAAAGAAATGTGCAGAAAATGCATTTTTTTCCCCACATTTCGGAATTTGCGGGGGTGTCTGGGTAATAAATTCTGGGGCGATGTGAGCAAATCATACCTCTGCAGATTCCCACGGGTGTCCTCTTTTCGGAAATGCATGGGGTTCCCTGTTTTCCTTGGTGGCTTGGACACCCGAGGCGCATATCTGTATGTTGTGCCGGTCGGCAGAGCGTCTGACATTCCGGTCTGAAAACAGACTTGGGGTTACTTGTGTTTTAGGCTTTCCCCTTGGCGGCCAGGTAGGTGCACCCAGACATGTGAGGTACCGTTTTCATCAGGACACCTGTGGGAATGTGGGACAGGAGGCCATGTGATGTTGGGGGCGTGTTTTGATGGGTGCGCTGAGCGAAATGTGCTGAAGATGCGTTTTTTTCCCCACATTTGGGACTTTGCGTGGGTGTCTGGGAAATAAATTCTGGGGCGATGTGCGTAAATCATACCTCTGTGGATTCCCGCGGGTGTCCTCTTTTCGGAAATGCATGGGGTTCCCTGTTTTCCTTGGTGGCTTGGACACCCGAGGCCCATATCTGTATGCTGTGCCGGTCGGCAGAGCGTCTGACATTCCGGTCTGAAAACAGACTTGGGGTTACTTGTGTTTTAGGCTTTCCCCTTGGCGGCCAAGTAGGTGCACCCACACATGTGAGGTACCATTTTCATCGGAACACCTGTAGGAACGCTGGACAGTAGGCCATATGTTGTTGGGGGCGTGTTTCGATGGGTGCGCCGAAAGAAATGTGCAGAAAATGCATTTTTTTCCGCACATTTCGGAATTTGCGGGGGTGTCTGGGTAATAAATTCTGGGGCGATGTGAGCAAATCATACCTCTGCAGATTCCCACGGGTGTCCTCTTTTCGTAAATGCATGGGGTTCCCTGTTTTCCTTGGTGGCTTGGACACCCGAGGCGCATATCTGTATGTTGTGCCGGTCGGCAGAGCGTCTGACATTCCGGTCTGAAAACAGACTTGGGGTTACTTGTGTTTTAGGCTTTCCCCTTGGCGGCCAGGTAGGTGCACCCGACATGTGAGGTACCGTTTTCATCAGGACACCTGTGGGAATGTGGGACAGTAGGCCATGTGATGTTGGGGGCGTGTTTTGATGGGTGCGCTGAGCGAAATGTGCTGAAAATGCGTTTTTTTCCCCACATTTGGGACTTTGCGTGGGTGTCTGGGAAATAAATTCTGGGGCGATGTGCGTAAATCATACCTCTGCGGATTCCCGCGGGTGTCCTCTTTTCGGAAATGCATGGGGTTCCCTGTTTTCCTTGGTGGCTTGGACACCCGAGGCCCATATCTGTATGCTGTGCCGGTCGGCAGAGCATCTGACATTCCGGTCTGAAAACAGACTTGGGGTTACTTGTGTTTTAGGCTTTCCCCTTGGCGGCCAAGTAGGTGCACCCACACATGTGAGGTACCGTTTTCATCGGGACACCTGTGGGAACGCGGGGCAGTAGGCCATGTGTTGTTGGGGGTGTGTTTCGATGGGTGCGGCGAGCGAAATATGCGGAAAATGCGTTTTTTTCCCCCACATTTCGGAATTTGCGGGGGTGTCTGGGAAATAAATTCTGGGGCGATGTGAGCAAATCATATCTCTGTGGATTCCCACGGGTGTCCACTTTTCGGAAATGCATGGGGTTCCCTGTTTTCCTTGGTGGCTTGGACACCCGAGGCCCATATCTGTATGTTGTTCCGGTCGGCAGAGCGTCTGACATTCCGGTCTGAAAACAGACTTGGGGTTACTTGTGTTTTAGGCTTTCCCCTTGGCGGCCAGGTAGGTGCACCCACACATGTGAGGTACCGTTTTCATCGGGACACCTGTGGGAACGCGGGACGGTAGGCCATGTGTTGTTGGGGGCGTGTTTCGATGGGTGCGCCAAGCAAAATGTGCTGAAAATGCGTTTCTTTCCCACATTTCAGACTTTGCGGGGGTGTCTTGGTAATAAATTCTGGGGCGATGTGCGCCAATCATACCTCTGCGGATTCCCATGAGTGTCCTCTTTTCAGAAATGCATGGGGTTCCATGTTTTCCTTGGTGGCTTGGACAGCCGAGGCCCATATCTGTATGTTGTGCCGGTCGGCAGAGCGTCTGACATTCCGGTTGAAAACAGACTTGGGGTTACTTGTGTTTTAGGCTTTCCCCTTGGCGGCCAGGTAGGTGCACCCACACATGTGAGGTACCGTTTTCATCGGGACACCTGTGGGAACGGGGGACAGTAGGCCATGTGTTATTGGGGGCGTGTTTCGATGGGTGCAGCGAGCGAAATGTGCGGAAAATGCGTTTTTTTTCCCACATTTCGGAATTTGCGGGGATGTCTGGGTAATAAATTCTGGGGCGATGTGCGCAAATCATACCTCTGCGGATTCCCACCAGTGTCCTATTTTTGGAAATGCATGGGGTTCTCTGTTTTCCTTGGTGGCTTGGACACCCGAGGCCCATATCTGTATGTTGTGCTGGTCGGCAGAGCGTCTGACATTCCGGTCTGAAAACAGACTTGGGGTTACTTGTGTTTTAGGCTTTCCCCTTGGCGGCCAGGTAGGTGCACCCACACATGTGCGGTACCGTTTTCATAGGGACACCTGTGGGAACGCGGAACAGTAGGCCATGTGTTGTTGGGGGCGTGTTTCGATGGGTGCGCCGAGCGAAATGTGCGGAAAATGCGTTTTTTTTCCCACATTTCGGAATTTGCGGGAGTGTCTGGGTAATAAATTCTGGGGCGATGTGCGCAAATCATACCTCTGCGGATTCCCACGGGTGTCCTATTTTTGGAAATGCATGGGGTTCTCTGTTTTTCTTGGTGGCTTGGACACCCGAGGCCCATATCTGTATGTTGTGCCGGTCGGCAGAGCGTCTGACATTCCGGTCTGAAAACAGACTTGGGGTTACTTGTGTTTTAGGCTTTCCCCTTGGCGGCCAGGTAGGTGCACCCACACATGTGAGGTACCGTTTTCATCAGGACACCTGTGGGAACGTGGGACAGCAGGACATGTGATGTTAGGGGCGTGTTTCGATGAGTGCGGTGAGCGAAATGTGCTGAAAATGAGTTTTTTCCCCCACATTTCGGACTTTGCGGGGGTATCTGGGAAAAAAATTCTGGGGCTATGTGCGTAAATCATACCTCTGCGGATTCCCGCGGGTGTCCTCTTTTCGGAAATGCATGGGGTTCCCTGTTTTCCTTGGTGGCTTGGACACCCGAGGCCCATATCTGTATGTTGTGCCGGTCGGCAGAGCGTCTGACATTCCGGTCTGAAAACAGACTTAGGGTTACTTGTGTTTTAGGCTTCCCCTTGGCGGCCAGGTAGGTGCACCCACACATGTGAGGTACCGTTTTCACCGGGACACCTGTGGGAACGAGAGACAGTAGGCCATGTGTTGTTGGGGGCGTGTTTCGATGGGTGCGGCGAGCGAAATGTGCAGAAAATGCGTTTTTTTCCCCACATTTCGGAATTTGCGGGGGTGTCTGGGTAATAAATTCTGGGGCGATGTGCGCAAATCATACCTCTGCGGATTCCCACGGGTGTCCTATTTTCGGAAATGCATGGGGTTCCCTGTTTTCCTTGGTGACTTGGACACCCGAGGCCCATATCTGTATGTTGTGCCGGTCGGCAGAGCGTCTGACATTCCGGTCTGAAAACAGACTTGGGGTTACTTGTGTTTTAGGCTTTCCCCTTGGCGGCCAGGTAGGTGCACCCACACATGTGAGGTACCGTTTTCATCGGGACACCTGTGGGAACGGGGGACAGTAGGCCATGTGTTATTGGGGGCGTGTTTCGATGGGTGCAGCGAGCGAAATGTGCCGAAAATGCGTTTTTTTTCCCACATTTCGGAATTTGCGGGGATGTCTGGGTAATAAATTCTGGGGCGATGTGCGCAAATCATACCTCTGCGGATTCCCACCAGTGTCCTATTTTTGGAAATGCATGGGGTTCTCTGTTTTCCTTGGTGGCTTGGACACCCGAGGCCCATATCTGTATGTTGTGCTGGTCGGCAGAGCGTCTGACATTCCGGTCTGAAAACAGACTTGGGGTTACTTGTGTTTTAGGCTTTCCCCTTGGCGGCCAGGTAGGTGCACCCACACATGTGCGGTACCGTTTTCATCGGGACACCTGTGGGAACGCGGAACGGTAGGCCATGTGTTGTTGGGGGCGTGTTTCGATGGGTGCGCCGAGCGAAATGTGCGGAAAATGCGTTTTTTTTCCCACATTTCGGAATTTGCGGGAGTGTCTGGGTAATAAATTCTGGGGCGATGTGCGCAAATCATACCTCTGCGGATTCCCACGGGTGTCCTATTTTTGGAAATGCATGGGGTTCTCTGTTTTCCTTGGTGGCTTGGACACCCGAGGCCCATATCTGTATGTTGTGCCGGTCGGCAGAGCGTCTGACATTCCGGTCTGAAAACAGACTTAGGGTTACTTGTGTTTTAGGCTTCCCCTTGGCGGCCAGGTAGGTGCACCCACACATGTGAGGTACCGTTTTCACCGGGACACCTGTGGGAACGAGAGACAGTAGGCCATGTGTTGTTGGGGGCGTGTTTCGATGGGTGCGGCGAGCGAAATGTGCAGAAAATGCGTTTTTTTCCCCACATTTCGGAATTTGCGGGGGTGTCTGGGTAATAAATTCTGGGGCGATGTGCGCAAATCATACCTCTGCGGATTCCCACGGGTGTCCTATTTTCGGAAATGCATGGGGTTCCCTGTTTTCCTTGGTGACTTGGACACCCGAGGCCCATATCTGTATGTTGTGCCGGTCGGCAGAGCGTCTGACATTCCGGTCTGAAAACAGACTTGGGGTTACTTGTGTTTTAGGCTTTCCCCTTGGCGGCCAGGTAGGTGCACCCACACATGTGAGGTACCGTTTTCATCGGGACACCTGTGGGAACGCGGGACGGTAGGCCATGTGTTGTTGGGGGCGTGACAGCGTGTAGGCCTTGTCTAAAGGAGAGGTGAAAAAATAAATATCACCTAATTCGTGTAAACACTATTTTCAAGGAATAGCACCAAGAGGCCCTCTTGCGGGGAGTTTGCGCTACATAATTGCAATATACCTATTTGTATACCTTGCAAACATTTCTCATGTGACCCACTTGTACAAACAATGGGCTAGACAGGCAGATGTGCTCTGCACTGTGTACCTTGCTGTTGTTTTTGCCTTCCTTTGGCATCTAGTATCATCACAAAGTTTCCCTAAATATTTGTTACCACTCCAATGTAATAACTATCCAATCGAAAACAAATATTTCACTGGTATGACATCACAACACATGAATATTCTGTATCCTGTGATTTCATATTCATTTTGTAAATCCGTCGTATTTCATTAGACCCGAGGAGTCTGTGTGCCGTGATCCAGGTCCTAGCAATGGTCAGCAGTAGTTCTGTAACACTGACAGGGCAGGGAAGCCACTGCTGCCCTTATATATGTGGGGTGGAAAAGTGTCTGTGTGAAAGACTGTGGCTTCTGTTCTATCAGGCAACAGAACTATACTCAGTAATTTGCCTATCACTGTACATTGTACAGATGTACACACAGTAAAATAATATTTGGGCGCCTGTCAGCATCCCGGTCCATTCCACCAAGGAGCTCCAAATGACCTCATAGACAATTCAAGCTTGCTTGGAACTCCTCGGTGGAATACATCTCTGTTGTTGATAGTAACCCATCTATAATTCTATTCATATTGTCTGCATATATGATCAACCTTTACCACATCTTTTACAGCTTAGGTTTGAACCTATTTCAGATAGTTTTCAACACCTACTGAGGCACTTGAAAACCTTAATATCTCATTTTTAAATGGTTACATTGTTAATATGACGCTGAATTTAGGCCATGTATTCCTATTTATAGTTTTCATCCCCTCCAGTTGATCATCCACTAAAGTACATTACTGAAACTAGGTTGTGCATTTGAAAGTAAGAACTTTCAAATGATTCCTTTTTTCCATGTTTTGCATCACAAGTCCACGGTGTCATGATGCTTCATATGAAGATATTTATTTTGAATGGAGCCAGTGTCTCGATGGCATTTCTAGGTGGCAACAGATTTGCTGTTGGCACTTTATGCAAGTGAAGACATTTTTAAGTGAAATATATTGGGGTAGTAAAACTGGATCTGTACAGGAATTTCTGACTGATTGTGGAATGGGATTGTCTAAACTAGGAGTCGACTGGATAAGTCAAAGGTGAGATATGCTGGGAAAGTTGTGCTCATGCTAGGATTTGCAAATTAAGAGTATAATGTGATGTGCAGATTGGAAACATATTGGCATTTTCCAAACTATGGCTGTATTGAAATTGTCTAGCATTGAAAAGGAGTGAACTGGAATTATGCAATGATAAACGAGGAGTACACTCACACTGTTTATTCTGAGATTATGAACAGCATCGGTAATGTAAACCTGAACAAATAGGTTGACAAAGGGTGTGTACTGGACATTTACAAGTATATATATATGCTACTATTGACAAACTGGTTGTATAGTAAAATCATCCAGACTGGATAAATACTGGTATGAAAATTAAATTGGGTGTGCACTGAAATTGCCTATCTGCAAATTCTGGATAGTGTTGGATTCTACGAACTGTACAGTAAAACTGCATTTATACTCTACTAGAATTGGGAAAACTGGTAATAACCTGAAATTCGGAAACTGGAGACATACTGTGATTGTCAAATTGGGATGACAATAGAACTTGAAAGTTACTGGTTTTGAACAATTTAGAATATACCAGGCTGGCCAATCAAATTAAGAATATTCTGAGTTTTTACAAAGTGGAATACTAAAAATTGAAGTATACTGGCAGGCCAATCTGGGACTAGGCTGCCATTGTGCAATCTTTAAATGTACTGTGATTTTGCAAACTGATGGTATACTGGAATAAAGTTCCAGCACACCGGGATGCTGCCAACTGGATTGTAATACTGTAACTATAAAGGGGTCATGCAAAATAGTAATAAACTGGAATCGAATGGGGAAATGGAAATTATGATTGTAGGTCCGACTCCTCAGCCAATTAATTGGCAACAATCGTTCTGGCCTTTGGAACTTACATCATCTCTAATCCATGATCTAATCATATATAACCTTACCCCGAAGTAGCAGCAAGAGGCCACAATAGAGCGCTCTATATAGCCTAGCAAATAAAACAACACAACATAACTTAGTGCTAACATGAATATAATGGGCTTGTTAAACAGGGAATATACTGTTAGTATTAAACTGTGAGGTTACTGGGATTGGGAAACTGCAATATCCAAATTGTACATTCACATGGGTTACCAAAGTGGAAATATTCTGGGGTTGCTCATTTGGGCATATTCTGGAATTGCCAAATTGGAACTAAACTAGTTTTGTGGATACTTAGTGTACACTGGAATTTTGAAAACTAGTGAAGGCTCTGATTGTCACACTATATGAAAAAAAGGAGTCAGATGATTACTGTCTACACTACACCTCATCACCCAGAAATGGCAGCTCTGCTAGATCACCAGCACTCTTAAATCCTGAAAAAATTGACTGTGTGCATCAATTACAAACACCTGCAAATCAAATATATTTATTAAAGTTAAATTCAAGTATCTAAAACATATGACAACCATAACACAACGCAGTGGAAACTATAACATGAAAACTGAATTTAAAACAGCAAGCCAAAATAAATGAGTATATAAACAAGACACAAAAGATATCACATCACAACATACAACATTCTCAATGTGTCAATAAAATATCGATCCCGACATGTTTCTGTTCATCAAGCCCAATTTAGGGAGAACATTCTTCAGGGGACTATTTATAAAATTCAGAAATTTCTTCAACACTGTGTTGAGGGTGTCATTTCTGGCACCACCAATGGAGAAAACCAGTGCCTTCAAATCAAAAGAAAACCCAGCAGATGCTAAAGAAAATGTTGAGGGAGGTGTCACGAGTAGTGTGTGACAATTGAACTGTAAATATATATCAGCAATATACTGAGGAAAGCCCGTAAATCGGCCGACCTCTGCAAGTTCCAAGAAGTGGAACTATAGAATTTACCTTAAATGGTATCACTCTGGCGGGTGTCTTCTAATAGAGAAATGCCTCATATCCCGCCAATGGGACACTTATAATTTTCGGGGGCGTCTCTGTACGCCTGGGGTATTGTGGGGTCCTAATGTAACAAACAACAAACAGAGACGACATGCTCTGTATCAATGCCAAACATCAACAATCCACAATGGTAAATGTATAGCCTATTACCATTAACCCCTTAAGTGCACCGACGCGCCGGCTCATCAGTGGAAACTGCTCTAGGTTGCCACCGACGAGCCGGCTCGTCGGTTTTGGCACTCTGCTTTGCTCGATCCCTGCAACGCAGGGATCGAGCAAAACTGTAGTCCAACCCCCGGCTATGTGAGGGGGAGGTCCCCCCTCACTGCCAGGGGGCTGGATTACCTTCAGTTTCACGTCGGCGTGCGTAAAGCATGTCGGCATGAAACCTTAACTAAAATCACTGCAGCAGCCATTTTCGGCTGCTGCAATGAAGAAAGAAGGTAAGAGCTCTTCTTTCTCCGCCTCGATCTCTGGCTGTATTTCAAGCCGGAGATCGAGGTGGGTATCGTTGGAAAGGGGAGATTTTTTTGCCCCCAAGAAATGGTGGTGGCCCTCCCCCTCCCACACCAAGTGGAAAGGGGGGCCACCCCTTGTAGCCCTCCATGGGGGCAGATTTATGGCCCCAGGCAGGAGTACATGAAGTGGCCCCCCCATCCAATTTGGGCTACCAGGAATTAGTGTGCAGGCCCCCCAAAGGATGGGGCCTGCAGGTTAGGCCCCCCCTGGGGGCAGATGGCTGATCATCTGCCCCAGGGAAGGGGGCAAAAAAACCATGAACATTTCAAAAGGGAATTTTGTGTGGGATTGGGGGGGGCACTAGCCACCAGGGATAGATTTGACAGAAATGGGGGGTGGCCCTCTCCCCCTCACCCCAAGGGGAAATGGGGGCACCCCTTGTAGCCTCATATGGTTAGAGGGTCACCCCCCATTATATTAGAAAATTACCTGACGGTTTAGGGTGCCCCTCAGCCCGCCCTAAAGTGTAGTGTACCATTTTCCATTTTTTCTTTGTTTATGAAACTTGCCTTGGCGCAGAGGGTCACATTGGTGTGCCAATCTGGCGCCGGGGGGCCCAAACCTTACTGCCCCACCCACTGGGGGGCCTGTCCCACCATTTTTGGGGGCCCTCTCCCCCCACCCCAAATGGAGGGGGGTGTACCTCGCGCAGCCGTTTGTTGGAGGCCCAGGGAGGCATGCATGAGGTGCCCCCGCCACCCATTTGGGGTTAGGGGGGAGAGAGCCCCCAAAAATGGTGGGACAGGCCCCCCAGTGGGTGGGGCAGTAAGGTTTGGGCACCCTGAGGCCAGATTGGCACATCAATGTGCCTCTCTGCACCAAGGGGAGCTGGGTTACCAAAGGAAAAAAAGTGAAAATGGTGGAACGCTTTTTAGGGTGGGGGGGTGGGGCACCCCAAAGGGTCGGGGAATTTTCTAATGGGATGGGGCGTTGACCCCCCGCCCCCCCATCCGCAATGGAGTGGGTGCCATGTCATGGAGCCCTCCCTGGGACCAGATATCTGCTCCTAGGAACGGACGCCTGAGCCCAGGGAGGAGTGCAGGACAGCCCCTCCCCCCTTATCTGCCCCTGGGGAGGGCTACATGAGATGGGCCGCCCCTCCAATTGGGGTGGGGGTGGAGAGGTGCACCCCCCTTCACGTTAGAAAATTCCACAGCGGTGTGGGGGGCCCCTCCGCCCCTGCTAAAGGGCAGCCTGCCATTTTGAATTGTGTTCTTTGTTTACTATACCTGCCTTGGCGCAGAGGGGCACATCGGTGTGCCAATCTGGCACCGGGGTGCCCAAACCTTACTGCCTCACCCACTGGGGGGCCTGTCCCACCATTTTTGGGGGCCCTCCCTCACCCCACCCCAAATGGTGGGGGGTGTACCTCACGCAGCCGTTTGTAGGAGGCCCAGGGAGGCCTGCATGAGGTGCCCCCACCATCCATTTGGGACGCAGGAAGGTAGGCCATGTGTTGTTGGCGGTGTGTTTCGGTGGGTGGCCAGAGCGAAATGTCTGAGAATTGTCTTCATTTCCAGCCAATTTCAGAGACATTTCCCTGTCTCCACTCACCGAAACACGTTGACAACAACAGATCTCATATCTTCTCGCGTTCTCACAGGTGTCCCGACGGAAAAAGTACCTCACATGTGTGGGTGCACCTACCGGGGGCGCAAAAGGAAAAGGGTAACCCGCTGGTAACCCCAAGCCTTTCGCCACAGCACAATTTGTTCTAGTGGGCAACCTACAGATTTGGGCTTAGGGCGTCAAATCCAGCAAGGAAAACAGGAAACCCCATGCATTTCCCAAAAGAGGACACCGGTGGGAATGCACAGAGGTCTGACTTGTGCGAAGCAGCCCAGAATTTATTACCCAGAACCCCAAACAAAGTGAACATTGTGTTTTTTCCCCACCAAATATCACACTATGTCGGGGATTGTGGCTAATAAAAACTGGGGCAATTTGCGCAAGGCAGACCTCTGTGGATTCCCAGGGGTGTCCTCTTTTGGGAAATGCATGGGGTTCCCTGTTTTCCTTGCTGGCTTCGACACCCTAGGACCAAAACTGTAGGTTGACCATATGACAAAATGGTCAGTGACGAAAGGTTTGGGGTTACCAGTGGCTTACCCTTTTCCTTTTGCGCCCCCGGTAGGTGCACCCACACATGTGAGGTACCGTTTTCATCGGGACAAGTGTGGGGACCCGGGAAGGTAGGCCATGTGTTGTTGGGGGCATGTTTCGATGGGTGAGCCGAGCGAAGTGTGTGTAAAATGCGTTTTTTTTCCCCACATTTCGGAATTTGCGGGGGTGTCTGGGTAATAAATTCTGGGGCGATGTGCGCAAATCATACCTCTGCGGATTCCTACGGGTGTCCTATTTTCGGAAATGTATGGGGTTCTCTGTTTTCCTTGGTGGCTTGTACACTCGAGGCCCATATCTGTATGTTGTGCCGGTCGGCAGAGCGTCTGACATTCCGGTCTGATAACAGACTTGGGGTTACTTGTGTTTTAGGCTTTCCCCTTGGCGGCCAGTTAGGTGCACCCACACATGTGAGGTACCATTTTCATCGGAACACCTGTAGGAACGCTGGACAGTAGGCCATATGTTGTTGGGGGCGTGTTTCGATGGGTGCGCCGAAAGAAATGTGCAGAAAATGCATTTTTTTCCCCACATTTCGGAATTTGCGGGGGTGTCTGGGTAATAAATTCTGGGGCGATGTGAGCAAATCATACCTCTGCAGATTCCCACGGGTGTCCTCTTTTCGGAAATGCATGGGGTTCCCTGTTTTCCTTGGTGGCTTGGACACCCGAGGCGCATATCTGTATGTTGTGCCGGTCGGCAGAGCGTCTGACATTCCGGTCTGAAAACAGACTTGGGGTTACTTGTGTTTTAGGCTTTCCCCTTGGCGGCCAGGTAGGTGCACCCAGACATGTGAGGTACCGTTTTCATCAGGACACCTGTGGGAATGTGGGACAGTAGGCCATGTGATGTTGGGGGCGTGTTTTGATGGGTGCGCTGAGCGAAATGTGCTGAAAATGCGTTTTTTTCCCCACATTTGGGACTTTGCGTGGGTGTCTGGGAAATAAATTCTGGGGCGATGTGCGTAAATCATACCTCTGCGGATTCCCGCGGGTGTCCTCTTTTCGGAAATGCATGGGGTTCCCTGTTTTCCTTGGTGGCTTGGACACCCGAGGCCCATATCTGTATGCTGTGCCGGTCGGCAGAGCGTCTGACATTCCGGTCTGAAAACAGACTTGGGGTTACTTGTGTTTTAGGCTTTCCCCTTGGCGGCCACGTAGGTGCACCCACACATGTGAGGTACCATTTTCATCGGAACACCTGTAGGAACGCTGGACAGTAGGCCATATGTTGTTGGGGGCGTGTTTCGATGGGTGCGCCGAAAGAAATGTGCAGAAAATGCATTTTTTTCCGCACATTTCGGAATTTGCGGGGGTGTCTGGGTAATAAATTCTGGGGCGATGTGAGCAAATCATACCTCTGCAGATTCCCACGGGTGTCCTCTTTTCGTAAATGCATGGGGTTCCCTGTTTTCCTTGGTGGCTTGGACACCCGAGGCGCATATCTGTATGTTGTGCCGGTCGGCAGAGCGTCTGACATTCCGGTCTGAAAACAGACTTGGGGTTACTTGTGTTTTAGGCTTTCCCCTTGGCGGCCAGGTAGGTGCACCCAGACATGTGAGGTACCGTTTTCATCAGGACACCTGTGGGAATGTGGGACAGTAGGCCATGTGATGTTGGGGGCGTGTTTTGATGGGTGCGCTGAGCGAAATGTGCTGAAAATGCGTTTTTTTCCCCACATTTGGGACTTTGCGTGGGTGTCTGGGAAATAAATTCTGGGGCGATGTGCGTAAATCATACCTCTGCGGATTCCCGCCGGTGTCCTCTTTTCGGAAATGCATGGGGTTCCCTGTTTTCCTTGGTGGCTTGGACACCCGAGGCCCATATCTGTATGCTGTGCCGGTCGGCAGAGCGTCTGACATTCCGGTCTGAAAACAGACTTGGGGTTACTTGTGTTTTAGGCTTTCCCCTTGGTGGCCAAGTAGGTGCACCCACACATGTGAGGTACCGTTTTCATCGGGACACCTGTGGGAACGCGGGGCAGTAGGCCATGTGTTGTTGGGGGCGTGTTTCGATGGGTGCGGCGAGCGAAATATGCGGAAAATGCGTTTTTTTCCCCCACATTTCGGAATTTGCAGGGGTGTCTGGGTAATAAATTCTGGGGCGATGTGAGCAAATCATACCTCTGTGGATTCCCACGGGTGTCCACTTTTCGGAAATGCATGGGGTTCCCTGTTTTCCTTGGTGGCTTGGACACCCGAGGCCCATATCTGTATGTTGTTCCGGTCGGCAGAGCGTCTGACATTCCGGTCTGAAAACAGACTTGGGGTTACTTGTGTTTTAGGCTTTCCCCTTGGCGGCCAGGTAGGTGCACCCACACATGTGAGGTACCGTTTTCATCGGGACACCTGTGGGAACGCGGGACGGTAGGCCATGTGTTGTTGGGGGCGTGTTTCGATGGGTGCGCCAAGCAAAATGTGCTGAAAATGCGTTTTTTTTCCCACATTTCAGACTTTGCGGGGGTGTCTTGGTAATAAATTCTGGGGCGATGTGCGCCAATCATACCTCTGCGGATTCCCATGAGTGTCCTCTTTTCAGAAATGCATGGGGTTCTCTGTTTTCCTTGGTGGCTTGGACACCCGAGGCCCATATCTGTATGTTGTGCCAGTCGGCAGAGCGTCTGACATTCCGGTTGAAAACAGACTTGGGGTTACTTGTGTTTTAGGCTTTCCCCTTGGCGGCCAGGTAGGTGCACCCACACATGTGAGGTACCGTTTTCATCGGGACACCTGTGGGAACGCGGAACGGTAGGCCATGTGTTGTTGGGGGCGTGTTTCCATGGGTGCGCCCAGCGAAATGTGCGGAAAATGCGTTTTTTTTCCCACATTTCGGAATTTGCGGGGGTGTCTGGGTAATAAATTCTGGGGCGATGTGCGCAAATCATACCTCTGCGGATTCCCGCGGGTGTCCTCTTTTCGGAAATGCATGGGGTTCTCTGTTTTTCTTGGTGGCTTGGACACCCGAGGCCCATATCTGTATGTTGTGCCGGTCGGCAGAGCGTCTGACATTCTGGTCTGAAAACAGACTTAGGGTTACTTGTGTTTTAGGCTTTCCCCTTGGCGGCCAGGTAGGTGCACCCACACATGTGAGGTACCGTTTTCACCGGGACACCTGTGGGAACGAGAGACAGTAGGCCATGTGTTGTTGGGGGCGTGTTTCGATGGGTGCGGCGAGCGAAATGTGCGGAAAATGCGTTTTTTTCCCCACATTTCGGAATTTGTGGGGGTGTCTGGGTAATAAATTCTGGGGCGATGTGCGCAAATCATACCTCTGCGGATTCCCACGGGTTTCCTATTTTCGGAAATGCATGGGGTTCTCTGTTTTCCTTGGTGGCTTGTACACTCGAGGCGCATATCTGTTTGTTGTGCCGGTCGGCAGAGCGTCTGACATTCCGGTCTGATAACAGACTTGGGGTTACTTGTGTTTTAGTCTTTGCCCTTGGCCGCCAGGTAGGTGCACCCACACATGTGAGGTACCGTTTTCATCGGGACACCTGTGGGAACGTGGGACGGTAGGCCATGTGTTGTTGGAGGTGTGTTTCGATTGGTGCGCCGAAAGAAATGTGCAGAAAATGCGTTTTTTTCCCCACATTTCGGAATTTGCGGGGGTGTCTGGGTAATAAATTCTGGGGCGATGTGCGCAAATCATACCTCTGCGGATTCCCACGGGTGTCCTATTTTAGGAAATGCATGGGGTTCCCTGTTTTCCTTGGTGACTTGGACACCCGAGGCCCATATCTGTATGTTGTGCCGGTCGGCAGAGCGTCTGACATTCCGGTCTGAAAACAGACTTGGGGTTACTTGTGTTTTAGGCTTTCCCCTTGGCGGCCAGGTAGGTGCACCCACACATGTGAGGTACCGTTTTCATCGGGACACCTGTGGGAACGCGGGACGGTAGGCCATGTGTTGTTGGGGGCGTGACAGCG
Source organism: Ambystoma mexicanum (assembly GCF_040938575.1). Taxonomy (NCBI): domain Eukaryota; kingdom Metazoa; phylum Chordata; class Amphibia; order Caudata; family Ambystomatidae; genus Ambystoma; species Ambystoma mexicanum. The sequence goes on along the minus strand of NC_090932.1, from coordinate 426,896,167 downwards.
TGTAGGCCTTGTCTAAAGGAGAGGTGAAAAAATAAATATCACCTAATTCGTGTAAACACTATTTTCAAGGAATAGCACCAAGAGACCCTCTTGCGGGGAGTTTGCGCTACATAATTGCAATATACCTATTTGTATACCTTGCAAACATTTCTCATGTGACCCACTTGTACAAACAATGGGCTAGACAGACAGATGTGCTCTGCACTGTGTACCTTGCTGTTGTTTTTGCCTTCCTTTGGCATCTAGTATCATCACAAAGTTTCCCTAAATATTTGTTACCCCTCCAATGTAATAACTATCCAATCGAAAACAAATATTTCACTGGTATGACATCACAACACATGAATATTCTGTATCCTGTGATTTCATATTCATTTTGTAAATCCGTCGTATTTCATTAGACCCGAGGAGTCTGTGTGCCGTGATCCAGGTCCTAGCAATGGTCAGCAGTAGTTCTGTAACACTGACAGGGCAGGGAAGCCACTGCTGCCCTTATATATGTGGGGTGGAAAAGTGTCTGTGTGAAAGACTGTGGCTTCTGTTCTATCAGGCAACAGAAATATACTCAGTAATTTGCCTATCACTGTACATTGTGCAGATGTACACACAGTAAAATAATATTTGGGCGCCTGTCAGCATCCCGGTCCATTCCACCAAGGAGCTTCAAATGACCTCATAGACAATTCAAGCTTGCTTGGAACTCCTCGGTGGAATACATCTCTGTTGTTGATAGTAACCCATCTATAATTCTATTCATATTGTCTGCACATATGATCAACCTTTACCACATCTTTTACAGCTTAGGTTTGAACCTATTTCAGATAGTTTTCAACACCTACTGAGGCACTTGAAAACCTTAATATCTCATTTTTAAATGGTTACATTGTTAATATGACGCGGAATTTAGGCCATGTATTCCTATTTATAGTTTTCATCCCCTCCAGTTGATCATCCACTAAAGTACATTACTGAAACTAGGTTGTGCATTTGAAAGTAAGAACTTTCAGATGATTCCTTTTTCCATGTTTTGCATCACAAGTCCACGGTGTCATGATGCTTCATATGAAGATATTTATTTTGAATGTAGCCAATGTCTCGATGGCATTTCTAGGTGGCAACAGATTTGCTGTTGGCACTTTATGCAAGTGAAGACATTTTTAAGTGAAATATATTGGGGTAGTAAAACTGGATCTGTACAGGAATTTCTGACTGATTGTGGAATGGGATTGTCTAAACTAGGAGTCGACTGGATAAGTCAAAGGTGAGATATGCTGGGAAAGTTGTGCTCATGCTAGGATTTGCAAATTAAGAGTATAATGTGATGTGCAGATTGGAAACATATTGGCATTTTCCAAACTATGGCTGTATTGAAATTGTCTAGCATTGAAAAGGAGTGAACTGGAATTATACAATGATAAACGAGGAGTACACTCACACTGTTTATTCTGAGATTATGAACAGCATCGGTAATGTAAACCTGAACAAATAGGTTGACAAAGGGTGTGTACTGGACATTTACAAGTATATATATATGCTACTATTGACAAACTGGTTGTATAGTAAAATCATCCAGACTGGATAAATACTGGTATGAAAATTAAATTGGGTGTGCACTGAAATTGCCTATCTGCAAATTCTGGATAGTGTTGGATTCTACGAACTGTACAGTAAAACTGCATTTATACTCTACTAGAATTGGGAAAACTGGTAATAACCTGAAATTCGGAAACTGGAGACATACTGTGATTGTCAAATTGGGATGACAATAGAACTTGAAAGTTACTGGTTTTGAACAATTTAGAATATACCAGGCTGGCCAATCAAATTAAGAATATTCTGAGTTTTTACAAAGTGGAATACTAAAAATTGAAGTATACTGGCAGGCCAATCTGGGACTAGGCTGCCATTGTGCAATCTTTAAATGTACTGTGATTTTGCAAACTGATGGTATACTGGAATAAAGTTCCAGCACACCGGGATGCTGCCAACTGGATTGTAATACTGTAACTATAAAGGGGTCATGCAAAATAGTAATAAACTGGAATCGAATGGGGAAATGGAAATTATGATTGTAGGTCCGACTCCTCAGCCAATTAATTGGCAACAATCTTTCTGGCCTTTGTGTAAAGAAGACCGGTGGGGGGGTCTGTACTTCTGCTCTCTATATGGTAGAGGGGAGGCACAGAGGACCCCAGCCAAGATTCTCTAATACGGTAGCGATGGACGAGCAATCAAGGCCTAGCTTCTCAGGAGGTGATGCAGGCTGGTTCTTAAGTACAGTGTATCCCCAAGCCCCCACAAAGGAATGTCCACACACTGTATTACTGAAAACACAGTCTTTATATAATTAATATTCAAGGGTTATGTACACTTATCACAATAACGCACTTTGTGCTCAGGAAAATCAGCAATGGTAAATATCTACAATTCTAAAGTGGTACCACTAATATTAGACCTCATTAAAGTGCATTCACAATACTGTAGAAATGGCACACAGATCAATAAGAAGGAAACCAGCAATAGAGAGAGGAGAGATAACAGAGGGTTGAAACAATAGGCAGAATACTGGCCCTTGCTACTGGACACAGTTCTGTGTGGAGATCCCCCCACCTGGGCAACCTGCAAAATAAAGAGATATAACCCCAGCCCAGTCCAGATATTGTTCAATAGTCTATTTTTCTCCTATAATGTTTTTACCCCCCCAATGTACCTGGTGGAGTCGAGTTCCTCGAAAAGGCGTCGACAAGCGTCGAGGGACTCGCTGTTCGGCGACGGGGAATCGACGGCCCTTCTTGAATGCCTTCCTTTTCAGGCGGGAGGCACGGGGCGTCGAACGTCCGTCGACGAACGAGGCCGAACGTTGTCGAAGAGGCGGCAGCTCCGTCCGAGCGGTGCTCGTCGGCGTCGGGGCGTCGGCGTCCTGCAAGGCGGAGGTGTGCGGGGCACCTCGATGACAATAGTTCTGGACCGCAAAGATTGTAGAGACGGGAGCCCAGCAAGGGCGTCGAGTCGTCCGAGTCTTTGGGGTCGTCGGGTGGCGGGAAACCCACCGGCAGGTTTCTCCTCGGCGCGTTGGTCGTCCTCGACTTTCTCCGGCAGGATAAGCGGTCGACGATGCGGTCGAGAGAGTCCTTCGATTGAATGTTCTTAGGCAATGGAGCGGACGGCTCCGATCGTCGGCGGCACGGCGTCAAGTGGTTCCCACGGCTGGGCAACACAACTTCGACGGGCCTCCAGCGGTTACACAGACCTGCGAACCCTGGTCGACGGCAATGGACTTCGACAGCGTCGATGTCCGGGTGCTTCACTTCGATCTCCTCGGCGGTCCCGTCTCGGGTCGGCAGCCTTTCGAGGGTCTGACTTCCAGGGCGCTTCGGCGAAGATTCAGCGGTGCTCGATGGTCCCTCGGAGCACGGGAAGAGGGCGCCTTACCAGGTCCTCTCTCGGGTCAGTCCTCGACGATTTCGACAACCTTCAGTTCCGTCGAAGCAAATGCCACAGCAAGTCTTCTTCTTCCAGCTGGACGTCGAGGATCAGCAAATCCAGTTACTCTTGAGTGGAGACTCAGCTTCTGAATGCTTCTGAACAATTTCCAGTGGTGAGAGGTCCCCAGATATACTATTCTGTCTCTCATCCACACTGCTGGCACACACACAGCAGCCAATCACACAGAAGGGCATTCATGCAGTCAGTCAGCCAATCAGGCACACAGTGCATTCAGGCCACACTCCTCCCTTTCAGACACTCACAACAAGGAATGTGGATTGGGACAAGTACCCAGCCATTCAACACTACACACTGCATTCAGGCCAGTTTCGGGCAGGGCTGTCTCAGTCTTTGTCTCTCATGCCAGAAACCAGACAACCACAACAAGGAGTGTATATTGGTCACACACTCCATTCACCCAGGTCCCACCCACAGGAGGTACCCACAACATACAGTCACTGGGAAGGCTCCAGTCAGTCTAGCTGGGCCTTCACAACAACACCATATATGGAACTTCCACCCAACAGCCAGTCAGGGGGAAGGGACAGAGTCAGGGCATCCCAGGACTTTGGGAAAACAAGACAACAGGCAATAGAAAGCAAGAGGCCACAGGGGCCATCTTGTTTCTATCAGGAATCAACTGATCCCAATGGCAGGGCCTGGGTATCCCAAAATGGAGGACACCCAGAGCACCTGTCCAATTCAGCATGGAGCTGCCACCAGCCCATACCCTGCTCTGTGGGCCACCCACAGGTGCCCAAAAACATACACTAGGGGCACAGGGTTGTACCCCCCCACCCATGGGTGCCATAAGGGTATCCCAGGGGTCTGTTCCCCAAACCAAAAGAGAGAGCTGCACTGCCAGGAGTCCCAAATGGATTCCTGGGCAGAAAACATAACAGAACACACGATAAAAGGCAGAAGAGGACAAGGATTCAGAGGCCCTGTCCCTCTGATACATTTCCAGCATCACAGTCGCCCCCCCCAGACTGAGGTGGAGGGTGCCTAATCTCCCACGGGATAGACACCCTCATCCAGACGGTCAACATACCTTCTGGAAAGGCCATCTGCATTATCGTGACTCTTCCCTGGTCTGTGCTCTATGGTGAAGTCTAGCCCTTGTAGGCTAATCGACCACCTGAGCAATTTCGGATTCTCACCCTTCATCTGCATAAGCCACTTCAGGGGCTTATGATCTGTTTGGACCTTGAAGGTGGACCCCGTAAGGTAGGGCCTAAAACGCCTAAGGCTCCAAACTATACTAAAACATTCCTTTTCAACAGTAGCCCACCTAAGTTCTCTACCCTTGAGTTGTCTACTGATGAATATGATAGGATGTTCTCTCCCTTTGTCATCTAACTGGGACAAGACAGCTCCAATTCCGGTGTCGCAGGCATCCGTCTGGACGATAAAGGGTCGGCTGTAGTCAGGCGCACTCAACACAGGTGCCCTACACAGACTTTCTTTCAAGCCATCAAAGGCCCTCTGACAGTCTTCAGTCCAATTAACCTTCCTAGGCTGTTTGGGTGAAGTTAGAGCTGTCAGGGGTGCAGCTATGGTTCCATAGTCTGCCATGAAATTGCGATAGTACCCAGTGAGGCCCAAAAAGGCTCTCACCTGGGTTTGAGTAGTGGGAGTCTCCCAGTTCTGTACGTCCTGTACTTTACTGGAGAGAGGTTGGATTTGACCCCCTCCTACCTCATGACCAAGATAGGTAACTTTCCCCTGAGCTATCTGGCACTTGGTGGCCTTGATAGTGAGGTTAGCCCTTTTCAAGGCCTGCAACACCTTATCCAGATGTGTCAAATGCTCTTCCCAGGTGGAACTGTAGACGGCAATGTCGTCTAAGTAAGCCACACAAAAGGCTTCCAGCCCACTGAGCGCATGGTTGACCAATCTCTGGAAGGTGGCAGGGGCATTCTTCAACCCAAAGGGCATGACCCTAAACTGGTAGAGTCCCTCAGGTGTGGAGAATGCCGTCTTTTCCTTGGCATGGTCCGTCAGAGCTATTTGCCAATAGCCTGAGGTAAGGTCAAAGGTGCTCACAAATTTGGCAGCACCTATAGTGTCCACGAGCTCATCAGCCCTGGGCAATGGGTGCGCGTCAGTTTTGGTGACGGCATTGATTCCTCGGTAGTCCACACAGAACCTCCAATCCTTGGTACCCGCCGGGGAACTTGCCTTGGGGACAAGGACCACTGGACTGGACCAGGGACTGGTGGAGGGTTCAATAACACCCAGATCCAACATCTTGGCGACCTCAGCCTGGATGTGGTTTTTGACGGTATCTGACATACGATAGCTCCTGCTTTTGACAGGCACACTGTCACCAGTGTCAATTTCGTGCTTACACCACGGTGTAAGGCCCGGTGTCAGTGAAAACAGAGGGGCATACTGCTGGAGCAAAGCCCGGCAGGCCCTCTGCTGCTCTGTTGTCAAATCTGGAGAGAGTTGTACTCCCTCCACTGAGCCATCCTGAGGGTTGCTATGCAGCAAATCAGGAAGGGGTTCACTCTCATCCTCTTCTTGCCCTGAAGCTAGCAAGAGACATGAGACCTCTGCTCGCCTGTGGAAAGGCTTGAGCCTGTTGACATGGAATACCTGGGGGGCTACCCCAGAGGCTCCCATGTCCACCAGATAATTGACTTCGCCCATCTTGGAGATGATCCTGAAGGGTCCAGTCCACTTGTCTGCCAAAGCTCTAGGCTTGGTAGGCTCCATCACAAGGATTTCCTGTCCCGGAGTCCAATCCACTTGCGAAGCTTTCAGGTCATGCCAGTACTTATTCAATTCCTGGCTGGCCTTGAGATTTGCTGTTGCCTGACCCATCATTTGTGTCATCCTCCGCCTGAGGCCTAACACATAGTCCCCCACTTGCTTGGCGGGACCTGGAGGGGTGGCTTCCAAGCCTTCTCGGATCAAGGCGAGGGGCCCCCTCACGGGATGTCCAAAGAGTAACTCAAAGGGGCTGAAACCAACACCCTCTTGAGGTACCTCTCTGTAAGCAAACAGCAGGCATGGCAGGAGGAGATCCCATTTCCTCCTTAGGGGCTCTTCCAAAGCACCTAGCATGCCCTTGAGAGTTTTGTTAAATCTCTCAACCAGACCATTGGTCTGGGGGTGGTAAGAGGTGGAGAACTTGTAGGTTACCCCGCACTCTTTCCACATGGTTTTCATGTAACTAGACATGAAGTTGGATCCTCGGTCAGAGACAACCTCCTTGGGGAATCCAACACGGGTGAAAATGCCCAGGAGAGCCCTGGCAACCACCTTGGCAGTAACAGTCCGAAGGGGTATTGCCTCAGGGTACCTGGTGGCATGATCTACCAAGACCAGGATGAACCGATGTCCACCTGAAGTGGGAGGGTCAAGGGGACCGACGATGTCGATGCCCACCCTCTCAAATGGGGTGCCAACCACTGGTAATGGCTGCAGTGGGGCAATGACCCTGCCTCCAGTCTTGCCAGACAACTGACAAGTTGGGCAGGTCCTGCAGTGGGACTCCACCTCTACTCCCATCCGTGGCCAGTAGAAATGGGCAGAGAGCCTCTGCTTAGTCTTCTTGGTCCCAAGATGACCAGCCAAGGGCACCTCATGCGCCAACTGCAGTAGGAAGGGCCTGTAAACCTGGGGTACCACCAACCTCTTGCGGGCACCAGGTTCGGGCTTAGTGGGCTCACTAACAAGGAGCTCACCCTCCCAATAAATCTTGAATGTCCTAGGCACTTCACCTTGTGCCTGGGACAGGGCCTGTTTCCTCAGGCCCTCGAGAGAGTGGCACTCTCTCTGTCCCTTACAGAAGTCTGCCCGGGAGGGTCCCCCTTCAGCTAACAAGCATTGAAGGTCGGGATGATCCTCCGGGTTGAGAACCTCTCCCACAGGAGAGTCTTCTGTCTCTTCTCCCACAGGAGTTGAGTTTGGGTTTTCCGCTGGACCCAGCCCGTCCGGAGCATGGATCCCATTGGGTGCTGTCGGAACAGCAGGAAGAGAAGGTGTTCCCTCCACAGAGGTGGCCTTCTTGGTCTTCCTTCTTCTTGCCTTAGGCCTCGCCTTTGGCTCGGATACCTGACTCACAGCCAGACCCGGTGTCACCTGTGACCTAGTGACTGCAGCAGCAGTCATGGGAAGACCATCCGAGATCAACCCCAACTCTACTAGATCGTTTCCTAACAGAATGTTAGCAGGGACATTGTCCTGAACCAGGACAGGAAGCTTTGCTGTCTTGTCTCCAATCATGAGTGTGACTAGGGTTACAGGCGATAATTTGGGAGGCCCACCAGCTAACCTGGTGGTTCTCAGAGGAGCACCTACATAGTCCTCTGGCTTGAGCAGGGTCCTGTCCACCACTGTCATGCTTGCCCCAGTGTCTCTCAAACCAGTAGAAGGCTGGCCATTCAAGAGGACACTTCTCAAAAACCTACGGGTGTTCTGCGGGATAGTCGCCAGTACTTCTGCGTACTGGTCCCAGGCCCCAAGGGACACTAAGGAAATCTCTACCGGAGCACCAAATGTGATTCCTGTAGAGGAGGGGAGGACAGTGGCCTCCACCTCAGCCACGGGGTAAGGGTAGGTCAGGCTGACAGCCTGTACTCCAAGTGCCTTACCTTTACACTTGGGGTCACCCCTTTTGTGATCCAGAGCCCCACAATCCCAACAAGTGCCAGGAGTGCGGGGTACGGTACTGGAACCACTGGGAACCTGCTTTGCAGCAGGTGGACCACTACTCTTATTCCCACCCACAGAGGACTTATCCCCACCAGATTTTTGGGTCTTAGGAGAGGAAGGTTTTGGTTTACCCGACTGTGACTGCTTTTGGGACTCCTCAGCTTTCTGAGAGGCCCCCTTTTCTTTGTCCTTGTCCTTCCCACTGGAGTCCTTAGGGGACACCCGGTGGGAGACCCACTTGTCAGCCAACCTAGCCAGCTTAAAGGGGTCCAAAATGTTCTGGTCAGCCACATACTGACGCAGCTCTGGTGAACAGGCTTCAGAAAAATGCTCAAAAAACAAGAGGTGGGACAACTCAACAAAAGTTTTCACCTTGTATCCATCAATCCACCCCATCATGTTCATGTGCGCAGTACTCACCCAGTCAACCCAAGACACATTCTCTCTTTTCTTAAATTCCCTGAACCTTTTAAGGTATTGGGCAGGTGTCTTGCCAAACTTGGCAATCAAAGCAGACTTCATACACTCATACTGACCCCTTTCTTCCACACTCAGCTTCAGAATACAGTCATATCCAGTTTGAGGCACTCTGCTTAACAAACACTTAGCCCAATCTCTTTTATCTACATCATGAATTGCACAAGCCATTTCAAACGCTTCAATCCATTGGAGGATATCTGAACCCTCCACAAACACACCAACCAAATCTTTCATAAACTTGGTGGCTGGGGACCTGACACTCTCACTGGATCTAGCTGAAGTCTCCACTCTGGCTTTCTCTAGCTGGATTCTCTGACATTCAGTGTCCTGGCTTTTGAGTTCAAGGTCCTTATTTCTGAGTTCAAGATCCCTATTCTTGAGTTCCACTTGCTGTGCCAGCTCCTCTTTCTTAAGCTCAGCTTCTATTTCCAACTTGCGATATTCAAAGGCTAACTTCATCCTCAATAACTCAAGTTCCATGGAATTGCTGGGGTTTGGAACAGAGGCAGCAGGAATGGTGGCATTCCCAGAAACAGATTCAGCGACAACCCCAGGGGCAGAGTCCTCACTGGTTGCATCCCCCCCTTCCTCAAGAGTTTCACCATCAGTCTGGTAATCCACCAGGGCAGCTATCAGCTCAGCCCTAGACTTATCCACAAAGTCTAACTCCCTGGCTTCACAAGCACTCTGGAGAGCCTCTAAGCTCATCCGAGTCAATTTACCATTTGCAATGGCCTCCATTGCTTGTAATGCAGTTATTTGGTACACACCCAAACCTTAATCTAATAAAAGTGCGGATATTTTGTAAGTGGCACGGTTATACACTGAGTCTTAAAACCATAAGCATCCCACCGCTGCCACCAGCTTTGTAAAGAAGACCGGTGGGGGGGTCTGTACTTCTGCTCTCTATATGGTAGAGGGGAGGCACAGAGGACCCCAGCCAAGATTCTCTAATACGGTAGCGATGGACGAGCAATCAAGGCCTAGCTTCTCAGGAGGTGATGCAGGCTGGTTCTTAAGTACAGTGTATCCCCAAGCCCCCACAAAGGAATGTCCACACACTGTATTACTGAAAACACAGTCTTTATATAATTAATATTCAAGGGTTATGTACACTTATCACAATAACGCACTTTGTGCTCAGGAAAATCAGCAATGGTAAATATCTACAATTCTAAAGTGGTACCACTAATATTAGACCTCATTAAAGTGCATTCACAATACTGTAGAAATGGCACACAGATCAATAAGAAGGAAACCAGCAATAGAGAGAGGAGAGATAACAGAGGGTTGAAACAATAGGCAGAATACTGGCCCTTGCTACTGGACACAGTTCTGTGTGGAGATCCCCCCACCTGGGCAACCTGCAAAATAAAGAGATATAACCCCAGCCCAGTCCAGATATTGTTCAATAGTCTATTTTTCTCCTATAATGTTTTTACCCCCCCAATGTACCTGGTGGAGTCGAGTTCCTCGAAAAGGCGTCGACAAGCGTCGAGGGACTCGCTGTTCGGCGACGGGGAATCGACGGCCCTTCTTGAATGCCTTCCTTTTCAGGCGGGAGGCACGGGGCGTCGAACGTCCGTCGACGAACGAGGCCGAACGTTGTCGAAGAGGCGGCAGCTCCGTCCGAGCGGTGCTCGTCGGCGTCGGGGCGTCGGCGTCCTGCAAGGCGGAGGTGTGCGGGGCACCTCGATGACAATAGTTCTGGACCGCAAAGATTGTAGAGACGGGAGCCCAGCAAGGGCGTCGAGTCGTCCGAGTCTTTGGGGTCGTCGGGTGGCGGGAAACCCACCGGCAGGTTTCTCCTCGGCGCGTTGGTCGTCCTCGACTTTCTCCGGCAGGATAAGCGGTCGACGATGCGGTCGAGAGAGTCCTTCGATTGAATGTTCTTAGGCAATGGAGCGGACGGCTCCGATCGTCGGCGGCACGGCGTCAAGTGGTTCCCACGGCTGGGCAACACAACTTCGACGGGCCTCCAGCGGTTACACAGACCTGCGAACCCTGGTCGACGGCAATGGACTTCGACAGCGTCGATGTCCGGGTGCTTCACTTCGATCTCCTCGGCGGTCCCGTCTCGGGTCGGCAGCCTTTCGAGGGTCTGACTTCCAGGGCGCTTCGGCGAAGATTCAGCGGTGCTCGATGGTCCCTCGGAGCACGGGAAGAGGGCGCCTTACCAGGTCCTCTCTCGGGTCAGTCCTCGACGATTTCGACAACCTTCAGTTCCGTCGAAGCAAATGCCACAGCAAGTCTTCTTCTTCCAGCTGGACGTCGAGGATCAGCAAATCCAGTTACTCTTGAGTGGAGACTCAGCTTCTGAATGCTTCTGAACAATTTCCAGTGGTGAGAGGTCCCCAGATATACTATTCTGTCTCTCATCCACACTGCTGGCACACACACAGCAGCCAATCACACAGAAGGGCATTCATGCAGTCAGTCAGCCAATCAGGCACACAGTGCATTCAGGCCACACTCCTCCCTTTCAGACACTCACAACAAGGAATGTGGATTGGGACAAGTACCCAGCCATTCAACACTACACACTGCATTCAGGCCAGTTTCGGGCAGGGCTGTCTCAGTCTTTGTCTCTCATGCCAGAAACCAGACAACCACAACAAGGAGTGTATATTGGTCACACACTCCATTCACCCAGGTCCCACCCACAGGAGGTACCCACAACATACAGTCACTGGGAAGGCTCCAGTCAGTCTAGCTGGGCCTTCACAACAACACCATATATGGAACTTCCACCCAACAGCCAGTCAGGGGGAAGGGACAGAGTCAGGGCATCCCAGGACTTTGGGAAAACAAGACAACAGGCAATAGAAAGCAAGAGGCCACAGGGGCCATCTTGTTTCTATCAGGAATCAACTGATCCCAATGGCAGGGCCTGGGTATCCCAAAATGGAGGACACCCAGAGCACCTGTCCAATTCAGCATGGAGCTGCCACCAGCCCATACCCTGCTCTGTGGGCCACCCACAGGTGCCCAAAAACATACACTAGGGGCACAGGGTTGTACCCCCCCACCCATGGGTGCCATAAGGGTATCCCAGGGGTCTGTTCCCCAAACCAAAAGAGAGAGCTGCACTGCCAGGAGTCCCAAATGGATTCCTGGGCAGAAAACATAACAGAACACACGATAAAAGGCAGAAGAGGACAAGGATTCAGAGGCCCTGTCCCTCTGATACATTTCCAGCATCACACTTTGGAACTTACATCATCTCTAATCCATGATCTAATCATATATAACCTTACCCCGAAGTAGCAGCAAGAGGCCACAATAGAGCGCTCTATATAGCCTAGCAAATAAAACAACACAACATAACTTAGTGCTAACATGAATATAATGGGCTTGTTAAACAGGGAATATACTGTTAGTATTAAACTGTGAGGTTACTGGGATTGGGAAACTGCAATATCCAAATTGTACATTCACATGGGTTACCAAAGTGGAAATATTCTGGGGTTGCTCATTTGGGCATATTCTGGAATTGCCAAATTGGAACTAAACTAGTTTTGTGGATACTTAGTGTACACTGGAATTTTGAAAACTAGTGAAGGCTCTGATTGTCACACTATATGAAAAAAAGGAGTCAGATGATTACTGTCTACACTACACCTCATCACCCAGAAATGGCAGCTCTGCTAGATCACCAGCACTCTTAAATCCTGAAAAAATTGACTGTGTGCATCAATTACAAACACCTGCAAATCAAATATATTTATTAAAGTTAAATTCAAGTATCTAAAACATATGACAACCATAACACAACGCAGTGGAAACTATAACATGAAAACTGAATTTAAAACAGCAAGCCAAAATAAATGAGTATATAAACAAGACACAAAAGATATCACATCACAACATACAACATTCTCAATGTGTCAATAAAATATCGATCCCGACATGTTTCTGTTCATCAAGCCCAATTTAGGGAGAACATTCTTCAGGGGACTATTTATAAAATTCAGAAATTTCTTCAACACTGTGTTGAGGGTGTCATTTCTGGCACCACCAATGGAGAAAACCAGTGCCTTCAAATCAAAAGAAAACCCAGCAGATGCTAAAGAAAATGTTGAGGGAGGTGTCACGAGTAGTGTGTGACAATTGAACTGTAAATATATATCAGCAATATACTGAGGAAAGCCCGTAAATCGGTCGACCTCTGCAAGTTCCAAGAAGTGGAACTATAGAATTTACCTTAAATGGTATCACTCTGGCGGGTGTCTTCTAATAGAGAAATGCCTCATATCCCGCCAAGGGGACACTTATAATTTTCGGGGGCGTCTCTGTACGCCTGGGGTATTGTGGGGTCCTAATGTAACAAACAACAAACAGAGACGACATGCTCTGTATCAATGCCAAACATCAACAATCCACAATGGTAAATGTATAGCCTATTACCATTAACCCCTTAAGTGCACCGACGCGCCGGCTCATCAGTGGAAACTGCTCTAGGTTGCCACCGACGAGCCGGCTCGTCGGTTTTGGCACTCTGGTTTGCTCGATCCCTGCAACGCAGGGATCGAGCAAAACTGTAGTCCAACCCCCGGCTATGTGAGGGGGAGGTCCCCCCTCACTGCCAGGGGGCTGGATTACCTTCAGTTTCACGTCGGCGTGCGTAAAGCATGTCGGCATGAAACCTTAAGTAAAATCACTGCAGCAGCCGTTTTCGGCTGCTGCAATGAAGAAAGAAGGTAAGAGCTCTTCTTTCTCCGCCTCGATCTCTGGCTGTATTTCAAGCCGGAGATCGAGGTGGGTATCGTTGGAAAGGGGAGATTTTTTTGCCCCCAAGAAATGGTGGTGGCCCTCCCCCTCCCACACCAAGTGGAAAGGGGGGCCACCCCTTGTAGCCCTCCATGGGGGCAGATTTATGGCCCCAGGCAGGAGTACATGAGGTGGCCCCCCCATCCAATTTGGGCTACCAGGAATTAGTGTGCAGGCCCCCCAAAGGATGGGGCCTGCAGGTTAGGCCCCCCCTGGGGGCAGATGGCTGATCATCTGCCCCAGGGAAGGGGGCAAAAAAACCATGAACATTTCAAAAGGGAATTTTGTGTGGGATTGGGGGGGCCACTAGCCTCCAGGGATAGATTTGACAGAAATGGGGGGTGGCCCTCTCCCCCTCACCCCAAGGGGAAATGGGGGCACCCCTTGTAGCCTCATATGGTTAGAGGGTCACCCCCTATTATATTAGAAAATTACCTGGCGGTTTAGGGTGCCCCTCAGCCCGCCCTAAAGTGTAGTGTACCATTTTCCATTTTTTCTTTGTTTATGAAACTTGCCTTGGCGCAGAGGGTCACATTGGTGTGCCAATCTGGCGCCGGGGGGCCCAAACCTTACTGCCCCACCCACTGGGGGGCCTGTCCCACCATTTTTGGGGGCCCTCTCCCCCCACCCCAAATGGAGGGGGGTGTACCTCGCGCAGCCGTTTGTTGGAGGCCCAGGGAGGCATGCATGAGGTGCCCCCGCCACCCATTTGGGGTTAGGGGGGAGAGAGCCCCCAAAAATGGTGGGACAGGCCCCCCAGTGGGTGGGGCAGTAAGGTTTGGGCACCCTGAGGCCAGATTGGCACATCAATGTGCCTCTCTGCACCAAGGGGAGCTGGGTTACCAAAGGAAAAAAAGTGAAAATGGTGGAACGCTTTTTAGGGTGGGGGGGTGGGGCACCCCAAAGGGTCGGGGAATTTTCTAACGGGATGGGGCGTTGACCCCCCGCCCCCCCACCCGCAATGGAGTGGGTGCCATGTCATGGAGCCCTCCCTGGGACCAGATATCTGCTCCTAGGAACGGACACCTGAGCCCAGGGAGGAGTGCAGGACAGCCCCTCCCCCCTTATCTGCCCCTGGGGAGGGCTACATGAGATGGGCCGCCCCTCCAATTGGGGTGGGGGTGGAGAGGTGCACCCCCCTTCACGTTAGAAAATTCCACAGCGGTGTGGGGGGCCCCTCCGCCCCTGCTAAAGGGCAGCCTGCCATTTTGAATTGTGTTCTTTGTTTACTATACCTGCCTTGGCGCAGAGGGGCACATCGGTGTGCCAATCTGGCACCGGGGTGCCCAAACCTTACTGCCTCACCCACTGGGGGGCCTGTCCCACCATTTTTGGGGGCCCTCCCTCACCCCACCCCAAATGGTGGGGGGTGTACCTCACGCAGCCGTTTGTAGGAGGCCCAGGGAGGCCTGCATGAGGTGCCCCCACCATCCATTTGGGACGCAAGAAGGTAGGCCATGTGTTGTTGGCGGTGTGTTTCGGTGGGTGGCCAGAGCGAAATGTCTGAGAATTGTCTTCATTTCCAGCCAATTTCAGAGACATTTCCCTGTCTCCACTCACCGAAACACGTTGACAACAACAGATCTCATATCTTCTCGCGTTCTCACAGGTGTCCCGACGGAAAAAGTACCTCACATGTGTGGGTGCACCTACCGGGGGCGCAAAAGGAAAAGGGTAACCCGCTGGTAACCCCAAGCCTTTCGCCACAGCACAATTTGTTCTAGTGGGCAACCTACAGATTTGGGCTTAGGGCGTCAAAGCCAGCAAGGAAAACAGGAAACCCCATGCATTTCCCAAAAGAGGACACCGGTGGGAATGCACAGAGGTCTGACTTGTGCGAAGCAGCCCAGAATTTATTACCCAGAACCCCAAACAAAGTGAACATTGTGTTTTTTCCCCACCAAATATCACACTATGTCGGGGATTGTGGCTAATAAAAACTGGGGCAATTTGCGCAAGGCAGACCTCTGTGGATTCCCAGGGGTGTCCTCTTTTAGGAAATGCATGGGGTTCCCTGTTTTCCTTGCTGGCTTCGACACCCTAGGACCAAAACTGTAGGTTGACCATATGACAAAATGGTCAGTGACGAAAGGTTTGGGGTTACCAGTGGCTTACCCTTTTCCTTTTGCGCCCCCGGTAGGTGCACCCACACATGTGAGGTACCGTTTTCATCGGGACAAGTGTGGGGACCCGGGAAGGTAGGCCATGTGTTGTTGGGGGCATGTTTCGATGGGTGAGCCGAGCGAAGTGTGTGTAAAATGCGTTTTTTTTCCCCACATTTCAGAATTTGCGGGGGTGTCTGGGTAATAAATTCTGGGGCGATGTGCGCAAATCATACCTCTGCGGATTCCCGCGGGTGTCCTCTTTTCGGAAATGCATGGGGTTCCCTGTTTTCCTTGGTGGCTTGGACACCCGAGGCCCATATCTGTATGCTGTGCCGGTCGGCAGAGCGTCTGACATTCCGGTCTGAAAACAGACTTGGGGTTACTTGTGTTTTAGGCTTTCCCCTTGGCGGCCAAGTAGGTGCACCCACACATGTGAGGTACCATTTTCATCGGAACACCTGTAGGAACGCTGGACAGTAGGCCATATGTTGTTGGGGGCGTGTTTCGATGGGTGCGCCGAAAGAAATGTGCAGAAAATGCATTTTTTTCCCCACATTTCGGAATTTGCGGGGGTGTCTGGGTAATAAATTCTGGGGCGATGTGAGCAAATCATACCACTGCAGATTCCCACGGGTGTCCTCTTTTCGGAAATGCATGGGGTTCCCTGTTTTCCTTGGTGGCTTGGACACCCGAGGCGCATATTTGTATGTTGTGCCGGTCGGCAGAGCGTCTGACATTCCGGTCTGAAAACAGACTTGGGGTTACCAGTGGCTTACCCTTTTCCTTTTGCGCCCCCGGTAGGTGCACCCACACATGTGAGGTGCCGTTTTCATCGGGACAAGTGTGGGGACCCGGGAAGGTAGGCCATGTGTTGTTGGGGGCATGTTTCGATGGGTGAGCCGAGCGAAGTGTGTGTAAAATGCGTTTTTTTCCCCCACATTTCGGAATTTGCGGGGGTGTCTGGGTAATAAATTCTGGGGCGATGTGCGCAAATCATACCTCTGCGGATTCCCGCGGGTGTCCTCTTTTCGGAAATGCATGGGGTTCCCTGTTTTCCTTGGTGGCTTGGACACCCGAGGCCCATATCTGTTTGCTGTGCCGGTCGGCAGAGCGTCTGACATTCCGGTCTGAAAACAGACTTGGGGTTACTTGTGTTTTAGGCTTTCCCCTTGGCGGCCAGGTAGGTGCACCGACACATGTGAGGTACCGTTTTCATCGGGACACCTGTGGGAACGCGGGACAGTAGGCCATGTGATGTTGGGGGCGTGTTTTGATGGGTGCGCCGAGCGAAATGTGCGGAAAATGCATTTTTTTCCCACATTTCAGACTTTGCGTGGTTGTCTTGGTAATAAATTCTGGGGCGATGTGCGCAAATCATACCTCTGCGGATTCCCACAGATGTCCTCTTTTCGGAAATGCATGGGGTTCCCTGTTTTCCTTGGTGGCTTGGACACCCGAGGCCCATATCTGTATGCTGTGCCGGTCGGCAGAGCGTCTGACATTCCGGTCTGAAAACAGACTTGGGGTTACTTGTGTTTTAGGCTTTCCCCTTGGCGGCCAGGTAGGTGCACCCACACATGTGAGGTACCGTTTTCATCAGGACACCTGTGGGAACGTGGGACAGTAGGCCATGTGATGTTGGGGGCGTGTTTCGATGGGTGCACTGAGCGAAATGTGCTGAAAATGCGTTTTTTTCCCCACATTTCGGACTTTGCGGGGGTGTCTGGGTAATAAATTCTGGGGCGATGTGCGCAAATCATACCTCTGCGGATTCCCACGAGTGTCCTCTTTTCGGAAATGCATGGGGTTCCCTCTTTTCCTTGGTGGCTTGGACACCCGAGGCCCATATCTGTATGTTGTGCCGGTCGGCAGAGCGTCTGACATTCCGGTCTGAAAACAAACTTGGGGTTACTTGTGTTTTAGGCTTTCCCCTTGGCGGTCAGGTAGGTTCACCCAAACATGTGAGGTACCGTTTTCATCGGGACACCTGTGGGAACGCGGGACGGTAGGCCATGTGTTGTTGGGGGCGTGTTTTGATGGGTGCGCTGAGCGAAATGTGCTGAAAATGCATTTTTTTCCCCACATTTCGGACTTTGCGGGGGTGTCTGGATAATAAATTCTGGGGCCATGTGAGCAAATCATACCTCTGCGGATTCCCAACGATGTCCTCTTTTCGGAAATGCATGGGGTTCCCTGTTTTCCTTGGTGGCTTGGACACCCGAGGCCCATATCTGTAAGTTGTTCCGGTCGGCAGAGCGTCTGACATTCCGGTCTGAAAACAGACTTGGGGTTACTTGTGTTTTAGGCTTTCCCCTTGGTGGCCAGGTAGGTGCACCCACACATGTGAGGTACCGTTTTCATCGGGACACCTGTGGGAAGGTGGGACGGTAGGCCATGTGTTGTTGGGGGCGTGTTTCGATGGGTGCGCCGAGCGAAATGTGCGGAAAATGCATTTTTTTCCCACATTTCAGACTTTGCGGGGGTGTCTGGGAAATAAATTCTCGGGCGATGTGCGTAAATCATACCTCTGCGGATTCCCGCGGGTGTCCTCTTTTCGGAAATGCATGGGGTTCCCTGTTTTCCTTGGTGGCTTGGACACCCGAGGCCCATATCTGTATGCTGTGCCGGTCGGCAGAGCGTCTGACATTCCGGTCTGAAAACAGACTTGGGGTTACTTGTGTTTTAGGCTTTCCCCTTGGCGGCCAGGTAGGTGCACCCACACATGTGAGGTACCGTTTTCATCGGGACACCTGTGGGAACGCGGGACAGTAGGCCATGTGATGTTGGGGGCGTGTTTTGATGGGTGCGCCGAGCGAAATGTGCGGAAAATGCATTTTTTTCCCACATTTCAGACTTTGCGTGGTTGTCTTGGTAATAAATTCTGGGGCGATGTGCGCAAATCATACCTCTGCGGATTCCCACAGATGTCCTCTTTTCGGAAATGCATGGGGTTCCCTGTTTTCCTTGGTGGCTTGGACACCCGAGGCCCATATCTGTATGCTGTGCCGGTCGGCAGAGCATCTGACATTCCGGTCTGAAAACAGACTTGGGGTTACTTGTGTTTTAGGCTTTCCCCTTGGCGGCCAGGTAGGTGCACCCACACATGTGAGGTACCGTTTTCATCAGGACACCTGTGGGAACGTGGGACAGTAGGCCATGTGATGTTGGGGGCGTGTTTCGATGGGTGCACTGAGCGAAATGTGCTGAAAATGCGTTTTTTTCCCCACATTTCGGACTTTACGGGGGTGTCTGGGTAATAAATTCTGGGGCGATGTGCGCAAATCATACCTCTGCGGATTCCCACGAGTGTCCTCTTTTCGGAAATGCATGGGGTTCCCTCTTTTCCTTGGTGGCTTGGACACCCGAGGCCCATATCTGTATGTTGTGCCGGTCGGCAGAGCGTCTGACATTCTGGTCTGAAAACAGACTTGGGGTTACTTGTGTTTTAGGCTTTCCCCTTGGCGGCCAGGTAGGTGCACCCACACATATGAGGTACCGTTTTCATCGGGACACCTGTGGGAACGCGGGACGGTAGGCCATGTGTTGTTGGGGGTGTGTTTCGATTGGTGCGCCGAGCAAAATGTGCGGAAAATGCGTTTTTTTCCCCACATTTTGGACTTTGCGGGGATGTCTCGTAATAAATTCTGGGGCGATGTGAGCAAATCATACCTCTGTGGATTCCCACGGGTGTCCTCTTTTCGGAAATGCATGGGATTCCCTGTTTTCCTTGGTGGCGTGGACACCCCAGGCCCATATCTGTATGTTGTGCCGGTTGGCAGAGCGTCTGACATTCCGGTCTGAAAACAAACTTGGGGTTACTTGTGTTTTAGGCTTTCCCCTTGGCGGTCAGGTAGGTTCACCCAAACATGTGAGGTACCGTTTTCATCGGGACACCTGTGGGAATGCGGGACGGTAGGCCATGCATTGTTGGGGGCGTGTTTCGATGGGTGCGCCGAGCGAAATGTGCGGAAAATGCGTTTTTTTCCCCACATTTCAGACTTTGCGGGTGTCTGGGTAATACATTCTGGGGCGATGTGTGCAAATCATACCTCTGCGGATTCCCACGAGTGTCCTCTTTTCGGAAATGCATAGGGTTCCCTGTTTTCCTTGGTGGCTTGGACAGCCAAGGCCCATATCTGTATGTTGTGCCGGTCGGCAGACCGTCTGACATTCTGGTCTGAAAACAGACTTGGGGTTACTTGTGTTTTAGGCTTTCCCCTTGGCGGCCAGATAGGTGCACCCACACATGTGAGGTACTGTTTTCATCAGGACACCTGTGGGAACGTGGGACAGTAGGCCATGTGATGTTGGCGGCGTGTTTCGATGGGTGCGCTGAGGAAAATGTGCTGAAAATGCGTTTTTTTCCCCACATTTCAGACTTTGCGGGGGTGTCTGGGAAATAAATTCTGGGGCGATGTGCGTAAATCATTCCTCTGCGGATTCCCGCGGGTGTCCTCTTTTTGGAAATGCATGGGGTTCCCTGTTTTCCTTGGTGGCTTGGACACCTGAGGCCCATATCTGTATGTTGTGCCGGTCGGCAGAGCGTCTGACATTCCGGTCTGAAAACAGACTTGGGGTTACTTGTGTTTTAGGCTTTCCCCTTGGCGGCCAGGTAGGTGCACCCACACATATGAGGTTCCGTTTTCATCGGGATACCTTTGTGAACGAGGGACGGTAGGCCATGTGTTGTTGGGGGCGTGTTTCTGTCAGTCTAGAAAAATGGATACCTCTACTTTGTGACCACAAACGTATTTTGGTGGCCGTGGGGCAATCGTCTCATGCACAACATGACAGAATATAGGTTTTCGAGTTTGCCAATGAACGGCCATTTTGATGTAACAAGAATCGCCATTTTGTTTTGTAACCATTGCTCATTGCTTTCTGTTCCTATTGCTTCGCAGTATATTTTCTGCTTACACTGCTCGACTGTAAAACATTGTTGTCTGCACGTAAAAAGGACAAGGCCGCAGGGCCGTGAGGATAACAAGAGTTTGTTGAAATGCAACGTAGGCAGCGCCAGGAAGAATGCCTGGCTCCCTCCCGAATGTAGCCTTGAAGCTGAGCGCCAGGGCATTTAATCATTTCGCAGCAGCCAGACAGTCTCGTTATATGGTATAATATGTTAGAATAATACAGCTAAAGGCTTGAATCATCCTTTTCTTACGGCCCCCCTTTGCTGAGCCCCGTTAGAGCCTGCCGGCTCCCAGGACACGAATAGCACCTAATAGATAGCAAGGTCTGGAATGCAACTCCCCCCCCCCATATGTAGCTCGCTTCCAAGAACAGAAGCGCTGTGTTCTATTCAACAACTGAAAGATGCCTCTGCACTCACAAATTGCAAATTGTTACTAGAATAGATGTTTGAAGGTGTCATAGTTGTCGGAGATGTCCATCATCACACCAAGTTCAAAGAACCCAATAAAAGGGGGTTGTTAAACATGTCATAGCGGATTGAGATGCATTTTGTAAATATGTAACTGATGTAAGTAATTCACTCTCTTGCGTCCCTCGAGGTCTAGAGATACACGTCGCGGGGCGTGAGACCGAGTTGGCCAACTGAGACTTTTGCTTTGCAATAAACCCTAGCTTTGGGAATACAACCTTGTGTCTGGCGTATCTATCGTGTGTGGTGAATCGCCTTGTTTCCATAGACGTTAGGGACCACTAGGGTCCCCTTTCAAGATGATGCCTGAATAGAGACCCTCCCCCACTTGCTCCATCGCATAACGTTGTAATTGAGTAAGGCGGAGAAGGGCGAGGACGGGACGATCAAGCCGGGATCAAGAGGTGTTTGGGGCGTCCTGTAGAAGTGATGAGAGACTCCTTTGCAGATCTGCAGACATCTGAACCCTGATCGACGTGCCTGGCTAGAGAACAAGGAGGCAACAGTCCCGAAACGAGGCGGAAGCCAAGAAACGCAGACACAACGTCATTTGGTGCGTCAGTATACAGACGACTTGATCTATCAGGTGAGTCATTTCCTGATTTAAAGTAATCCTGATATTGGTTGAGAGTTGACTTTGCAAAATCAAATGCCCTATGTAAGGTTGATTAACCAGGGGGAAGGTTGAAACATGCCTGGGGTATTGTCCACCTTAGCAGGGCTTTTCCGCTGTGGTAGATAATCTTTGGAAGATGGCCAAATTGTACCACCTGGGGGAACGCCGGCATATGATATGTATGTGAAGTATGGAGTGGGTGCGATAATATTCTGTGACGCTTGGCATAGGCAAACCAGAAAGCAACAAGACCATCAGTGGCCGATTAATGGTAGTTTTGAGATAGCGAGAATAGATAACTTGGAAAGGGTCTGGATAAGAAAGAAAGCGCTTCCTGCAGCATTTGAGACTATTAAAGACTGGAGAAGGGAAGCAATGCTCCGATTTAAAAGCAGAGCGAAGCATGCGCGCAGGCATAAATCGAAAGGTGAAGTAGCGGAAGAGAAAGAAGAGGAGGAGTGGACTGAGAGTCTAAGAAGGGCAGGTAGGCGTGACCAGTTGAATATAGAAAAAATATATCCACAACGAGAATTACACATAGCAGATGAATTGATAGAAAACATATTGACCCATACAAAACAAGGCCCAAGATCAGAAGTGAGGCCAGACACGTCAGTAGCTATTGCCCAAACCCCGCCCGTAGCCCAAGCTCTCCCTCTGGTAGCTCAAGCTCTCCCACAGCCACAGACTGCGCACGTAGCACTTCCTATTAGCCAACCAGGCCCACAACAGACACTCCCTGTTCTCATTGTCCCATCCGCACCTCCCGCCTTAGACACAAACTTGGTACCGTCTGTTCCTCACGGGGTTGAAGTTGAAACCGCAGGGCTAGAGGCGGGACTGACCAACGGGGATACACGAGGGTAACTCGCAGTGCGATCAGCAAAGAAAGGAAGGTGGAATTGCAGCAACAGGCAGAGATGTATATAGACGGAATGATGGGACGGCAGCATTGGCTTCGATGTATGACTTTTGAAGAAGCAACGAAAGACAGATTGTGTTGGAATGCATGGGTGAATATTTGGTGGAGAAATGGAAACAGTTCATTGGGAAATTACCACCGCAGCGATTGTTAGATTTGAATGCATTAGCACGCTGTAGGGAGAGGGATGAAGAAGTGAGAGAACATGTATATGGACTTTTTGAACTTAAAGATGAATTAGTAAATGATTATGCTGAAATGTTTACTACACCTGGGTACAGGAGTAGGGATATCGGGAGACGTAGGAAGGAAACTGTAGAGCCGTATATACAACGACGACATTCAATGTCGTCAGTGCAGAGGGGCGACAAGTTAAAAGTATGTATACGAGAAGCGTTTAGATGGATGTCGGATCCCAGTATTCCCACAATGGAGATACATGAGATATTTGATGAATATTCCATGCCCATGAAAAGAAAAGCACTACAGTCGATAGCTGAACATTTATTAGATAAAGATATAAAAAACGATAAGGCCAGCCCACCTGAAATAATGGCAGTATATTGAAGAGCACTAGAGTGAGGGACAGAAGAAACAGCCCTACCGCTGGATCTGGGTATATTGTTACACCTGAGAGAAGGGGGAGGGACAGTAAGTGAGGCATTTCCTATGAGAGAGGTCCCACCTACCTTTGTGCCCAAAGTAGAGGTTCCCGCAGCGGGCAATGTAGCGGCGCAGGTAACACCAGCCCATTACACCTCCCAATATGTACATGTCCTCTTTTCCAGACAGGAGGTGAACAACATAAAGCAGACGATTCCTGATATAAGAAAGAATCCTGCAGGGTTTTACAAGGAAGTAGAGCCTGCCTGCACTCATCCGTGCTTACCATGGGTGATATAGACCTAATATTCCTGGTGATTCTGCCAGCAGACATATGGAAACAAATAAGGAAGGTAGATGACGCAACGGCCTTTGGCGCCACATGGGCGGACTTGGTAATAGAAGACAGGAATAAAGCGGTTGGAGGGACACCAGGAGCGAACCTGGTAGCATTACCAGCACGTACAGTGCAGAAATTAAAAGAAATTGTCCCAGAGAAAAGAATTCAATGGGACAAATTGACTGCATGTGTACAAGGCAAGGATGAGTTAGCTACAGATTATTTTAATAGATTTGAAGAAGTATTCACAGACTTCAGTGGGCAGGATGTGGGGTCGGAAGCAGGAAAGAGGTTATATGTTGACAAATATGTGAGGGGGTTAAAACTTCCAATCCAGGAGCTAATAATGACATCAGAGAGTACATGGCAAGCAAAAATGCTGGGCGAAGTATTACACATGGCCCAATATTATGAGCACAGAGTGACTGCGGGAAAAGAGAAAGAAGAGAGGGATAGGGTAAATCTGAAAACACGGGTACTACTGCAGCAAGTAGTAGGACACCATAGAGGGAGAGGGAACGCACAGGGAAGGAGTAATTCGAATATGCATGGGGGAACAGTGGGATCAAATCAGTGTGCGTATTGTAAGGAAGAAGGACATTGGCGAGCGCAATGTCCGCATCTGCAGAATAGAAATGGGTCTGGTCAGAGCAGACAGCATAGAGGACACCATGGAGCGAATGGACCAAATAGGAATAGTATGCAGCAGCATCACAATAACAGAGGTAATCAAAACCAAGGCCAAAACCAAAATGCCCCAAACCAGAGTCAAGGACAGCAAAACCAACAGTATGGAAACCAGAGTGGGGGAAATAGAGGAAAGAGTGGGAACGTTTTTGATACACAGCCAAACACGTATTACAGTAACAGAATTGATTACACATTGGACAATGTGTTATTTCCCCAATAGGACAGCCCAGGACAGGGGTCGGAACCAGTGTCTATTTCCGTGAATCAGAGAGGACCCTACGTAGAAATGAGAGTTGGGAATGAGGAGCACCGCTTTCTTGTAGATGCAGGAGCGCAGAAGTGTTCAATAGACCACCCTTGGTTCCGGATATACCACTGTCAGGGCAAAAGAATGTTTCCGTAGATACACCAGTCATAAACCCAGTGTCCAAACCAGTCCCAGTTACAATAGGACCATTTACTGAACATTGTCCTTTCCTTTTAACAGAAAATTGTGGGGAGAACTTGTTGGGATTACATTTGTTGAAAAAATTAGGTTCTGTTATACATTGCATGACAGACAGAGTGTTCCTAAGGATTTGGCCACACGATGCCCCTGTGTCAGAATTCATGTCCGAAACTTTACCAGGGGAACTAAGTAAAGTGCCAACCTGTATATGGGCAATGCATGACAATGATGTAGGATGCTTAAAGATAGAGCCAGTAAAGATCATTTTGAAAGAAGGTGTTACCCTACCGCGAATTCCCCAATACAGAATTTCGGCTGAAGGTGAGAAAGGATTGAAGAGTATTGTTACAGATTTGGTGAAACTAGGGGTAATCGAGGAAATTACAGGCAGTACATGCAACAGCCCGATTCTTCCAGTTTATAAAAAAGGAGGCAATGAAGTACCATACCGTTTTATAATTGATTTGTGTGCATTAAACAAGGTAGTAAATCCACAATTTCCTCTAGTTTGTTTGTTTGTTTGTTTATTTTATTTCTATAGCACTTCGGACCCAGGAGTATAGGGGCGCTAGTACAAGGTTACAAGTCACAGTACATGGTAATAAACAGTGATGCTAGAACAATTTAAATAGCAGTTATATGCAGGCAGTGGGGGTGATAGCACCCAATAGTGACATAGGTGAGGCATGGACAGACAATGCAGTATATAGCTAGGTCTGACTTCAAAGTTGGCTATTTGTCAGAAGCCACCCAATGACAAGTTTCCTGAATGACTGTAAGGAATTGGATGATTTGATGCTCAGTGGCAGGGTGTTCCAGCGTTGGGGGGCGAGGACAGTAAAGCTCGAACCTCCGGGCTCCTTTAGAGTTAAATCTGGGTACTGTTAGGCATAAGGTGTTGGAAGATCTCGTGGTTCTAACGGAGGGTTTCATGGTGAGTTTGTTAGTCAGGTATGGGGGTGCTAAATTGTTGAGAGCTTTGTACGTCAGGCAGAGTGTTTTTAGGTCGATTTTATTTTGGATGGATGGTGAGCCATCTGCATGTGGTTCTGGTGGCCGAGATGTGCTCACGTCTGGGGATATTTAGCGCTGCCCGTAGCGCATTATTTTGAAGGACTTGGAGCTTATTAAGTATCGCTTGGTTGGCACCTAAGTAGAGACGGTTGCAATAATCTAGTTTGGATTGTATAAGGGCTCTGGCTAGTATGAGGCAACTGTTAGGGGAGAGAAATGGTCGACAGGCTCTAATCAGTTTTCCGGTATATGCAGTGGCAGAAGCGGTTGCGTTAATTTGTTTAGTGAAGTTAACATTGGCATCAAGATAGAAGCCGAGTGTTTTCACATTTTTGGCGACCGGGATGGTGTTGCCATCGATCATGATGTTAGAGTAATTGGGACTTAGTTTTTGTAGGTTGTTCGGCGAGCCAACAATGAGCAGTTCTGTCTGTCATTGAGGCAGAGGCCATGTGTGGCCATCCATGCCTGAATGACGGAGAAGATTTCATTGATCCTGGCTACATCAATATCGTAGTTGCCCGAGATAATGAGGAGTATCTGGGTGTCGTCCGCATAGTTTGTAGAGGTGACACCCAGGCGGTCCAGTTTATCAAAGAGGGGCTTTGTAAAGATATTGTAAAGGGTAGCTGAAACAAATGATCCTTGTGGGACACCACAGGAGATAGGGATTGGGTCTGCTGCTGCCTCCAGAGAGAAGACCCTCATGGTTCTGTTGGCTAGGAAGGACTGTATCCACGTGACAGCAGAGGGGGAAAAGTGGGCGGCAGAGGAGAGGTGTTACAGAGTATTTTATGGTCAACCAGGTCGAAGGCAGCTGAGAGATCTAAAAGGAGTAGGATGGCAGCCTTGCCCTTATCTTTAATTTCGTCAATCTGACTTTTAAGGTCAACAAGGGCAGTTTCTGTTCCATGCTGAGGCCGGAAGCCAGACTGACGCAGTCCGAGTAATTGGTTAGACTCTAGGTAATGCTGAATTTGCAGGTAAGCAACTCTATCAAGATTTTTTTGCAGGAAGGGAACAGTTGTAATGGGCCTGTAATTTGTGGGGATGGAGGGGTCCAGAGTCTGTTTTTTTAGTAGCGGGAGGACCCATGATTGTTTCAGATTGTTGGGTACCGAATTGGGGGAGAAAGAAGCGTTTATGAGCTTGGATATGAAGGGGGCGAGGTCTCTTGCTGCATCTTTTATGATCTGTGCAGGGCAGCTGTCCCCTTTGCAGTTCGATGGTTTGAGGGATGTTATAATTTGTTGCACTTCTAGTGCGGTTACGTTTTTGAAGGTGAAGCCCTGGTTGGTGTTAGGGGTGGTAGGTGGGCTGGGCATGAGGGGGCAAAGGGTGGGGCTACTATTGGAGAGTTGAAGTCTATTGTTTTCGATTTTTGTTTGTAGGCCAGTAATTTTGTTTGCCAGGGCATCTTGGATACTTGTGCACCAAGATTGGTCCTTCACAGACAAATCCATAGGTGGATTGGGGTTTTCTAATTCCTTCAGGATAGTGAATAGTTCTTTTGTACTGGAGCTAGCATTGCTTATTCTTGTGTTGTAGGCTTCCTTTTTTGTGCGAATAATTTCTTTTTTATAAAGGGAGGATGCATTTATGAGATTGACTTTATGTTCCGCTGATGGATTCTTTTTCCAAAGGGTTTCCATTTTGGACTTATTTTTTCTTATTATTTTGAGCTCTGGAGTATACCAGGAATTGAGGTGTGCTTTAGATTTACTTTTACGTAATTTTAGTGGGGCAACACGGTCAATGGCATTGGTCATGGTGTTATTGTAGGTGTCTACTAGTAGGTTAGGGTCTGATGTGTTAGGGATCATGTTAAGGGTGGGTAGAACCAGTGGGATGAGGGCTTCAGCAGTGATGTTCCATTTGTTTCTCGTCAGGCATGCTGGTGCAGGTGGGTGTTGTCTGTGGAGGGGGTTATTAGTACTGATGTCAAATGAGAGTAGGAGGTGGTCGGTCCATATCAGTGGTTGTGGGTCCCTACAGATGATGTTGCAGTTGTGTGCAGCGAGCCAGTCTAGGGTTCTGCCTTTTTGATGTGTGGGTAAGATGTTAAGTTGAGTGTAGTTGTGTTCACCAAGTACATTGGCAAGGGAAGATTCTGGAGTGTCATGGGGGTCATTGTAACCCAGGTTAAAGTCACTGAGAATAATATTCTGTGATGGAGGTTTGGATTTTGCGGCTATGAGGGAGGTTATGTCTTCCTCTAATGAACCTATGGGCCCAGGGGATCTGTACAATAGATCCAAGGTGATGGAGTTCTTGGGGGAGGTTTGAATTTTAATGGATAGATATTCGCAGGACTTTAAAGGAGGGGAGGTCACAGATCTAATGTCAAGCGAGGATTTGAAAATGAGAGCTACACCTCCTCCACGGGCATCCGGTCTGTCGGCCCTGAGGATGGAGTGGTTGTCTGGAACTGCGAGAGATAGAGAGGGGCCTGCTGCAGTATGGAGGCAGGTTTCTGTGGTGGCGAGGAAATCCAGGTCTGCTGAGCAGATGATGTCTGCAATTTCTGTAGGGTGGGCCACAAGAGATCTAACATTGAGTAATGCTCCTTTAAGTGGCACAGAGTTTGCAATGGTGTTTATATTGGTGATTTTAGTAATATGATTTGTGGTCATTTTGCTAAGTAGGGTATGGAGTCTACAACCTAGTCTATCGTTACGGGTCATGAGGTTGGGGTAGGCTGCAGGGTAGTGTTCAATCGAACTGCGCAAATTCTGGATGTTGTCAGAGTGGTCATCTGTAGCGAGGATGAGTGGGGTGTTACCTAAAGTAACGCTCATTTTAGTACTATGGTCTGAGGATGCGCTGTGGGGGAAAGGAGGTAGGGAAGGTAGGAAGGGTGTTGGGCAGGGAATGGGGTGATGTCTAGGACAGCCAAGCTTAGCGAGTCCATTGCTGAATGGGATATAGTTATTTCTGCTACAAGGTGTGCAGTCGGGCATAATGCAGAAGGGGAACATGATGAGTATTAGCCAGGCTGGCATAGTTTGCGTATGGATTTGGGGAGTGTCTGGCTACCAACCAGGGGCACAACACAATCAAGGTGGTCTAGTAGCGACCAAAGGCACAATACAGTGAGTATGGTCTGTTAGCGACCAAGAGGTACAACACAATCAATATGGTCTAGTAGCGACCAAAGGCATAACACAGTGAGTATGGTCTGTTAGCGACCAAGAGGTGCAACACAATCAATATGGTCTAGTAGCGACGAAAGGCACAACACGGTGAGTGTGGTCTGTTAGCGACCAAGAGGTACAACACAATCAATATGGTCTAGTAGCGACCAAAGGCATAACACAGTGAGTATGGTCTGTTAGCGACCAAGAGGTGCAACACAATCAATATGGTCTAGTAGCGACCAAATGCACAACACAGTGAGTGTGGTCTGTTAGCGACCAAGAGGTGCAACACAATCAATATGGTCTAGTAGCGACCAAAGGCACAACACAGTGAGTGTGGTCTGTTAGCGACCAAGAGGTACAATACAAGGTGCACGAGCCGGAGGGATAGAGTGGTAACGGCTGCGCGTAAGAATGTTACAAGTTACCTTTATTTGTGATGTTCAGGCCCATATGAGACAGG
Source organism: Ambystoma mexicanum (assembly GCF_040938575.1). Classification (NCBI taxonomy): domain Eukaryota; kingdom Metazoa; phylum Chordata; class Amphibia; order Caudata; family Ambystomatidae; genus Ambystoma; species Ambystoma mexicanum. The sequence continues at coordinate 426,867,045 of NC_090932.1, read as the reverse complement.
CATGGCTGCTTGCAGATGCGTAGTGTCAGCTAGCTATAGACGCTAGGTTAAGTATGCAAGCGAGGTCCTCTCTAGACATGGTGTGTCCTAATGGGAGCGATACTTGTTGTTAATCTAGGGCTCCTGCGAACGAGCGCAACCATGCGCATAACAGGGGCAAAACAGGGCCTTTACACTGCGGGCCTTCACAGTGGAGGGCCGGCTTCCGCCTTGCCGGCGGATGTGCGTCAGGATGGATATGCCGGGAGCGTTGCTTAGCAACGAGACGCTGGCTCAGCCGAGAGAGCGGCGGCCATTTTGAATGGAAGAGCGTGTTCGGAGCGCGATTCCTACCGCATGCATCGGGAGCTTTTGGATGCTTTTCACATCGGATGGATGGCGTTGGGGTGGATGGCGTCGGAGGGATCTCGTTGCATCAGGTACGGTGCGGTATCATTAGGCAGCACGTGATGGTGCCCAAATTCCAGGGGAAGGGTCTTGGCTAGACGCTGGAGGCTGGTGTAGTGGATGAGGGAGGGGGCTCCTGCCCTCTCCAGCTGCAGACGGATGTGCCAGATGTCACTACAGAATTGACAATGATACCTGTTTCAGCAGAATATTTTAGTGTAGTGGATTTGCATTCTTCAGCATTCCAGTGGACAAGGACAGCAGATATTTGTTCGCGTTCACATTAGGAGGACGATACATTTACATTTACGCGGATTCCGCAAGGGTAAACGGAAAGTCCAAGTATTTACAGTAGAGCATTAAAAGAGAAGCTAGACATGCTAGAATTACCAGTGGGTTGTGTACTCTTGCAATACATAGACGACCTATTGTTAGCTGCAGACACAGAGGAGATTTGTAAAGAAAGCACTGTATTACTACTGTCACACCTAGCGGCACATGTCCATAAAGCTAGTTTGAAGAAATTTCAATATAATCGAAAGGAGGTGGGCTATTTAGGCTACCTACTTTCGAAAGAAGGGAGAAGGCTAATGCCAGAACACACAGAAAGTATTTCTTGTATGCCTATTCCAAAGACACAAAAAGGAGTCAGAGCCATAATATGCATGGCTTCATATTGCCAACAATGGATTGGTAATTGTGCGTTAATTGTAAAACCGATGGTGAATTTGACTAAAAAAGATGCGGTTATGCCGTTACAGTGGGATGAGGAATGTCAGAAAGCATTTGATGAATTGAAAACTGCATTATGCTCGGCTCCAGTTTTGGGTACGCCGCATTATGAGAAGATTTTTAGACTGTTTGTGTGTGAAAGTGAAGGATGTGCATTGGCGGTGTTGACACAGGAGCAAGGTGGAAGAAATAGGCCATGCGGCTATTTTTCTTCTGCGCTGGACCCTCTAGCGCGCGCACTACCACAATGTTTGCGATCTGTCGCGGCGGCTGCTGCGTCAGTGAAACAAACGGAAGGGATGGTATTGGGGCACACTTTAATTTTGATGGTGCCACATGCCATAGACGTTCTATTAAATAGGACACAGACGCAACACCTCACCTCTGCTAGATTGACAAGATATGAGATTATCTTGTTTGTGCCCCATATCCAAATTATGAGGTGTAGCGCTTTGAATACTGCAGAATTAATGCCACTACCCATAAAAAAAATTGGGGAGGATGAATCACCCCCCCCCCACGATTGCTTAATGGTCACTGAGGAAGAAACCAAGGGGAGAGTTGATTTAAGTGATACCCCACAGAAAGAGCCAGATGGAGAGTTATTTTGTGACGGCTCATGTTTTAAATTACCAGATGGCACGACAACTGCCACATATGCAATCACTACCCTAGAGAGCGTTGTAGAAAGCAAAAGAATTCCCTACAATTCGGCACAAGCCGCAGAGATAATAGCATTAACCAGAGCCTGCGAGGTTTCTGAAAATTTGAATGTGAATATAAATACTGATAGCCAGTATGCTTTTGGGGTGGTTCATAACTTTGGTCGACTCTGGGCTGAGAGAGGGTTTTTGAATTCACATGGCGCCAGAATTCAACATGGCCCTTTGATTGTACGATTGCTGTCTGCACTCACGCTTCCAAAACGCCTAGCAATAGTGAAATGCCAGGCACACAAAAAGGTAACATGCAAAGTAGGAGAGGGAAACGTGTTTGCAGACAGAATTGCGAAACAAACTGCCACTGATTTAAATACCAAAATGATGACGGTTCAGACTGAGGAAGTACCCTGTATGATAGAAAATAGAGTTGCCACTGTCAAAGAAATGCAGGCCGAAGCGATGGCTGATGAAATCCAGGGGTGGGCAGAGGGCTGTGCTGAGTTAGATCTGGAAGGTTGTTGGGTGGACAAGGGAACTAGAAACTGGATGTTGCCAAATTCGTATGTGATTGCAATGGTCACAATGGCCCGCAGCCCTACTCACATCTGTGCGAAAAAGATAATACAGCACCTTTCTACAGTATGGCAGAATGTAAACATTAAAAAAAATGCAGAGAGGTTGGTGCAGAACTGTATCACGTGTTTGCAACACAATGTAGGAAAGGGAACAGTGACACCAATAGGCAGTTTTGTCCCGCCCTCTATGCCATTTGAGGTGATCCATTTTGATTTCATAGAGATGGAGAGATACCAAAAGTTAAAATACGTTTTAGTGGTGATCTGTGCATTTAGTAAGTGGGTGGAGGCATATCCCTTGAAGGACTGCACAGCAATGAGCACGGCAAAAGTAATGCTTAATGAATACTTTTTCAGATTTGGCTTGCCCCGTGTCCTATGGTCCGATAATGGACCACATTTTGTGGGCGCAGTGGTGTTACAGATATGTGCTGGTCTTCAGATTGATAAGAGATTCCATAGTTCAAGGCATCCGAGTTCTGCCGGTCTTGTGGAGAGGCACAACAGGATTCTTAAATCAAAGATTAGCAAGATTTGTGCGGGAAGCAAGTTGAGTTGGGTGGATGCATTACCAATAGCACTATTATGCATGTGTACGTCTGTACAGGCTAAAACTGGCTCTCTCTGTATGAGATCGTAATGGTGAGGCCGGCAAATGTATGGTGCGCACCACAGCCAAAACGACTTAGTGAGGTAGAACATCCTGTTCTTAGTACTTATTGTGGCCTTTTAATGCAGAAATTGTGTTTGATTCATCAGCAGGTTGTAAAGACTGGTAGGGGGTGTCTGTACTTCTGCTCTCTATATGGTAGAAGAGAGGCACAGAAGACCCCAGCCAAGATTCTCTATTACGGTAGCAATGGACGAGCAATCAAGGCCTAGCTTCTCAGGAGGTGATGCAGGCTGGTTCTTAAGTACAGTGTAGTCCCCAAGCCCCCACAAAGGAATGTCCACACACTGTATTGGTTAGAACACAGTCTTTATATAATCAATATTCAAGGTTATGTACACTTATCATAATAACTCACTTTGTACTTAGGAAAATCAACAATGGCAAATATATACAGTTCTAAAGTGGTACCACCCTTTGTATTAGATCTCATGAAAAGTGCATCAACAATACTGTAATCATGTCACACAGATCAATAGAGTGAAACCAGCAATAGAGGGAAGAGAGGAAATAAGGTGGTTGAACAATAGGCAGAATACTGGCCCCTACCACTAGACACAGTTCTGTGTGGAGATCCCCCCACCTGGGCAACCTGTAAAATAAAGATATTGCACAAGCCCGGTCCATATATTGTTCTGCAAGTCTTATTCCCTCCTATAATGTTTTTACCCCCCCAATGTACCTGGTGGAGTCGAGTCCTTCGAAGAGGCGTCGACAGATCCTTCTTGAGCGACCCCCTTTCAAGTGGGAGTCACGGATCGTCGAGAGGCGTCGAGAAACGTCGAAGAACTCGGGGTTCGGCGACGGGGAATCGACGGCCCTTCTTGAATGCCTTCCCTTTCAAGCGGGAGACATGGGGCGTCGAACGTCCGTCGACAAACAGGGTAGAACGCGTCGATGAGGTGGCAGCTTCGTCCGAGCGGTGCTCGTCGGCGTCGGAGCGTCGGCGTCCTGCAAGGCAGAGGCGTGCGGGGCACCTCGGTGACAATAGTTCTGGACCGCAAAGATTGTGGAGACGGAGGCCCAGCAAGGGCGTCGAGTCGTTCGAGTCTTTGTGGTCTTCGGGTGGCGGGAAACCCACCGGCAGGTTTCTCCTCGGCGCGTTGGTCGTCCTCGACTTTCTCCGGCAGGATAAAGCGGTCGACAGTGCGGACGAGGGAGTCCTTCGATTCAAATGTTCTTAGGCAAGGAGCGGACGGCTGCGGTCGTCGGCGGCACGGCGTCAAGTGGTTCCCACGGCTGGGCAACACAACTTCGACGGGCCTCCAGCGGTTACACAAACCTGCGAACCCTGGTCGACGGCAATGGACTTCGACGGCGTCGATGTCCGGGTGCTTCACTTCGATCTCCTCGGCGGTCCCGTCTCGGGTCGGCAGCCTTTCGAGGGTCTGTCTTCCAGGGCGCTTCGGCGAAGATGGAGCGGTGCTCGATGGTCCCTTGGGAGCACGGGAAGAGGGCGCCTTACCAGGTCCTCTCTCGGGTCAGTCCTCGACGAATTCGGCAACCTTCAGATCTGTCGAAGCAAATGCAACAGCAAGTCTTCTTCTTCCAGCTGGACGTCGAGGATCAGCAATTCCAGTTACTCTTGAGTGGAGACTCAGCTTCTGAACGCTTCTGAACGTTCCTGAACGTTCCTGAACCTACTGAACAGTGGTGAGAGGTCCCCAGATATACTATTCTGTCTCTCATCCACACTGCTGGCCTACACTCAGCAGCCAATCATACAGAGGGGCATTCATGCAGTCAGTCAGCCAATCAGGCACACAGTGCATTCAGGCCACACTCCTCCCTTTCAGACACTCACAACAAGGAATGTGGATTGGGACAAGTATCCAGCCATTCAACACTACACACTGCATTCAGGCCAGTTTCGGGCAGGGCTGTCTCAGTCTTTGTCTCTCATGCCAGAAACCAGACAACCACAACAAGGAGTGTATATTGGTCACACACTCCATTCACCCAGGTCCCACCCACAGGAGGTACCCACAACATACAGTCACTGGGAAGGCTCCAGTCAGTCTAGCTGGGCCTTCACAACAACACCATATATGGAACTTCCACCCAACAGCCAGTCAGGGGGAAGGGACAGAGTCAGGGCTTCCCAGGACTTTGGGAAAACAAGGTAACAGGCAATAGAAAGCAAGAGGCCACAGGGGCCATCTTGTTTCCTATCAGGAATCAACTGATTCCAATGGCAGGGCCTGGGTATCCCAAAATGGAGGACACCCAGAGCACCTGTCAAATTCAGCATGGAGCTGCCACCAGCCCATACCCTGCTCTGTGGGCCACCCACAGGTGCCCAAAAACATACACTAGGGGCACAGGGTTGTACCCCTACCCATGGGTGCCATAAGGGTATCCCATGGGTCTGTTCACCAAACCAAAAGAGAGAGCTGCACTGCCAGGAGTCCCACATGGACTCCTGGGCAGAAAACATGACAGAACACACGATAAAAAGCAATAAGGGACAAGGATTCAGAGGCCCTGTCCCTCTGATGCATTTCCAGCATCACAGTCGCCCCCCCCAGACTGAGGTGGAGGGTGTCTAATCTCCCACGGGATAGACACCCTCATCCAGACGGTCAACATACCTTCTGGAAAGGCCATCTGCATTATCGTGACTCTTCCCTGGTCTGTGCTCTATGGTGAAGTCTAGCCCTTGCAGGCTAATGGACCACCTGAGCAATTTCGGATTCTCCCCCTTCATCTGCATAAGCCACTTCAGGGGCTTATGATCTGTTTGGACCTTGAAGGTAGACCCCGTAAGGTAGGGCCTAAAACGCCTAAGGCTCCAAACTATACTAAAACACTCCTTTTCAACAGTAGCCCACCTGAGTTCTCTACCCTTGAGTTGTCTACTGATGAATATGATAGGATGTTCTCTCCCCTTGTCATCTAACTGGGACAAGACTGTGATGCTGGAAATGCATCAGGGGGACAGGGCCCCTGATTCCTTGTCCTTTACTGCCTTTTATCGTGTGTTCTGTCATGTTTTCTGCCCAGGAGTCCATTTGGGACTCCTGGCAGTGCAGCTCTCTCTTTTGGTTTGGTGAACAGACCCATGGGATACCCTTATGGCACCCATGGGTAGGGGTACAACCCTGTGCCCCTAGTGTATTTTTTTGGGCACCTGTGGGTGGCCCACAGAGCAGGGTATGGGCTGGTGGCAGCTCCATGCTGAGTTTGACAGGTGCTCTGGGTGTCCTCCATTTTGGGATACCCAGGCCCTGCCATTGGAATCAGTTGATTCCTGGTAGGAAACAAGATGGCCCCTGTGGCCTCTTGCTTTCTATTGCCTGTTATCTTGTTTTTCCCAAAGTCCTGGGAAGCCCTGACTCTGTACCTTCCCCCTGACTGGCTGTTGGGTGGAAGTTCCATATATGGTGTTGTTGTGAAGGCCCAGCTAGACTGACTGGAGCCTTCCCAGTGACTGTATGTTATGGGTACCTCCTGTGGGTGGGACCTGGGTGAATGGAGTGTGTGACCAATATGCACTCCTTGTTGTGGTTGTCTGGTTTCTGGCATATGAGACAAAGACTGAGACAGCCCTGCCCGAAACTGGCCTGAATGCAGTGTGTAGTGTTGAATGGCTGGGTACTTGTCCCAATCCACATTCCTTGTTGTGAGTGTCTGAAAGGGAGGAGTGTGGCCTGAATGCACTGTGTGCCTGATTGGCTGACTGACTGCATGAATGCCCTTCTGTGTGATTGGCTGCTGTGTGTGTGCCAGCAGTGTGGATGAGAGACAGAATAGTATATCTGGGGACCTCTCACCATTGGAAATTGTTCAGGAACGTTCAAGCACGTTCAGAAGCGTTCAGAAGCTGAGTCTCCACTCAAGAGTAACTGGAACTGCTGATCCTCGACGTCCAGCTGGAAGAAGAAGACTTGCTGCTGCATTTGCTTCGACAGATCTGAAGGTTGCCGAATTCGTCGAGGACTGACCCGAGAGAGGACCTGGTAAGGCGCCCTCTTCCCGTGCTCCGAGGGATCATCGAGCACCGCTACATTTTCGCCGAAGCGCCCTGGAAGTCAGACCCTCGAAAGGCTGCCGACCCGAGACGGGACCGCCGAGGAGATCGAAGTGAAGCACCCGGACATCGACGCCGTCGAAGTCCATTGCCGTCGACCAGGGTTCGCAGGTTTGTGTAACCGCTGGAGGCCCGTCGAAGTTGTGTTGCCCAGCCGTGGGAACCACTTGACGCCGTGCCGCCGACGACCGGAGCCGTCCGCTCCTTTGCCTAAGAACATTCAATCGAAGGACTCCCTCGACCGCATCGTCGACCGCTTATCCTGCCGGAGAAAGTCGAGGACGACCAACGCGCCGAGGAGAAACCTGCTGGTGGGTTTCCCGCCACCCAACGACCTCAAAGACTCGGACGACCCGACGCCCTTGCTGGGCTTCCGTCTCTAAAATCTTTGCGGTCCAGAACTATTGTCATCGAGGTGACCCGCACACCTCCGCCTTGCAGGACGCCGACGCCCCGACGCCGACGAGCACCGCTCGGACGAAGCTGCCGCCTCTTCGACATCGTTCTACCTCGTTCGTCGACGGACGTTCGACGCCCCGTGCCTCCCGCTTGAAAGGGAAGGCATTCAAGAAGGGCCGTCGATTCCCCGTCGCCGAACCCCGAGTTCTTCGACGTTTCTCGACGCCTGTCGACGATCCGTGACTCCCGCTTGAAAGGGGGTCGCTCAAGGAGGATCCGTCGACGCCTCTTCGAAGGACTCGACTCCACCAGGTACATTGGGGGGGTAAAAACATTGTCGGAGAGAATAAGACTATTGAACAACATATGGACTGGGCTTGTGTTAGATCTCTTTCTTTTACAGGTTGCCCAGGTGGGGGGATCTCCACACAGAACGGTGTCTAGTGTTAGGGGCCAGTGTTTTGCCTATTGTTCAACCACCTTATTTTCTCCCTTCTCTCTATTGCTGGTTTCACTTATAGATCTGTGTGACATTTTTGTAGAAGCACTTTAATGAGGTCTAATGTTAGTGGTACCACTTTAGAATTGTAGATAGTTACCATTATTGATTTTCCTGAGCACAAGGTGCGTTATTGTGATAAGTGTACATAACCTTTGAATTAATTATATAAAGACTGTGTTTTCAGTAATACAGTGTGTGGACATTCCTTTGTGGGGGCTTGGGGAATACACTGTACTTAAGAACCAGCCTGCATCACCTCCTGAGAAGCTAGGCCTTGATTGCTCGTCCATTGCTACCATAATAGAGAATCTTGGCTGGGGTCTTCTGTGCCTCTCTTCTACCATATAGGGAGCAGAGGTACAGACACCCCCTACCGGTCTTTACAAAGACAGCTCCAATTCCGGTGTCGCAGGCATCTGTCTGGACGATAAAGGGTCGGCTGTAGTCAGGCGCACACAACACAGGTGCCCTACACAGACTTTCTTTCAAGCCATCAAAGGCCCTCTGACAGTCTTCGGTCCAATTAACCTTCCTAGGCTGTTTGGGTGAAGTTAGAGCTGTCAGGGGTGCAGCTATGGTTCCATAGTCTGCCATGAAATTGCGATAGTACCCAGTGAGGCCCAAAAAGGCTCTCACCTGGGTTTGAGTAGTGGGAGTCTCCCAGTTCTGTACATCCTGTACTTTACTGGAGAGAGGTTGGATTTGACCCCCTCCTACCTCATGACCAAGATAGGTAACTTTCCCCTGAGCTATCTGGCACTTGGTGGCCTTGATAGTGAGGTTAGCCCTTTTCAAGGCCTGCAACACCTTATCCAGATGTGTCAAATGCTCTTCCCAGGTGGAACTGTAGACGGCAATGTCGTCTAAGTAAGCCACACAAAAGGCTTCCAGCCCACTGAGCGCATGGTTGACCAATCTCTGGAAGGTGGCAGGGGCATTCTTCAACCCAAAAGGCATGACCCTAAACTGCTAGAGTCCCTCAGGTGTTGAGAAGGCCGTCTTTTCCTTGGCATGGTCCGTCAGAGCTATTTGCCAATAGCCTGAGGTAAGGTCAAAGGTGCTCACAAATTTGGCAGCACCTATGGTGTCCACGAGCTCATCAGCCCTGGGCAATGGGTGTGCGTCAGTTTTGGTGACGGCATTGACTCCTCGGTAGTCCACACAGAACCTCCAATCCTTGGTACCCGCCTGGGAACTTGCCTTGGGGACAAGGACCACTGGACTGGACCAGGGACTGGTTGAGGGTTCAATAACACCCAGATCCAACATCTTGGCGACCTCAGCCTGGATGTGGTTCTTGACGGTATCTGACATACGGTAGCACCTGCTTTTGACAGGCACACTGTCACCAGTGTCAATTTCATGCCTACACCACGGTGTAAGGCCTGGCGTCAGTGAAAACAGAGAGGCATACTGTTGGAGCAAAGCCCTGCAGGCCCTCTGTTGCTCTGTTGTCAAATCCGGAGAGAGATGTACTCCCTCCACTGAGCCATCCTGAGGGTCACTGTGCAGCAAATCAGGAAGGGGCTCACTCTCATCCTCTTCTTGCCCTGAAGCTAGCAAGAGACATGAGACTTCTGCTCGCCGGTGGAAAGGCTTGAGCCTGTTGACATGGAATACCTGAGGGGCTACCCCAGAGGCTCCCATGTCAACCAGATAATTGACTTTGCCCATCTTGGAGATGATCCTGAAGGGTCCAGTCCACTTGTCTGCCAAAGCTCTAGGCTTGGTAGGCTCCATCACAAGGATTTCCTGTCCCGGAGTCCAATCCACTTGCGAGGCTTTAAGGTCATGCCAGTACTTATTCAATTCCTGGCTGGCCTTGAGATTTGCTGTCGCCTGACCCATCATCTGTGTCATCCTCCGTTTGAGGCCTAACACATAGTCCCCCACTTGCTTGGCGGGACCGGGAGGGGTGGCTTCTAAGCCTTCTCGGATCAAGGCGAGGGGCCCCCTCACGGGATGTCCAAAGAGTAACTCAAAGGGGCTGAAACCAACACCCTCTTGGGGCACCTCTCTGTAAGCAAACAGCAGGCATGGCAGGAGGAGATCCCATTTCCTCCTTAGGGGTTCTTCCAAAGCCCCTAGCATGCCCTTGAGAGTTTTATTAAATCTCTCAACCAGACCATTGGTCTGGGGGTGGTAAGAGGTGGAGAACTTGTAGGTTACCCCGCACTCTTTCCACATGGTTTTCATGTAACTGGACATGAAGTTGGATCCTCTGTCAGAGACAACCTCCTTGGGGAATCCAACACGGGTGAAAATGCCCAGGAGAGCCCTGGCAACCACCTTGGCAGTAACGGTCCGAAGGGGTATTGCCTCAGGGTACCTGGTGGCATGATCTACCAAGACCAGGATGAACCGATGTCCACCAGAAGTGGGAGGGTCAAGGGGACCGACGATGTCGATGCCCACCCTCTCAAATGGTGTGCCAACCACTGGCAATGGCTGCAGTGGGGCAATGACCTTGCCTCCAGTCTTGCCAGACAACTGACAAGTTGTGCAGGTCCTGCAGTGGGACTCCACCTCTACTCCCATCCGTGGCCAGTAGAAATGGCCAGAGAGCCTCTGCTTAGTCTTCTTGGTCCCAAGATGACCAGCCAAGGGCACCTCATGCGCCAACTGCAGTAGGAAGGGCCTGTAAACCTGGGGTACCACCAACCTCTTGGGGGCACCAGGTTCAGGCTTAGTGGGCTCACTAACAAGGAGCTCACCCTCCCAATAAATCCGGAATGTCCTAGGCACCTCTCCTTGTGCCTGGGCCAGGGCCTGTTTCCTCAGTCCCTCGAGAGAGTGGCACTCTCTCTGTCCCTTACAGAAGTCCGCCCGGGAGGGTCCCCCTTCAGCTAACAAGCATTGAAGGTCGGGATTATCCTCCGGGTTGAGAACCTCTCCCACAGGAGAGTCTTCTGTCTCTTCTCCCAAAGGAGTTGAGTTTGGGTTTTCCACTGGACCCAGCCCGTCCGGAGCATGGATCCCGATGGGTGCTGTCGGAACAGCAGGAAGAGAAGGTGTTCCCTCCACAGAGGTGGCCTTCTTGGTCTTCCTTCTTCTTGCCTAAGGCCTTGCCTTTGGCTCGGGTACCTGACCCACAGCCAGACCCGGTGTCACCTGTGACCTAGTGACTGCAGCAGCAGTCATGGGAAGACCATCCGAGATCAACCCTACCTCTACTAGATCATTTCCTAACAGAATGTTAGCAGGGACATTGTCCTGAACCAGGACAGGAAGCTTTGCTGTCTTGTCTCCAATCATGAGTGTGACTAAGGCTACAGGCGATAATTTGGGAGGCCCACCAGCTAACCTGGTGGTTCTCAGAGGAGCACCTACATAGTCCTCTGGCTTGAGCAGGGTCCTGTCCACCACTGTCATGCTTGCCCCAGTGTCTCTCAAACCAGTAGAAGGCTGGCCATTCAAGAGGACACTTCTCAAAAATCTACGGGTGTTCTGTGGGATAGTCGCCAGTACTTCTGCATACTGGTCCCAGGCCCCAAGGGACACTAAGGAAATCTCTACCGGAGCACCAAATGTGATCCCGGTAGAGGAGGGGAGGACAGTGGCCTCCACCTCAGACACGGGGTAAGGGTAGGTCAGGCTGACAGCCTGTACTCCAAGTGCCTTACCTTTACACTTGGAGTCACCCCTTTTGTGATCCAGAGCCCCACAGTCCCAACAAGCGCCAGGAGTGCGGGGTACGGTACTGGAACCACTGGGAGCCTGCTTTGCAGCAGGTGGACCACTACTCTTATTCCCACCCACAGATGACTTATCCCCACTAGATTTATGGGTTTTAGGAGAGGAAGGTTTTGGTTTACCCGACTGTGAATGCTTCTGGGACTCCTCAGCCTTCTGAGAGGCCCCCTTTTCTTTGTCCTTTTCCTTCCCACTGGAGTCCTTAGGGGACACCCGGTGGGAGACCCACTTGTCAGCCAGCCTAGCCAGCTTAAAGGGGTCCAAAATGTTCTGGTCAGCCACATACTGACGGAGCTCTGGTGAACAGGCTTCTGAAAAATGCTCAAAAAACAAGAGGTGGGACAATTCAACAAAAGTCTTAACCTTGTACCCATCGATTCACCCCATCATGTTCATGTGCGCAGCACTCACCCAGACAACCCAAGACACATTGTCTCTTTTCTTAAAATCCCTGAACCTTCTAAGGTATTGGGTAGGTGTCTTGCCAAACTTGGCAATCAAAGCAGACTTCATACACTCATACTGACCCCTTTCTTCCACACTCAGCTTCAGAATACAGTCATATCCAGTTTGAGGCACTCTGCTTAACAAACACTTAGCCCAATCTCTTTTATCAACATCATGAATCGCACAAGCCATTTCAAACGCTTCAATCCATTGGAGGATATCTGAACCCTCCACAAATACACCAACCAAATCTTTCATAAACTTGGTGGCTGGGGACCTGACACTCTCACTGGTTTTAGCTGAAGTCTCCACTCTAGCTTTTTCTAGCTGGATCCTCTGACATTCAGTGTCCTGGCTCTTGAGTTCAAGATCCCTATTATTGAGCTCCACTTGTTGAGCCAACTCCTCTTTCTTAAGCTCAGCATCTATTTCCAACTTGCGGTATTCAAAGGCCAATTTCATCCTTAATAACTCAAGCTCCAAGGAATTGCTGGGGTTTGGAACAGAGGCAGCAGGAATGGCGGCATTCCCAGAAACAGATTCAGTAAAAACCCCAGGGGCAGAGTCCTCATTGGTTGCATTCCCCCCCTCATCAAGAGTTTCACTATCAGTCTGGTAGTCCACCAGGTCAGCTATCAGCTCAGCCCTAGACTTATCCACAAAGTCTAACTCCCTGGCTTCACAAGCACTCTGGAGAGCCTCCAAGCTCATCCGAGTCAATTTGCCATTTGCAATAGACTCCATTGTTTGTAATGCAGTTATCTTGTACACAACTAAACCTTAATTTAATAAAGTGCAGATATTTTGTAAGTGGCACGGTTATACACTGATTCTTAAAACCATAAGCATCCCACCGCTGCCACCAGCTGTAAAGACTGGTAGGGGGTGTCTGTACTTCTGCTCTCTATATGGTAGAAGAGAGGCACAGAAGACCCCAGCCAAGATTCTCTATTACGGTAGCAATGGACGAGCAATCAAGGCCTAGCTTCTCAGGAGGTGATGCAGGCTGGTTCTTAAGTACAGTGTAGTCCCCAAGCCCCCACAAAGGAATGTCCACACACTGTATTGGTTAGAACACAGTCTTTATATAATCAATATTCAAGGTTATGTACACTTATCATAATAACTCACTTTGTACTTAGGAAAATCAACAATGGCAAATATATACAGTTCTAAAGTGGTACCACCCTTTGTATTAGATCTCATGAAAAGTGCATCAACAATACTGTAATCATGTCACACAGATCAATAGAGTGAAACCAGCAATAGAGGGAAGAGAGGAAATAAGGTGGTTGAACAATAGGCAGAATACTGGCCCCTACCACTAGACACAGTTCTGTGTGGAGATCCCCCCACCTGGGCAACCTGTAAAATAAAGATATTGCACAAGCCCAGTCCATATATTGTTCTGCAAGTCTTATTCCCTCCTATAATGTTTTTACCCCCCAATGTACCTGGTGGAGTCGAGTCCTTCGAAGAGGCGTCGACAGATCCTTCTTGAGCGACCCCCTTTCAAGCGGGAGTCACGGATCGTCGAGAGGCGTCGAGAAACGTCGAAGAAATCGGGGTTCGGCGACGGGGAATCGACGGCCCTTCTTGAATGCCTTCCCTTTCAAGCGGGAGACACGGGGCGTCGAACGTCCGTCGACAAACAGGGTAGAACGCGTCGATGAGGCGGCAGCTTCGTCCGAGCGGTGCTCGTCGGCGTCGGAGCGTCGGCGTCCTGCAAGGCAGAGGCGTGCGGGGCACCTCGGTGACAATAGTTCTGGACCGCAAAGATTGTGGAGACGGAGGCCCAGCAAGGGCGTCGAGTCGTTCGAGTCTTTGTGGTCTTTGGGTGGCGGGAAACCCACCTGCAGGTTTCTCCTCGGCGCGTTGGTCGTCCTCGACTTTCTCCGGCAGGATAAAGCGGTCGACGGTGCGGACGAGGGAGTCCTTCGATTCAAATGTTCTTAGGCAAGGAGCGGACGGCTCCGGTCGTCGGCGGCACGGCGTCAAGTGGTTCCCACGGCTGGGCAACACAACTTCGACGGGCCTCCAGCGGTTACACAAACCTGCGAACCCTGGTCGACGGCAATGGACTTCGACGGCGTCGATGTCCGGGTGCTTCACTTCGATCTCCTCGGCGGTCCCGTCTCGGGTCGGCAGCCTTTCGAGGGTCTGTCTTCCAGGGCGCTTTGGCGAAGATGGAGCGGTGCTCGATGGTCCCTCGGAGCACGGGAAGAGGGCGCCTTACCAGGTCCTCTCTCGGGTCAGTCCTCGACGAATTCGGCAACCTTCAGATCTGTCGAAGCAAATGCAACAGCAAGTCTTCTTCTTCCAGCTGGACGTCGAGGATCAGCAATTCCAGTTACTCTTGAGTGGAGACTCAGCTTCTGAATGCTTCTGAACGTTCCTGAACGTTCCTGAACCTACTGAACAGTGGTGAGAGGTCCCCAGATATACTATTCTGTCTCTCATCCACACTGCTGGCCTACACTCAGCAGCCAATCATACAGAGGGGCATTCATGCAGTCAGTCAGCCAATCAGGCACACAGTGCATTCAGGCCACATTCCTCCCTTTCAGACACTCACAACAAGGAATGTGGATTGGGACAAGTATCCAGCCATTCAACACTACACACTGCATTCAGGCCAGTTTCGGGCAGGGCTGTCTCAGTCTTTGTCTCTCATGCCAGAAACCAGACAACCACAACAAGGAGTGTATATTGGTCACACACTCCATTCACCCAGGTCCCACCCACAGGAGGTACCCACAACATACAGTCACTGGGAAGGCTCCAGTCAGTCTAGCTGGGCCTTCACAACAACACCATATATGGAACTTCCACCCAACAGCCAGTCAGGGGGAAGGGACAGAGTCAGGGCTTCCCAGGACTTTGGGAAAACAAGGTAACAGGCAATAGAAAGCAAGAGGCCACAGGGGCCATCTTGTTTCCTATCAGGAATCAACTGATTCCAATGGCAGGGCCTGGGTATCCCAAAATGGAGGACACCCAGAGCACCTGTCAAATTCAGCATGGAGCTGCCACCAGCCCATACCCTGCTCTGTGGGCCACCCACAGGTGCCCAAAAACATACACTAGGGGCACAGGGTTGTACCCCTACCCATGGGTGCCATAAGGGTATCCCATGGGTCTGTTCACCAAACCAAAAGAGAGAGCCGCACTGCCAGGAGTCCCACATGGACTCCTGGGCAGAAAACATGACAGAACACACGATAAAAAGCAGTAGGGGACAAAGATTCAGAGGCCCTGTCCCTCTGATGCATTTCCAGCATCACACAGGTGCAGGAGGCATTACCAGTGAGATACACCGGTCCGGGGCACGCGCTGGAGCCAGGAGACTGGGTGCTGCTAAATAATTTTGAAAGAAAGTCATTGTTAGCACCCAGGTGGCGCAGGCCCTATCAAGTACTCTTGGCAATGCAGACGGCAATACGGGTGGATGGAAGGAAGTCGTGGATCCATGCCACCCATGCCAAAAAGATTCCAACTTCACTGAAAGACTTGCCTGACCCAGATGACCGGAAAGAGACAGCGGTCCCAGAAACGGAAGAAACTGTTGCCAGTAAGCAGCCACCAAATCTGCCAAAACGAGAAGTGAAACTCAAAACAAAGCCTGAGACGATTGCCAAAGAGGGGGAAGGGCAAAGAGTGCCCCAACGTTGCCCAGCAGAATCAACATCACTACTGGCCGACACAAAATCTGCCTTGCAAATACCAGCAGAAACAAATTGTGTACCCCTTTGGCGCCCACCAGCACTTGCCAGCACGCCAAAGAACGGATCTGCATCATTGGCGCGGCGCACACAGCACCTGCAGTAGGGCCACAGGCTGACTTTGAGCCTGAATCTGGAAGTGCACCGGCACTGTTCACGGATCACACGATACCAGGAGTAAGGCGATACAACTTGCGGCCTCGAAAGACAAAGTGATCCGCAGTTCTTTTTGGTGTTTATGTCAACCTCTGGTTCAGCTCGTGGACGGAGAAGGAACTAGAGGTGTAGAGGAGAGAAGCGTGAGAATTGTGCAAGTCGGACAATTCAAGACTTGCGGCTCCTCGGTGCGATCATAAAAGTACATGTGTCAGGAACCAGAGCGGAAAAGCTGGGCGCACATGGTACTAAGGCAATAAGATAACTGATCAAAGGTCCTCTGAGCAGTATGAGAAAGGAGAAGTGATCTTGCCTAAAAACGAATAAACAAATCCATGCTATTAAGGACTGGCAGAACTGAACTGTGACAATTCCGTTGAACTTATTGACATCAGAACAAGCGCGGCGAAGAGAGATATCCATAACGAACTGTGATAATGAAGAAGAAGGACGACGAGAAACATGCCGGGACCGGTTCCAGCCTCCTCCTGCACCACCACTGCTGAAAATGAGTTAATTATAAAGACTGTAAGCTTAAGGAAAATGCATGGTAAAACGAGTTGTATGCTGGCCCTGACAATAATAATGTGCTTTATGAGCGTGATAGCACCAATATTGACAGCCCTAATATTATGGTATGTGGAAGCGATACACCCATTAGAAATGTTTTTACCAATAGTTAACGCATCCACTACTGAAAGCCCGGTTCAGGTGATTACTTATACCCTCTCCCCAATGGAAGAACGACACAGGGAAGGTTTCGGGAATAATACGTTGTTATTAATCATGAACATGACACATGCAATTCTGAAGAAAACAAATTGCTGGGTATGTGCCCATTTACCACAGCATGCTGGGAAAGGAATAGGGTGGTATGTACAGCCATTACCATTAAGTTCTGCATGTAGTGCATCTTTAGGTGCAATATTCTATGGGAAATGGAATGAGAGTAGTAAGGGTCAATAAGACAGAACCAACATGAATGAGTTTGAGGAGATAATAATGAAGCCTGTGGGTTGTTCCATTTTCCATAAAGCACAAGTAATAGCCCCAGAGCCCACGAGGAAAAGTACATGAAAGATAACACAACAAAATAGACAAGACAGATTGTCCCTACCAGAAAAGACATCTGTAATGACGTTTCGTGTAAGAACAGAAGGGGACAAAGATGCAATCCCCCCATTTTACACTGTGAATTATAGCCCAAGAACTGTCCCTTTTTGTCTAAAAAGAAAGGCTCTTTTTCAGTCGGAACATATACTGGATGCATGAATACAGTGGTATTAAAATGGGAAATAGAACCAGAATATGTAGGTGATCCAGTTTATTTTATATGTGGAGAGAAAGCAAATCCTTGGTTGCCCAGAAACTGGGGAGGTACATGTTACCTAGGTCTACTGTTCCCAGGAGTATTCCTCTTAGAAACAGCAGACATGGCCAGACTATCCAGAACTAGAGTCAAAAGGACTGACAAGGGTGTTTTGATAGCAACTGATGTAGCAAAATCAATCATTCCATTCTTAGGGCAGATAGTGAACTCCTATAATATAAGGCAGCTGTTCAGAATACTAAAAAATACCATAAACACAACAACAGATATACTATTTAACATGCCGCTGGAAGAAAGAGGAATCAGGTTAATGACGCTGCAAAATAGAATGGCTCTCGATGTGATCCTGGTTGATCGTGGGGGAATTTGCAAAATAGTGGGATCAGCGTGTTGCGTTTATGTCGATGACTATTCCCCTACGATCTTTCTAGCGATAAAGAAAATGCATGTCCTAAGCTCTGAACTGCCTACTGAAGAAGGGGGCTGGGGAATAGGATCTTGGTTTTGGGGAATACTATGTTCTTGGGGATGGAAGTTGATTTCAATATTAGTAGTGGTGTTTGGAATATTCCTAACGTGCTGTTGTTGCATACATTGCCTACCAATAGTCTGCGCTGAGGTAACTGAGGGATGTACGGAAGGATGTATGCATTTGATGAAGAAGAAAAAACAACCTCATGGTCGAGCTGACCAAGACCCAAATGAAATGAAAACAGTAAAAGAGTTGATGGCAATAGATATTGATGAAGACGATGATGTTTACGACAGCATGACAAATTCAGACATAAGTACTTTGGACTCATCATCACTAGAGGAGGTTTCAATAAATAGATGAGACGTTTGGCATACGGCCAAAGGAGGGTTTGTCAGTCTAGAAAAATGGATACCTCTACTTTGTGACCACAAACGTATTTTGGTGGCCGTGGGCCAACCGTCTCATGCACGATATGACAAAATATAGGTTTTTCGAGTTTGCCGAAGAACGGCCATTTTGATGTAACAAGAATCGCCATTTTGTTTTCTAACCATTGCTCATTGCTTTCTGTTCCTATTGCTTTGCAGTATATTTTCTGCTTACACTGCTCGACTGTAAAACATTGTTGTCTGCACGTAAAAAGGACAAGCCCGCAGGGCCGTGAAGATAACAAGAGTTCATTGAAACGCAACGTAGGCAGCGCCAGGAAGAATGCCCGGCTCCCTCCCGAATGTAGCCTTGAAGCTGAGCGCCAGGGCATTTAATCATTTCGCAGCTGCCAGCCAGTCTAATTATGTGGTAGAATATGTTAGACTAATACAGCTAAAGGCTTGAATTATGCTTTTCTTACAGCCCCCCGTTGCTGAGCCCCGTTAGAGCCTGTCGGCTCCCAGGACACGAATAGCACCTAATAGATAGCAAGGTCTGGAATGCAACTCTTCCCCCCCGTATGTAGCTCGCTTCCAAGAACAGAAGCGCTGTGTTCCATTCAACAAATGAAAGATGCCTCTGCACTCACAAATTGCAAATTGTTACTAGAATAGATGTTTGAAGGTGTCATAGTTGTCGGAGATGTCCATCATCACACCAAGTTCAAAAAACCCAATAAAAGGGGGGTGTTAAACATGTCATAGCTGATTGTTTGATATGCATTTTGTATATATGTAACAGATGTACGTAATTCACTCTCTTGCATCCCTCGAGGTCTAGAGATACACGTCGTGGGGCGTAAGACCGAGTTGGCCAACTGAGACTTTTGCTTTCCAATAAACCCTAGCTTTGGGAATACAACCTTGTGTCTGGCATATCTATTGTGTGTGGTGACTCGCCTTGTTTCCATAGTCGTTAGGGACCCCTAGGGGCCCCTTTCATTTCGATGGGTGTGCCGATCGAAATGTGCGGAAAATGCGTTTTTCTTCCCACATTTCGGACTTTGCGGGGGTGTCTGGGTAATAAATTCTGGGGCGATGTGCGCAAATCATACCTCTGCGGATTCCCACGGGTATCCTCTTTTCGGAAATGCATTCGGTTCCCTGTTTTCCTCGGTGGCTTGGACACCCGAGGCCCATATCTGTATGTTGTGCCGGTCGGAAGAGCGTCTGACATTCCGGTCTGAAAACAAATTGGGGTTACTTGTGTTTTAGGCTTTCCCCTTAGCGGCCAGGTAGGTGCACCCACACATGTGAGGTACCGTATTCATCGGGACACGTGTGGGAATGCGGGACGGTAGGCCATGTGTTGTTGGGGGCGTGTTTCGATGGGTGCGCCGAGCAAAATGTGCGGAAAATGCGTTTTTTTCCCCCACATTTCGGACTTTGGGGGGGGTGTCTGGGTAATAAATTCTGGGGTGATGTGCGCAAATCATACCTCTGCGGATTCCCATGGGTGTCCTCTTTTCGGAAGTGCATGGGGTTCCCTGTTTTCCTTGGTGGCTTGGACACCTGAGGCCCATATCTGTATGTTGTGCCGGTCGGCAGAGCGTCTGACATTCCGGTCTGAAAACAGACTTGGGGTTACTTGTGTTTTAGGCTTTGCCCTTGGCGGCCAGGTAGGTGCACCCAGACATGTGAGGTATTGTTTTCATCGGGACACCAGTGGGAACGCGGGAAGGTAGGCCATGTGTTGTTGGGGGCGTGTTTCGATGGGTGCGCTGAGCGAAATGTGTGGAAAATGCATTTTTTTCCTCACATTTCGGACTTTGCGGGAGTGTCTGGGTAATACATTCTGGGGCGATGTGCGCAAATCATACCTCTGCGGATTCCCATGGGTGTCCCCTTTTTGGAAATGCATGGGGTCCCCTGTTTTCCTTGGTGGCTTGGACACCCGAGGCCCATATCTGTATGTTGTGCTGGTCGGCTGAGCGTCTGACATTCCGGCCTGAAAACAGACTTGGGGTTACTTGTGTTTTAGGCTTTCCCCTTGGCGGCCAGGTAGGTGCACCCACACATGTGAGGTACCGTTTTCATCGGGACACCTGTGGGAACGCGGGACAGTAGGCCATGTGTTGTTGGGGGAGTGTTTCGATGGGTGCGCTGAGTGAAATGTGCAGAAAATGCATTTTTTTCTCCACATTTCGGACTTTGCAAGGGTGTCTGGGTAATAAATTCTGGGGCGATGTGCGCATATCATACCTCTGCGGATTCCCACTTGTGTCCTTTTTTCGGAAATGAATGGGGTTCCCTGTTTTCCTTGGTGGCTTGGACACCCGAGGCCCATATCTGTATATTGTGCTGGTCGGCATAGTGTTTCACATTCCGTTCTGAAAACAGACTTGTGTTACTTGTGTTTTAGGCTTTCCCCTTGGCGGCCAGGTAGGTGCACCCACGCATATGAGGTACCGTTTTCATCGGGACACCTGTAGGAATGCGGGACAGTAGGCCATGTGTTGTTGGGGGCGTGTTTCGATGGGTGCGCCGAGTAAAATGTGCGGAAAATGCATTTTTTTTCCCACATTTTGGATTTTGCAGAGGTGTCTGGGTAATACATTCTGGGGCGATGTGCGCAAATCATACCTCTGCGGATTACCACGGGTGTCCCCTTTTTGGAAATGCATGGGGTCCCCTGTTTTCCTTGGTGGCTTGGACACCCGAGGCCCATATCTGTATGTTGTGCTGGTCGGCAGAGCGTCTGACATTCCGGCCTGAAAACAGACTTGGGGTTACTTGTGTTTTAGGCTTTCCCCTTGGCGGCCAGGTAGGTGCACCCACACATGTGAGGTACCGTTTTCATCGGGACACCTGTGGGAACGCGGGACAGTAGGCCATGTGTTGTTGGGGGAGTGTTTCGATGGGTGCGCTGAGCGAAATGTGCGGAAAATGTGTTTTTTCCCCACATTTCAGACTTTGCGGGGGTGTCTGGGTAATAAATTCTGGAGCGATGTGCGCAAATCATACCTCTGCGGATTCCCACGGGTGTCTTCTTTTCAGAAACGCATGGGGTTCCCTGTTTTCCTTGGTGGCTTGGACTCCCGAGGCCCATATCTGTATGTTGTGTCGGTCGGCAGAGCGTCTGACATTCCGGTCTGAAAACAGACTTGGGGTTACTTGTGTTTTAGGCTTTCCCCTTGGCGGCCAGGTAGGTGCACCAACTCATGTGAGGTACCGTTTTCATCGGGACACCTGTGGGAACGCAGGACAGTAGGCCATGTGTTGTTGGGGGCGTGTTTCGATGGGTGCGCCGAGCGACATGTCCAGAAAATGTGTTTTTTTCCCCACATTTTGGAATTTGCGGGGGTGTCTGCGTAATATATTCTGGGGCTATGTGCGCAAATCATACCTCTGCGGATTCCCATATGTGTCCTCTTTTCGGCAATGCATAGGGTTCCCTGTTTTCCTTAGTGGCTTGGACACCCAAGGCCGATATCTGTATGTTGTGCGGTCGGCAGAGCGTCTGACATTCCGGTCTGAAAATAGACTTGGGGTTACTTGTGTTTTATGCTTTCCCCTTGGCAGCCAGGTAGGTGCACCCACACATGTGAGGTACCGTTTTCATCGGGACATCTCTGGGAACGCGAGACGGTAGGCCATGTGTTGTTGGGGGTGTGTTGATGGGTGCGCCGAGCGAAATTTGCGGAAAATGCGTTTTTCGCCCCACATTTCGGACTTTGCGGGGGTGTCTGGGTAATATATTCTGGGGCGATGTGCACAAATCATACCTCTGTGGATTCCCACTTGTGTCCTCTTTTCGGAAATGAATGGGGTTCCCTGTTTTCCTTGGTGGCTTGGACACCCGAGGCCCATATCTGTATGTTGTGCCGGTCGGCAGAGCGTCTGACATTCTTTTCTGAAAACAGACTTGGTGTTACTTGTGTTTAAGGCTTTCCCCTTGGCGGCCAGGTAGGTGCACCCACACATGTAAGGTACCATTTTCATTGGGACACCTGTGGGAATGCGGGACGGTAGGCCATGTGTTCTTGGGGGCGTGTTTCGATGGGTGTGCCGAGCGAAATGTGCGGAAAATGTGTTTTTTTCCCCACATTTCGGACTTTGCGGGGGGGTCTGGGTAATAAATTCTGGGGCGATGTGCGCAAATCATTCCTCTGCGAATTCCGACAGGTGTCCTCTTTTCGGAAATTCATGGGGTTCCCTGTTTTCCTTGGTGGCCCGGACACCCGAGGCCCATATCTGTATGATGTGCCGGTCGGCACAGCGTCTGACATTCCGGTCTGAAAACAGACTTAGGGTTACTTGTGTTTTAGGCTTTCCCCTTGGCGGCAAGGTAGGTGCACCCACACATATTAGGTACCGTTTTCATCGGAACACCTGTGGGAGCACGGGACAGTAGGCCATGTGTTGTTGTGGGCGTGTTTCGATGAGTGCGCCGAGCAAAATATGCGGAAAATGCGTTTTTTTCTCCACATTTCGGATTTGCAGGGGTGTCTGGGTAATAAATTCTGGAGCGATGTGCGCAAATCATACCTCTGAGGATTCCCACGGGTGTCCTCTTTTCGGAAATGCATGGGGTTCCCTGTTTTCCTTGGTGGCTTGGACACCCAAGGCCCATATCTGTATGCTGTGCCGGTCGGCAGAGTGTTTGACATTCCATTCTGAAAACAGAATTGGGGTTACTTGTGTTTTAGGCTTTCCCCTTGGCGGCCAGGTAGGTGCACCCACACATGTGAGGTACCGTTTTCATCGGGACACCTGTGGGAATGCGGGACGGTAGGCCATGTGTTCTTGGGGGCGTGTTTCGATGGGTGTGCCAAGCGAAATGTGCGGAAAATGTGTTTTTTTCCCCACATTTCGGACTTTGCGGGGGGGTCTGGGTAATACATTCTGGGGCGATGTGCGCAAATCATTCCTCTGCAAATTCCGACAGGTGTCCTCTTTTCGGAAATTCATGGGGTTCCCTGTTTTCCTTGGTGGCCCGGACACCCGAGGCCCATATCTGTATGTTGTGCCGGTCGGCAGAGTGTTTGACATTCCATTCTGAAAACAGAATTGGGGTTACTTGTGTTTTAGGCTTTCCCCTTGGCGGCCAGGTAGGTGCACCCACACATGTGAGGTACCGTTTTCATCGGGACACCTGTGGGAATGCGGGACGGTAGGCCATGTGTTCTTGGGGGCGTGTTTCGATGGGTGTGCCGAGCGAAATGTGCGGAAAATGTGTTTTTTTCCCCACATTTCGGACTTTGCGGGGGGGTCTGGGTAATAAATTCTGGGGCGATGTGCGCAAATCATTCCTCTGCGAATTCCGACAGGTGTCCTCTTTTCGGAAATTCATGGGGTTCCCTGTTTTCCTTGGTGGCCCGGACACCCGAGGCCCATATCTGTATGATGTGCCGGTCGGCACAGCGTCTGACATTCCGGTCTGAAAACAGACTTAGGGTTACTTGTGTTTTAGGCTTTCCCCTTGGCGGCAAGGTAGGTGCACCCACACATATTAGGTACCGTTTTCATCGGAACACCTGTGGGAACACGGGACAGTAGGCCATGTGTTGTTGTGGGCGTGTTTCGATGAGTGCGCCGAGCAAAATGTGCGGAAAATGCGTTTTTTTCTCCACATTTCGGATTTGCAGGGGTGTCTGGGTAATAAATTCTGGAGCGATGTGCGCAAATCATACCTCTGAGGATTCCCACGGGTGTCCTCTTTTCGGAAATGCATGGGGTTCCCTGTTTTCCTTGGTGGCTTGGACACCCGAGGCCCATATCTGTATGTTGTGCTGGTCGGCATAGTGTTTCACATTCCGTTCTGAAAACAGACTTGTGTTACTTGTGTTTTAGGCTTTCCCCTTGGCGGCCAGGTAGGTGCACCCACGCATATGAGGTACCGTTTTCATCGGGACACCTGTAGGAATGCGGGACAGTAGGCCATGTGTTGTTGGGGGCGTGTTTCGATGGGTGCGCCGAGTAAAATGTGCGGAAAATGCATTTTTTTTCCCACATTTTGGATTTTGCAGAGGTGTCTGGGTAATACATTCTGGGGCGATGTGCGCAAATCATACCTCTGCGGATTCCCATGTGTGTCCTCTTTTCGGCAATGCATAGGGTTCCCTGTTTTCCTTAGTGGCTTGGACACCCAAGGCCGATATCTGTATGTTGTGCGGTTGGCAGAGCGTCTGACATTCCGGTCTGAAAATAGACTTGGGGTTACTTGTGTTTTAGGCTTTCCCCTTGGCGGCCAAGTACGTGCACCCACACATGTGAGGTACCGTTTTCATCGGGACACCTGTAGGAACGAGGGACAGTAGGCGATGTGTTGTTGGGGGGTGTGTTTCGATGGGTGCGCTGAGCAAAATGTGCAGAAAATGCGTTTTTTTCCCACATTTACGACTTTGCGGGGGTGTCTGGGTAATAAATTCTCGGCCGATGTGCGCAAATCATACCTCTGAGGATTCCCACGGGTGTCCTCTTTTCGGAAATGCATTGGATTCCCTGTTTTCCTTGGTGGCTTGATCACCGGAGGCCCATATCTGTATGTTGTGCCGGTCGGCAGAGCGTCTGACATTCTGGTCTGAAAACAGACTTGGTGTTACTTGTGTTTAAGGCTTTCCCCTTGCCGGCCAGGTAGGTGCACCCACAGATTTGAGGTACCATTTTCATTGGGACACCTGTGGGAATGCGGGACGGTAGGCCATGTGTTGTTTGGGGCATGTTTCAATCGGTGCGCCGAGCGAAATGTGCGGAAAATGCATTTTTTTCCCCACATTTCTGACTTTGCGGGGGTGTCTAGGTAATACATTCTGGGGCGATGTGCGCAAATTATACCTCTGCGGATTCCCACGGGTGTCCTCTTTTCAGAAATGCATGGGGTTCCCTGTTTTCCTTGGTGGCTTGGACACCCGAGGCCCATATCTGTATGTTGTGTCGGTCGGCAGAGCGTCTGACATTCTGGTCTGAAAACAGACTTGGGGTTACTTGTGTTTTAGGCTTTCCCCTTGGTGGCCAGGTAGATGCACCCACACATGTGAGGTACCATTTTCATTGGGACACCTGTGGGTATGCGGGACGGTAGGCCATGTGTTGTTGGGGGCGTGTTTCGATGGGTGTGCCGAGCGAAATGTGCGGAAAATGCGTTTTTTTCCCCACATTTCGGACTTTGCTCGGGTGTCTGGGTAATAAATTCTGGGGCGATGTGCGCAAATCATTCCTCTGCGAATTCCGACGGGTGTCCTCTTTTTGGAAATGCATGGGGTTCCCTGTTTTCCTTGGTGGCCCGGACACCTGAGGCCCATATCTGTATATTGTGCCAGTCGGCAGAGCGTCTGACATTCCGGTCTGAAAACAGACTTAGGGTTACTTGTGTTTTAGGCTTTCCCCTTGGCGGCAAGGTAGGTGCACTCACACATATTAGGTACCGTTTTCATCGGAACACCTGTGGGAACACGGGACAGTAGGCCATGTGTTGTTGGGGCGTGTTTCGATGGGTGCGCCGAGCAAAATGTGCGGAAAATGCGTTTTTTTCTCCACATTTCGGATTTGCAGAGGTGTCTGGGTAATAAATTCTGGGGCGATGTGCGCAAATCATACCTCTGAGGATTCCCACGGGTGTCCTCTTTTCGGAAATGCATGGGGTTCCCTGTTTTCCTTGGTGGCTTGGACACCCGAGGCCCATATCTGTATGCTGTGCCGGTCGGCAGAGCATCTGACATTCCGGTCTGAAAACAGACTTGGGGTTACTTGTGTGTTAGGCTTTCCCCTTGGCGGCCAGGTAGGTGTACCCACACATGTGAGGTACCGTTTTCATCGGGACACCTGTGGGAACGCGGGACAGTAGGCCATGTGTTGTTGGGGGCGTGTTTCGATGGGTGCGCCGAGAAAATTGTGCAGAAAATGCATTTCTTTCCCACATTTCGGACTTTGCTGGGGTGTCCGGGTAATACATTCTGGGGCGATGTGCATAAATCATACCTCTGCGGATTCCCATGGGTGTCCTCTTTTCGGAAATGCATGGGGTTCCCTGTTTTCCTTGGTGGCTTGGACAATCGAGGCCCATATCTGTATGTTGTGCCGGTCGGCAGAGTGTTTGACATTCCGTTCTGAAAACAGACTTGGGGTTACTTGTGTTTTAGGCTTTCCCCTTGGCAGCCAGGTAGGTGCACCCACACATGTGAGGTACCGGTTTCATCGGGACACCTGTAGGAACGCGGGACAGTAGGCCATGTGTTGTTGGGGGCATGTTTCAATGGGTGCGCCGAGTAAAATGTGCGGAAAATGCATTTTATTTCCCACATTTCAGATTTTGCAGAGGTGTCTGGGTAATAAATTCTGGGGCGATGTGCGCAAATCATACCTCTGCGGATTCCCACGGGTGTCCGATTTTCGGAAATGCATGGGGTTCCCTGTTTTCCTTGGTGGCTTGGACACCGGAAGCCCATATCTGTATGTTGTGCCGGTCGGCAGAGCGTCTGACATTCCAAGTCTGAAAACAGACTTGGGTTTACTTGCGTTTTAGGCTTTCCCCTTGCCGGCCAGGTAGGTGCACCCACACATGTGAGGTACCGTTTTCATCGGTACACCTTTGGGAACGCGGGACGGTAGGCCATGTGTTGTTGGGGGTGTGTTTCGATGGGTGCGCCGAGTGAAATGTGCGGAAAATGTGTTTTTCCCCCACATTTCAGACTTTGCGGGGGTGTCTGGGTAATAAATTCTGGGGCGATGTGCGCAAATCATACCTCTGCGGATTCCCACGGGTGTCCTCTTTTCGGAAATGCATTGGGTTCCCTGTTTTCCTTGGTGGCTTGATCACCCGAGGCCCATATCTGTATGTTGTGCCGGTCGGCAGAGCGTCTTACATTCCGGTCTGAAAACAGACTTGGGTTACTTGTGTTTTAGGCTTTCCCCTTGGCTGCCAGGTAGGTGCACCCACACATGTGAGGTACCATTTTCATCGGGGCACCTGTGGGAATGCGGGAGAGTAGGCCATGTGTTGTTGGGGGCGTGTTTCGATGGGTGCGCCGAGCGAAATTTGCGGAAAATGCGTTTTTCGCCCCACATTTCGGACTTTGCGGGGGTGTCTGCGTAATATATTCTGGGGCGATGTGCGCAAATCATACCACTGAGGATTCCCACTTGTGTCCTCTTTTCGGAAATGCATGGGGTTCCCTGTTTTCTTGGTGGCTTGGACACCCGAGGCCCATATCTGTATGTTGTGCCGGTTGGCAGAGCGTATGACATTCCGGTCTGAAAACAGACTTGGGGTTACTTGTGTTTTAGGCTTTCCCCTTGGCGGCCAGGTAGGTGCACTCAAACATGTAAGGTACCACTTTCATCGGGACACCTGTAGGAACGTGGGACAATAGGCCTTGTGTTGTTGGGGGGGTGTTTCGATGGGTGCGCTGAGCAAAATATGCAGAAAAGGCGTTTTTTTTACCACATTTCTGATTTTTGCGGGGGTGTCTGGGTAATAAATTCTGGGGAGATGTGCGCAAATCATACCTCTGCGGATTCCCACGGGTGTCCTCTTTTCGTAAATGCATTGGGTTCCCTCTTTTCCTGGGTGGCTTGATCACCCGAGGCCCATATCTGTATGTTGTGACAGTTGGCAGAGCGTCTGAAATTCCAGTCTGAAAACAGAATTGGGGTTACTTGTGTTTTAGGCTTTCCCCTTGGCGGCCAAGTACGTGCACCCACACATGTGAGATACCGTTTTCATCGGGACACCTGGAGGAACGTGGGACAGTAGGCGATGTGTTGTTGGGGGGTGTGTTTCGATGGGTGCGCTGAGCAAAATGTGCAGAAAATGCGTTTTTTTCCCACATTTCGGACTTTGCGGGGGTGTCTGGGTAATAAATTCTGGAGCGATGTGCGCAAATCATACCTCTGCGGATTCCCACGGGTGTCCTCTTTTCGGAAATGCATTGGGTTCCCTGTTTTCCTTGGTGGCTTGGACACCCGAGGCCCATATCTGTATGTTGTGCTGGTTGGCAGAGCGTCTGACATTCTTTTCTGAAAACAGACTTGGTGTTACTTGTGTTTAAGGCTTTCCCCTTGTCAGCCAGGTAGGTGCACCCACACATGTGAGGTACCATTTTCATTGGGACACCAGTGGGAATGCGGGACGGTAGGCCATGTGTTGTTGGGGGCGTGTTTCGATGGGTGCGCCGAGCGAAATATGCGGAAAATGCATTTTTTTCCCACATTTGGGACATTGCTGGGGTGTCTGGATAATAAAGTCTGGGGCGATGTGCGCAAATCATACCTCTGCGGATTCCCACAGGCGTCCTCTTTTCGGAAATGCATGGGGTTCCCTGTTTTCCTTGGTGGCTTGTACACCCGAGGCCCATATCTGTATTTTGTGCCGGTCGGCAGAGCGTCTTACATTCCGGTCTGAAAACAGACTTGGGGTTACTTGTGTTTTAGGCTTTCCCCTTGGCTGCCAGGTAGGTGCACCCACACATGTGAGGTATCATTTTCATCGGGACACCTGTGGGAATGCAGGAGAGTAGGCCATGTGTTGTTGGGGGCGTGTTTCGATGGGTGCGCCGAGCGAAATTTGCGGAAAATGCGTTTTTCGCCCCACATTTCGGACTTTGCGGGGGTGTCTGCGTAATATATTCTGGGGCGATGTGCGCAAATCATACCACTGAGGATTCCCACTTGTGTCCTCTTTTCGGAAATGCATGGGGTTCCCTGTTTTCTTGGTGGCTTGGACACCCGAGGCCCATATCTGTATGTTGTGCCGGTTGGCAGAGCGTATGACATTCCGGTCTGAAAACAGACTTGGGGTTACTTGTGTTTTAGGCTTTCCCCTTGGCGGCCAGGTAGGTGCACTCAAACATGTAAGGTACCACTTTCATCGGGACACCTGTAGGAACGTGGGACAATAGGCCTTGTGTTGTTGGGGGGGTGTTTCGATGGGTGCGCTGAGCAAAATATGCAGAAAAGGCGTTTTTTTTACCACATTTCTGATTTTTGCGGGGGTGTCTGGGTAATAAATTCTGGGGAGATGTGCGCAAATCATACCTCTGCGGATTCCCACGGGTGTCCTCTTTTCGTAAATGCATTGGGTTCCCTCTTTTCCTGGGTGGCTTGATCACCCGAGGCCCATATCTGTAAGTTGTGCCGGTTGGCAGAGCGTCTGAGATTCCAGTCTGAAAACAGAATTGGGGTTACTTGTGTTTTAGGCTTTCCCCTTGGCGGCCAAGTACGTGCACCCACACATGTGAGATACCGTTTTCATCGGGACACCTGGAGGAACGTGGGACAGTAGGCGATGTGTTGTTGGGGGGTGTGTTTCGATGGGTGCGCTGAGCAAAATGAGCAGAAAATGCGTTTTTTTCCCACATTTCCGAATTTGCGGGGGTGTCTGGGTAATAAATTCTGGGGCGATGTGCGCAAATCATACCTCTGCGGATTCCCACGGGTGTCCTCTTTTCAGAAATGCATTGGGTTCCCTGTTTTCCTTGGTGGCTTGATCACCCGAGGCCCATATCTGTATGTTGTGCCGGTCGGCAGAGCGTCTGACATTCTGGTCTGAAAACAGACTTGGGGTTACTTGTGTTTTAGACTTTCCCCTTGGCGGCAAGGTATGTGCACCCACACATGTTAGGTACCGTTTTCATCAGAACACCTGTGGGAACGCGGGACAGTAGGCCATGTGTTGTTGGGGGCGTGTTTCGATGGGTGCGCCGAGCAAAATGTGCGGAAAATGCATTCTTTTTCCCACATTTCGGACTTTGCGGGGGTGTCTGGGTAATGAATTCTGGGGCGATGTGCGCAAATCATACCTCTGCGGATTCCCATGGGTGTCCTCTTTTCGGAAATGCATGGGGTTCCCTGTTTTCCTTGGTGGCTTGGACACCCGAGGCCCATATCTGTATGTTGTTCCGGTCGGCAGAGTGTTTGACATTCCGTTCTGAAAACAGACTTGGGGTTACTTGTGTTTTAGGCTTTCCCCTTGGCGGCCAGGTAGGTGCACCCAGACATGTGAGGTACCGTTTTCATCGGGACACCTTTAGGAACGCGGGACAGTAGGCCATGTGTTGTTGGGGGCGTGTTTCGATGGGTGCGCCGAGTAAAATGTGCGGAAAATGCATTTTTTTTCCCACATTTCGGATTTTGCAGAGGTGTCTGGGTAATAAATTCTGGGGCGATGTGCGCAAATCATACCTCTGCGGATTCCCACGGGTGTCCGATTTTCAGAAATGCATGGGGTTCCCTGTTTTCCTTGGTGGCTTGGACACCGTAAGCCCATATCTGTATGTTGTGCCGGTCGGCAGAGCGTCTGACATTCCAAGTCTGAAAACAGACTTGGGGTTACTTGCGTTTTAGGCTTTCCCCTTGCCGGCCAGGTAGGTGCACCCACACATGTGAGGTACCGTTTTCATCGGGACACCTGTGGGAACGCGGGACGGTAGGCCATGTGTTGTTGGGGGTGTGTTTGATGGGTGCACCGAGTGAAATGTGCGGAAAATGTGTTTTTTCCCCACATTTCAGACTTTGCGGGGGTGTCTGGGTAATAAATTCTGGAGCGATGTGTGCAAATCATACCTCTGCGGATTCCCACGGGTGTCTTCTTTTCAGAAATGCATGGGGTTCCCTGTTTTCCTTGGTGGCTTGGACACCGGAGGCCTATATCTGTATGTTGTGTCGGTCGGCAGAGCGTCTGACATTCCGCTCTGAAAACAGACTTGGGGTTACTTGTGTTTTAGGCTTTCCCCTTGGCGGCCAGGTAGGTGCACCCACACATTTGAGGTACCATTTTCATCGGGACACCTGTGGGAATGCGGGACGGTAGGCCATGTGTTGTTGGGGGCGTGTCTCAATGGGTGCGCCGAGCGAAATGTTCAGAAAATGCATTTTTTTCCCCACATTTTGGAATTTGCGGAGGTGTCTGGGTAATATATTCTGGGGCGATGTGCGCAAATCATACCTCTGCGGATTCCCACTTGTGTCCTCTTTTCGGAAATGCATGTGGTTCCCTGTTTTCCTTGGTGGCTTGGACACCCGAGGCCCATATCTGTATGTTGTGCCGGTCGGCAGAGCGTATGACATTCCGGTCTGAAAACAGACTTGGGGTTACTTGTATTTTAGGCTTTCCCCTTGGCGGCCAGGTAGGTGCACCCACACATGTAAGGTACCGCTTTCATCGGGACACCTGTAGGAACGTGGGACAATAGGCCTTGTGTTGTTGGGGGGGTGTTTCGATGGGTGCGCTGAGCAAAATGTGCAGAAAAAGCCTTTTTTTTAACACATTTCTGATTTTTGCAGGGGTGTCTGGGTAATAAATTCTGGGGCGATGTGCGCAAATCATACCTCTACGGATTCCCACGGGTGTCCTCTTTTCGTAAATGCATTGGGTTCCCTCTTTTCCTGGGTGGCTTGATCACCCGAGGCCCATATCTGTAAGTTGTGCCGGTTGGCAGAGCGTCTGAGATTCCAGTCTGAAAACAGAATTGGGGTTACTTGTGTTTTAGGCTTTCCCCTTGGCAGCCAAGTACGTGCACCCACACATGTGAGGTACCGTTTTCATCAGGAAACCTGTAGGAACGTGGGACAGTAGGCGATGTGTTGTTGGGGGGTGTGTTTCGATGGGTGCGCTGAGCAAAATGTGCAGAAAATGTGTTTTTTTCCCACATTTCCGACTTTGCGGGGGTGTCTGGGTAATACATTCTGGGGCGATGTGCGCAAATCATACCTCTGCGGATTCCCACTTGTGTCCTCTTTTCGGAAATGCATGGGGTTCCCTGTTTTCATTGGTGGCTTGGACACCCGAGGCCCATATCTGTATGTTGTGCCGGTCGGCAGAGCGTATGACATTCCGGTCTGAAAACAGACTTGGGGTTACTTGTGTTTTAGGCTTTCCCATTGGCGGCCAGGTAGGTGCACCCACACATGTAAGGTCCCGCTTTCATCGGGACACCTGTAGGAACGTGGGACAATAGGCCTTGTGTTGTTGGGGGGGTGTTTCGATGGGTGCACTGAGCAAAATGTGCAGAAAAAGCGTTTTTTTTACCACATTTCTGATTTTTGCAGGGGTGTCTGGGTAATAAATTCTGGGGCGATGTGCGCAAATCATACCTCTGCGGATTCCCATGGGTGTCCTCTTTTCGGAAGTGCATGGTGTTCCCTGTTTTCCTTGGTGGCTTGTACACCTGAGGCCCATATCTGTATGTTGTGCCGGTCGGCAGAGTGTCTGACATTCCGGTCTGAAAACAGACTTGGGGTTACTTGTGTTTTAGGCTTTGCCCTTGGCTGCCAGGTAGGTGCACCCACACATGTGAGGTACCATTTTCATCGGGACTCCTGTGGGAATGCGGGAGAGTAGGCCATGTGTTGTTGGGGGCATGTTTCGATGGGTGCGCCGAGCGAAATATGTGGAAAATGCATTTTTTCACCACATTTCTGACTTTGCGGGGGTGTCTGGGTAAAACATTCTGGGGCGATGTGCGCAAATCATACCACTGAGGATTCCCACTTGTGTCCTCTTTTCGGAAATGCATGGGGTTCCCTGTTTTCTTGGTGGCTTGGACACCCGAGGCCCATATCTGTATGTTGTGCCGGTCGGCAGAGCGTATGACATTCCAGTCTGAAAACAGACTTGGGGTTACTTGTGTTTTAGGCTTTCCCCTTGGCGGCCAGGTAGGTGCACTCACACATGTAAGGTACCACTTTCATCGGGACACCTGTAGGAACGTGGGACAATAGGCCTTGTGTTGTTGGGGGGGGTGTTTCGATGGGTGCGCTGAGCAAAATGTGCAGAAAAAGCGTTTTTTTTACCACATTTCTGATTTTTGCAGGGGTGTCTGGGTAATAAATTCTTGGGCGATGTGCACAAATCATACCTCTGCGGATTCCCACGGGTGTCCTCTTTTCGTAAATGCAATGGGTTCCCTCTTTTCCTGGGTGGCTTGATCACCCGAGGCCCATATCTGTATGTTGTGACAGTTGGCAGAGCGTCTGAAATTCCAGTCTGAAAACAGAATTGGGGTTACTTGTGTTTTAGGCTTTCCCCTTGGCGGCCAAGTACGTGCACCCACACATGTGAGGTACCATTTTCATCGGGACACCTGGAGGAACGTGGAACAGTAGGCGATGTGTTGTTGGGGGGTGTGTTTCGATGGGTGCGCTGAGCAAAATGTGCAGAAAATGCGTTTTTTTCCCACATTTCCGAATTTGCGGGGGTGTCTGGGTAATAAATTCTGGGGCGATGTGCGCAAATCATACCTTTGCGGATTCCCACTGGTGTCCTCTTTTCGGAAATGCATTGGGTTCCCTGTTTTCCTTGGTGGCTTGATCACCCGAGGCCCATATCTGTATGTTGTGCCGGTCGGCAGAGCGTCTGACATTCTGGTCTGAAAACAGACTTGGGGTTACTTGTGTTTTAGACTTTCCCCTTGGCGGCCAGGTAGGTGCACTCACACATGTAAGGTACCACTTTCATCGGGACACCTGTAGGAACGTGGGACAATAGGCCTTGTGTTGTTGGGGGGGTGTTTCGATGGGTGCGCTGAGCAAAATGTGCAGAAAAAGCGTTTTTTTTAACACATTTCTGATTTTTGCGGGGGTGTCTGGGTAATAAATTCTGGGGCGATGTGCGCAAATCATACCTCTGCGGATTCCCACGGGTGTCCTCTTTTCGTAAATGCATTGGGTTCCCTCTTTTCCTGGGTGGCTTGATCACCCGAGGCCCATATCTGTATGTTGTGACAGTTGGCAGAGCGTCTGAAATTCCAGTCTGAAAACAGAATTGGGGTTACTTGTGTTTTAGGCTTTCCCCTTGGCGGCCAAGTACGTGCACCCACACATGTGAGGTACCGTTTTCATCGGGACACCTGGAGAAACGTGGGACAGTAGGCGATGTGTTGTTGGGGGGTGTGTTTCGATGGGTGCGCTGAGCAAAATGTGCAGAAAATGTGTTTTTTTCCCACATTTCCGAATTTGCGGGGGTGTCTGGGTAATAAATTCTGGGGCGATGTGCGCAAATCATACCTCTGTGGATTCCCACGGGTGTCCTCTTTTCGGAAATGCATTGGGTTCCCTGTTTTCCTTGGTGGCTTGATCACCCGAGGCCCATATCTGTATGTTGTGCCGGTCGGCAGAGCGTCTGACATTCTGGTCTGAAAACAGACTTGGGGTTACTTGTGTTTTAGACTTTCCCCTTGGCGGCAAGGTATGTGCACCCACACATGTGAGGTACCATTTTAATTGGGACACCTGTGGGAATGCGGGACGGTAGGCCATGTGTTGTTGGGGGCGTGTTTCGATGGGTGCGCTGAGCGAAATGTGCGGAAAATGCGTTTTTTTCTCCACATTTCGGATTTGCAGGGGTGTCTGGGTAATAAATTCTGGGGCGATGAGCGCAAATCATACCTCTGAGGATTCCCACGGGTGTCCTCTTTTCAGAAATGCATGGGGTTCCCTGTTTTCCTTGGTGGCTTGGACACCCAAGGCCCATATCTGTATGTTGTGCCGGTCGGCAGAGTGTTTGACATTCCGTTCTGAAAACAGACTTGGGGTTACTTGTGTTTTAGGCTTTCCCCTTGGCGGCCAGGTAGGTGCACCCACACATGTGAGGTACCGTTTTCATCGGGACACCTGTAGGAACGCGGGACAGTAGGCCATGTGTTGTTGGGGCCGTGTTTCGATGGGTGCGCCGAGTAAAATGTGCGGAAATGCATTTTTTTTCCCACATTTCGTATTTTGCAGAGGTGTCTGGGTAATAAATTCTGGGGCGATGTGCGCAGATCATACCTCTGCGGATTCCCACGGGTGTCCGATTTTCAGAAATGCATGGGGTTCCCTGTTTTCCTTGGTGGCTTGGACACCAGAAGCCCATATCTGTATGTTGTGCCGGTCGGCAAAGCGTCTGACATTCCAAGTCTGAAAACAGACTTGGGGTTACTTGCGTTTTAGGCTTTCCCCTTGCCGGCCAGGTAGGTGCACCCACACATGTGAGGTACCGTTTTCATCGGGACACCTGTGGGAACGCGGGACGGTAGGCCATGTGTTGTTGGGGGTGTGTTTGATGGGTGCGCCGAGTGAAATGTGCGGAAAATGTGTTTTTTCCCCACATTTCAGACTTTGCGGGGGTGTCTGGGTAATAAATTCTGGAGCGATGTGCGCAAATCATACCTCTGCGGATTCCCACTTGTGTCCTCTTTTCGGAAATGCATGGGGTTCCCTGTTTTCCTTGGTGGCTTGGACACCCGAGGCCCATATCTGTATGTTGTGCCGGTCGGCAGAGCGTATGACATTCCGGTCTGAAAACAGACTTGGGGTTACTTGTGTTTTAGGCTTTCCCCTTGGCGGCCAGGTAGGTGCACCCACACATGTAAGGTACCGCTTTCATCAGGACACCTGTAGGAACGTGGGACAATAGGCCTTGTGTTGTTGGAGGGGTGTTTCGATGGGTGCGCTGAGCAAAATGTGCAGAAAAAGCGTTTTTTTACTACATTTCTGATTTTTGCAGGGGTGTCTGGGTAATAAATTCTGGGGCAATGTGCGCAAATCATACCTCTACGGATTCCCACGGGTGTCCTCTTTTCGTAAATGCATTGGGTTCCCTCTTTTCCTGGGTGGCTTGATCACCCGAGGCCCATATCTGTAAGTTGTGCCGGTTGGCAGAGCGTCTGAAATTCCAGTCTGAAAACAGAATTGGGGTTACTTGTGTTTTAGGCTTTCCCCTTGGCAGCCAAGTACGTGCACCCACACATGTGAGGTACCGTTTTCATCGGGACACCTGTAGGAACGTGGGACAGTAGGCGATGTGTTGTTGGGGGGTGTGTTTCGATGGGTGCGCTGAGCAAAATGTGCAGAAAATGCGTTTTTTTCCCACATTTCCGACTTTGCAGGGGTGTCTGGGTAATAAATTCTGGAGCGATGTGCGCAAATCATACCTCTGCTGATTCCCATGGGTGTCCTCTTTTCGGAAATGCATTGGGTTCCCTGTTTTCCTTGGTGGTTTGGACACCCGAGGCCCATATCTGTATGTTGTGCCGGTCGGCAGAGCGTCTGACATTCTTTTCTGAAAACAGACTTGGTGTTACTTGTGTTTAAGGCTTTCCCCTTGCCGGCCAGGTAGGTGCACCCACACATTTGAGGTACCATTTTCATTGGGACACCTATGGGAATGCGGGACAATAGGCCTTGTGTTGTTGGGGGGGTGTTTCGATGGGTGCACTGAGCAAAATGTGCAGAAAAAGCGTTTTTTTTACCACATTTCTGATTTTTGCAGGGGTGTCTGGGTAATAAATTCTGGGGCGATGTGCGCAAATCATACCTCTGCGGATTCCCACGGGTGTCCTCTTTTCGGAAATGCATTGGGTTCCCTCTTTTCCTGGGTGGCTTGATCACCCGAGGCCCATATCTGTAAGTTGTGCCGGTTGGCAGAGCGTCTGACATTCCGGTCTGAAAACAGACTTGGGGTTACTTGTGTTTTAGGCTTTCCCCTTGGCGGCCAGGTAGATGCACCCACACATGTGAGGTACCATTTTCATTGGGACACCTGTGGGAATGCGGGACGGTAGGCCATGTGTTGTTGGGGGCGTGTTTCGATGGGTGTGCCGAGCGAAATGTGCGGAAAATGCGTTTTTTTCCCCACATTTCGGACTTTGCTGGGGTGTCTGGGTAATAAATTCTGGGGCGATGTGCGCAAATCATTCCTCTGCGAATTCCGACGGGTGTCCTCTTTTTGGAAATGCATGGGGTTCCCTGTTTTCCTTGGTGGCCCGGACACCTGAGGCCCATATCTGTATGTTGTGCCAGTCGGCAGAGCGTCTGACATTCCGGTCTGAAAACAGACTTAGGGTTACTTGTGTTTTAGGCTTTCCCCTTGGCGGCCAGGTAGGTGCACCAACTCATGTGAGGTACCGTTTTCATCGGGACACCTGTGGGAACGCGGGACAGTAGGCCATGTGTTGTTGGGGGCGTGTTTCAATGGGTGCGTCGAGCGAAATGTCCAGAAAATGTGTTTTTTTCCCCACATTTTGGAATTTGCGGGGGTGTCTGGGTAATAAATTCTGGGGCGATGTGCGCAAATCATACCTCTGCGGATTCCCATAGGTGTCCTCTTTTTGGAAATGCATGGGGTTCCCTGTTTTCATTGGTGGATTGGACACCCGAGGCAGATATCTGTATGTTTTGCCGTTCGGCAGAGCGTCTGACATTCCGGTCTGAAAATCGACTTGGGGTTACTTGTGTTTTATGCTTTCCCCTTGGCAGCCAGGAAGGTGCACCCACAC
This sequence comes from Ambystoma mexicanum, assembly GCF_040938575.1. Classification (NCBI taxonomy): domain Eukaryota; kingdom Metazoa; phylum Chordata; class Amphibia; order Caudata; family Ambystomatidae; genus Ambystoma; species Ambystoma mexicanum. The sequence continues at coordinate 426,829,644 of NC_090932.1, read as the reverse complement.
ATGTGAGGTACCGTTTTCATCGGGACATCTGTGGGAACGCGGGACGGTAGGCCATGTGTTGTTGGGGGTGTGTTTCGATGGGTGCGCCGAGTGAAATTTGCGGAAAATGCGTTTTTCGCCCCACATTTCGGACTTTGCAGGGGTGTCTGGGTAATATATTCTGGGGCGATGTGCGCCAATCATACCTCTGTGGATTCCCACTTGTGTCCTCTTTTTGGAAATGCATGGGGTTCCCTGTTTTCCTTGGTGGCTTGGACACCCGAGGCCCATATCTGTATGTTGTGCCGGTCGGCAGAGCGTATGACATTCCGGCCTGAAAACAGACTTGGGGTTACTTGTGTTTTAGGCTTTCCCCTTGGCGGCCAGGTAGGTGCACCCACACATGTAAGGTACCGCTTTCATCGGGACACCTGTAGGAACGTGGGACAATAGGCCTTGTGTTGTTGGGGGTGTGTTTTGATGGGTGCGCTGAGCAAAATGTGCAGAAAAAGCGTTTTTTTTACCACATTTCTGATTTTTGCATGGGTGTCTGGGTAATAAATTCTGGGGCGATGTGCGCAAATCATACCTCTGCGGATTCCCACGGGTGTCCTCTTTTTGTAAATGCATTGGATTCCCTCTTTTCCTGGGTGGCTTGATCACCCGAGGCCCATATCTGTAAGTTGTGCCGGTTGGCAGAGCGTCTGAAATTCCAGTCTGAAAACAGAATTGGGGTTACTTGTGTTTTAGGCTTTCCCCTTGGCGGCCAAGTACGTGCACCTACACATGTGAGGTACCGTTTTCATCGGGACACCTGTAGGAACGTGGGACAGTAGGCGATGTGTTGTTGGGGGGTGTGTTTCGATGGGTGCGCTGAGCAAAATGTGCAGAAAATGCGTTTTTTTCCCACATTTCCGACTTTGTGGGGGTGTCTGGGTAATAAATTCTGGGCCGATGTGCGCAAATCATACCTCTGCGGATTCCCACGGGTGTCCTCTTTTCGGAAATGCATGGGGTTCCCTGTTTTCCTTGGTGGCTTGGACACCCGAGGCCCATATCTGTATGTTGTGTCGGTCGGCAGAGCGTCTGACATTCCGGTCTGAAAACAGACTTGGGGTTACTTGTGTTTTAGGCTTTCCCCTTGGCGGCCAGGTAGATGCACCCACACATGTGAGGTACCATTTTCATTGGGACACCTGTGGGAATGCGGGACGGTAGGCCATGTGTTGTTGGAGGCGTGTTTCGATGGGTGTGCCGAGCGAAATGTGCGGAAAATGTGTTTTTTTCCCCACATTTCGGTTTTTGCTGGGGTGTCTGGGTAATAAATTCTGGGGCGATGTGCGCAAATCATTCCTCTGCGAATTCCGACGGGTGTCCTCTTTTCGGAAATGCATGGGGTTCCCTGTTTTCATTGGTGGATTGGACACCCGAGGCAGATATCTGTATGTTTTGCCGGTCGGCAGAGCGTCTGACATTCCGGTCTGAAAATCGACTTGGGGTTACTTGTGTTTTATGCTTTCCCCTTGGCAGCCAGGAAGGTGCACCCACACATGTGAGGTACCGTTTTCATCGGGACATCTGTGGGAACGCGGGACAGTAGGCCATGTGTTGTTGGGGGTGTGTTTCGATGGGTGCGCCGAGTGAAATTTGCGGAAAATGCGTTTTTCGCCCCACATTTCGGACTTTGCAGGGGTGTCTGGGTAATATATTCTGGGGCGATGTGCGCCAATCATACCTCTGTGGATTCCCACTTGTGTCCTCTTTTTGGAAATGCATGGGGTTCCCTGTTTTCCTTGGTGGCCCGGACACCTGAGGCCCATATCTGTATGTTGTGCCAGTCGGCAGAGCGTCTGACATTCCGGTCTGAAAACAGACTTAGGGTTACTTGTGTTTTAGGCTTTCCCCTTGGCGGCCAGGTAGGTGCACCAACTCATGTGAGGTACCGTTTTCATCGGGACACCTGTGGGAACGCGGGATGGTAGGCCATGTGTTGTTGGGGGCGTGTTTCAATGGGTGCGTCGAGCGAAATGTCCTGAAAATGCGTTTTTTTCCCCACATTTTGGAATTTGCGGGGGTGTCTGGGTAATATATTCTGGGGCGATGTGCGCAAATCATACCTCTGCGGATTCCTATAGGTGTCCTCTTTTCGGAAAAGCATGGGGTTGCCTGTTTTCCTTGGTGGCTTGGACACCCGAGGCCGATATCTGTATGTTGTGCCGGTCGGCAGAGCGTCTGACATTCCGGTCTGAAAATCGACTTGGGGTTACTTGTGTTTTATGCTTTCCCGTTGGCAGCCAGGAAGGTGCACCCACACATGTGAGGTACCGTTTTCATCGGGACATCTGTGGGAACGCGGGACGGTAGGCCATGTGTTGTTGGGGGTGTGTTTCGATGGGTGCGCCGAGCGAAATTTGCGGAAAATGCGTTTTTCGCCCCACATTTCGGACTTTGCAGGGGTGTCTGGGTAATATATTCTGGGGCGATGTGCGCAAATCATACCTCTGCGGATTCCCACTTGTGTCCTCTTTTCGGAAATGCATGGGGTTCCCTGTTTTCCTTGGTGGCTTGGACACCCGAGGCCCATATCTGTATGTTGTGCCGTTCAGCAGAGCGTATGACATTCCGGCCTGAAAACAGACTTGGGGTTACTTGTGTTTTAGGCTTTCCCCTTGGCGTCCAGGTAGGTGCACCCACACATGTAAGGTACCGCTTTCATCGGGACACCTGTAGGAACGTGGGACAATAGGCCTTGTGTTGTTGGAGGGGTGTTTCGATGGGTGCGCTGAGCAAAATGTGCAGAAAAAGCGTTTTTTTTACCACATTTCTGATTTTTGCATGGGTGTCTGGGTAATAAATTCTGGGGCGATGTGCGCAAATCATACCTCTGCGGATTCCCACGGGTGTCCTCTTTTCGTAAATGCATTGGGTTCCCTCTTTTCCTGGGTGGCTTGATCACCCGAGGCCCATATCTGTAAGTTGTGCCGGTTGGCAGAGCGTCTGAAATTCCAGTCTGAAAACAGAATTGGGGTTACTTGTGTTTTAGGCTTTCCCCTTGGCGGCCAAGTACGTGCACCCACACATGTGAGGTACCGTTTTCATCGGGACACCTGTAGGAACGTGGGACAGTAGGCGATGTGTTGTTGGGGGGGGGTGTTTCGATGGGTGCGCTGAGCAAAATGTGCAGAAAATGCGTTTTTTTCCCACATTTCTGACTTTGTGAAGGTGTCTGGGTAATAAATTCTGGGCCGATGTGCGCAAATCATACCTCTGCGGATTCCCACGGGTGTCCTCTTTTCGGAAATGCATGGGGTTCCCTGTTTTCCTTGGTGGCTTGGACACCCGAGGCCCATATCTGTATGTTGTGTCGGTCGGCAGAGCGTCTGACATTCCGGTCTGAAAACAGACTTGGGGTTACTTGTGTTTTAGGCTTTCCCCTTGGCGGCCAGGTAGATGCACCCACACATGTGAGGTACCATTTTCATTGGGACACCTGTGGGAATGCGGGACGGTAGGCCATGTGTTGTTGGAGGCGTGTTTCGATGGGTGTGCCGAGCGAAATGTGCGGAAAATGCGTTTTTTTCCCCACATTTCGGACTTTGCTGGGGTGTCTGGGTAATAAATTCTGGGGCGATGTGCGCAAATCATTCCTCTGCGAATTCCGACGGGTGTCCTCTTTTTGGAAATGCATGGGGTTCCCTGTTTTCCTTGTGGCCCGGACACCTGAGGCCCATATCTGTATGTTGTGCCAGTCGGCAGAGCGTCTGACATTCCGGTCTGAAAACAGACTTAGGGTTACTTGTGTTTTAGGCTTTCCCCTTGGCGGCAAGGTAGGTGCACTCACACATATTAGGTACCGTTTTCATCGGAACACCTGTGGGAACACGGGACAGTAGGCCATGTGTTGTTGGGGGCGTGTTTCGATGGGTGCGCCGAGCAAAATGTGCGGAAAATGCGTTTTTTTCTCCACATTTCGGATTTGCAGAGGTGTCTGGGTAATAAATTTTGGGGCGATGTGCGCAAATCATACCTCTGAGGATTCCCACGGGTGTCCTCTTTTCGGAAATGCATGGGGTTCCCTGTTTTCCTTGGTGGCTTGGACACCCGAGGTCCATATCTCTATGTTGTGCTGGTCGGCAGAGTGTTTGACATTCCGTTCTGAAAACAGACTTGGGGTTACTTGTGTTTTAGGCTTTCCCCTTGGCGGCCAGGTAGGTGCACCCACACATGTGAGGTACCGTTTTCATCGGGACACCTGTAGGAACGCGGGACAGTAGGCCATGTGTTGTTGGGGGCGTGTTTCAATGGGTGCGCCGAGCGAAATGTCCAGAAAATGCGTTTTTTTCCCCACATTTTGGAATTTGCGGGGGTGTCTGCGTAATATATTCTGGGGCGATGTGCGCAAATCATACCACTGAGGATTCCCACTTGTGTCCTCTTTTCGGAAATGCATGGGGTTCCCTGTTTTCTTGGTGGCTTGGACACCCGAGGCCCATATCTGTATGTTGTGCCGGTTGGCAGAGCGTATGACATTCCGGTCTGAAAACAGACTTGGGGTTACTTGTGTTTTAGGCTTTCCCCTTGGCGGCCAGGTAGGTGCACTCAAACATGTAAGGTACCACTTTCATCGGGACACCTGTAGGAACGTGGGACAATAGGCCTTGTGTTGTTGGGGGGGTGTTTCGATGGGTGCGCTGAGCAAAATATGCAGAAAAGGCGTTTTTTTTACCACATTTCTGATTTTTGCGGGGGTGTCTGGGTAATAAATTCTGGGGAGATGTGCGCAAATCATACCTCTGCGGATTCCCACGGGTGTCCTCTTTTCGTAAATGCATTGGGTTCCCTCTTTTCCTGGGTGGCTTGATCACCCGAGGCCCATATCTGTAAGTTGTGCCGGTTGGCAGAGCGTCTGAGATTCCAGTCTGAAAACAGAATTGGGGTTACTTGTGTTTTAGGCTTTCCCCTTGGCGGCCAAGTACGTGCACCCACACATGTGAGATACCGTTTTCATCGGGACACCTGGAGGAACGTGGGACAGTAGGCGATGTGTTGTTGGGGGGTGTGTTTCGATGGGTGCGCTGAGCAAAATGTGCAGAAAATGCGTTTTTTTCCCACATTTCCGAATTTGCGGGGGTGTCTGGGTAATAAATTCTGGGGCGATGTGCGCAAATCATACCTCTGCGGATTCCCACGGGTGTCCTCTTTTCAGAAATGCATTGGGTTCCCTGTTTTCCTTGGTGGCTTGATCACCCGAGGCCCATATCTGTATGTTGTGCCGGTCGGCAGAGCGTCTGACATTCTGGTCTGAAAACAGACTTGGGGTTACTTGTGTTTTAGACTTTCCCCTTGGCGGCAAGGTATGTGCACCCACACATGTTAGGTACCGTTTTCATCAGAACACCTGTGGGAACGCGGCACAGTTGGCCATGTGTTGTTGAGGGTGTGTTTCGATGGGTGTGCCGAGCGAAATGTGCGGAAAATGTGTTTTTTTCCCACATTTCGGACTTTGCGGGGGTGTCTAGGTAATAAATTCTGGGGCGATGTGCGCAAATCATACCTCTGCGGATTCCCACGGGTGTCCTCTTTTCGGAAATGCATTGGGTTCCCTGTTTTCCTTGGTGGTTTGGACACCCGAGGCCCATATCTGTATGTTGTGCCGGTCGGCAGAGCGTCTGACATTCTGGTCTGAAAACAGACTTGGTGTTACTTGTGTTTTAGGCTTTCCCCTTGGCGGCAAGGTAGGTGCACCCACACATGTGAGGTACCGTTTTCATCGGGATACCTGTAGGAACGCGGGACAGTAGGCCATGTGTTGTTGGGGGCGTGTTTCGATGGGTGCGCCGAGCAAAATGTGCGGAAAATGCATTCTTTTTCCCACATTTCGGACTTTGCGGGGGTGTCTGGGTAATGAATTCTGGGGCGATGTGCGCAAATCATACCTCTGCGGATTCCCATGGGTGTCCTCTTTTCGGAAATGCATGGGGTTCCCTGTTTTCCTTGGTGGCTTGGACACCCGAGGCCCATATCTGTATGTTGTTCCGGTCGGCAGAGTGTTTGACATTCCGTTCTGAAAACAGACTTGGGGTTACTTGTGTTTTAGGCTTTCCCCTTGGCGGCCAGGTAGGTGCACCCAGACATGTGAGGTACCGTTTTCATCGGGACACCTTTAGGAACGCGGGACAGTAGGCCATGTGTTGTTGGGGGCGTGTTTCGATGGGTGCGCCGAGTAAAATGTGCGGAAAATGCATTTTTTTTCCCACATTTCGGATTTTGCAGAGGTGTCTGGGTAATAAATTCTGGGGCGATGTGCGCAAATCATACCTCTGCGGATTCCCACGGGTGTCCGATTTTCAGAAATGCATGGGGTTCCCTGTTTTCCTTGGTGGCTTGGACACCGTAAGCCCATATCTGTATGTTGTGCCGGTCGGCAGAGCGTCTGACATTCCAAGTCTGAAAACAGACTTGGGGTTACTTGCGTTTTAGGCTTTCCCCTTGCCGGCCAGGTAGGTGCACCCACACATGTGAGGTACCGTTTTCATCGGGACACCTGTGGGAACGCGGGACGGTAGGCCATGTGTTGTTGGGGGTGTGTTTGATGGGTGCACCGAGTGAAATGTGCGGAAAATGTGTTTTTTCCCCACATTTCAGACTTTGCGGGGGTGTCTGGGTAATAAATTCTGGAGCGATGTGTGCAAATCATACCTCTGCGGATTCCCACGGGTGTCTTCTTTTCAGAAATGCATGGGGTTCCCTGTTTTCCTTGGTGGCTTGGACACCGGAGGCCTATATCTGTATGTTGTGTCGGTCGGCAGAGCGTCTGACATTCCGCTCTGAAAACAGACTTGGGGTTACTTGTGTTTTAGGCTTTCCCCTTGGCGGCCAGGTAGGTGCACCCACACATTTGAGGTACCATTTTCATCGGGACACCTGTGGGAATGCGGGACGGTAGGCCATGTGTTGTTGGGGGCGTGTCTCAATGGGTGCGCCGAGCGAAATGTTCAGAAAATGCATTTTTTTCCCCACATTTTGGAATTTGCGGAGGTGTCTGGGTTATATATTCTGGGGCGATGTGCGCAAATCATACCTCTGCGGATTCCCACTTGTGTCCTCTTTTCGGAAATGCATGTGGTTCCCTGTTTTCCTTGGTGGCTTGGACACCCGAGGCCCATATCTGTATGTTGTGCCGGTCGGCAGAGCGTATGACATTCCGGTCTGAAAACAGACTTGGGGTTACTTGTATTTTAGGCTTTCCCCTTGGCGGCCAGGTAGGTGCACCCACACATGTAAGGTACCGCTTTCATCGGGACACCTGTAGGAACGTGGGACAATAGGCCTCGTGTTGTTGGGGGGGTGTTTCGATGGGTGCGCTGAGCAAAATGTGCAGAAAAAGCCTTTTTTTTAACACATTTCTGATTTTTGCAGGGGTGTCTGGGTAATAAATTCTGGGGCGATGTGCGCAAATCATACCTCTACGGATTCCCACGGGTGTCCTCTTTTCGTAAATGCATTGGGTTCCCTCTTTTCCTGGGTGGCTTGATCACCCGAGGCCCATATCTGTAAGTTGTGCCGGTTGGCAGAGCGTCTGAGATTCCAGTCTGAAAACAGAATTGGGGTTACTTGTGTTTTAGGCTTTCCCCTTGGCAGCCAAGTACGTGCACCCACACATGTGAGGTACCGTTTTCATCAGGAAACCTGTAGGAACGTGGGACAGTAGGCGATGTGTTGTTGGGGGGTGTGTTTCGATGGGTGCGCTGAGCAAAATGTGCAGAAAATGTGTTTTTTTCCCACATTTCCGACTTTGCGGGGGTGTCTGGGTAATACATTCTGGGGCGATGTGCGCAAATCATACCTCTGCGGATTCCCACTTGTGTCCTCTTTTCGGAAATGCATGGGGTTCCCTGTTTTCATTGGTGGCTTGGACACCCGAGGCCCATATCTGTATGTTGTGCCGGTCGGCAGAGCGTATGACATTCCGGTCTGAAAACAGACTTGGGGTTACTTGTGTTTTAGGCTTTCCCATTGGCGGCCAGGTAGGTGCACCCACACATGTAAGGTCCCGCTTTCATCGGGACACCTGTAGGAACGTGGGACAATAGGCCTTGTGTTGTTGGGGGGGTGTTTCGATGGGTGCACTGAGCAAAATGTGCAGAAAAAGCGTTTTTTTTACCACATTTCTGATTTTTGCAGGGGTGTCTGGGTAATAAATTCTGGGGCGATGTGCGCAAATCATACCTCTGCGGATTCCCATGGGTGTCCTCTTTTCGGAAGTGCATGGTGTTCCCTGTTTTCCTTGGTGGCTTGTACACCTGAGGCCCATATCTGTATGTTGTGCCGGTCGGCAGAGTGTCTGACATTCCGGTCTGAAAACAGACTTGGGGTTACTTGTGTTTTAGGCTTTGCCCTTGGCTGCCAGGTAGGTGCACCCACACATGTGAGGTACCATTTTCATCGGGACTCCTGTGGGAATGCGGGAGAGTAGGCCATGTGTTGTTGGGGGCATGTTTCGATGGGTGTGCGCCGAGCGAAATATGTGGAAAATGCATTTTTTCCCCACATTTCTGACTTTGCGGGGGTGTCTGGGTAAAACATTCTGGGGCGATGTGCGCAAATCATACCACTGAGGATTCCCACTTGTGTCCTCTTTTCGGAAATGCATGGGGTTCCCTGTTTTCTTGGTGGCTTGGACACCCGAGGCCCATATCTGTATGTTGTGCCGGTCGGCAGAGCGTATGACATTCCAGTCTGAAAACAGACTTGGGGTTACTTGTGTTTTAGGCTTTCCCCTTGGCGGCCAGGTAGGTGCACTCACACATGTAAGGTACCACTTTCATCGGGACACCTGTAGGAACGTGGGACAATAGGCCTTGTGTTGTTGGGGGGGGTGTTTCGATGGGTGCGCTGAGCAAAATGTGCAGAAAAAGCGTTTTTTTTACCACATTTCTGATTTTTGCAGGGGTGTCTGGGTAATAAATTCTTGGGCGATGTGCACAAATCATACCTCTGCGGATTCCCACGGGTGTCCTCTTTTCGTAAATGCAATGGGTTCCCTCTTTTCCTGGGTGGCTTGATCACCCGAGGCCCATATCTGTATGTTGTGACAGTTGGCAGAGCGTCTGAAATTCCAGTCTGAAAACAGAATTGGGGTTACTTGTGTTTTAGGCTTTCCCCTTGGCGGCCAAGTACGTGCACCCACACATGTGAGGTACCATTTTCATCGGAACACCTGGAGGAACGTGGAACAGTAGGCGATGTGTTGTTGGGGGGTGTGTTTCGATGGGTGCGCTGAGCAAAATGTGCAGAAAATGCGTTTTTTTCCCACATTTCCGAATTTGCGGGGGTGTCTGGGTAATAAATTCTGGGGCGATGTGCGCAAATCATACCTTTGCGGATTCCCACTGGTGTCCTCTTTTCGGAAATGCATTGGGTTCCCTGTTTTCCTTGGTGGCTTGATCACCCGAGGCCCATATCTGTATGTTGTGCCGGTCGGCAGAGCGTCTGACATTCTGGTCTGAAAACAGACTTGGGGTTACTTGTGTTTTAGACTTTCCCCTTGGCGGCCAGGTAGGTGCACTCACACATGTAAGGTACCACTTTCATCGGGACACCTGTAGGAACGTGGGACAATAGGCCTTGTGTTGTTGGGGGGGTGTTTCGATGGGTGCGCTGAGCAAAATGTGCAGAAAAAGCGTTTTTTTTAACACATTTCTGATTTTTGCGGGGGTGTCTGGGTAATAAATTCTGGGGCGATGTGCGCAAATCATACCTCTGCGGATTCCCACGGGTGTCCTCTTTTCGTAAATGCATTGGGTTCCCTCTTTTCCTGGGTGGCTTGATCACCCGAGGCCCATATCTGTATGTTGTGACAGTTGGCAGAGCGTCTGAAATTCCAGTCTGAAAACAGAATTGGGGTTACTTGTGTTTTAGGCTTTCCCCTTGGCGGCCAAGTACGTGCACCCACACATGTGAGGTACCGTTTTCATCGGGACACCTGGAGAAACGTGGGACAGTAGGCGATGTGTTGTTGGGGGGTGTGTTTCGATGGGTGCGCTGAGCAAAATGTGCAGAAAATGTGTTTTTTTCCCACATTTCCGAATTTGCGGGGGTGTCTGGGTAATAAATTCTGGGGCGATGTGCGCAAATCATACCTCTGTGGATTCCCACGGGTGTCCTCTTTTCGGAAATGCATTGGGTTCCCTGTTTTCCTTGGTGGCTTGATCACCCGAGGCCCATATCTGTATGTTGTGCCGGTCGGCAGAGCGTCTGACATTCTGGTCTGAAAACAGACTTGGGGTTACTTGTGTTTTAGACTTTCCCCTTGGCGGCAAGGTATGTGCACCCACACATGTGAGGTACCATTTTAATTGGGACACCTGTGGGAATGCGGGACGGTAGGCCATGTGTTGTTGGGGGCGTGTTTCGATGGGTGCGCCGAGCGAAATGTGCGGAAAATGCGTTTTTTTCTCCACATTTCGGATTTGCAGGGGTGTCTGGGTAATAAATTCTGGGGCGATGAGCGCAAATCATACCTCTGAGGATTCCCACGGGTGTCCTCTTTTCAGAAATGCATGGGGTTCCCTGTTTTCCTTGGTGGCTTGGACACCCAAGGCCCATATCTGTATGTTGTGCCGGTCGGCAGAGTGTTTGACATTCCGTTCTGAAAACAGACTTGGGGTTACTTGTGTTTTAGGCTTTCCCCTTGGCGGCCAGGTAGGTGCACCCACACATGTGAGGTACCGTTTTCATCGGGACACCTGTAGGAACGCGGGACAGTAGGCCATGTGTTGTTGGGGCCGTGTTTCGATGGGTGCGCCGAGTAAAATGTGCGGAAATGCATTTTTTTTCCCACATTTCGTATTTTGCAGAGGTGTCTGGGTAATAAATTCTGGGGCGATGTGCGCAAATCATACCTCTGCGGATTCCCACGGGTGTCCGATTTTCAGAAATGCATGGGGTTCCCTGTTTTCCTTGGTGGCTTGGACACCGGAAGCCCATATCTGTATGTTGTGCCGGTCGGCAAAGCGTCTGACATTCCAAGTCTGAAAACAGACTTGGGGTTACTTGCGTTTTAGGCTTTCCCCTTGCCGGCCAGGTAGGTGCACCCACACATGTGAGGTACCGTTTTCATCGGGACACCTGTGGGAACGCGGGACGGTAGGCCATGTGTTGTTGGGGGTGTGTTTGATGGGTGCGCCGAGTGAAATGTGCGGAAAATGTGTTTTTTCCCCACATTTCAGACTTTGCGGGGGTGTCTGGGTAATAAATTCTGGAGCGATGTGCGCAAATCATACCTCTGCGGATTCCCACTTGTGTCCTCTTTTCGGAAATGCATGGGGTTCCCTGTTTTCCTTGGTGGCTTGGACACCCGAGGCCCATATCTGTATGTTGTGCCGGTCGGCAGAGCGTATGACATTCCGGTCTGAAAACAGACTTGGGGTTACTTGTGTTTTAGGCTTTCCCCTTGGCGGCCAGGTAGGTGCACCCACACATGTAAGGTACCGCTTTCATCAGGACACCTGTAGGAACGTGGGACAATAGGCCTTGTGTTGTTGGAGGGGTGTTTCGATGGGTGCGCTGAGCAAAATGTGCAGAAAAAGCATTTTTTTACTACATTTCTGATTTTTGCAGGGGTGTCTGGGTAATAAATTCTGGGGCAATGTGCGCAAATCATACCTCTACGGATTCCCACGGGTGTCCTCTTTTCGTAAATGCATTGGGTTCCCTCTTTTCCTGGGTGGCTTGATCACCCGAGGCCCATATCTGTAAGTTGTGCCGGTTGGCAGAGCGTCTGAAATTCCAGTCTGAAAACAGAATTGGGGTTACTTGTGTTTTAGGCTTTCCCCTTGGCAGCCAAGTACGTGCACCCACACATGTGAGGTACCGTTTTCATCGGGACACCTGTAGGAACGTGGGACAGTAGGCGATGTGTTGTTGGGGGGTGTGTTTCGATGGGTGCGCTGAGCAAAATGTGCAGAAAATGCGTTTTTTTCCCACATTTCCGACTTTGCAGGGGTGTCTGGGTAATAAATTCTGGAGCGATGTGCGCAAATCATACCTCTGCTGATTCCCATGGGTGTCCTCTTTTCGGAAATGCATTGGGTTCCCTGTTTTCCTTGGTGGTTTGGACACCCGAGGCCCATATCTGTATGTTGTGCCGGTCGGCAGAGCGTCTGACATTCTTTTCTGAAAACAGACTTGGTGTTACTTGTGTTTAAGGCTTTCCCCTTGCCGGCCAGGTAGGTGCACCCACACATTTGAGGTACCATTTTCATTGGGACACCTATGGGAATGCGGGACAATAGGCCTTGTGTTGTTGGGGGGGTGTTTCGATGGGTGCACTGAGCAAAATGTGCAGAAAAAGCGTTTTTTTTACCACATTTCTGATTTTTGCAGGGGTGTCTGGGTAATAAATTCTGGGGCGATGTGCGCAAATCATACCTCTGCGGATTCCCACGGGTGTCCTCTTTTCGGAAATGCATTGGGTTCCCTCTTTTCCTGGGTGGCTTGATCACCCGAGGCCCATATCTGTAAGTTGTGCCGGTTGGCAGAGCGTCTGACATTCCGGTCTGAAAACAGACTTGGGGTTACTTGTGTTTTAGGCTTTCCCCTTGGCGGCCAGGTAGATGCACCCACACATGTGAGGTACCATTTTCATTGGGACACCTGTGGGAATGCGGGACGGTAGGCCATGTGTTGTTGGGGGCGTGTTTCGATGGGTGTGCCGAGCGAAATGTGCGGAAATTGCGTTTTTTTCCCCACATTTCGGACTTTGCTGGGGTGTCTGGGTAATAAATTCTGGGGCGATGTGCGCAAATCATTCCTCTGCGAATTCCGACGGGTGTCCTCTTTTTGGAAATGCATGGGGTTCCCTGTTTTCCTTGGTGGCCCGGACACCTGAGGCCCATATCTGTATGTTGTGCCAGTCGGCAGAGCGTCTGACATTCCGGTCTGAAAACAGACTTAGGGTTACTTGTGTTTTAGGCTTTCCCCTTGGCGGCCAGGTAGGTGCACCAACTCATGTGAGGTACCGTTTTCATCGGGACACCTGTGGGAACGCGGGACAGTAGGCCATGTGTTGTTGGGGGCGTGTTTCAATGGGTGCGTCGAGCGAAATGTCCAGAAAATGTGTTTTTTTCCCCACATTTTGGAATTTGCGGGGGTGTCTGGGTAATAAATTCTGGGGCGATGTGCGCAAATCATACCTCTGCGGATTCCCATAGGTGTCCTCTTTTTGGAAATGCATGGGGTTCCCTGTTTTCATTGGTGGATTGGACACCCGAGGCAGATATCTGTATGTTTTGCCGTTCGGCAGAGCGTCTGACATTCCGGTCTGAAAATCGACTTGGGGTTACTTGTGTTTTATGCTTTCCCCTTGGCAGCCAGGAAGGTGCACCCACACATGTGAGGTACCGTTTTCATCGGGACATCTGTGGGAACGCGGGACGGTAGGCCATGTGTTGTTGGGGGTGTGTTTCGATGGGTGCGCCGAGTGAAATTTGCGGAAAATGCGTTTTTCGCCCCACATTTCGGACTTTGCAGGGGTGTCTGGGTAATATATTCTGGGGCGATGTGCGCCAATAATACCTCTGTGGATTCCCACTTGTGTCCTCTTTTTGGAAATGCATGGGGTTCCCTGTTTTCCTTGGTGGCCCGGACACCTGAGGCCCATATCTGTATGTTGTGCCAGTCGGCAGAGCGTCTGACATTCCGGTCTGAAAACAGACTTAGGGTTACTTGTGTTTTAGGCTTTCCCCTTGGCGGCCAGGTAGGTGCACCAACTCATGTGAGGTACCGTTTTCATCGGGACACCTGTGGGAACGCGGGACGGTAGGCCATGTGTTGTTGGGGGCGTGTTTCAATGGGTGCGTCGAGCGAAATGTCCAGAAAATGCGTTTTTTTCCCCACATTTTGGAATTTGCGGGGGTGTCTTTGTAATATATTCTGGGGCGATGTGCGAAAATCATACCTCTGCGGATTCCTATAGGTGTCCTCTTTTCGGAAAAGCATGGGGTTCCCTGTTTTCCTTGGTGGCTTGGACACCCGAGGCCGATATCTGTATGTTGTGCCGGTCGGCAGAGCGTCTGACATTCCGTTCTGAAAATCGACTTGGGGTTACTTGTGTTTTATGCTTTCCCCTTGGCAGCCAGGAAGGTGCACCCACACATGTGAGGTACCGTTTTCATCGGGACATCTGTGGGAACGCGGGACGGTAGGCCATGTGTTGTTGGGGGTGTGTTTCGATGGGTGCGCCGAGTGAAATTTGCGGAAAATGCGTTTTTCGCCCCACATTTCGGACTTTGCAGGGGTGTCTGGGTAATATATTCTGGGGCGATGTGCGCCAATCATACCTCTGTGGATTCCCACTTGTGTCCTCTTTTTGGAAATGCATGGGGTTCCCTGTTTTCCTTGGTGGCCCGGACACCTGAGGCCCATATCTGTATGTTGTGCCAGTCGGCAGAGCGTCTGACATTCCGGTCTGAAAACAGACTTAGGGTTACTTGTGTTTTAGGCTTTCCCCTTGGCGGCCAGGTAGGTGCACCAACTCATGTGAGGTACCGTTTTCATCGGGACACCTGTGGGAACGCGGGACGGTAGGCCATGTGTTGTTGGGGGCGTGTTTCAATGGGTGCGTCGAGCGAAATGTCCAGAAAATGCGTTTTTTTCCCCACATTTTGGAATTTGCGGGGGTGTCTTTGTAATATATTCTGGGGCGATGTGCGAAAATCATACCTCTGCGGATTCCTATAGGTGTCCTCTTTTCGGAAAAGCATGGGGTTCCCTGTTTTCCTTGGTGGCTTGGACACCCAAGGCCGATATCTGTATGTTGTGCCGGTCGGCAGAGCGTCTGACATTCCGTTCTGAAAATCGACTTGGGGTTACTTGTGTTTTATGCTTTCCCCTTGGCAGCCAGGAAGGTGCACCCACACATGTGAGGTACCGTTTTCATCGGGACATCTGTGGGAATGCGGGACGGTAGGCCATGTGTTGTTGGGGGTGTGTTTCGATGGGTGCGCCGAGCGAAATTTGCGGAAAATGCGTTTTTCGCCCCACATTTCGGACTTTGCAGGGGTGTCTGGGTAATATATTCTGGGGCGATGTGCGCAAATCATACCTCTGCGGATTCCCACTTGTGTCCTCTTTTCGGAAATGCATGGGGTTCCCTGTTTTCCTTGGTGGCTTGGACACCCGAGGCCCATATCTGTATGTTGTGCCGGTCGGCAGAGCGTATGACATTCCGGCCTGAAAACAGACTTGGGGTTACTTGTGTTTTAGGCTTTCCCCTTGGCGGCCAGGTAGGTGCACCCACACATGTAAGGTACCGCTTTCATCGGGACACCTGTAGGAACGTGGGACAATAGGCCTTGTGTTGTTGGGGGGGTGTTTTGATGGGTGCGCTGAGCAAAATGTGCAGAAAAAGCGTTTTTTTTACCACATTTCTGATTTTTGCATGGGTGTCTGGGTAATAAATTCTGGGGCGATGTGCGCAAATCATACCTCTGCGGATTCCCACGGGTGTCCTCTTTTTGTAAATGCATTGGATTCCCTCTTTTCCTGGGTGGCTTGATCACCCGAGGCCCATATCTGTAAGTTGTGCCGGTTGGCAGAGCGTCTGAAATTCCAGTCTGAAAACAGAATTGGGGTTACTTGTGTTTTAGGCTTTCCCCTTGGCGGCCAAGTACGTGCACCTACACATGTGAGGTACCGTTTTCATCGGGACACCTGTAGGAACGTGGGACAGTAGGCGATGTGTTGTTGGGGGGTGTGTTTCGATGGGTGCGCTGAGCAAAATGTGCAGAAAATGCGTTTTTTTCCCACATTTCCGACTTTGTGGGGGTGTCTGGGTAATAAATTCTGGGCCGATGTGCGCAAATCATACCTCTGCGGATTCCCACGGGTGTCCTCTTTTCGGAAATGCATAGGGTTCCCTGTTTTCCTTGGTGGCTTGGACACCCGAGGCCCATATCTGTATGTTGTGTCGGTCGGCAGAGCGTCTGACATTCCGGTCTGAAAACAGACTTGGGGTTACTTGTGTTTTAGGCTTTCCCCTTGGCGGCCAGGTAGATGCACCCACACATGTGAGGTACCATTTTCATTGGGACACCTGTGGGAATGCGGGACGGTAGGCCATGTGTTGTTGGAGGCGTGTTTCGATGGGTGTGCCGAGCGAAATGTGCGGAAAATGTGTTTTTTTCCCCACATTTCGGTTTTTGCTGGGGTGTCTGGGTAATAAATTCTGGGGCGATGTGCGCAAATCATTCCTCTGCGAATTCCGACGGGTGTCCTCTTTTCGGAAATGCATGGGGTTCCCTGTTTTCATTGGTGGATTGGACACCCGAGGCAGATATCTGTATGTTTTGCCGGTCGGCAGAGCGTCTGACATTCCGGTCTGAAAATCGACTTGGGGTTACTTGTGTTTTATGCTTTCCCCTTGGCAGCCAGGAAGGTGCACCCACACATGTGAGGTACCGTTTTCATCGGGACATCTGTGGGAACGCGGGACGGTAGGCCATGTGTTGTTGGGGGTGTGTTTCGATGGGTGCGCCGAGCGAAATTTGCGGAAAATGCGTTTTTCGCCCCACATTTCGGACTTTGCAGGGGTGTCTGGGTAATATATTCTGGGGCGATGTGCGCAAATCATACCTCTGTGGATTCCCACTTGTGTCCTCTTTTCGGAAATGCATGGGGTTCCCTGTTTTCCTTGGTGGCTTGGACACCCGAGGCCCATATCTGTATGTTGTGCCGTTCAGCAGAGCGTATGACATTCCGGCCTGAAAACAGACTTGGGGTTACTTGTGTTTTAGGCTTTCCCCTTGGCGTCCAGGTAGGTGCACCCACACATGTAAGGTACCGCTTTCATCGGGACACCTGTAGGAACGTGGGACAATAGGCCTTGTGTTGTTGGAGGGGTGTTTCGATGGGTGCGCTGAGCAAAATGTGCAGAAAAAGCGTTTTTTTTACCACATTTCTGATTTTTGCATGGGTGTCTGGGTAATAAAATCTGGGGCGATGTGCGCAAATCATACCTCTGCGGATTCCCACGGGTGTCCTCTTTTCGTAAATGCATTGGGTTCCCTCTTTTCCTGGGTGGCTTGATCACCCGAGGCCCATATCTGTAAGTTGTGCCGGTTGGCAGAGCGTCTGAAATTCCAGTCTGAAAACAGACTTGGGACTTGGGGTTACTTGTGTTTTAGGCTTTCCCCTTGGCGTCCAGGTAGGTGCACCCACACATGTAAGGTACCGCTTTCATCAGGACACCTGTAGGAACGTGGGACAATAGGCCTTGTGTTGTTGGAGGGGTGTTTCGATGGGTGCGCTGAGCAAAATGTGCAGAAAAAGCATTTTTTTACTACATTTCTGATTTTTGCAGGGGTGTCTGGGTAATAAATTCTGGGGCAATGTGCGCAAATCATACCTCTACGGATTCCCACGGGTGTCCTCTTTTCGTAAATGCATTGGGTTCCCTCTTTTCCTGGGTGGCTTGATCACCCGAGGCCCATATCTGTAAGTTGTGCCGGTTGGCAGAGCGTCTGAAATTCCAGTCTGAAAACAGAATTGGGGTTACTTGTGTTTTAGGCTTTCCCCTTGGCAGCCAAGTACGTGCACCCACACATGTGAGGTACCGTTTTCATCGGGACACCTGTAGGAACGTGGGACAGTAGGCGATGTGTTGTTGGGGGGTGTGTTTCGATGGGTGCGCTGAGCAAAATGTGCAGAAAATGCGTTTTTTTCCCACATTTCCGACTTTGCAGGGGTGTCTGGGTAATAAATTCTGGAGCGATGTGCGCAAATCATACCTCTGCTGATTCCCATGGGTGTCCTCTTTTCGGAAATGCATTGGGTTCCCTGTTTTCCTTGGTGGTTTGGACACCCGAGGCCCATATCTGTATGTTGTGCCGGTCGGCAGAGCGTCTGACATTCTTTTCTGAAAACAGACTTGGTGTTACTTGTGTTTAAGGCTTTCCCCTTGCCGGCCAGGTAGGTGCACCCACACATTTGAGGTACCATTTTCATTGGGACACCTATGGGAATGCGGGACAATAGGCCTTGTGTTGTTGGGGGGGTGTTTCGATGGGTGCACTGAGCAAAATGTGCAGAAAAAGCGTTTTTTTTACCACATTTCTGATTTTTGCAGGGGTGTCTGGGTAATAAATTCTGGGGCGATGTGCGCAAATCATACCTCTGCGGATTCCCACGGGTGTCCTCTTTTCGGAAATGCATTGGGTTCCCTCTTTTCCTGGGTGGCTTGATCACCCGAGGCCCATATCTGTAAGTTGTGCCGGTTGGCAGAGCGTCTGACATTCCGGTCTGAAAACAGACTTGGGGTTACTTGTGTTTTAGGCTTTCCCCTTGGCGGCCAGGTAGATGCACCCACACATGTGAGGTACCATTTTCATTGGGACACCTGTGGGAATGCGGGACGGTAGGCCATGTGTTGTTGGGGGCGTGTTTCGATGGGTGTGCCGAGCGAAATGTGCGGAAATTGCGTTTTTTTCCCCACATTTCGGACTTTGCTGGGGTGTCTGGGTAATAAATTCTGGGGCGATGTGCGCAAATCATTCCTCTGCGAATTCCGACGGGTGTCCTCTTTTTGGAAATGCATGGGGTTCCCTGTTTTCCTTGGTGGCCCGGACACCTGAGGCCCATATCTGTATGTTGTGCCAGTCGGCAGAGCGTCTGACATTCCGGTCTGAAAACAGACTTAGGGTTACTTGTGTTTTAGGCTTTCCCCTTGGCGGCCAGGTAGGTGCACCAACTCATGTGAGGTACCGTTTTCATCGGGACACCTGTGGGAACGCGGGACAGTAGGCCATGTGTTGTTGGGGGCGTGTTTCAATGGGTGCGTCGAGCGAAATGTCCAGAAAATGTGTTTTTTTCCCCACATTTTGGAATTTGCGGGGGTGTCTGGGTAATAAATTCTGGGGCGATGTGCGCAAATCATACCTCTGCGGATTCCCATAGGTGTCCTCTTTTTGGAAATGCATGGGGTTCCCTGTTTTCATTGGTGGATTGGACACCCGAGGCAGATATCTGTATGTTTTGCCGTTCGGCAGAGCGTCTGACATTCCGGTCTGAAAATCGACTTGGGGTTACTTGTGTTTTATGCTTTCCCCTTGGCAGCCAGGAAGGTGCACCCACACATGTGAGGTACCGTTTTCATCGGGACATCTGTGGGAACGCGGGACGGTAGGCCATGTGTTGTTGGGGGTGTGTTTCGATGGGTGCGCCGAGTGAAATTTGCGGAAAATGCGTTTTTCGCCCCACATTTCGGACTTTGCAGGGGTGTCTGGGTAATATATTCTGGGGCGATGTGCGCCAATAATACCTCTGTGGATTCCCACTTGTGTCCTCTTTTTGGAAATGCATGGGGTTCCCTGTTTTCCTTGGTGGCCCGGACACCTGAGGCCCATATCTGTATGTTGTGCCAGTCGGCAGAGCGTCTGACATTCCGGTCTGAAAACAGACTTAGGGTTACTTGTGTTTTAGGCTTTCCCCTTGGCGGCCAGGTAGGTGCACCAACTCATGTGAGGTACCGTTTTCATCGGGACACCTGTGGGAACGCGGGACGGTAGGCCATGTGTTGTTGGGGGCGTGTTTCAATGGGTGCGTCGAGCGAAATGTCCAGAAAATGCGTTTTTTTCCCCACATTTTGGAATTTGCGGGGGTGTCTTTGTAATATATTCTGGGGCGATGTGCGAAAATCATACCTCTGCGGATTCCTATAGGTGTCCTCTTTTCGGAAAAGCATGGGGTTCCCTGTTTTCCTTGGTGGCTTGGACACCCGAGGCCGATATCTGTATGTTGTGCCGGTCGGCAGAGCGTCTGACATTCCGTTCTGAAAATCGACTTGGGGTTACTTGTGTTTTATGCTTTCCCCTTGGCAGCCAGGAAGGTGCACCCACACATGTGAGGTACCGTTTTCATCGGGACATCTGTGGGAACGCGGGACGGTAGGCCATGTGTTGTTGGGGGTGTGTTTCGATGGGTGCGCCGAGTGAAATTTGCGGAAAATGCGTTTTTCGCCCCACATTTCGGACTTTGCAGGGGTGTCTGGGTAATATATTCTGGGGCGATGTGCGCCAATCATACCTCTGTGGATTCCCACTTGTGTCCTCTTTTTGGAAATGCATGGGGTTCCCTGTTTTCCTTGGTGGCCCGGACACCTGAGGCCCATATCTGTATGTTGTGCCAGTCGGCAGAGCGTCTGACATTCCGGTCTGAAAACAGACTTAGGGTTACTTGTGTTTTAGGCTTTCCCCTTGGCGGCCAGGTAGGTGCACCAACTCATGTGAGGTACCGTTTTCATCGGGACACCTGTGGGAACGCGGGACGGTAGGCCATGTGTTGTTGGGGGCGTGTTTCAATGGGTGCGTCGAGCGAAATGTCCAGAAAATGCGTTTTTTTCCCCACATTTTGGAATTTGCGGGGGTGTCTTTGTAATATATTCTGGGGCGATGTGCGAAAATCATACCTCTGCGGATTCCTATAGGTGTCCTCTTTTCGGAAAAGCATGGGGTTCCCTGTTTTCCTTGGTGGCTTGGACACCCAAGGCCGATATCTGTATGTTGTGCCGGTCGGCAGAGCGTCTGACATTCCGTTCTGAAAATCGACTTGGGGTTACTTGTGTTTTATGCTTTCCCCTTGGCAGCCAGGAAGGTGCACCCACACATGTGAGGTACCGTTTTCATCGGGACATCTGTGGGAATGCGGGACGGTAGGCCATGTGTTGTTGGGGGTGTGTTTCGATGGGTGCGCCGAGCGAAATTTGCGGAAAATGCGTTTTTCGCCCCACATTTCGGACTTTGCAGGGGTGTCTGGGTAATATATTCTGGGGCGATGTGCGCAAATCATACCTCTGCGGATTCCCACTTGTGTCCTCTTTTCGGAAATGCATGGGGTTCCCTGTTTTCCTTGGTGGCTTGGACACCCGAGGCCCATATCTGTATGTTGTGCCGGTCGGCAGAGCGTATGACATTCCGGCCTGAAAACAGACTTGGGGTTACTTGTGTTTTAGGCTTTCCCCTTGGCGGCCAGGTAGGTGCACCCACACATGTAAGGTACCGCTTTCATCGGGACACCTGTAGGAACGTGGGACAATAGGCCTTGTGTTGTTGGGGGGGTGTTTTGATGGGTGCGCTGAGCAAAATGTGCAGAAAAAGCGTTTTTTTTACCACATTTCTGATTTTTGCATGGGTGTCTGGGTAATAAATTCTGGGGCGATGTGCGCAAATCATACCTCTGCGGATTCCCACGGGTGTCCTCTTTTTGTAAATGCATTGGATTCCCTCTTTTCCTGGGTGGCTTGATCACCCGAGGCCCATATCTGTAAGTTGTGCCGGTTGGCAGAGCGTCTGAAATTCCAGTCTGAAAACAGAATTGGGGTTACTTGTGTTTTAGGCTTTCCCCTTGGCGGCCAAGTACGTGCACCTACACATGTGAGGTACCGTTTTCATCGGGACACCTGTAGGAACGTGGGACAGTAGGCGATGTGTTGTTGGGGGGTGTGTTTCGATGGGTGCGCTGAGCAAAATGTGCAGAAAATGCGTTTTTTTCCCACATTTCCGACTTTGTGGGGGTGTCTGGGTAATAAATTCTGGGCCGATGTGCGCAAATCATACCTCTGCGGATTCCCACGGGTGTCCTCTTTTCGGAAATGCATAGGGTTCCCTGTTTTCCTTGGTGGCTTGGACACCCGAGGCCCATATCTGTATGTTGTGTCGGTCGGCAGAGCGTCTGACATTCCGGTCTGAAAACAGACTTGGGGTTACTTGTGTTTTAGGCTTTCCCCTTGGCGGCCAGGTAGATGCACCCACACATGTGAGGTACCATTTTCATTGGGACACCTGTGGGAATGCGGGACGGTAGGCCATGTGTTGTTGGAGGCGTGTTTCGATGGGTGTGCCGAGCGAAATGTGCGGAAAATGTGTTTTTTTCCCCACATTTCGGTTTTTGCTGGGGTGTCTGGGTAATAAATTCTGGGGCGATGTGCGCAAATCATTCCTCTGCGAATTCCGACGGGTGTCCTCTTTTCGGAAATGCATGGGGTTCCCTGTTTTCATTGGTGGATTGGACACCCGAGGCAGATATCTGTATGTTTTGCCGGTCGGCAGAGCGTCTGACATTCCGGTCTGAAAATCGACTTGGGGTTACTTGTGTTTTATGCTTTCCCCTTGGCAGCCAGGAAGGTGCACCCACACATGTGAGGTACCGTTTTCATCGGGACATCTGTGGGAACGCGGGACGGTAGGCCATGTGTTGTTGGGGGTGTGTTTCGATGGGTGCGCCGAGCGAAATTTGCGGAAAATGCGTTTTTCGCCCCACATTTCGGACTTTGCAGGGGTGTCTGGGTAATATATTCTGGGGCGATGTGCGCAAATCATACCTCTGTGGATTCCCACTTGTGTCCTCTTTTCGGAAATGCATGGGGTTCCCTGTTTTCCTTGGTGGCTTGGACACCCGAGGCCCATATCTGTATGTTGTGCCGTTCAGCAGAGCGTATGACATTCCGGCCTGAAAACAGACTTGGGGTTACTTGTGTTTTAGGCTTTCCCCTTGGCGTCCAGGTAGGTGCACCCACACATGTAAGGTACCGCTTTCATCGGGACACCTGTAGGAACGTGGGACAATAGGCCTTGTGTTGTTGGAGGGGTGTTTCGATGGGTGCGCTGAGCAAAATGTGCAGAAAAAGCGTTTTTTTTACCACATTTCTGATTTTTGCATGGGTGTCTGGGTAATAAAATCTGGGGCGATGTGCGCAAATCATACCTCTGCGGATTCCCACGGGTGTCCTCTTTTCGTAAATGCATTGGGTTCCCTCTTTTCCTGGGTGGCTTGATCACCCGAGGCCCATATCTGTAAGTTGTGCCGGTTGGCAGAGCGTCTGAAATTCCAGTCTGAAAACAGACTTGGGACTTGGGGTTACTTGTGTTTTAGGCTTTCCCCTTGGCGTCCAGGTAGGTGCACCCACACATGTAAGGTACCGTTTTCATCGGGACACCTGTAGGAACGTGGGACAGTAGGCGATGTGTTGTTGGGGGGGGTGTTTCGATGGGTGCGCTGAGCAAAATGTGCAGAAAATGCGTTTTTTTCCCACATTTCTGACTTTGTGAAGGTGTCTGGGTAATAAATTCTGGGCCGATGTGCGCAAATCATACCTCTGCGGATTCCCACGGGTGTCCTCTTTTCGGAAATGCATGGGGTTCCCTGTTTTCCTTGGTGGCTTGGACACCCGAGGCCCATATCTGTATGTTGTGTCGGTCGGCAGAGCGTCTGACATTCCGGTCTGAAAACAGACTTGGGGTTACTTGTGTTTTAGGCTTTCCCCTTGGCGGCCAGGTAGATGCACCCACACATGTGAGGTACCATTTTCATTGGGACACCTGTGGGAATGCGGGACGGTAGGCCATGTGTTGTTGGAGGCGTGTTTCGATGGGTGTGCCGAGCGAAATGTGCGGAAAATGCGTTTTTTTCCCCACATTTCGGACTTTGCTGGGGTGTCTGGGTAATAAATTCTGGGGCGATGTGCGCAAATCATTCCTCTGCGAATTCCGACGGGTGTCCTCTTTTTGGAAATGCATGGGGTTCCCTGTTTTCCTTGTGGCCCGGACACCTGAGGCCCATATCTGTATGTTGTGCCAGTCGGCAGAGCGTCTGACATTCCGGTCTGAAAACAGACTTAGGGTTACTTGTGTTTTAGGCTTTCCCCTTGGCGGCAAGGTAGGTGCACTCACACATATTAGGTACCGTTTTCATCGGAACACCTGTGGGAACACGGGACTGTAGGCCATGTGTTGTTGGGGGCGTGTTTCGATGGGTGCGCCGAGCAAAATGTGCGGAAAATGCGTTTTTTTCTCCACATTTCGGATTTGCAGAGGTGTCTGGGTAATAAATTTTAGGGCGATGTTCGCAAATCATACCTCTGAGGATTCCCACGGGTGTCCTCTTTTCGGAAATGCATGGGGTTCCCTGTTTTCCTTGGTGGCTTGGACACCCGAGGTCCATATCTCTATGTTGTGCTGGTCGGCAGAGTGTTTGACATTCCGTTCTGAAAACAGACTTGGGGTTACTTGTGTTTTAGGCTTTCCCCTTGGCGGCCAGGTAGGTGCACCCACACATGTGAGGTACCGTTTTCATCGGGACACCTGTAGGAACGCGGGACAGTAGGCCATGTGTTGTTGGGGGCGTGTTTCAATGGGTGCGCCGAGCGAAATGTCCAGAAAATGCGTTTTTTTCCCCACATTTTGGAATTTGCGGGGGTGTCTAGGTAATATATTCTGGGGCGATGTGCGCAAATCATACCTCTGCGGATTCCCAAAGGTGTCCTCTTTTCGGAAATGCATGGGGTTCCCTGTTTTCCTTGGTGGCTTGGACACCCGAGGTCCATATCTCTATGTTGTGCTGGTCGGCAGAGTGTTTGACATTCCGTTCTGAAAACAGACTTGGGGTTACTTGTGTTTTAGGCTTTCCCCTTGGCGGCCAGGTAGGTGCACCCACACATGTGAGGTACCGTTTTCATCGGGACACCTGTAGGAACGCGGGACAGTAGGCCATGTGTTGTTGGGGGCGTGTTTCAATGGGTGCGCCGAGCGAAATGTCCAGAAAATGCGTTTTTTTCCCCACATTTTGGAATTTGCGGGGGTGTCTAGGTAATATATTCTGGGGCGATGTGCGCAAATCATATCACTGCGGATTCCCACTTGTGTCCTCTTTTCGGAAATGCATGGGGTTCCCTGTTTTCTTGGTGGCTTGGACACCCGAGGCCCATATCTGTATGTTGTGCCGGTCGGCAGAGCGTATGACATTCCGGTCTGAAAACAGACTTGGGGTTACTTGTGTTTTAGGCTTTCCCCTTGGCGGCCAGGTAGGTGCACCCACACATGTAAGGTACCACTTTCATCGGGACACCTGTAGGAACGTGGGACAATAGGCCTTGTGTTGTTGGGGGGGTGTTTCGATGGGTGCGCTGAGCAAAATGTGCAGAAAATGGTTTTTTTTCCCACATTTCCGACTTTGCGGGGGTGTCTGAGTAATAAATTCTGGGGCGATGTGGGCAAATCATACCTCTGCGGATTCCCAGGGGTGTCCTCTTGTCGGAAATGCATTGGGTTCCCTGTTTTCCTTGGTGGCTTGGACACCCGAGGCCCATATCTGTATGTTGTGCCGGTCGGCAGAGCGTATGACATTCCGGTCTGAAAACAGACTTGGGGTTACTTGTGTTTTAGGCTTTCCCCTTGGCGGCCAGGTAGGTGCACCCACACATGTAAGGTACCGCTTTCATCGGGACACCTGTAGGAACGTGGGACAATAGGCCTTGTGTTGTTGGGCGGGGGGTGTTTTGATGGGTGCGCTGAGCAAAATGTGCAGAAAAAGCGTTTTTTTTACCACATTTCTGATTTTTGCATGGGTGTCTGGGTAATAAATTCTGGGGCGATGTGCGCAAATCATACCTCCGCGGATTCCCACGGGTGTCCTCTTTTCGTAAATGCATTGGGTTCCCTCTTTTCCTGGGTGGCTTGATCACCCGAGGCCCATATCTGTAAGTTGTGCCGATTGGCAGAGCGTCTGAAATTCCAGTCTGAAAAAAGAATTGGGGTTACTTGTGTTTTAGGCTTTCCCCTTGGCGGCCAAGTACGTGCACCCACACATGTGAGGTACCGTTTTCATCGGGACACCTGTAGGAACGTGGGACAGTAGGCGATGTGTTGTTGGGGGGTGTGTTTCGATGGGTGCGCTGAGCAAAATGTGCAGAAAATGCGTTTTTTTCCCACATTTCCGACTTTGTGGGGGTGTCTGGGTAATAAATTCTGGGCCGATGTGCGCAAATCATACCTCTGCGGATTCCCACGGGTGTCCTCTTTTCGGAAATGCATTGGGTTCCCTGTTTTCCTTGGTGGCTTGATCACCCGAGGCCCATATCTGTATGTTGTGCCGGTCGGCAGAGCGTCTGACATTCTGGTCTGAAAACAGACTTGGGGTTACTTGTGTTTTAGGCTTTCCCCTTGGCGGCAAGGTAGGTGCACCCACACATGTTAGGTACTGTTTTCATCGGAACACCTTTGGGAACGCGGGACGGTAGGCCATGTGTTGTTGGGGGCGTGTTTCAATGGTTGCGCCGAGCGAAATGTCCAGAAAATGCGTTTTTTCCCCACATTTTGGAATTTGCGGGGGTGTCTAGGTAATATATTCTGGGGCGATGTGCGCAAATCATACCGTTGCGGATTCCCAAGGGTGTCTTCTTTTCGGAAATGCATGGGGTTCCCTGTTTTCCTTGGTGGCTTGGACACCCGAGGCCCATATCTGTATGTTGTGTCGGTCGGCAGAGCGTCTGACATTCCGGTCTGAAAACAGACTTGGGTTACTTGTGTTTTAGGCTTTCCCCTTGGCGGCCAGGTAGGTGCACCAACTCATGTGAGGTACCGTTTTCATCGGGACACCTGTGGGAACGCGGGACGGTAGGCCATGTGTTGTTGGGGTGTGTTTCGATGGGTGCGCCGAGTGAAATGTGCGGAAAATGTGTTTTTTCCCCACATTTCAGACTTTGCGGGGGTGTCTGGGTAATAAATTCTGGAGCGATGTCTGCAAATCATACCTCTGCGGATTCCCACGGGTGTCTTCTTTTCAGAAATGCATGGGGTTCCCTGTTTTCCTTGGTGGCTTGGACACCCGAGGCCCATATCTGTATGTTGTGTCGGTCGGGAGAGCGTCTGACATTCCGGTCTGAAAACAGACTTGGGGTTACTTGTGTTTTAGGCTTTCCCCTTGGCGGCCAGGTAGGTGCACCAACTCATGTGAGGTACCGTTTTCATCGGGACACCTTTGGGAACGCGGGACGGTAGGCCATGTGTTGTTGGGGGCGTGTTTCAATGGGTGCGCCGAGCGAAATGTCCAGAAAATGTGTTTTTTCCCGACATTTCAGACTTTGCGGGGGTGTCTGGGTAATATATTCTGGGGCGATGTGCGCAAATCATACCTCTGCGGATTCCCAAGGGTGTCCTCTTTTCGCAAATGCATGGGGTTCCCTGTTTTCCTTGGTGGCTTGGACACCCGAGGCCCATATCTGTATGTTGTGTCGGTCGGCAGAGCGTCTGACATTCCGGTCTGAAAACAGACTTGGGGTTACTTGTGTTTTAGGCTTTCCCCTTGGCGGCCAGGTAGGTGCACCAACTCATGTGAGGTACCGTTTTCATCGGGACACCTGTGGGAACGCGGGACGGTAGGCCATGTGTTGTTGGGGGCGTGTTTCAATGGGTGCGCCGAGCGAAATGTCCAGAAAATGCGTTTTTTTCTCCACATTTTGCAATTTGCGGGGGTGTCTAGGTAATATATTCTGGGGCGATGTGCGCAAATCATACCTCTGCGGATTCCCAAAGGTGTCCTCTTTTCGGAAATGCATGGGGTTCCCTGTTTTCCTTGGTGGCTTGGACACCCGAGGCCGATATCTGTATGTTGTGCCGGTCGGCAGAGCGTCTGACATTCCGGTCTGAAAATAGACTTGGGGTTACTTGTGTTTTATGCTTTACCCTTGGCAGCCAGGTAGGTGCACCCACACATGTGAGGTACCGTTTTCATCAGGACATCTGAGGGAACGCGGGTCGGTAGGACATGTGTTGTTGGGGGCGTGTTTCGATGGGTGCGCCGAGCGAAATTTGCGGAAAATGCGTTTTTCGCCCCACATTTCGGACTTTGTGGGGGTGTCTGGGTAATAAATTCTGGGCCGATGTGCGCAAATCATACCTCTGCGGATTCCCACGGGTGTCCTCTTTTCGGAAATGCATTGGGTTCCCTGTTTTCCTTGGTGGCTTGATCACCCGAGGCCCATATCTGTATGTTGTGCCGGTCGGCAGAGCGTCTGACATTCTGGTCTGAAAACAGACTTGGGGTTACTTGTGTTTTAGGCTTTCCCCTTGGCGGCAAGGTAGGTGCACCCACACATGTTAGGTACTGTTTTCATCGGAACACCTTTGGGAACGCGGGACGGTAGGCCATGTGTTGTTGGGGGCGTGTTTCAATGGGTGCGCCGAGCGAAATGTCCAGAAAATGCGTTTTTTTCCCCACATTTTGGAATTTGCGGGGGTGTCTAGGTAATATATTCTGGGGCGATGTGCGCAAATCATACCTCTGCGGATTCCCAAGGGTGTCTTCTTTTCGGAAATGCATGGGGTTCCCTGTTTTCCTTGGTGGCTTGGACACCCGAGGCCCATATCTGTATGTTGTGTCGGTCGGCAGAGCGTCTGACATTCCGGTCTGAAAACAGACTTGGGTTACCTGTGTTTTAGGCTTTCCCCTTGGCGGCCAGGTAGGTGCACCAACTCATGTGAGGTACCGTTTGCATCGGGACACCTGTGGGAACGCGGTACGGTAGGCCATGTGTTGTTGGGGTGTGTTTCGATGGGTGCGCCGAGTGAAATTAGCGGAAAATGTGTTTTTTCCCCACATTTCAGACTTTGCGGGGGTGTCTGGGTAATAAATTCTGGAGCGATGTCTGCAAATCATACCTCTGCGGATTCCCACGGGTGTCTTCTTTTCAGAAATGCATGGGGTTCCCTGTTTATCTTGGTGGCTTGGACACCCGAGGCCCATATCTGTATGTTGTGTCGGTCGGCAGAGCGTCTGACATTCCGGTCTGAAAACAGACTTGGGGTTACTTGTGTTTTAGGCTTTCCCCTTGGCGGCCAGGTAGGTGCACCAACTCATGTGAGGTACCGTTTTCATCGGGACACCTTTGGGAACGCGGGACGGTAGGCCATGTGTTGTTGGGGGCGTGTTTCAATGGGTGCGCCGAGCGAAATGTCCAGAAAATGCGTTTTTTTCTCCACATTTTGGAATTTGCGGGGGTGTCTAGGTAATATATTCTGGGGCGATGTGCGCAAATCATACCTCTGCGGATTCCCAAGGGTGTCCTCTTTTTGGAAATGCATGGGGTTCCCTGTTTTCCTTGGTGGCTTGGACACCCGAGGCCGATATCTGTATGTTGTGCCGGTCGGCAGAGCGTCTGACATTCCGGTCTGAAAATAGACTTGGGGTTACTTGTGTTTTATGCTTTCCCCTTGGCAGCCAGGTAGGTGCACCCACACATGTGAGGTACCGTTTTCATCAGGACATCTGTGGGAACGCGGGAGAGTAGGACATGTGTTGTTGGGGGCATGTTTCGATGGGTGCGCTGAGCGAAATATGCTGAAAATGCATTTTTTTCCCCACATTTGTGACTTTGCGGGGGTGTCTGGGTAATACATTCTGGGGCGATGTGCACAAATCATACGTCTGCGGATTCCCACGGGTGTCCTCTTTTCGGAAATGCATGGGGTTCCCTGTTTTCATTGGTGGCTTGGACACCGAGGCCCATATCTGTATTTTGTGCCGGTCGGCAGAGCGTCTGAAATTCCAGTCTGAAAACAGACTTGGGGTTACTTGTGTTTTAGGCTTTCCCCTTGGCGGCCAGGTAGGTGCACCCACATATGTAAGGTACCACTTTCATCGGGACACCTGTAGGAACGTGGGACAATAGGCCTTGTGTTGTTGGGGGGGTGTTTCGATGGGTACGCTGAGCAAAATGTGCAGAAAAAGTGTTTTTTTACCACATTTCTGATTTTTGTGGGGGTGTCTGGGTAATAAATTCTGGGGCGATGTGCGCAAATCATACCTCTGCGGATTCCCACGGGTGTCCTCTTTTCGTAAATGCATTGGGTTCCCTCTTTTCCTGGGTGGCTTGATCACCCGAGGCCCATATCTGTATGTTGTGCCGGTTGGCAGAGCGTCTGAAATTCCAGTCTGAAAACAGAATTGGGGTTACTTGTGTTTTAGGCTTTCCCCTTGGCGGCCAAGTACGTGCACCCACACATGTGAGGTACCGTTTTCATCAGAATACCTGTGGGAAAGTGGCACAGTAGGCCATGTGTTGTTGAGGGTGTGTTTCAATGGGTGCGCCGAGCGAAATGTCCAGAAAATGCGTTTTTTTCCCCACATTTTGGAATTTGCGGGGGTGTCTAGGTAATATATTCTGGGGCGATGTGCGCAAATCATACCTCTGCGGATTCCCAAGGGTGTCTTCTTTTCGGAAATGCATGGGGTTCCCTGTTTTCCTTGGTGGCTTGGACACCCGAGGCCCATATCTGTATGTTGTGTCGGTCGGCAGAGCGTCTGACATTCCGGTCTGAAAACAGACTTGGGTTACCTGTGTTTTAGGCTTTCCCCTTGGCGGCCAGGTAGGTGCACCAACTCATGTGAGGTACCGTTTTCATCGGGACACCTGTGGGAACGCGGTACGGTAGGCCATGTGTTGTTGGGGTGTGTTTCGATGGGTGCGCCGAGTGAAATTAGCGGAAAATGTGTTTTTTCCCCACATTTCAGACTTTGCAGGGGTGTCTGGGTAATAAATTCTGGAGCGATGTCTGCAAATCATACCTCTGCGGATTCCCACGGGTGTCTTCTTTTCAGAAATGCATGGGGTTCCCTGTTTATCTTGGTGGCTTGGACACCCGAGGCCCATATCTGTATGTTGTGTCGGTCGGCAGAGCGTCTGACATTCCGGTCTGAAAACAGACTTGGGGTTACTTGTGTTTTAGGCTTTCCCCTTGGCGGCCAGGTAGGTGCACCAACTCATGTGAGGTACCGTTTTCATCGGGACACCTTTGGGAACGCGGGACGGTAGGCCATGTGTTGTTGGGGGCGTGTTTCAATGGGTGCGCCGAGCGAAATGTCCAGAAAATGCGTTTTTTTCTCCACATTTTGGAATTTGCGGGGGTGTCTAGGTAATATATTCTGGGGCGATGTGCGCAAATCATACCTCTGCGGATTCCCAAGGGTGTCCTCTTTTTGGAAATGCATGGGGTTCCCTGTTTTCCTTGGTGGCTTGGACACCCGAGGCCGATATCTGTATGTTGTGCCGGTCGGCAGAGCGTCTGACATTCCGGTCTGAAAATAGACTTGGGGTTACTTGTGTTTTATGCTTTCCCCTTGGCAGCCAGGTAGGTGCACCCACACATGTGAGGTACCGTTTTCATCAGGACATCTGTGGGAACGCGGGAGAGTAGGACATGTGTTGTTGGGGGCATGTTTCGATGGGTGCGCTGAGCGAAATATGCTGAAAATGCATTTTTTTCCCCACATTTGTGACTTTGCGGGGGTGTCTGGGTAATACATTCTGGGGCGATGTGCACAAATCATACGTCTGCGGATTCCCACGGGTGTCCTCTTTTCGGAAATGCATGGGGTTCCCTGTTTTCATTGGTGGCTTGGACACCGAGGCCCATATCTGTATTTTGTGCCGGTCGGCAGAGCGTCTGAAATTCCAGTCTGAAAACAGACTTGGGGTTACTTGTGTTTTAGGCTTTCCCCTTGGCGGCCAGGTAGGTGCACCCACATATGTAAGGTACCACTTTCATCGGGACACCTGTAGGAACGTGGGACAATAGGCCTTGTGTTGTTGGGGGGGTGTTTCGATGGGTACGCTGAGCAAAATGTGCAGAAAAAGTGTTTTTTTACCACATTTCTGATTTTTGTGGGGGTGTCTGGGTAATAAATTCTGGGGCGATGTGCGCAAATCATACCTCTGCGGATTCCCACGGGTGTCCTCTTTTCGTAAATGCATTGGGTTCCCTCTTTTCCTGGGTGGCTTGATCACCCGAGGCCCATATCTGTATGTTGTGCCGGTTGGCAGAGCGTCTGAAATTCCAGTCTGAAAACAGAATTGGGGTTACTTGTGTTTTAGGCTTTCCCCTTGGCGGCCAAGTACGTGCACCCA
The DNA here is from genome assembly GCF_040938575.1 of Ambystoma mexicanum. Classification (NCBI taxonomy): domain Eukaryota; kingdom Metazoa; phylum Chordata; class Amphibia; order Caudata; family Ambystomatidae; genus Ambystoma; species Ambystoma mexicanum. The sequence continues at coordinate 426,797,933 of NC_090932.1, read as the reverse complement.
CACATGTGAGGTACCGTTTTCATCAGAATACCTGTGGGAAAGTGGCACAGTAGGCCATGTGTTGTTGAGGGTGTGTTTCGATGGGTGTGCCGAGCGAAATGTGCAGAAAATGTGTTTTTTTCCCACATTTCGGACTTTGCGGGGGTGTCTGGGTAATAAATTCTGGAGCGATGTGCGCAAATCATACCTCTGCGGATTCCCACGGGTGTCCTCTTTTCGGAAATGCATTGGGTTCCCTGTTTTCCTTGGTGGCTTGGACACCCGAGGCCCATATCTGTATGTTGTGCCGGTCGGCAGAGCGTCTTACATTCTTTTCTGAAAACAGACTTTGTGTTACTTGTGTTTAAGGCTTTCCCCTTGCCGGCCAGGTAGGTGCACCCACACATGTGAGGTACCATTTTCATTGGGACACCAGTGGGAATGCGGGACGGTAGGCCATGTGTTGTTGGGGGCGTGTTTCGATGGGTGCGCCGAGCGAAATGTGCGGAAAATGCGTTTTTTTTCCCACATTTGGGACATTGCTGGGGTGTCTGGATAATAAAGTCTGGGGCGATGTGCGCAAATCATACCTCTGCGGATTCCCACAGGTGTCCTCTTTTCGGAAATGCATGGGGTTCCTGTTTTCCTTGGTGGCTTGGACACCCGAGGCCCATATCTGTATTTTGTGCCGGTCGGCAGAGCGTCTTACATTCCGGTCTGAAAACAGACTTGGGGTTACTTGTGTTTTAGGCTTTCCCCTTGGCGGCCAGGTTGGTGCACCCACACATGTGAGGTACCATTTTCATCGGGACACCTGTGGGAATGCGGGAGAGTAGGCCATGTGTTGTTGGGGGCATGTTTCGATGGGTGCGCCGAGCAAAATGTGCGGAAAATGCATTTTTTTCCCCACATTTCTGACTTTGCGGGGGTGTCTGGGTAATACATTCTGGGGCGATGTGCGCAAATCATACCTCTGCGGATTCCCACAGGTGTCCATTTTTTCGGAAATACGTGGGGTTCCCTGTTTTCCTTGGTGGCTTGGACACCCGAGGCCCATATCTGTATGTTGTGCCGGTCGGCAGAGCGTCTGAAATTCCGGTCTGAAAACAGACTTGATGTTACTTGTGTTTTAGGCTTTCGTCTTGGCGGCCAGGTAGGTGAACCTACACATGGGAGGTACCGTTTTCATTGGGACACCTGTTGGAACGCGGGACGGTAGGCCATGTGTTGTGTTTGTGTGGTTTTCATAACGTTTTGACCCATTTGCTGTTGCCCTTTGTCTCACAACCCTTTCATTTCCCAAATGTGACCTACATTTAGTCGCTGCTTTAGCCACCATACACTTTTGTAACCTGCACAAGTCACCTACCCTTGAAAAGGTCTGCCTGTGCTCTTTCAGAAAATGTATGCTTGCTGTTCCTCACCACATTGGTTTTCCCAATTTACACATGCTAAGTGCGTCTGTTCAGGCCGTGAGCGTAAAACTCCTGTGTACCATGGCTCAGTATTTGGCTTGTGGTATTGCTTGTTTTGTAAAACACTACAAAAAATGTGTGCTCTCCTAACTGTAAGAGTCGCGGGAATGTAGCAGAGCATTGCTTTTCTCAAAATTCATAGAAGCCATTGCCGTACCAAGCCAACCATGTCCAACACATACCTTTTTTTTCGGTCATTTTCCCGCTTTTCCCCCAATCTATGGCAGTTTCCCCTACCTAGTTGTTGCCTGACCTATGCAAATCACCCCTTGCTAAACTTGAAATTTTGTCCACTTTTCAGAAATATATGCCTTTCTGTCCTCGAATCCGGCTTTCCTACCCTTTTCTTCCATTCCGTCCATGCATGTCCAATTGGCAAAAATTGCCAAAATCGCCTACCTCTCACAAAACGGTTGATTACCACATCAAAATAATTTTCTTTTGTTTCCACTCAACCTGTTCCTGAAAGCCAGGAAATTGGGGAACTCAGCACAGCAAACCATTCGTTCCTAGCTCTTACAAGGAAAAAACCACAGGCTTCTTTGTACATCATTTTATTGGCATTTTTTGAAAAAAACCACATTTTCCCCCTTTTTGCTTATTTTCTCTCACCCCCATACAGCAACCTAGGATTCCTGGGTGGCGTTACAACCGCCTACATGTGGGAAAAAAAGGAGCTGAGATATCTCATGTAACAAAAAAGTTACAAGCCATTGATTGGCCACATACCGAAATCACCAAAAAAGGCACTGGCACTGGGGGGAAATACCCATGCAGTTAAGGGGTTAAACTAAAAACATATTTAAACCAGATGTAAATTACATTAATAACGTTATCTATGTTAATCGATGTGAATACGCCTTTCTTTATCTCTTCAATTCATGAATATCTGTTTTTTTCGCTTTCTCCTTTCTTTTATTATCAATCTCAATTAACTTCTTTTTTCACCATATAATATTTGATTAACACTGATTCATACTTTCTAGCCACAGTAATTATTTGCCTTTTTATTGTCATTGAGATTATTTATTTGTAATTTGTACTTTCAATATAATAAAAATCCAATGTACTTAAAAGAAAGAAATGTAATGGGATCTTGAAAAATTGCATGCAAACTCACATTGGGTCTCACCAAAGTGAAAACCATGCCCTAGGCTGGGTAGCCAGTGTTATTCCAATCAAGCGGCTAAACAATTTAACTGCAAGGATTGCCCTGATCAGATCTTCTTTCTTTCAGAATTAGGAATGTTTTCACCCTGTCCCGTTTGAAACACTGCCACATGAGGCAATGGCCAAATATTTTGCCAGTCTGATGTGGCTCATACTGCTAATCGCAATTTGTGGATGAAGGGTACATTTTAATATTGATTACTGGCAAAGCTTTTCATTGCAGGTAATTGGTGGCTAGGTCAAACAATCCTAAAGTGGGCACAGTTATTACAAAGTTTGTGACTTTTAAATCTTTAGTGACTTTGCATAAGGTAAGTGCTGTTGAAATGAGGTGTGCGATTATGCTCACTACTCGATTTTCTCTATTTTAAACAAGTAGGTCAATTTAAGCATTTGTGCTGATGGCATCCTCCACTGTCACAACAAAACGCCTTTAAGTACGTTCTAAAACGATTCCACTAAGTAGAAAAATCTGGAGACATTCACTAACCTCATGTCTGCCTCATTCTCACCATTTTTGGATTTCCGGTGCATACCTTAAACTCAAACTCACAGAAAATATCCCTGCTCCTCATTAATATCACTGAATTCCCCCACAGCCAAAGATGACTGGCAGCAAAGACATTTCCAAGATTCACCCGTCAGTTGATGCCATGCTTCCTTCAGTGGACTCAATGTTTTATAACACCATCCACCATTCCTTCATTCATGCAGTTCTGTCTGAGAAAAGACATGCTACCAAATACCTATACTGCACAAGATTAAAAATACCTAGGCTGTGCCAGCTAAATGCTAGAAATGCCTTGAGCACTTTCTTCAACACATCTCAGCCGTGATGAAAATCCTGTATCGTGCCCTACAAGCCGACATCCTTTCCATGTCATGCTGCATCACCATGTAAGTGGTGATGATGAACTCACCAAAACCCCTGTCACAGACGTATAGAAGCTTTTTGGCTGAATTAGACTACACAACAGAAGGATCCACTCCATCACTAAACTGGAATTCCAAAACTAGAAACAAGCCAAAACGCTACTAAATCTTTACTCCCAGATGGTAGAATGGAAGTCTAAACCTGCAGCCCGCAATGTGTTTTGGACTCCAACGCCCATTATCATTGATTATGCTGGTTAGGGGTGATGGGAAGTGCAGTCCAAAACACATGTCCCAGTCTGTATAACCTCCTTCTCTTTCAAACTGAAAGTTATCCCTTCTCTGCTGCAATTCAGACGGGACCTCAAGAGCTTTTTCTTTGAGAAAATGCACAAAAACTCTAGCTTAATAGTCAAGTCACTCTCCATTTAAGAACTTGTCAAACTAATATATTCTCCTTAGTAAGGTGTTCTGCATGTTTACCCTTATTGCCTTACAAACTAACCCTTTATCAGAACGTATTAGTACCATACATGTTATCGCCTTCCTTACTATCTGAAGGTCTCAGCTACTTCCCAACTCTATATGCATGCTTGTTAAATGCCTAAAATCAAGGACAAATTCAAAAGCAGGGTGGCTAAGAATCTGAGACTTGAAGATCACATGAGTACCATTGTGTGAATGCAGTCAGTGATGGCTTAAACTTTAGCCCGAGCTGTGGTTCTTGGCGGGGTGGAGAAAATATTGATCTATGCAAACATTGCACAGCCATGACCATGGACAAAGACAACTTAGTTTCAAGGAGCTTGTGTAGGCAGAGGGGTTACATTCCCTGTGGAGTGCCTTTATCTCAAATCTTATTTTGCAGAGAACATTCTAGTAACTTGGCTGTGGCTAAGAACACACACTAGCTTGGGATAATGGAACTGACGTTCTTGAATCGTCAGTGTTATGAAACCTCAGTACATATACCTGCTCCTGATATGAAACATAGTAAGACAATTATATTATGCTCATGATATTTGTGTTGTTCTTCACAAATATGATGTCATAATTTGAACTTTAAAGTAACATGCTAGCTAATTGCTGAGCCTGCCAGACAATGTAGCCCTCAAGTGATCAGATTTCCTTGCAATTTGAAGAAAATTCAATGATGATTTAAACTCGGCAGAATCAAGGTATTGTCAATGATATTGTCCAGGATATATTTAAAAGTTGATGTGAATGCCATTCATGACTAGTTAGTAGGGGCCAATTATTTGATAATTTCGCTGTTAAAATGAATTTATTTGAGCTCCTAAAGAGTAAATGAATATGGCACAACAAGAGTCAAAAATTGAGAATGGGAGGGAAACGAGTTGGAAGAAGGAGTGAGCAGTTGACCCTAGAGGGAGAGGCAGGTTAATACTGAGCTTAAGGGCTAGCAGAGAAAATAAGGAAACATGTGGGGATGAGGAACTGTTAACAAATGAGGAGGATAAGAACACAGAGAACAGTGTATTTCAACCGACTGGAATGTTAAAATATAAAAAGTGGTAAGAAAAACACAGTTTTAAATATGTACATACACTCTTTGGTAACTGAATGACTGTATACATTTTTCTATTACCCTCTATGACCATAAAATGTCTTATGCAATCACGCACAACTCTCAATAGGCCGAAAGAATTCCCAGTATATCCTGAACAGCGTCAGGTCATAGCTTTTGAATAGGAATGCGTGCTGTCACTTGTTTCTATAAGGCATGAAGATTGTTCTGTGAGTGCTCAAAAAACATGAAGTCCTAGGAGGAAAAATGCAAATATTGTTAGTGAGCTACAGTTTTAAGGCAATATGTATCATTGCATTAAAATATGCTTAAAATCCAACACTCATTGCTGTTGCAAAAATATTGACAATGTACGCAGAAAAGACATTAGGGGTCGTTACGAGTTTGGCAGCGCAGTACAATTTTGGGCAAAATTCTGTTACCAACCCCTTTTTTGGCATTAATGACATTACTGCTAGTTTATCTGGACCACCAAATTCTGCACTTATGTAACCCGTAGATGGAGGTAAATCCTCCACCATGGAGGCACTTGTAATCGGGCAGCAATTCCACCCGACAGAGCATTGCTAATGAATTTTGGTGGTGATTTCAAGAAAAAACCCTGTGGGAATACTGCCAAACTCGGAAGGACCGCGCATTGAAATAGGAAATATACAGTTTCAGCTCGGAAAAAAGGAAGCCATGAAATGTAAAATGCATAATATTATCGTAGATGTGGATCAAACATGAAATATTACACTTTTTAAAATGTTTTTAATTTACTTGTATATAATCAAAAAGAAACAGATTTTTACAAGAGCGAGCGATTTCCACTCAACACAATTCGCGATGATCTCACAGACGAGACGACAGTTTGTAAATTTGTGGTATGTCCCACAGTCTTTGTTGATTACGTAGGCGAGGACCCGAAGTCCATGTTCGATTTTGTCCTTTCCATTGCCAGGTTCAGAAGTCTTGCAGTTGCCGTGTGCCATTGAGTCTTTTCGCCTGTAATAAGGCGATTTCACCAGATAGTTTCATTGCCAGCAAAAGAGGTGACCGTCAGAGGACTGAAATAGGCCATCCTGGCTTGGTGCAGGGCAGGGCAGAACATCAGCAGGTGTCTTATCGATTCAATCTCTTCAGAGTTTTGACAGAGTCTGCAAGTTTTTTCTTTTGAGCCGGCTCTGATCGCTAGAATTTCTTGTGTCGGTAGAACGTTAAGACGGGCTTTCAAAAAGGTTCTCATCAATGATTTGCTGGGGTATCTTTTACAGTATACCATTGGTTCTTTCAGTTTGTTTATGCTCGTTGGAAGATGGGATAATAGTTTATTAGATGTTGCTTTTTCAATAGTATTAATCCAGTCCCAACATTCCAGTTTTGTTTTTATCCTTTTCGGGTTGTTCTTCAGTTCTTCTTCGGTACAGGCGATTGTCTCGAGCTTTAGTTTTTGATCCGCGGTCCACAGATTCATTGAGTGGTTGTTGCCTTTTTCAATTTCTTCAGCTATCATATGATAGATTTCCAGACTCTCAGGATGGATGAGTTTCCTATATAGCTGTAGAGTACTGTGGTCCACCACTGCTTTCAGGGATACGAGACCGAGTTCTCGTCTTATCGGTGCTACCGCTGTGGAGTTAATTAGGCCCAGCACCGCTATCCAGATGAAACCCTGCCAAAGTTGTGGAGGGATTGAAGATGTTGCATCCATGCCGTAAATCAGTGAGGGGATAATCTTGGCCTTGTAGAAACTGATCACCGGTTGGAGTGAAAATTTGCCATATTTTCGGTCAACTGCTCTGTTATGAGGCTAGATTCTTTGCCTTAGACCACAGAAAAGCTTGCATGTTGCGGGATTTCTTAGTGCTATCAAGTTGGACTCCAAGATATTTAAATGAGTCAACCACTTCGATTATTGTCTCATTGAGGTGCCATTGAAAGCGATCTTTCTTTTTGCTTCCTGGTTTTTGCAAGATCATTATTTTTGTTTTTGATTTATTTATCCCCAGATTGTTTTCGTTAATGTAGGATGAGAGGTTGTCGAGTTGACGTTGCAGACCGACCTGAGTGAGGTCAAGTAATTTCAGGTCGTCCGCATACAGAAGTCTCGGGACCCTTGTGGAGCCTATTTTTGGTGGAAATGACCTGATCTTACTTTGGCTGTCTTTGAAATCTCCGAGAAAACAGGGCTGGTGCCGAGGGCAACCTTGCTTCACTTCACGAAAGGTCGATATAGAGTTCGAAATTAAACCTTGATTGTTTAGACTGACTTTTATGCTGGTGTTGGTATGGAGACAGATTATGGGTTCCAAAATGCTTTCTGGACACTGCCTTCTCCTAAGTTTGGACCACAGTTTCGGTCTATCCACTCTGTCGAAAGCTTGGGACAGATCGACAAATGCTAGAAAAATCTGAGGTGCTCCTGTCAAAACTCTTTCCTTAAACAGATTCAAGCACATTATGTTGCCACTGGTGCTCGCATTTTTCTGGAATCATGTTTGCAGGGGATCGGAGCACATAGAAGTGAGAGCCCATTTCCGGAAATGTGACAGAAGGATGGAAGCAAAAACCTTTCCGATGACGTCAAGAAGGGCTATTGGCCGATAGTTCAAGGGATCTTCTCTGGCTCCTTTTTTGAAAATCGGAAAGATCACGGCTTTCGTCCATGAGTCTGGAATCATTCTTCTTTCTCTACAAACTTTGAAAATTGAACTGATGAGATTTGACCACTCGTCCGGGTGTTGTTTTAAATCACAGTTCGCCAGCCCGTCGCGCCTGGGTGCTCTTGACGACTTCAGTTTCCTGATTATGGATTTGATATCACCGATGTCAGTCTGGTCCACCCACACAGGGTCCTTTGGTCGCATGATTTCATCTTCGTTGCCTTCTGCTGATTCAAACAGATTCAGAAAATGTGTGGGCCATTTTTCTTCGGAAACTGGATTAATCATGTGTGAATTTGGGAGCCTATTTGGTTTGTTGATAAGCGACCAAAAGTCACGGGTTTTTTTGTTGGAGAGAACCTTCAGCATCTCTTCGGCATCCGATTGGTATAGGAGGGATCTTGAGTTTCTCAACCATTGCTTGTAGTTTCTTGTTTCTACTTTCAGAATGTCCCAATGGGTTGCTAGATTCAGAGTTACTGCCTCCCTTTTTATTTATCTTAGAAGTTTGCGTTTGGTAACCAAAGTCGCATTATACTCATGGGTGTGCTGATTACTTTGGTTGTTGAGGTTCTTCTTGGGTTTTTCGAATGCAAGAAGAAGTGGAATATAGCTCGATCTGGCCAAACCGTTTTGCGATGCGGGGTCAGACATTAAGCTGGTAAATGGATCTGTAAGCTTGCAAACATCTGAAGCAATCATGCGGAGGCGAGTTTGTCTCAATTGATGGTGGTGCACAGAATTTCAAATTTCTCCCTTTGTTTCTGCATGTAATATTTAGTAAGTTATGATCACTGTACTTCGTTTTAACAACGTTGAATGAGACTATGTTGAAATATACAGGTTCGGAGACAAAGATGTAGTCAAGAGTGGCTGAAGACATGCCATGTTCCCAAGTTGGTATCAAGGCATCCGAATCTGTTGCAGTGGCGGAATTGAAAAGATTTCGGGATTTCATAATTGCGCTCCACGCCAGTCCTCTATTTAAAGCAGAAGAGTTAATAGCTTGTTTTCTTTCAGGCGATCTAGATATTATGCAATTCGCGTTGAGGTCCCCGCAGATCAAAATGTTTGAGGATTTGTATTTGATAGCGATTTCATCGATGGTATTGGTCACTTTCTCGCACATGTTTATTATTGAGGTCTTTTGAGGGTTCCAGTAAACGTTTATAATCGCTACCGAGTCCTGTGTTCTGAGCTTGGTCGTTTGAGTTTCAGGGTTCCACGTGGTCATAACGGCCAGAATTTCGTAGCTGCGCGTTATGACCTTTGTGATGGAAATCCCGGATCCTATGCGGGTAGCTGTTAATAAACCCGACGAGGGTCGACCCAAGGGCCCTTTGAAGGCCGGAGATATTTCAATGCAAAACCCATCGAGGGCCGGTTTTTCACTCAACCACGTTTCTTGAAGGCATAGAATGTCATAGGAGCTCAGATCCTGGCTGTCGGACTTGGTAAGATGAACATGACCTCTAGTGTTCCATGATGCTATACTTAAAGTTTCTTTCAAGGGTATTCGCTGAGACGATTGGGATGCGAGTGGCGCCGACTTTGCATCCCCAGATGGTTGCTATCTCTTCACCCCCGAGGTTAAGACACTATGAAACCAGTTCCATTTATCTTTCTTAGTTGGATTTTCGAGATGAATCGGGGTCTTCTTTGTAGTTTTTCTTGAGGTCCTGTCATTGAACGGGGATGCTCCTCGATCTTGATTGTGGGTACGGGGAGTTGTAAGGTGTCCTTGGTACCATTCAGAGTCATATTTTTGTCTGAGGTCTTCTCTATGCTCCACTCTCTCGTCGGTCTTTGTAAAATGTCTCAGGCGGACAGTTGCAGAGAGTCCGTCTGATGATGAGCCATTGGTCCTCGAGCTCTTATTTGATAAAGGCGTTGGACTTCTTCCTCTTCTCGCTGTTCTATACAGGTCTTCTGTTTGTGATTTAAATCTGTAATTTTTTTTATTAGGGGATTTTCTGTGTACAAATTAATCCATCTGAATCCATTGCCAAAATTCTCAATTTTGAGTTTAGATGGAATTGGAGAAGCTTGGTGTCAGGAAATGTTAGCAATAAGTATAAATATATACAAATAAATGTGAGAAATTTAGTTCACACCAGTGATAAGGAAAATGACTGTATCCTTCACAATTAAAACAAGCATTGGCTAGTGCCAACAGTTTAGATTTTTGTGTAGGCACATGGAAGCATTTGCCAGGCACTGCAGTAGGCGTATTAATTTGACATCAATGGTAGCAGCTGCAAAATGGTGTGAGTGACTACCTGGCATGTAATAGCAGTGCCTGGCAAATGCCTAATAGAAGTGACAACTGTTGCTTTTCCAATACTTGTTTTTAAGAGGACTTCATTGAAGGACATGAATAGTGCTTATAAATTGAGTGGCTGAAGGCAGACATTTTTATTACACCAGTAGAGCATTGTGAGGGGGATAGCTCAGGGGCAACACATTTGTCTTGGAAGCAAGACAGCACAGCGCAACACAATTTTGAATCCCGATCCCATGCTTAAAAACCAATCTCTGGTATTAAGTTTGTTATAAAAGAACAATTTTAATGTACACCTCCAATTAAATCATTTACTAGCAGGACTTTGAGCACAACGTTTGATGGTAAGGCTTGAAAAAGCAAGCAAGCTAAGGCAAGCCTGAGAACCCATGAGTATGTGGGTGGGACTGGCCATACAGATTACCATGGCCATGGGCAGTCAAGGGGTGGGTAAATTAAAAAAAACAACACCTACAAACTATGTGTCCTTCCTCATATGCCATTTCTCCCTAGCTATACTCTAATCACCTAATAGCCAAAACTAAAAAGAGTGTTCCCTGATGGCCTCCTCATAGTAATAGTGCTAACAGTAGAACAGGTGGCATGTTTTAGAAGTCAACACATACCAGGCTCAGGTGTATTAATTGTGGCAGCATTCCAATGGAATACTGCTAATGGCTAATGGTAAATACCACTTGGTCACAGGTTGCAGTACACCCTTAAACAAACACCAATTTTTGACATCCGTAGAGGTGGAGGTAAAAATTGGAAAATGCCCACAATGATTTGAAACAACTGCAGACAGGGATTTGCTATTGATAAAGGGAAAACCACTTTTAACGGGAAAACAATGGTGTGGAAAGTGGGGCAACTCTGATGCCCAGATACTTACCACATTTCCCATGTTATTCATGAAACTGTTAGATATGATCATTTCGTGCATCAAAAGAAATTGGAGCAAAGCAGTATGATCTGCTACTATAGATAATCAATTTTTCTTCTAAAGATGAGGATGAACATGGATTCTTTTCAATTACAATACATGTAGATTGACTGATATACTGGTGTCAGCATTTCACTGAATCCACACACATTACTGCCATAAAATTAGGATTTCTGTAACTGGACAGATTTACTGTATTTGTTCTGGTGATAATCTGGAAAACAATCCACCCAAGCCATAATGGGGCCCTGAATATGATGGTCCTTCACAGTGACTACTTAACTGCTTCTACTTAGTACTTACATACTTGAAGCTAAAATGTTATTTCTATGAGTTAGAGCAGACATTCGTATTATTCAAAATAAAAACAAAATGGTTACACTGTTGTCTGACACCTCCACATAACTTCATACATGTTTGTGCCTTGGCTGCTTCAACACAATTACCCTAAGTGCATGGGAGGGGCAATTAACAGAGACCAAAGACTGATTAGATTGCTGACAGTTGTGATGAATCAAGGGAGTTTGTCCCTTCTCCCCAGGAGGGAGCCCCCCTGTGCGGGTAGGGAGGTGAGCCCTCTCCACAACACCCTCCCTAGGGGTCAAAGCAAGTGGGACCTCACTGGGGGAGACTCCCCCTTTGGGGACAAGGACTCCTGTTCCTGTGAGGAAATCCCTAAGAAACCTTCTACTAATACATCTTCACGCATAATGCTGAGACTGCTCTGCCTAACTTGAAGCTCAAGCTGCCAGTGAGCAAGAAACCAGAGAATTTGCATGGAAAGCAAAGTGAAAGGAAAACAGCCGTGAATTCACGGGAAGCAATTCTGGCGTACCAGAGAGAAGGTGCCAGCCAAAACATAAACCTGGTGACGTTGCCCATTAATATGGCAGGTAAAGGGGGAAATGGAGGACCGGGAGGCGGGCCAAAATTTATGATTGAAATGTTCATACTCATCCCAGTCGAGATAAAATATTCATATTGAATGAAGTGAAAGAGAATCATGATTGGAATGCTCATACTCGTCACCGTCAAGATAAAGCATTAATCATGAGTGAAGTGAAAGAGAAACATTATTGGAATGTTTATACTCGTCCCGGTCGAGATAAAGTTTTACTATTAAAGGAAGGGAAAGATAATCCTTATTGGAATACTCGTACTTGTCCTAGTCGAAATATGACATTGATGTTGCATGAAGTATAAGGGAATCATTATTGGAACGCTTATACTCATCCCAGTTGAGATAAACTGTTGAGATTGAAGTGAAAACAAATCATTATTGGAACACTCATACTGATTGCAATTGGAATAAGTCATTGGCCCTCATTACGACCCTGGCGGAGTGGGTTTACGCCAGCGTTATTCGCGGCGGACCCGTCCGCCCTACTACGAGTTCCCGTAGCGCCATGGAGCCTTTCTCCGCCTGGTTTTTCCGGGCGGAGAAATCCATGGCGCTACGGGACCTTGTTGTTAATTACGCCACCGTATTTTACGGTGGCATAATTAACTCCTTCCCCACTCCCATTATACCCTATGGGGCAAAAATGGGAATGGGGAAGGGTAAAATGGGGGATGGGGATTTACCGCCCCGCCAAGGTCGGCATGGGGCGGAAAATCCGCCAACCCCCATGGCGCTATCGGCAGCTTTCCGCCGTGCTCCGCGGTGCATTTAGCACCGCGATTTCCGCCAGGGTCGTAATGAGGGCCATTGAGATTTAATGAAGTGAAAGGGAATCATAATTGGAACACTTATTGTAGTATTATGCATTTTGCTTTGGATATGGGATGGGGCCTTGTGAACATATCAATTTTAAGTCCTGGGCAGCACTCTTTACCCTCTACATCTTCTCCTTCGGTTACCTCATCTCCTTTTCTGGGTTTTCCTGTCAGTTATTTCATGATGACTGTGATGCCTTTGTCTCCTTTATTGCATTGCTCCTCTGGGATCTTGAGTGTCTCTCACCAATTGCAACTTGATAACTCTTCACTCTTCAACTCCTCTAAGCCCAAAGTCTTTTATCTTCCGGCACAGAAGGCCAAATCCTAATCCGCTTGCCAATATCCTGGTCCCATGACTTCCTTATGCCCTCCCAAGGCTTGCAAGTGAGAGGTGCTCTTTGACAGTGTTGGCTTAGGGATACCAGCGGTCAGGGGGTTACTACAAGCATACCCGTTCAGCTCCCAGGGTCCAACAACCCTCCCCCAGTAACAAACGGAGGACTCAGCCAGGGGCAAGTTAGAACTGTCGTTTATTACACAAACCAACAGGGATCATACAGGACATTCAAAAATTCCCTGAATCATGCTCCCGAGCCTGTGTTGGGCCATTTGTTGCCCCCCTGCATCACAACATGGGCCCTTTCCTTTAAAACCTAACAGTCCATCTGGGTGGGTGATCGGAGTGGTATCCCTTATGGATAGCACCTATAGATTTTGGTTGATTGGACCTCGCATGTCAGGTGACTGGCATGCCCCTTCCCCAAGAATCTATTACATTGTTGCAGGGTCGCAGGTTTACCATTGGCCCTTGCCCTCTGCCATCCACCCCTAGGTTTCTGCTCCCTGATTGGCTGGAGCTGGTCTCCCCAGGCTTGGGACCCAGCTCTGTTCTCAGTGCTTTGTGCATCTTCTCAAGGTGATGAGAATGACTTTGTGTTCCCAATGGAACTGTTAGCAGTACCACTTTTGCCTGTGAGAGTGTCAGCGTTGCAATGTTGTTAACGATTCCTTGTTTCACTTCATGTATGTTTTTCTGAGAATTGTTCGTCTTCCCACCATGGGTGAATGACCATTGTCTAGCTCGGCTACATCACGTGGTTGTGGACCACAAAATCAAGCTCTTCTGGTTCTGCAATTTATGAGGATTTATTCAGGTTTTTCTGCAAATGGCCCCTTGTCGTTTTAGGTTTGGAATGTTCTGTTTGTCTCTGACCTTGCCTGCAGCCCTGGCCTGCTCTTCTGTGCAGCCTGGTTCTGCTTTCCCTCGTCTCTCGTCCTGCGGCTTGTGGCCTCATGTAATTTCCCTCAAAATGATACTATGATTTCTACTTATCTATACTGTGCTATGTTTCCCATAGGTTAGTCGTATTTGGTCCTTTGAGGCTCCTTATGTGATCCTGTAGTTCCATAGGGTTAGTTGCAAAAAGCATCAGCAAGCTTGCTCTGCATTTCTTTGTTTGCCTTATGTTCAGTGTTTCTGCATTTGGCTAATGAGATCTCCTCTATCTACAGAACTGTGTAAGCATGTTCTTTGTGTGTTCACGTGTATGTTTGTGTAACTTTGTGCATGGCTGCCAGTGTACTTCGTGACTAAGGTGGCTATGTTGTGGTGTCACTAATGACATCAGTATATTGGTTTCTCTCCATTAGTCAACGTCATCCATCGAGGCATTTGGGTCCATGACCAGTGTTGAAGCACCTGTATCCATAAAGACATTGATTGGATACGTTTTGAATTGCTGTCTAAGAGAATATCTGTCAACATCTGTAGATGTCACTCACCCTGCTAGGGGCTGTCCGAATAGTGAGTGGCTTTGTGCGTTTTTTAACTCTTCCGACCATCATGTTTATGGGAGTGAGGTTGGGCATTCCAGGGACCCTCTCTTCAACAGCAATTCAAAGGCCAACTGTTCATCACCTCTCCTGCCACTGCTGGAGGGCTAAACCTGATGAACATCAGGAAGATCTGTTCTCTCCTCACTCACCATTGTGCAAAAACCCTTTTCTTCACTTTGGAAGTTAGTTGACTTAACTACTGTTCAATCCTCCTCATGGGCCTGCCCTCACTGCTTCCATGCCAGTTGGCTACCTATGCAGAATGGCTACTGGACAAATGTCTATGAATGCTCTTCAAATCTTGCCATGGGCTGGGCCCCCACCTGGCTGTTTCTGCCTCTCACAACGTTTCCCACCTTGCTACCTTTATCCTAGCAGTCTTCCAAATCTCTCTGTTTATCAATCACCCTGCAATTTATTCAGCTTCTTCTTCCTCTTCCTCCATGACCCTTCGCTGGAACTCCTGATCCCCTCAAATCAAAAACAACACGATTGCTGCCTGGTGAATTTTTTAATTTGAGGGCATACATTTTTGGCACAAATTTACAAAAACGACCAACAGCCTTAGGAGGATAGCTCAGCGGCAACATGCTCGCCTTGGAAGCAAGACGAGATGGAGCACCACAGGTTCGATCCCCAGGTCCGTGCTTAGAAACCTCTTGATATTAAGCGTGTTATAAATAATCTATCATATCAAGTGTAGCAACGTAATAACACTTATGATGCTTGCGCCATCATAGATAGATGCCCAATATGAATCTCATGCCACAGTAAAACAATGCTAGAATGGCTGCATCAAAAAATGATACAGCAAGCATGATAAGTTGTATTAAATGGCAAGACTGTCATTTTTGGTGCAGCCAGTCTAGCCAGTTCTTACTGTGTCATGAAATGTGTTACTTGGCATCTATGACAGAGTATCGCAGATGGCCAGTAAAACATGTCATGCAACAGTAAGAAATGGTTAGAATGGCTACACCAACATGCCAGTCTAGCCACATAGTTACACTTATCATGCTTCATTTATCATAGATGCCCAGTAAAGAAATGTCACGCCACAGCAATAAATGGCTAGACTGGCTACATGAAAACATCAGTCAAGCCACGTAATATCTATCAATGATACCGCAAGAATGATAAGGGCTAGTATGTGGCTAGAATGGCATTTTGGTGCAACCAGTCTATCCATTTATTTTACTGTGGCATGACATTTTCTATTGGGCATCTATGGTACAGTATCATAGATGCTCAGTAGAAAATGTCATGCCACATTAATAAATGGTAAGACTGGCCACATTAAAACCAGTTTAGCCATGTCATAACACTTCAAGCTGCATGCATGATAAGTGTTATTACGTGACAAGACTGCCATTTTCATGAGCCAGGCTTGCCATGTATTACTATGTTTTGACATTTTTTATTGGGCATCTATGATACAGAATCACACACAAATCAGCCTTCCAGGGCCGCCACAAATCCAACACAAGCACATGCACAATGAATTGCTCATTCAAACACACATTCACACAGCATTCACACAGCTTTCATTTCAAACAGCATTCATTAGCTCATTCAAGCACACATTCGCACAGCATTCACTCGCTCATTCACAACATTCATTCACTCATTCACATGTGCACACATCCAACCATTCATGCATAATATACCTGCCCATTCACACATACATAGATACACATACAAACATTAACATACAACATTACGTTTTACACTTACCTCAGACCTAGTCTGGAATCTGCACCTCTCTGATGCTGCATCCTGTGACAAGGGTCCTCCTGTTCCTGCGCACACAAGAACAGGAACCAGAAAGCGCCAAAGACTGCTTTCCTTGTTCCTGCACATGTGCGCAGGTGGCAGAGTGTACCCTGTTGAGTCTGGATGGGCGGGGAGGTGTAGGAGTGCCCCATTGCACATTCAGACATGCAGTTCCCCGGCCTGCATCCCCAATGATCCATGCAAGGCTCGGGAAGCAAACCTCCCCCAACATAAACATAAACTGTCAAAGGGAAACAATGCTTCCCTTTGACAGTTTAAACCACAACTCTTCAATAAGGTATAGGGGGTCGGCGCCCCTGCCCTATTATGGATGAGTCATCCCTGAGCAACACTAACATTTACATATTCCAGTGAAACCTTAAGCGCCAAACCTTCTCACATAAGGGGCCCACATACCATGAACCACTCAACACTACACTATGTATATACCCCTCCTCGGTTTCTAGTTTGTGCATTTTGTCCCGAGTTAATGTCTTACATCACCCCTAGCATCATCTGGTCCGTTGTTCATTACACATATTCACTTGTTAGACACCCACTCACAGGAATGACCTGCTTAATGTATGCTACTCTGTACGTGTTTCTTTTTGAAACACCATCTTCTAACAAATAAAATATCAATACAAATAGAAACTTCAAAAATGAATTGTGTAGAGGGATTTATAAAAACTTACTATGAGGAAGCAGGCACCCAATACTACAGCTTTCATTTTAACATCAAGGTCCACTGGGAATTGAATCCCAAAATTGTCGGCATCTGTGAAAGCTTCTCTCAAAAATCCCGACCATTGCTTGGAAATCTTTCCAACTTCGGTTGTTTCATCTAGTGCCAGTAACTAGAATACAGAAAAGGGAGATAACACATTTTAGTTAATTAATCCTCAATTTTACAAGTTGTATAAGCATTTTTGTTATATACTTTAGTAATAACTGTTATAGGATTGTCTCGTTAGATCTCTTGACATGCATCAGGATGCACGATTTTGGCTTTGAATTATTCGTGCAAGTATTCATTCACAATGATTTATGCTGTCATGAATACATTCATGACTTGGACAATAGGGTACACTCCAGTGATCCATAATTATGTGTTGATCTATGGTAGATGCTTAGCTTTTGCGATCAAAGAGAAATATGTGTTTCCGTTGAGAATTCTAGGACCAAAGAAACGTAGGGCCCACATGGATGCACACAGTTACACATATTCTCAGATGCAGCAATTCCAGATGGTGTCACATCTGTGAAGGGGATTACATGACATGCCACACTCCTAAACATAACTTTAAAGTCATTCCTTAGGAAACTCTTATAATGTGTGGGCAAAATAATAAACGAGGTACGCATCAAGTGCAAAAGGCAGTAACCAGCTAAATGTTTCGGGGAAACTAAAACTTCAAAGTGGCTTCGTCTCAACTTCATGAGTGTGTGTGGTTTCCTTCCCAGAGAGAAGATGACAACACAAAACACTCTTTCCCAAAAGTTTCTATTGCGAAAAAGTCTCCCAACAAAACGATTTCCCTGCATTTTTCAAGTTTTGAAACTTACCTTATTCTGGGTTTGTTGGCCAATCCCTGCACTGGTGCTGCTTTCAAGGGTACTTCTCCACCAATCGTCTCCTCCTGTTGAGAGACTTGTTCCTATATGTCTGTGGTCAGTTCTTCTTCTTGATGTTCCACACCAGCTGTTCCAGATAGTTGACTACATTAGGAACGTCCGAGTTCTGGATCAAAAGAGGCAGGTGCCTGCGTCCATGTGGTGGCAATACCAAAAGACCTGAATGGGGGTCATGGTAGCTGGACGGGGTAAGAGCATGGTCAACAAATCTGCCGTCCCCTCTGCAACTTGTAGTTCTAACCTTGATCCCCAGTTTTCTGCCCTCTGCCTCTCTCCTCCTTTTCTCAATTTCCGTCAAACAATCCACACGCCACTCCTCCTCTTGCTTATTTTCTTTAGTTTAGTCTCTTAATTATTCTCCTGCAACCAGCTTTGGTTCGAATACTCCCTTTCCAAATATTAAAGTTTACACTAATCAATCAATAACTCTGCAGACCTCCTGTCTTTCATTTCCCGAACTATTGCCTTCTGTAACTGCTTCTGGTCTGTGCACTTCCAGTCTTGCTTACCTTGCCCACTTCATTCACCTATGATTAATGTGCTCACCTTGTTTGCTCCTTTGGGTACTGTTGATACTATCTTCACTCCTCTGAGTACCACCCTCCCTAGCACCACTGCCACCTTCTAGATCTTCCCCCTTTGGGCAACATCATCGCCTCTTGGAACACCGGGCCCGGTGCACTCATTTAACCTTTTGGTTTTTCACACTTCTGGGCACCAGCTTTGCGCACCTGCTTTGTCCCTCTGAGCAGCATCGTCTTCCGCACTACTATCAACCTTAAGCTGTTCACCTACCTGGGTATCTGCTTTGCTCCTCTGAGCACCATCCTCCTTCAAACTGCTTTCACCCCCAAATTCTTCCCCCCTTTGTGTGACTTCTTTGCCTGTCTCAGCACCATCTTCCTTGCTGCTACTTTTACGCCCTTTTTTCACCCATCTGGGCACATCTTTTTTCCCTCTGGGTTCCATTCTCCTTTATACTAAGTTCACCCTTTGTTTCTTCATCCATCTGGATGCCTTCTTCACTCTTCTTAACAGCATCATTCTTCCTTTTTAGTGCAATGATCTTTAAATCTCTCCTCCACCTTCTTGATCAATGACGTCATCCTCTTTGGCCACCACTCTCCCACTCCTAGCCTGTTGCATCAGCTCCTCCTTGATCTTTCTCTGACATCTCCCAGATATAATTATAATTATAACTGCTCTTTTAGAACACGCTTAATACGAGCAAGTGGTTTCTAAGCACGGGATCGGGATTCAAACCTGTTTTGCACTGCGTTGTCTTGCTTCCAAGACAAACACTTTGCCTCTGTGCTATCAGTTTGGCCGCGCCTCCTTTCTTTTTCTTTTTCTTATTTCTCCTCCAACCATTTCGAAATGAAGCTTGTCTCCTGTCTTCCATCTGTCTTCCATATCAAGCTCCTAATCCAAACACCTTCCTTTCCAGATGGAAGCCAGGCCGCATCTGCCATGTGCAGCCCGGCGACTCCTGCATGCAGTAAGGACCCCATCATGATAGGGAGCATCATGCTGACAGCCATGCTTTCAGTACAGAGAGCCCGGGGGAGTGGTAAGGCTTCCCTCATTTGACAATTTCCAGGCTCTACAGATTTTACTGCAGAAAGATTGGCTCCACAATACCCTAGTTATCTCAGAGATGGCAATGGACTGGCTGACCTCTTTCCTCAACATAGTCCTTCCCAGGTTATCCTGGGCTCTTTCTCCTCTCCCACCTCTATCTCCACCTGTGATGTCCCCAAGGGTTCCAACCTTTATCCCTGGCTCTTTAACATCTCTCTTGCTCTGCTCGCACACCTACTTTCTATCTTCTCCTCATACCTCCAGTGTTATGCAGATAACACATAACTCTTCTTCAAACTTCCCTCTGATCCTCGAATTACCCCCTCCATCATCCCTGACTGCCTATCTGCTATCCAGGCCTGGTGTGCCTCAAATGATTTCTGCCTCAGTGCCAGCAAGACTGAGATCCTTCCCATTGGGGCCCCTGCTCCCTCTTTCTTCCCCTCACTCTGGCCATCCTCTTTGGGTTCTCCCCCTTCTCCTTCATCTGAAGCCAAAAAACTTGGAGTCATCTTCGACTCCTCTCTTTCCTTCCTCCCTCACATCCAGGACCTTGCCAAGAAGGCCCACTTTCAACTCCAACTCCTCAAAGGAATCCTTTCTTTGCTCATTTACTCCCAGAAGCTCAATGTGTATAGAGCTTTGATAGTCTCTAGACTAGACTACTGCAATAGTCTCTTCCTTAACCTAAACCCTTCCTCTCTATGTCACCTCCAGAAGATTATCCTTGGCCTCAAGCCCAGGGACTGCATCTCTCCAGACCTAAAATCTCCCCACTGGCTCCCAGTTGCTGCAAGGATCAAATTGAAATCCCTCTGCATCATCCATAAGGGTGTCTAGGCCGGGACCATGCTATCTACAACTTGCTCTCACTAAATACTCTCCCTCCAGATCTTTACGTTCCTCCGGCACCATCTCTCTGTGTGTCAAGCTCTTCGCTAAACAGCAAGCTGGTGACCGATCTCTTTCCTCGGCTGGCTCCCTCCTATGGAACAGCCTCCCCCTTCCTCTTCGTCTTGAGCCGGATCTCCTCAAATTCCAGAAGCTCTTCAAGGCTTTGCTTTTCAGCTCCCCTCTCTCCCTTCGCTAAACTCCACAGTCACTGAGATTGGTGACCAGGGCCCTTATGTCTCCACCTGTGTCCTGGCCTCCCACCCCCAATCTCCTTCAGTCTCCGCCGGCTCTGAGCAATTGCCTTGGTGCCCACTGGCCTGTGATATTGCAGGCCTGCACTCATCTATTGGCAGTTGACCAATCCTACCAAGTGATCTCTGCCAGTTAGCTGCCTGCAACTTACTCCCTAGCACTTCCCTCCGTGGTACTCCTAGCACTTACCCCCTCTCCCTCATCCCTTCTCTCTCTCTGCACTTGCACATTCTAAAAGCTCACAAGGCCTATTAGGCCTGTCTCTCTGGTTCATTGTTATATTTGCCTTTCATTCCCATGTTCCCTCCATGTTGCCCTGCGGGCGCTTTGAAACACAATTTACTTGATCTATAAGCATCTTACAAATGCACAATAAATAAAAAGAAATAAAATACTGGCTTGTATAGACCAGAAATTGGCCAATGGGTTAGTGCCACATCACTCTCACGGGACGTAATATGTTATAAAATGGAAAGTGTTTAAAAAAACACATTGCCATTAAGAGTATATTGGAACATTCCCAATAAATATTCTATGAATGCATTTGAATTTCCTCACAATAACTTGCGCGGAGTTCGGGCAGAGTTCAGTCTGCGGCAGACTCTGGTGGAGTGTGGAGTGAGGAGCTGCAGCGACGTGTCTTTCAACTGTTTGTTTCTTTCAAGTGTGTGGCTGACGGTGTCGTACACCTTTAACAAATCAAACCCCATCGACTTTAAAAACCTGCCTCGAGCGCGGAGCGCGCGCGGAGTTCGGGCAGAGGTCAGTCTGCGGCAGACTCTGGTGGAGTGTGGAGTGAGGAGCTGCAGCGACGTGTCTTTCAACTGTTTGTTTCTTTCAAATGTGTGGCTGACGGTGTCGTACACCTTTAACAAATCAAGCCCCATCGACTTTAAAAACCTGCCTCGAGCGCGGAGCGCGCGCGGAGTTCGGGCAGAGTTCAGTCTGCGGCAGACTCTGGTGGAGTGTGGAGTGAGGAGCTGCAGCGACGTGTCTTTCAACTGTTTGTTTCTTTCAAGTGTGTGGCTGACGGTGTCGTACACCTTTAACAAATCAAGCCCCATCGACTTTAAAAACCTGCCTCGAGCGCGGGGCGCGCGTGGAGTTCGGGCAGAGTTCAGTCTGCGGCAGACTCTGGTGGAGTGTGGAGTGAGGAGCTGCAGCGACGTGTCTTTCAACTGTTTGTTTCTTTCAAGTGTGTGGCTGACGGTGTCGTACACCTTTAACAAATCAAGCCCCATCGACTTTAAAAACCTGCCTCGAGCGCGGAGCGCGCGCGGAGTTCAGGCAGAGTTCAGTCTGCGGCAGACTCTGGTGGAGTGTGGAGTGAGGAGCTGCAGCGACGTGTCTTTCAACTGTTTGTTTCTTTCAAGTGTGTGGCTGACGGTGTCGTACACCTTTAACAAATCAAGCCCCATTGACTTTAAAAACCTGCCTCGAGCGCGGAGCGCGCGCGGAGTTCGGGCAGAGTTCAGTCTGCGGCAATCCGCGGCTGAACGGCGGCTGTTTGCTGCCCATCGTCCATCGTCAACTTTGCTTAACTTTGCTTCAGCTAACTGTCGACCCAGGCCCTCGACCAGTGAAGGTAAGAAAAGTATTCTCTACCCTGTTTTGGATGGCCGAAAATGGGCCTTGGACCCGAGCTATGGCAAAGCAAACGCTACATCATAGAGACAATTCGGTAAACATGATTCTTGCCGAGCTACCCGGAAAGTTTGGAGCTGGCACACTTACCCCTCAGGGAGGTGGGCCAGCTACTGAAGATAATGTAGATAATGAATCTCCTACACAAGGGTGCTCGCTCCCGACGCTGGCCTCATTGAGGGGATACGATTGGGGAAAACAGAGCGAACCCCGTACGAATGTCCCCCTTTTGCCTGCTGCAATAACTGACACGGCCACACTACCAGGTCCTTCTGTAGTGAATGATCTAGCAGAGCAACTCTTGAGCAATTCCCTGAACTTAAACCCGTCCCAATCATCATCATCATCAGTGGGGTATGGCAGGGACGGTCTCTCCCAGACAGGGGTGGGGTGCGCGCAGGCTTTGGACTCAAACTCGCCTATATGCGAAGCCACCGCAACAATCGCGCAGAGCCCTGTGCCTGAGTCATTGCTACCACCATTGCTACCACCTCTAACGAGAGAAGCAAGGCATGCGTGTAGGGGAAGGCCAGTGAGGAGCTTGTTAGAGGTGGACAGCTTTTCTCTGGCCTATAGTGCATCAAGAGAAATTGGGAACGAGAATATTCGTACTACAAATGGCGATCGACCGCCAAAAATAGACTTAACAAGCACTGCGGGAATCTTCTCTTTCGACGTCACCGATACCGAACTGCTTGAGTTTGAGACTCGGTCCTCGCAGAGTGGACATGAAACATCTAAATCGAAGTCCCAAGGCCCAAAGCACGATGTTATACAAGTGGCGGCGGATCCACAAACTGGGGTAACTGAAGCCGCAAACAATGGTGGGCAAGTGAGCATTCATGTACAACAAAAAAATGTTGCTCTAGGTGAGAACCTAATGCATGTAAGCTCTGAAGTCGAGACTGATAAAGGGAGTTTAATAAATATGCCACCGACTCCCTTGATGGCGGCGGGCGGGGCGACAATACCACCTTTGACTGCAGTGTGTGGTAACGATGTAAACAACAGTTCTTCACAGCCTTGCTCCAATAATGTGCTGCATTTGTTCGATCTGGCTGGGAGAGAGGCGCGTTTAACTCAACGCCTGAAGGATGACTTCGAGCAAATTAAGGTGCGGCTGTCGAGTATTCCAAGACCGGTGCCAGTGTCTAGTGTTACGTGTACATCTAACTCCATGCCTGTAAATCATGAAAAGTCCGGCACTGCCTATGTACATACAATAGCCGGACCTGGAGCACATGAAATATTGGACAGCTCATCTTGCGCCCCTCACCTCCCGATGTGTGGTCCATTACAGGCCGGGGGCAGAGGCGGGCCCCTTATGCTGAACAAACCACAAAAGCTCACTCCGAGTATGGTTATGCACTGCTCTACCCCAAAGGTGATGGCGGCCCTGTTCGTCTTGCCCAAAAAATTGGTAGATTGTGATGTTGCCGACATATGTGTAAACAAGGATACAAGTAAACATAACTTGATGAATGAATCAACGAAAGAGGCCGCGGCAGCCCTTAAATCAAATCTGTCTGCGGCTGCGGCCCTACAAATACATAATAATGTGATGGCTGCGACATCAGTTGCTCTCATTCCTTTTACCAAATTATACGAAAGCATAAATGACTCAGTGCAATCAAATGGTGGTCGTCTGGATCACATCATGGAAAGGCTAGTAAAGCAAGACCATATCATCTCACTGCTCCAATTAAACCTGGAAAGTGAAAGATCTGCATCTGTTTCCCTGCAAAAATTAGTGAATGATATGACAACAAATGAGATCAACGAGAAAAAAGTACTGATAACAGCTTTTTCGTCGTGCTTAAAGCAAATAACCCTGATGATGAACCAGATAGCCCAAAGAGCAAACAGCCTAGATGTTCCACCGCAAGGGCTGGTTGGTCCAGTGGCTGACATTATAAGTGATCAGTCGAGGCCAACTTTAATAGTCACCGCAGGCAATGTAAATGCGAATGAGAATAGTGAACTCAATCTACCGGTAGTTGAAAAGTCATCAAATGGTTTGGAGTTGCCTTTGAAATTTATTGATGCTCAATTGGCTGAGATTGCTGAAAAGTGTCCAAATTCCTCTACAGAACCGGAGAAAGAAAAATTGACGTCTGAGCAAGAAAAGGAAGCTTTGACGCCTCTGCCTCGTACAATCTCAGTAGCATCTTTTGGTATTTTCAGTGGCCCGGCAAAAAACCTAAACATGGCAAAGGAAAACACCACGAAAGAAAAAGTCAAACAACTGACAAAGGACCAGCCAAAAAAAAGGACTGAAAAGCTAAAGAATTGCGACTCCCGAAATGGGGCTGGCAACGCAAAGAAATTTATACGTAATCTAACGACACCAGCTAAAGTGACCCCCTTCTTTAGACCTTCGAAAGAAAATTTGGTACAGCATACTAAAGGGTCAAAAAGGGCTGTTGTGAAAGGGCCGGCATTTACAGGTGATATGGATAACCCAAAAAAACGACAAAGACTTGTTTCAGATGACCTGATAAGCGTGGTTGAGAATACATCTATTGACTTATGTAACTTATCTACATACTCTCACGATGATGAGTGTGGAGCCCCTAAGATCGATACCTTGAATAGTTCAATGAGTACGCTTGACTCAACTGAGTCAAATGAGCCCGAGGAAAGACGGCTGATAAATCCTTGGGCCATAAGTAAAAAGGCTTGTCTCAAACAAATATTACCACTGAGTAAAATTAGTCAGTCTTCCAAATCAGTGCCATCTACATCGAAGTGTAATGCTGGGCCATCCACTAAAGTGGCAACTTCTGGTGGGGCTACTTTGACTGATCATGATAGCAGTAAAACAACGATGGGGCTAAATCCAAAGTTAGCAACCGCTCAGCGACTAAAGGAGTCCTTGAAACATAATTACGAAATGCAAGATCCAGGCAAACAGTCCGATATCCGAATCGCAATTGTGAATATTTTGAAAGAGGATCGTGACGTGAACATGAACAGGAGAAATGTACTGTGCTTATTACACTCAGTTCCCGCCTTAAGAACGATAACCTCCAATGATATCGCAATCATCGAATATATGTCGGAGGACTATGCTGACCAGGTGTATCTCCATATAAAATCTCATGCAGTAAGAAAAGTCATATTGGCATCTAAAGTCGAATTATTGCAACTCGGATTCGACATTAGTGAGCATAAATCTGTCCCGCACACAGGTTGCAAACTTTCATGTGAATCGGAAAACAGATTAGCACCTAATGAACAGAGAAAAAATAACATAAGAAACCAACTACGAACAGGATCATATGCAAAATCAATTACGAAGAGAAACATGTACGGTGCCCAGATACACTAGCTGGGGGATGTGAAGGTCAAAGATGTGGTTTCCCTGGTCTCGTGGAACACGAGGGGGTTCTCCCATCTACTTGAGGAATTTCCAATTGATCTTGAGAACAACTTCGTAATCTTCCTACAAGAGACATGTCTATGGTCTGTGCCTGTTAAAGATGGATATGTCACCTTGCTAAACTCTGCAGGCAAAAATGTGCATGGACGTCCTTTCTCGGGCCTCTTAACCATGATTAAAATCGGGCTTGGATGGACAGTAATTAAAAGTGTAAATCCTAATATCTTCATACAAAGTACCCTACTCCAGTGTAAACCAAGCAGCCCTGGACTACACCAATATATCTTATTATTAAATGTATATTGGAACCCAGTGATGATAACATTGAAGAATTTTATAACTGCGGTAACCACAATCCTAGATAAAAATTTGCAGGTCAGAAGTAACATCATGATCATTATAGTTGGCGACATGAACCTAACTTGGTTCGACATAAAAGGTAACAAATTGCTTAGTAAGGGAGAAATGGAATCCCTACATCAAGATAGACGTAAGCACTGGGACAACATCATGAAGACCTATGATTGTGTCATGGTAAATGGGCAAATTGATGGAGACATACCTCCAAATACTACTTGGCATAATATGGGTCACGCAAAGGTACTAGATTACATTTGGGTGTCCAAACACTCCTGGAATAAAATCAGAAAAATGAATGTAATCAAGACAACAAAAAGTGACCACGAAATATTGGTGATGGGCTTGAACACAAGCAACAAACCAGAATTGCAGACCTTCGGACAAGCTCTCGAAGTAAATAACGGAAAAAACAAGCTGCGACTATCCTCTCAACAAATAATTACGCTATCAAAGGTCATGGATAATGACAGGATCTCTACTTACAATAAAGTGGACTATGTGTCGTTTTTGCCTCAGCAATCTTGCGCCCCATTATGGAAGAAAAACTCCAATAAGCAGCATCTGCATGGCTGGAGTATGAGGGTAAATGAAAAAAAAAAGACGCTTCAAAGTGAGATACGTAAGCTGAAATCACAAGGAGGCACAAAGAATATCGATATGATAAAAAAAGAGGCAGGTTTACCGCAATTGGGTTAAAGCATACAAGTATCAGCGTGATCAGGAACGAGGTGTACAAATGCTAGGCCTGATGAAATCCAACAAATGTAGAGAAATATGGCACATACTAAATAGCTGCTCAAATAATCAAGCAACTAAGATGGCCAATGTGGTATCGGAAGCTGAGTGGAACCAACATTTTAAAAAAGTATTTGCAGGTGAGGTTGAACGCGAAGAAAAAAAAGACGAAGCATCGACAGGAAATTGGGACTGTATTGAATCTGTCGATGACATACTCCTTGCAATCAACTCCCTGAATAATTCACGTGCGGCAGGTCCCAATGGCATATCGAATGTGATGCTTAAACAAAATAAATCCGAATGGGCGTACTTTATTGCAAAATTATTTACAAAGATAGCAACTTCGAAGAAAATCCCCATAACCTGGACATCAGCCATTATCGTACCGATATTTAAGAAGGGTGATCGGGCAAATCCAGCAAACTACCGCCCTATCGCCCTGTTGGACACCATCGGTAAAGTGTTCGCTAACTTTCTACAAAAAAACTAACAAAGTGGGCAATTTCAGCTAAAATTGTGGACTGCAGACAAACTGGGTTTACCAAGGGTGTTGGTACTGAGAACAACCTGACGCTGCTTAACATCCTGAAACTGACAGCTCTGGCGAGTAAAACGAAGTTGTTTATAGCTTTCATTGATCTTCATCAAGCTTTTGATTGCATAGATCGGGAATTGCTATGGGACAAACTAAAAAAATTGAATTGTCCTCAGGATCTATTGCAGCCAATAATTGCTTTACACACTTCAACCACAATACAAATAAGGCTAAATGAAGCAGGACTCCTGTCGAACAAAATGAGGACACAAAGAGGTGTGAAGCAAGGGTGCCCGATAGCTGCATGTTTATTTAAGCTGTTCATCGCTGATATTCCGGCTGCGTTGTGTAATGTCCGATGTTTCCCCCCAAAGATAAATGGTTCTCACATAAACTGCATGATATATGCGGACGATATCGTGCTAGTTGATAACACGCAGATTGGCCTCCAGCGTCTTTTGCAAAAGATACAAGCCTACATGAATCGAAATCACTTAAAAATAAATACATCAAAAACAAAAATCATAAAGATCGGAGCAAAAAGTGGCACAAGGTCAAGTTCCTTTAAGTGGAGACTTGGAAACATGATCTTAGACGAAGTTACTGAAATGAGATATCTAGGAATCATGTTTAGTCCATCAATTTGTGAGCGGAACTGGGTCCAAGACGTTAAGTTCCGGATGACCACTTTGGCAGTACAAGGAGACCGGTTCCATTATCTCTTCGGTAAGTTCTCCCTCGCTCCGATCCGGCTATTCTATCTCCAAAAAGTGATTTCGTCAATCACTTATGGAGCAGAGGCTGGCTGGAACCTGGACCATTCAATTTGGGCAAAATTAGAAGGCCATTTCTGGAAACGTGTCTTAAGACTACCAAAATGCGTTTCCATAAAGGTTATAAGGCAGGAGTTAGCACTTGACGACCTATATACAACTATTATCTGGAAAACACTGGCATTAATGCGTAAGATGCTAATTACAAAGAACGAACCATCGTACAAAATTCTGGCGGTGACAGAGTCAAAACATGCAGGGGGTGTTTTTGCGAAATGGTTGGAAAAAGCAAACAACATCATGTCAGCTGCCAATATAAGCAATGAAATGCTAATAAAGTGGCCACAACTAGCAAAAAAGAGACTAAAAGAATGGTCCTGGGCATGTAACATAGATAAACTAGAAGGATTAACAACTGCCCCGAAACTAGGACCAACAGCAAACAAATTGAATAACCTGCCAGGATATCTCACTCAATTCCCATCAAGGCACCATCGTGATCGATTTCTCAGACTTCGGTTGAATGCTCTAAGAACAAGAGAAGTATTATTTATAAGAAAAGACGCTGAGACAAGCGACAATTTGTGTAGATTCTGCCAAAATGAAATGGAGACAGTAAGACATTTGATAACTACCTGCCCTAAACTCCATTCTTTAAGATCTCTACACCTTATGAAGTTCGCACCACTAAACGAGAACATGGATGAGTGGTGGTTTCGAATATTGAGTGGAAGTTCTATTATCTTAACCTGTGCAGTGATCAACTTTATTGATGCCCTAAATGTTTGGAAAAAAAAAAAATGTTTTTTAAGATATGTGGGCCAAAGGTTAGGCATAAGGATTGCATAAGGATATGTGTAAGGTTCTGTGTTAGAACAAAACGTTTATATTAAACTATGTTGAAAAAAAAAAAAAAAAAACGATAACTTTTTTATGACATCTGGTGAACCCAAGACCTAGCGAGTAAGAAGTATAAATCTGTCTTAACCCTTTAGAGAGTCCCCAAATATGTAATCCTATTT
This sequence comes from Ambystoma mexicanum, assembly GCF_040938575.1. Classification (NCBI taxonomy): domain Eukaryota; kingdom Metazoa; phylum Chordata; class Amphibia; order Caudata; family Ambystomatidae; genus Ambystoma; species Ambystoma mexicanum. The sequence goes on along the minus strand of NC_090932.1, from coordinate 426,768,874 downwards.
GTCTAATTGCAACCTGACCAGACGTCAACCTGTTGCTGGTGAAAATGTTCTTAAGTATCTCATATCTTTAGGCCGCTCAACTTTCTTTCTATTAGACATTTGTTTGTTTACAATAATGAAGCTGTTCAGATAGCATCATTCCTGACTGATCAAAATGAGTGGTTGTAAATTTAGAACCAAAGGTCTTCCCATTAAACGTCTGCGTGCAGATGTGACCCTTCCTTCCAATAACTCTACATTAAACTAATGAAACTCAAGGAATTAACAGCAGAAGCTCGGTTAATACCCTTTTGTCCAGAGAAAGATCCCAAATCTTCCAAAAAAATAGGAGCTCATGAGCCAAAAACCTCCAATAGTTTGTGCGGTGCGTAAAATATAACTTCCAGCTGTCGAGTCATATGATCAACATGCATAAGAATACATATCGTTGTTCTTCTTTCAATCCTTCTAAGTTACTCTCCCCACGCATGAAGACAAGTATGAAGTGTTACAAGGACACTTGCAGTGTGGCCTGATATTTTACCCAAATATTGACTTCAATGATTATTTTCATGGAATGCATTAACTCTCAGCATTTTAAGGATATATTTATTTTGACATAAAATAAATTGAAACAATTCCACAGGTTTAGGTATGAAATTGATAATGTTCTCTCCCAGAAAGTTACCTAAAGCTCTGAATAACAGACATTAACCTTGACATTTCCAGGTGGATTTGAAACTGGTAACTCAGCATCTTTAAACAAATGTGTGAACAAAACCCTTTTGCTAGGATTCACAAAATGTGGCTGCTTTGGGGCTTATGACTGCAGTTCCCTTGAGACAGTCTAAGAACCTTTAGTGACCATGTGAGTAACCAGCAAAACCGATTTACTATTTCTGTGAATTGCTTTTTAACCTTCCTTGGAGCATGTTGTACTGGCTGGCTGACTGCAGAGCAATCGACGGGTAGACAGCCTCACCTTAGAGGAGCAAATTGACTTTCTAATTGTTCTCCTTAAAGATATAGCCATAACATTTTGAAATTGAACGTTTAGCCTCTGCTGCTGGGTTGCAAGCAAGTGTTGTATTTGGGAAGTGGGTGCATGTATGGATGGAAGGGTGGAGAGTGAGGGGGAGTGTTGAAACAGCTCTCTGCTTCCCCCATCCACCAAAAACCCAGAGGCCTGTGTGTTCCCTCTGGGTCTCTCAGGAAAGCACTTAAATACGCTATTTGGAAATAATTTGAAGGAGCAGGCTTATATGCGTTTTGTGTTGGTGTGGGAAATCTGCCTAGTCTGATGCAAGTTGGTGTGTGTTTCCTCAACTTTTAATGTAATCCCGCTGGGGTTTTGAAAAGGCTTGTGAAGGATTTCTTGGCTAATCTACTGCAAAGTACTAATTTGTCCTATTTTTGACAAAGTGCATTTATCTTGGAGTCGGCTTTGGGCAAAGTCATGTGTTTGTGCGCGCGAAGGTTTTAAAACAATTCCACTGACTTGTAGTCATACATTTGAACGAAAGAGTGGGAACCATAGTTTCACGACCCCATTCTAATGGTTTTAAATGCTGGCCATTCATATGTATTGTTGGATGTATAGGAAAGTAAAGGTGGTGAAAAAGGGAAAGGGAAAGGAAGGTATGGGCAAATGGGGTGTACACCTACATCTTGTGTGGGTTCATGTTGGAGGTTGTGGGGCAGTGGGTGTGTTATGCATGCCATGCCAAATAAATAAATAATATTTGTGAGAGGCATACAGTTCATGAAAATACCATAACTCCCAAAATAGACCTCTAAAATAGGATGGACTCTACTCCCTTGTTGGGACTTAGATACACATGCTGCCCTCCTGCAACAGGACAACTGCAGTCTGGGTTGAGAAAAGTAAACACGGCTGACACATGCAGCTCTACACACAGAAGAATCCAGCCTCAGCCCAAGAGGAGTCCTTCCTCACACACCACCACAACAATCCCCATAGCGTTCATACAACTTCAACAATTTACAGGAAGCCCTGTAGAGGGCTTTGCACCCAAAGGAGCCACAGTACAACATCTACCTTTGTTCTCCTGTTTTCTTGTGCATGGTTTCAACATTCTCAGGCTGACCATGACACGCTTACCCTGAGGAAGGCTTAAAGGCCTGACCACTGCTGAGCAAAAGATGTGCTTATCTCCTCAAACATGTGTACAAAAGCAAAAGCATAGGTGCTATGGGAGTACCATGAGGGCGATTGGGCACAGTAGAAAAACATTGCAACCTAACATTATGAAATAAATCCAGAACATTTAGCAACATTGTACATTGAAAATATTTAGTTCTCAGGGAGTCACAAACATGGGAAATTAACATTTGTGACATACAAGCACTCCTGGCAGCTGCTTTAAACATGGTTTCTAGGTGCTCAAGCTACTCAGATCATCATCCATCTCTTCTCTGAGTCCATTTTGGAACAATGTCCTCTTTGTTTCAAGCCCATTCATGTCACTTTGACCCGCGAGGGGCCCCTTAGTGAAGATCTTTGGGCACACTGATTTCACCTTGTTGACTTTTAGCCTGTAAGATTCCCTTGCTCCTCCGTTCTGTGAGTCGGCCTTACTGAGGCATAAAGCATTGCACAAGCAACAAAGCAAGCCATAGCCTTATGGTAACAGTCATGTAACACCCACAGTTCCCTGCAGCTCCCTGCACATGAACCCTGAGCTGTGCATCAGCTGCACTCAGTCAATATATTATCAGCATATCAAGTGATTCTCCCTTCTTTCTGTGGGTTAGGCTTGTAACATATCCTACAATATATACAAAGATCTATGGCAGCCCATCCTATCCTTTATTCTGCTACTACATCCGCCGTTCCCACAGTCTATCCTAGCCCGGCCCATATCTGGCCTCCCAACGTACTATTCAGAAGTTCACACTGTGAGATAACTTAAAAGGTAATCCAGGGTACAAACGTTATCACAATTTAACTGGGCACCAGCAGGACATCTAAAGTCCCTCATGCAGCAAAACATTGCATGATATTTACTACTTATTGCCCCTCTAAACTGCTTCACTGCATATATAATGAACCATTGCAGGTCTAACTTCTCTAGGAGGCTGATATATAAGTTTAGGGTTTCCACCTCAGACTGCATTCACACTTCCTGAATGTAGAGCTTTCTTTCTACCATGTTGTCTGATTCTCACATCTACCAACACAACAGTTAGCAAATCAGGATGGAACCTTGAGGCATTGTCTTCTCATTTTATGGAAATGGGCCTAGAAAGTATATTGTTCAGGACGCTTTTAAAAAAATGTTTTCCCTATGTCCCCCCAGCTTTGGAAAAAACATACTATGTCTCTAGGCAGTTTAAAACCAGACAATTACGTATAAAAGGAACACTGTTATCATTAGATACCCTCAGAGTTAGTTCCCTTATATTTTGCTATGATATATTCTTATGAGAGTATCATAAACAGTATGAAAAGCAGTCCCTGCACACACTTTTCCAAATCCCACTGACATTTGATTCAAAATTACCTCATTAGTCAACAAGAATAAGGAACACGCCAACATTGATTACTCTTAAATCTAGAGTCCAGGCATAATCACATTTTACTATATTAGTTCTTTCTATCCTACTCTGCTGAGTTTCTTTTTATTTTACAAACAACATACATCTTCTCGCATGCCCTAATCTTGGTCTAGGCCAGCTTCTGGAATCATTTGGTTTTCCCAAAATTACTGTTTGGGAACTTACCTCTGGTATCATATTTGACACCGCAGGCATATGAAGCCTAATTATCTGCCTGGATTGTTCGAGCATGCTCTTGAGGCACTCTCACACCCAATATTATTAGAACTCTAACCTACATTTCTTCCAAACCTGACTTTGTATCTCTATATGCATATTAACCCAACACATATTTTTCCAGTGTCTTATCTCATTAGAAGATAGTCCATATATAGCGAACTAACACACATCCACCCGATACAACTCCCCTGGCCTACTTCCTCATTGCGTCTGCAAACTCCTCTCCCTCCCTCTTACTTCACCTTTGCTCATGCTATTTTTCACACCAGACTAAAGTCTGGGTATCACTGGGGCACAATAAGCCACATACAAGGATCAGCACTTTGAAATGATATGGTGATTCTGCACAGTAAAAAACATAGTAACATACGATAGCATACCAGTACTCTGATTGGTCTCGTTTCCCTCAATGGGCGTGAGCAGGTTAAGATGAAAGACATCTGTAACTTAACAGGTGTGTACGCCACATGAATGAGACATGATCCTTTGACCCTAAGTGGCTTCGAAAACACATTCTATCACTTGGTCTTGTGTACATGGGATACTCCTGTCTAAACATTAATGAAAGGAGGAGCCGAGCGAAAAAAAACGATTATAACACATTTAAACAAATTGATGAAAGGTATGGAAATTAAATGTGCATAAAGGCCAGTTCGTTGAAGAAAAATAATCTGTAAAACATATCCTGAGCATTATGTTGGTAAATGATGATGAGGTGCAAAGAGAGACATACGGACCACACACCATTACATATCCTTCAAAAGACTCCCCTCTTTAGAAACGATTTAAGCAGGATTAAACATTAGACTTTTGTTGGATGAAACTACTGAGCATCCACATGGATATGCCTTTTGAAGTAGGCCCTGAAAGCCATCTCCTTATTGTAAAGGTCCAGGTTCAATGCTGACAAGGGGCGCACGTACCAGTTGTGCAAGTAATGTGGTGACGTCGAGAGTGACGTGGCGAGCCCTGAGGTCTCCCTTGCTACCTCTGTGGTCTCCCTTGCTACCCCTTGTTAGGGAGAATTCTCTGTTTAGGCTGAATTTCCTAACCTAGTGAGTCCCCCAGCAGCTTTGCTGGATTTTTGGAGTTTATTTTTTTCTCCTGCCAAGAGTGAGTCACTCTTGGGCATGATTTGAGTGTGTTTCTTTTAATCTAGATATGTTTAATGGGCTATGGGGTCTTTTACTCCATAGGGCTTCATATGTTTTTGTGATGTGTGTTACACAGCACCCTCAGTGCAGTGACACAGGGGTGTCATAGTGACCCCCCAGTATAGACTCCATACCCTGGGGCTGACTACTGTCTCCCAGGGCATGTAAAGTCACCATTGACTTTACTAGTCTTAAATTCTGAACAGAACCAGTACAAACCATCATATTCTGGACGTACTGGCTGGGGCAATTCAATTGCCCCAGGGTCTGTTAGTCGAGGGGGCACGTCTCCGTCCCCCCTGATCGAGTTTTGGCTGGTGGCAGTGGATACTACTTTTTATATTCAACCGCAAATATTTTCCTATGGGATTTACCATTGTTTTAGGCTACTATCTTTATTGAATTATTTACGGTAGCCTTGAACATACCGCCGGTTTATTTAATTAATATTAATTCTCCGGTTGGTATTTTTTGCCAAAACTTGATTCTAAAATGGCGTTTGTGTTTTCTTCTCTGACTCCAACCCAAGTCGAGCCCTTTGTTCCACTTTTTGGCGGGCTTCTCCACAGAAGCCCTCCAAAGTGGTTCCACTCTGTCTGGGGTACTTAGGAGGGGTGGAGGGGAATTTAGGCACCCTGGACTGAGTTGCCTAGGCAACTCAAGTCGCACTCCATCCTGATTGGCCCAAGTGGTGAGCCGGCCAGCTCACCACTTAGCATGTTTATGTGACAGCTAGGCTGAGTGAATGGGGTTTGCTGCATAAAAGCAGGGCTTTGGGGACTGGAACTTCAGAAGTCGCCACAGGACCTAAGAATCCGACGAGGGAGAAGCTGAGCCGACCTGCCACGACACCACACCGGTGGAGCCCTGCTGGACTGTCTCACAACTTTTCCCAACGACAGAGGAGATCTCCCGCCGGAGAGTCTTCTTCCTTTGACTGGTGGGGATAACGAGTTTCACCGTCTTTTCGTCTTCCTGATGTACCTCGTGGCCGCCTTGCCTGTGCCAAGCACCCCGGCAACCGGGATACCACGTTTTACCACGACCGCGAAACAAAGGTACCACCTTTAACCGGAAAACTCCGCGGCTGGTTTCTTCCCTGGTAGTGCAACGACCTTCATCTTTCCTCCAAGTGGAGATCTACCCTTCCCCTGGACGATGATGCAACTTGCACCCACTACCAGGAACAACTGCCACCGCTGGAGGATCCTTCCCACTTAAGGTACCGTGTCCCGCCTGGCTTCCCTTGCTACCGACTGTACGGGGTAGATTTAGCCCGTGGCTTTCGAACCTGGGTTAGCCTCGGACACCCTGGCTAAACTTTCCTAAGCCTCTCTAAACTCTTTTTGAACCCTCTGCAAGACTTTCTAAGCCTAGTGTAACTGTGTGATCTTGGGCGCATTTGTGCTCTGCTCCCTCTAAGAGTGGGCCCAGCCTTTGGACTTTGGCTCACCAGTGACTTTTGCTCTTCTGCCTTGCTAACAGTGTTCCTGAATCTTAGAGTGGTGTACCTTTCCATATTCTGTCTTTTTCCCTCCCTTTCTCTCAAACTTATTGGAGTGCCACCTAGTTAAACGCTCACCTCTGTATGAAAATAAGTGGTGTTTTACAGTGACTTATCTGATAAGGAAAAAGGGGTGTATATATTACAATAGTAACTGTGTTTAGAATATTTTACAATAAGAGTGCTGGAGTGTTTCAAACAGTGTGTTTTTAAATAAATAATTATATACTTTGATACCAAAGCTCTGGTCAGTGTGTGCTTGTATTATTGTATCTGAGTTCCTATTGTGTATACTTTGCATACTGCCTAACTCTTCTTGAGGGAAGTCTGACTGCTCAGCCACAGCTACCAGGTAAATCTGGGTGGTACAGACTGCTACCAAGTTTGTTTACTGCCAACACCTGTAGTCTTAAATTTTTTGCAGTGTTCCCTAAGGGAACTGCACAGGTTTCTGCCTGACACTGGTGTACAGCGGTGGGATTTGTATTGAGTATACACTTTAGAGTGCTTGAGGATACCTTAGTACAACTAACCACAAAGCTTAGCACTGAAAAAGTAATCTTTCTAACATGTCAACTATGGAAACTTATAGTCAAGAGTCCCTTGCTACAAAAACTGCTGATTGTTTAAGAGTACTATGTAAGCATAAGAACCTCCTGACTAAAGGCAAGAAAATGGAATTAATAGAAAGGTTGTTAGCTAACCAAAGTCTGGATGATGGTTCTGAGGAACCTACCATGACAGAAAATGTAGATAACAGTATAGAAATTGATATTGATCAAAATGTTGATAATCTTGAGGAAGAGTCAGAAGAGGAGGGTGAGGCTGCTGTGACTGTCCCCCCTAGGCCTCTGTCTGCTCTACCTGCTGTACCTACTGGGCCTTTGCCAAGTCCCACACTTAGTCCTCAATATCTTGAATTAGAGAAAATGAAACTTGAACTAGAGTTCAAGAGACTGAATACTCTGGCTGAACAGAGACACCAGGAACTGAATCAAGAACTAAGGCTAAAGGAAATGGAGCTCAAGCATGAGCTAGAAATGAAGAAATTATCTGTCGAAAATGCTTCTCTCACTGGCTCCTCTAGAAGTTCCAGTCCTAAAAGACCCCGGATGCCTAAAGAATCGGTTGGTATGTATGAGCCTAAGTTGGATGTGTTGGATTGGTTGTCTGTTTGAATATAATCATGGGCTCCAGAACATCACAGGAAATGACTTACTCACCTGGTTGTTCTCTAGGCTTCCCCCTGTTGCAACTGATGTGGTAATGGAGTTGGGGGAGGAGGATAGGAAAGAGTATGAATGTGTGAAACTAGCTCTGATAGCTAGATTTGGGAAGACCCCTTCCCAGTATCTTAAGAGGTTTAGAACCCTCAAAAAGCATGATGGTACCCCTTGGGCTACCTGGGTGAGTGAAGGGTTGAAAAACTTAGAGGGATGGATTAAGGGTTACAAAGTGAACACTTATGAAGGTATGAAGAATCTTTTTATGTTGGAGTCAATTTATGATGCCTGCTCTCCTGAGCTCAGACAGCACTTGGCTGATTCAAAGGAATTAGATTCCCGAAAACTAGCTAAGGCTGCTGACTTGTGGGTTGCCAACAGGGCCACTCACAAGGATTCTGGGATAACTCAGAAAAAGGATGAGGGGAAACAGCCTAAAAAGGACTCCAAAGAGAATTCTAATACTACAAATTCCAAAGAGGGCCCAATCAAAACCAGAAGGGTAAGCCACCAGGGAAACCACAGCAGAATAGTGTCTCCTCTGGTGCCAAACCAGAGGGAGGTCAGAACAAGCCTCCATTCCAGAAGGCATTTGGTAAATGCTTTGTTTGTGGCTCTACTGTCCATGTGAAAGGAGATCCCAGATGCAAGGGTAAACCTTCAGGGATCCAACTTGCCTCCTTAGCCTTCGCTCCAGAAGAGGAAGTCCCAATGGCAAGTGGAAACTTTCTACTGCTGGCTAATGAACCCATTGGAGTCTCAGCCAGTGTTTCTTTAATTTCTCTGGGGTTGTGGGAACAACAGAACTTAGATGTGTATAGTTCTATCCCAGATAATACTAAAGGGTATTATAAAGACAGTGTCCAGATGAATGGTCAGGAGACTCCTGCCATTAGAGACACTGGGGCCAGCATAACTGTGGTGGATGAATCATTTTTCAAGGCAGAGGATGTTGCTAAGGCACCCAAATGCCTCACCAAGTTAGCTGGAGGGCCTGTGCAGATGTGTCCCCAGTTACCAGTTCTCATCCAGTGTAATGACATGGCTGTAAAAATACCCGTCAGTGTACAATGTGAAGTGCCAGGTAGGGTCCTGTTGGGTAATGACCTGAAAGCTCTTGGAGTTGTGTCACATACCCCCAGACCACCTAGTAAAAGGTTACAGGAGCTCACAAAACCTGCAAGAGGGAAAACCCTGTGAGGGTTATCTCAGGAGATGATGACAGAGATCACCCCTTTACCACTGGAGCAACTCACTGCAGTAACTACCAGATCAGGAGCAAAGGGGCAACCCAAGACTCCTAGGAAAAAGTCAGAAGCAAGCACTCCAGTGCTTCCAACAGTTACACCTGTAACTCCACCTCCAGCTGAGTCTGAGAGGGAGGTACAACCCTGTATGGTTGAACTAGACTCTGAAGAAGAGCTAGTGGGAGGCCAAGAACTTATTGGAGATCTAGACCCTGAGGACCATCCTGAGCTGCAGTCTTTACTGGCAGAAGGTGGGCCCAGCAGGGCAGCTTTCCGTAAGGGACAAAGAGAATGTTCAACTCTGGAGGGTCTCCGCCAACAGGCAGCTGCTCAGGCTGATGGGCAAGAGCCTGGGAAGTATAGGTTGCACTGGGAAGATGGCCTCTTCTACAGTGAACCAACTGAGTCTGAACCTGGAGACTACAAACGCCTTGTAGTACCTCAAGAAAACAGACAACAGTTCTTGCACTTAGCCCACGAGATTCCTTTGGCTGGTCACTTGAGCTTCAAGCAGACCAAGGAAAGGCTTTCACTCTACTTCTATTGGCCAAAAATGGGGGCAGAAGTAGATAAGTTTTGCAAGAGCTGCCATACCTGCCAAACTTCTGGTAAGGTTGGCGCCAAGAATGTGGCACCCTTAGTGCCTCTCCCAGTTGTGGGAGTCCCATTTGAGAGGGTAGGGATTGACATTGTTGGTCCCCTTGATCCCCCTACCTCCTCAGGCAACAGGTTTATCCTTGTTGTAGTAGACCATGCTACTAGATACCCTGAGGCAATTCCTATGAGGACTGTTACAGCTCCGGCTGTGGCTAAGGCCCTCCTTGGTATTTTTACCAGGGTTGGGTTTCCTAAGGAAGTAATATCCAAAGGGGGGTCAAACTTTATGTCCCACTACATGAAAGCCATGTGGAAAACCTGTGGAGTTACTTACAAGTTCTCAACCGCCTACCACCCCCAAACCAATGGGCTGGTAGAGAGGTTTAACAAAACCATGAAGACCATGATAGGTGCTTTAGAGGAACCTCTGGAAAGAAAGTGGGACCTTCTACTGTCATGCCTTCTCTTTGCTTATAGAGAAGTCCCTCAGGAGGGAGTAGGTTATTCTCCCTTTGAACTTCTCTATGGCCATCCGGTCAGAGGTCCATTGGCCCTGATTAAGGAGGGGTTGGAAGGCGCTCCTCCCCTCAAGCCAGTCAGAGTGACTGACTATGTGATAGGTCTCCGAAGGAGAATGACACATGATGGCAGAAGCTAGTGATAACCTGAAAGCTGGACAAGCTTTGGTCAAGCATTGGCATGATCAAAAGGCTAACATGGTTGAGTTCACTCAAGACCAGCTAGTTTTCGTTATGCTCCCAACAAGGCAGAGGGCCTTGCAAGACAAATGGATGGGACCCTTCAAAGTTGTGGGAAAACTTGGAGAGGTCAACTATCTGGTGGATCTGGGCAGACCCAGGGAAGCTCCTAGAGTCTTCCACACCAACCAACTGAAAGCGTACATCTCCAGACCTGAAGTAGGAGCCTTGCTTCTAGCTTCAGCACTAGAGGAAGAAGAGAGTGAGTCTCTCCCTGATCTCCTCAGAGGTGTACCTTTAGATGAAAAAATTGAAGGAGTCAATCTCTCTTTAGATCTGACACCTGAGCAACAAGAGGAGTGCAAATCTATATTAAATCAGTTTGCCTCCCTATTCACACTCTCACCAGGCTTGACCCCTTGGGGACAGCACGAGATACTCACTGGTGACTGTCTGCCAGTCAAAAGCAGAGGATACCGAATGTCAGAAAATGTGAGAACCCATATCAAGGGGGAGGTCAATAAGATGCTTGATCTCGGGGTAATAGAACCCTCTACTAGTCCATGGTCTAGCCCAGTTGTGTTAGTACCAAAGGCAGGATCCAAAGACTTGAGATTCTGTGTGGACTATAGAGCTCTTAATGCAGTCACCAAGACTGATGCCCACCCTTTACCAAGGACAGATGAGTTGGTGGATAAACTTGGTGCAGCCAAGAACCTCAGCACATTTGACCTTACGTCAGGCTATTGGCAAATAGCCTTGACTGACCATGCCAAGGAGAAAACTGCATTTTCCACCCCAGTTGGCTTGTACCAGTTTAAGGTCATGCCTTTTGGATTAAAAAATGCACCTGCTACATTCCAAAGAATGGTGAACCAAGTTCTAGCTGGGATGGAGGACTTCTGCATGGCATACTTGGATGACAATGCAGTCTTCAGCCACTCCTGGGAAGATCATGTGAACCACCTAGGACATGTTTTGCAGGCTCTTGAACAGGCCAATTTGACTATCAAGGCAAGTAAATGCCAGATAGGTCAAAGTAAGGTGGTCTACCTTGGGCATGAGGTAGGAGGTGGAGAAATAAGGCCTTTGCTCAGCAAGATTGAAGCTGTTCAAAATTGGACAACACCTACTACTCAAACCCAAGTGAGAGCCTTCCTAGGCCTCACTGGGTATTACAGGAATTTCAATGAGAACTATGGGACCATAGCTTCTCCACTGAATGTAATCTCCTCTCCAAAATTCCCTAAAAAGGTCAAATGGAATGAGGAGTGCAATCAGACCTTTGAAAAACTGAAGAAAGCTCTTTGCCAAGCTCCAGTATTGAGAGCTCCTGACTACCACCAAACTTTCATTGTACAAACTGATGCTTCCAATGTAGGTATAGGTGCAGTTCTAAGCCAACTGGATGAGAAGGGTAGGGAGCACCCCATTTGCTTCATCAGCCGTAAGCTGAAGGATCCTGAGACAAGGTGGGCAACAATAGAAAGAGAATGCTTTGCTATTTTGTGGGCACTGAAGAAGTTTAGGCCTTACTTGTATGGTTCTACTTTTGTCATTCAGACTGACCACCAACCCTTGAGATGGTTAATGCAAATGAAGGGGGAAAATCCAAAACTATTGAGATGGTCAATCTGCCTGCAAGGGTTTGATTTCACCATTGAGCACAGGTCAGGGTGTCACCATCAAAATGCTGATGGACTCTCTAGGATGTATGTCATCGACTAGAGGTATGAGGTTCATCCAGGAGTGGATTAAATCCTCCTGTCCCTTAGTCTGGGGGGGTGAGTGTTAGGGAGAATTCCCTGTTTAGGCTGAATTTCCTAACCTAGTGAGTCCCCCAGCAGCTCTGCTGGATTTTTGGGGTTTATTTTTTTCTCCTGCCAAAAGTGAGACTCTTTTACCCTCACTCTTGGGCATGATATGAGTGTGTTTCTTTGAATCTAGATGTGTTTAATGGGCTATGGGGTCTTTCACTCCATAGGGCTTCATATGTTTTTGTGATGTGTGTTACACAGCACCCTCAGTGCAGTGACACAGGGGTGTCATAGTGACCCCCCAGTATAGACTCCATACCCTGGGGCTGACTACTGTCTCCCAGGGCATGTAAAGTCACCATTGACTTTACTAGTCTTAAATTCTGAACAGAACCAGTACAAACCATCATATTGTGGACGTACTGGCTGGGGCAATTCAATTGCCCCAGGGTCTGTTAGTTGAGGGGGCACGTCTCCATCCCCCCTGATCGAGTTTTGGCTGGTGGCAGTGGATACTACTTTTTATATTCAACCGCAAATATTTTCCTATGGGATTTCCCATTGTTTTAGGCTACTATCTTTATTTAATTATTTACGGTAGCCTCGAACATACCGCTGGTTTATTTAATCAATATTAATTCTCCGGTTGGTATTTTTTGCCAAACCTTGATTCTAAAATGGCGTTTGTGTTCTCTTCTGTGACTCCAACCCAAGTCAAGCCCTTTGTTCCACTTTTTGGCGGGCTTCTCCACAGAAGCCCTCCAAAGTGGTGCCACTCTGTCTGGGGTACTTAGGAGGGGTGGAGGGGAATTTAGGCACCCTGGACTGAGTTGCCTAGGCAACTCAAGTCGCACTCCATCCTGATTGGCCCAAGTGGTGAGCCGGCCGGCTCACCACTTAGCATGTTTGAGTGACAGCTAGGCTGAGTGAATGGGGGTTTTCTGCATAAAAGCAGGGCTTTGGGGACTGGAACTTCAGAAGTCGCCACAGGACCTAAGAATCCAACGACGGAGAAGCTGAGTTGACCTGCCACGACACCACCACCGGTGGAGCCCTGCTGGACCGCCTCACCACTTTTCCCAACGACAGAGGAGATCTCCCGCCGGATAGTCTTCTTCCTTTGACTGGTGGGGATAACCAGTTTCACCGTCTTTTCGCCTTCCCGACGTACCTCGTGGCCGCCTTGCCTGTGCCAAGCACCCCGGCAACCGGGATACCACGTTTTACCACGACCGCAAAACAAAGATACCACCTTTAACCGGAAAACTCTGCGGCTGGTTATTTCCCTGGTAGTGCAACGACCTTCATCTTTCCTCCAGGTCGAGATCTTCTCTTCCCCTGGACGACAAGGCAACTTGCACCCACTACCAGGAACAACTGCCACCGCTGAAGGATCCTTCCCACTTAAGGTACTGTGTCCCGCCTGGCTTCCCTTGCTACCGACTGTACGGAGTTGATTTAGCCCCCGGCTTTCGCACCTGGGTTAGCCTGTGACACCCTGGCTAAACTTTCCTAAGCCTCTCTAAACTCTTTTTGAACCCTCTGCAAGACTTTCTAAGCCTAGTGTAACTGTGTGATCTTGGGCGCATTTGTGCTCTGCTCCCTCTAAGAGTGGGCCCAGCCTTTGGACTTTGGCTCACCAGTGACTTTTGCTCTTCTGCTTTGCTAACAGTGTTCCTGAATCTTAGAGTGGTGTACCTTTCCATATTCTGTCTTTTTCCCTCCCTTTCTCACAAACTTATTGGAGTGCCACCTAGTTAAGCGCTCACCTCTGTATGAAAATAAGTGGTGTTTTACAGTGACTTATCTGATAAGGAAAAAGGGGTGTATATATTACAATAGTAACTGTGTTTAGAATATTTTACAATAAGAGTGCTGGAGTGTTTCAAACAGTGTGTTTTTAAATAAATAATTATATACTTTGATACCAAAGTTCTGGTCAGTGTTTGCTTGTATTATTGTACCTGAGTGCCTATTGTGTATACTTTGCATACTGCCTAACTCTTCTTGAGGGAAGTCTGACTGCTCAGCCACAGCTACCAGGTAAATCTGGGTGGTACAGACTGCTACCAAGTGGGTTTACTGCCAACACCTGTAGTCTTAAATCTTTTGCAGTGTTCCCTAAGGGAACTGCACAGGTTGCTGCCTAACACCCCTAAAAAAAAAAAAATCAAAAAGAATTCTTTTTTTTCATTTATATTTATTTTATTTTTCACATTGAGGCTCATGGGCTGTGGCCAGCAGCATGTGCACTTTGCTTCTGGAGTGGCTGGGTTTCTGACAGCTATAGCCGGTGAGATAGCTCAGTGGGTTGAGCACTGTCTGCTGCAATGTGTGTGTGATCTGCAGGTTGCAGGTTCGACTCCAAGGAAGGTCAAATCAGCCTTTCATCCTGCTGAGGTTGATAAATGAGTACCAACACAGGTTGGGTGATATTGTATGTATATTTGTTCTATATGAAGCGCTTAAGCGTAAGTGCTGTATAATAACACAGGATTATCGTTTGGCCTTGGACATCTGCTTGCATTCACAATGATTTGGTAATATGGGCCTATACACACTGATATTAGTGATACATACGGTGAGCCATTCTTGTATGAAATGTATGTTACTTTTACAGTGATATCGTAACCATATTTTTCGTACTCTTCTCAGAAACAATGTTATGTGATGCCACTTCCTGTTTTGTCTAAGGGGTGAAAGGTTGTGTTCTATCGCTTCCCGTGATGTCACTTTGGGGTGGGGTCAAATGGCATCACTTCCTGTGATGTCATCAGAGGTCAAGGATCGTGTGATGTCACTTCCGCTACCCCTGGCAGTTTGACGAAATGACAATCCATTGAATGCGGCACAGCTTGCATGCGGGGACACAAAAGCAGGCGCAGAACGAGAAGTCTCACGGAGGAACGCAATGTAGGGTGGGTGATTTGGGTCTAGTAATGGGTAGTTGTATAGCGCAGGCAGCAGGTGGGGGTTTAAGGGGCCTGAGGGGGTACTATGGTAGGGGCTCTTTTGAGCAAAATATGAACAATGGTAAGCCATTTTTGTGTAGCCCATGTTAGGAAAGCATTTTCACATACAGCTCATAATAAAAGGCTGCAGGCCGTGGTGGCCGCAAAGTGCTTTATGATATGATATGATATTTTATCTATATCGCGCTCATACACAAGTGTTTCACACCGCAATTTTTTGAATGGTCAAAAGAAACAGTGTGCAGAAATGTTGCACGGCTGAAGTTTCCTACGGAGAACGCAGTCCCAGCTAAGTCGCTCTGAGATACTTTCGAGGGCAATGAACTTGGCACTGGGGTGCACAAGGAGAATTGGCAGAGAAATGTAAATCAAATACAGCTCATTCACATCCAGCCACGGTGTGGTATAGTTTTTTCAGGCTACACTTGGCAGCAAGATGTGAGAAGCGAGCTGGGGGACCAGAGCAATGGGGTAGGGTTTATGGGGTGTGCAACAGGGAGTCAATGGGGGGAGAACGTTTTCAGTGTACCCAGGGTGCAACATTGTACAGTGTCCTCGCTGATATCCGTGTGGCACATCCTTAGTCAGCCACTGTGTGAAGGGTTTGTCCATTTCCATCTCAAGATGTTATGTCCAATCAGTATGCAGCAGTTTATTCATTTGTACATTGGACATTGGCAACCAATGGCAAACAAGTGTTTTTGACTGATCAGCACAATCGCGTAACTGAGGGGCGGTGTGGGAAGGTTTGTGATGTCACAAGGGGTGTTATGGTGATTTTCATCCAAGAAATGGTCGACACAATCAGGCTCACATAACATATACATTTTTATAGGGGACTGACATAGTTCCACCAATCAGCTCCTGTGACCTGCCCTACAAATGTAACTAAAAGGTTGTATGATCATTTTGTAGTTTTATGTATAAATTGTGTAGCCGCAGTGGGCGGCGTCGAGAGCTGTCTGAACTGTGCTTTCCAGCTGTTTGGGTCCAATACATTTGCAGTACTTTTTACTTGGTGTATGCCCCGTTTTTGGATAATGTTTTCTTCCTTGGAGTTACTTTTGATGGAGGTCCCCTGGTACATATGACTCACCAACATTGTGACAATGATGCATATTACAGATGCAAAAGATGGAGCACCCCAAGCGTAACAGGCAGTGGTGTCACTACAGTGGAGGGTGCAGGCACCCCAAGGGCCTAACATGGATACCTAAATGAGTCCATGCTTCTCTAGAGCTGTGGGCAGTAGGAATATCATTTTGCAGGGGGCGGGAGTTTACATTGTTCGTTTTACCAGTGACTCCAAATACAGAATGCAGTTGGTTGAACTCTTTGAATAGGATAATTATTACTCAAAAGCACAAAGTTCTGAGTGCAGGCAAGAACTAACTGCATTTTCTAGTTATGGCCATGTTCTATTATAAATGGCGAAAATACAATTGGCCGAAACTTTGCACAAGTGTAAAAATTGCTCTAGATTAAAAAACATATTCTTGCAATGCATTTTTGCACCAGGGCAATGTTTGTCTCACTCCTAATCCTATCACATGGAGCAGAAATGCATTAAAAGAATGTTTCTTTTGCAGTAAGGCAATTTTTGCTAATTGCACTTACACCAATGGAAAGTTTCCGTAATATGGCCAATGTTAACATCTACTTTTTTTTAATCAAAGCTGGTTTAGACACTGATTCTCTGAATTTAAAAGAGCCAGGTTTTTAATTTCTTACAGAATCTTAAGAGATTGTCACCTATTCTAGAGGCATGAGACAAGGAATGCTGGATTCTAGTGGCTAGACACTTCAACGACCTACCGCCAAATCAGCTTTGTTCATCAGGGGGCCAGCAATTTAGCCTGAAATCTGTGGGTCGCTTTTACAGACTGGATCCCACACAATGATTTTTCTACTAAAGGCAGTTTTCAAGGCCTCCACATGACTTGCAATTACAGTACACCCATGAGCACCAATGAGCACATCCCTCTAGGAAATAAATGTGATATGGTCAGTTGTTATATCATGGTGGTTTTCCTGCTTATGTCCTACTTCTGTAACAAACCTGAAAATCAAAGTCGAAGGAGCAGCTACAGCTAACGCATGGGCCTTTAATTTTCAGGACCTCTTCCCTCTTCTCGTTCAAAATAGTGAATTTAGGCAAACAAGGGCGCCAGTTCTGAGCGACATAGCCAACTGTTGTTCCTGGAGGAGCCTGCACTTCCAGCTGGTAGGGGAAACAAAGACAGAATAATTACCAATCAAAGAAACAATGTTAATATTAAATAAATGCTTCTAATGCAAGATCAAACTCATTGAGAGCAAGTGAAAAAGGCAATTTTGCACGGTATGTGACCCGGGAAAAATATTACTCTACTGCAATAAACACATTCTTATAATGCATTTTTGCACCATAACAAAGGACTAGGGCACACATTGCCCTGGTGAAAAAATGAATTAAAAGAATATTAGTTGCACCAGGGAAGTGTTGCTGCAAATATAGGGGCTATTTTTGGCTGTTGCAAATAGCATATAAAATAGCACCCCAACACTACTAAGTATGTTCGAGGCGAATACATGTATATGAATGCAAATAGGGTCTATGGTTTATGTACAACACATGATGTTCCCCAAAAAAGGAAATTGTTTGAATGGGTGTGACCAGCACTTTATGTACAAAAAGTCCCCTCAGTACAATCCACTCCAACACGCAGTGAAAAAATGTAAAGTAAAACACAGGAAATCGCCTTTAGACTTTACTTTTCCACTATGTGTTTGGAAAAAATGCCTCATGAAGTTAATGACTCCGGTAGGAATTGAAAGTGGATTCCTATGGAATCTCCCTGCTTTTATCATCTGAAAATGTCTGGCGGGTTGCATAGGAATCCATAGATTTTTTGCTATCATTAAACCACATGTGTTATAAGGTACCGTTGCCATCAGTATCCACTGCCTTGCAGAGCTTGTATCTTTTGACCTGTGTAGTGAACTGGCCTGTTTATGACCCTGATTATTGGATGTTCCTTCCTTTGTTACAAGTACTTCTTGGATATTGTGTGTACCACTCCGCCTCTCCGTCTGTTGGGATGCTCTTGGTGCCAAGGTATACCGGATCTCACCTTTCTTATGGGATCCCAAGTGTCTATGTGGGGCTCACTGATCTAATGTATCCTCACGCACCTCGATCCCAGACCATTTCTGTAGACCCTCCTCGGAAATTCTTCTCAGCCCTTTTCTTTTTCTCCCCTCCATGGATTCTGAATACTCTTCCAGACTCTGAGACTGAGACTGGCATTCACATGGAACCTTACATCTCCTGTCTTTATAGTTGCTTCCTTGTGCCGTTCGGGAGCTCCCTGCGGGCTTCCCTTTTATTGCGACTCTGTGCCGTCCGAGGCGGTTTCCCTTTTATCCCTCCTGGCCTAAAATACCTTCCAGGAGCACAGTCCACGCCATATCCTGCCAAAGTGTCTACATCAATTTTGTTGTAACTCTCATTGGGTTGGCTGATCCTCTGCAAACACCTAATCATAACAGCGTGCTGGAAGAAAACCAGAACAATTTGCCAGGTGGAGGTGGAAGAGCAAGGGGCGTTTTAAGAATGCCCCGTTCTCTAACTCCACCTGCAAAATCAATACAAATCCAACACTTTTATGCCCCGCAAAATATGCTTAATGGGTTTAAAATAAAATGTTCAAGAAAAAAGAAAAGGTGTCGGATTGGGAGGGAAACCCAGTTCCCTCAAATAGAATGTGGCTGTCAAGCTCTCCATGGGAAAGTAACAAGCTCGATAAAAATGAACAAATACTTGCGCAGTAGTGATATTTAGTTATGACTGTTCCAAATAAGAGGACTGCTTTGTGTTCTCAAGTGGGTTTGATGGAGGAAGAAGCAAAACAAGGGGACAGATGGAATTTAAAAAGTATTGATCCTCTAAGTGATGTTTCCTGTGAAGCTATGCTGGTTACATAAGTAGGGTTAAAGTGGCGGAGTGCAGGAGTGAAGTTAGAGCAGGACACGCTACTCTTTTGGAGAACCTTATCACTGGATCAGCATTCATACGCATACCACAGTGTATTTAACCACATCCTTAAAAGACCTTCCGAGGGGCTGAGCCCCACAGATTTCAGGAATGCAGTCTGAGCAGGACACCCTGCTCTTTTGGAGAACCTTATCACTGGATCAGCGTTTCTACACAGACCATTGTATGTGTGAGCCGCCTCCTTAAAAGAGCTTACTGGGCGCAGAGCGCCGCAGAGCGCAGCAGTGCAATTGGAGCGGGTGTGCGCAGGGAGATGAGATCCACCTCCAACCTGACTTTATGAGCACTGTAACCCTTTGTTAGGCACTAGAGCATGGGCTTCTTATTTACCACCAATGCCTTAAATACGTTTTTAAATTTTTTCGATTTTTTTATTGTGTTGTAGTTCATTACGACATTTTCACAAAATACATAAAGCAATACAAACATCAGAGAAAAACAGAGAGAAAAATATAAAGACATACACCAAAAAAAAGAAGATTCAAGAAGTCCATACATACAATTTCAAAGTTACTAAAAATTAAGAACAAGTTAAGAAATGGAGGAAAAGGAACACCTTCAGTTTTTGAGTCATGTCTCCACAAACAACCACCCTCCAACAATAGAGAAATTGATCAGCAGTTGAAACCTAGCACGGATTAAGTTGTGTTTCTTTTCGATTAATTACATGTGGTACAGTAGACACTCAAAACCAAAGTACCCGTCCAAGCAAAAACTGTAGAGGGGCCGGAGTGCTCCCATAGCATTTATTAAGAATGCTCTGCCGCCAAACTGTTGATTCAAAAGCCCACCAAACTTTGACCATAGCCAGTGAACTCATCAAACTACAACCAGAAAGGCTATTTAACCAAAACAGCTCCCCTTGTACATCCTGCAGACCTTTGGCAAAATGTATGTAATATTTAACGAAGTGCCTAACCATTTTACAACAAGATGACAAAATGTGCCGAAGAGATTTAGTGCCTCCCACTCTTTTACAGAGCCTACAGCCTCGTTCTTCCATTGGCAGATTCAACCAGGCACCTTTAACCTCCATAACCAGAAGTTTGTTAAACCTCATCTGCAGAGAAATCCGCCTCGCTGCTGGGCTAGGGAATTGGTCAATATATTTTAGAGCCTTTAAATATAGAAACAATTATTTGGAATAGGTGCATAGTGAGGATAACCTCCCCATATGATCATGGGAACATGCCCAGTCCCAATTCTGGGCTTTATTTTTAAATGCAGCCAACAAGGCTCCCACACCATCAGTCCAGTAAGGGCACCATGCTGTCGTTCCTCGCCCTCACCTTCGATAGTGATCTTCTAGAACCTCTAAGCAATTCCAAGCTGAGCATTTGTGATGTCATCTTTGATGTCCTGGGTGTTAGTGTTAGCAGTGCACGTGGCGGCGCGAGTTATGGTTGCTTATCTTACCATAACTGCCGAATTTCAGGGGTTTTTCGGTTTTACTTTGAACCATAACGTCCCTTTAACAAAGTTTTTTCACTGAATTTCATAGGTTTTTAGTAGCGCAACTTAACCATAGCGTCCCTTTAACAAAGTTTTTTTTACTGAATATATATATTTATATCACACTATTTTAATGGTAATACAATGATCACCAATGGGGTCATGTCGCAATAAATCTCTTTAGTCACACAGAGTAATGATAGGAAAAATAATGCAGCACTGAATAATGCTTTTGTGTGGGTTCAATCAAAATGCAATGTGATTACTCTTTCCCAAAGGACACTACTCAATCACCCCGAATATGCAATATAAAGAGAAGGAAGGAGAGAAAGGAGGTTTCAGGAATACAGACTTCAACAAAGGAGTATCAATCCCAATTTCCCCCAGCAACACAGAGAAAAACAGGAATAATTGCAAACTTGTCAAAACGGTTTTAAATTGGCTTTGCATGAATGGTAAAAAACACTGTAAATGGATTTAATTCACTAAAATGGTTTCAATACTAGTGAGAGCCGCTTTGTATGGTATCAGACAAACACTAGCAATGATTATTGAGTAAGTAGCAAGTTCAAAACTTAATTCTGAGGTTGGATGCAACGAACAGCTATTTCACACGTGATAGATTTGAGCCAAACGAAAAATTTGCAGCAAACTTTTCAGCGCGCGAGGATGTTAGCTTGAATTAGACAAATTTCATTTCTAGCATACACGGTGAAGAAGTTTATGAAGGTTTTTGTGGAGGTCGTTTTTTTCAGAAAGAGTCAAAATTTGTAAAACAAGGTTGCGCTTTTTAAAATTACAAACAAGGTTTCTTTACGCTAGGGGAGACTATGAAGATACAAACTACACGACAGCACAGCCACCAGCCCAGCGACGCCTCTGGATGGTTTCTGCCTGCTGAGACACTCGCCTTTCTTCAGCAAATATATTAGCGCAAAGATGATTTTAACACTACTATTACAAAGGACTATAGGGTAAGAGAAAGAGTTCAGGTAAGACAAAAGAATTTTAACAATGCAGTTCTGGATAGAATAGAAGATGGGTTTGACTTATGGACAATACATATGCTAGGGACAATCCTATGCTATGGATACTCACAACCAATGTTTGGAATGGACCCGTCCGGGATCGGGTCAAAGATTTCTGGACATGAATTCTGCTAGCACACTGGACTGGACTCAAGGCGCTCTGGTTCTGCAATCAGCAAGGCACTCTGGACACTGCACGGCGGGACTGGACTGGATCTCACGGGTTCAGGGTCACAGCACGGTTCTACTGTTTTGGATCTTTGGATTCTGGCAATAATTTTGAGCAAGAAAGCATCACAGCACAGCCAGGCTGTTCTTTTTGTTCCCCTTAGAGGTCTGGGGTAAAATCTGGTTTCTGGATTTTTAAAGGCCAAGCTGAGAATGGTTCAGCTTTGGAAATGGGCCTTTCTGCTTTCAAAGCTCTGGAGTCTGGAGTCTGGAATATGGATTTCTCTTGCAAAGTGCTACGCCAGCAATCGGATGGTGGGTGAATGTGTGTGTGTGTCCTTCTAGGTCCTAAGCTAACTCTATTTATGTATTTTCTAAAGGGGTGGGTATGCTGAATTCTACTAGGCACACCCCCTGGTATTCTATTGGCTAGGGTCTTTCCTCTCCCTTGATTTGAGAAGAAACAGGGTGTCATCATGACGCTGTGTTTTATGGTCCAGGGAAAACCTCCCCTTTGTTTCTGCACAGGAAATCTATTTTTCATACAAGACATATATACAATTTTACAAACTTGCTAGCAATAGCATATTTATATGCCATATTTGGTGGAGCAGGTATTCATCCGAGCTCCGTCGCGGTGAGAGGTTGGGTCTAGATTTGGTAATTTTTAGCACTTTTGGTCTGGTACTCAATGTCAGATTTGTCCACAATTGTCCACATATTTGTGCATGATATCTGGGCATAATGATATGAAGTTTCATGTTTCTGGCATCACCACACTTGCTACAAAACCACAAATTCTGCAGTCATGTCCCTGAACATAGCACAGAGTTCTGAGTACTTTTAAAATGTGACCAGAAATTTCACATTAACAATACTGTAATTTTACAATTTTGACAATTTCGACAGTTCCTTTTCAAAAATATACTTTTCTGTGCTTTAAAAATAAACAAAACTGTCTGTCCCGCCCCCAAAGTTTTGGTGGATCAAGAGCAAGACCCCGCCCCTTTCCTCTGGCAGGGGTTTCTGTTGACACTTGCATCTGCATATTCTTTTCAGCCAAGGAAATCCTTTGTCTCTTCCAGGAGCAGCAGAGCAAAATCCCCTCGCCTCTTCATTAACACCTGGATGGGAGTTCTTGGCCTTTGATGAGAAGCAGGAGAGATGCCTTTTGTTGGAGCAAGCTGTGGAATTCGCTTTGAAGTTCTTTGGCTTGCATCAGATTTACTTTAAAGTCAATTGTTACATTTTCTTAGTTGAAAATAAACTTATAATTTCACAACAGGAGAACAAATCTCTAATTCCAGCCTTTTAAAACATACAGAATAAATAGTTGCAACCTCTATTGCTTTTGATGGCAAGTCCCTTAATTCCAACCATTTGATTTTAACTGCACAAGTTTAGGCTTCCAGTGTAATTAAATGACAGCTTTCATACAGGCGGCCGGCGGTACTGCGCCCATATTCTGACAGATTTTTACAGACAAGCACACTTTTTAATGTTAATCTTCTTATGATGGATTCTGCATTTCCTGAAATTGTGTTCTTATGTGGATTCCTTAATAAGGTGATGGTTAACACCCAGCAAGGATGTTGGATATTTCCTGATGTTTTGAACCATTATTTTGCAATTTCAGCAGCCAAGGAAAAAAGGATTTCAGAGCACTTTTGGGTTTCCTTGCAATAAAGCATTGCCTTGCATGAAGTTTCCATTTGCACTCTGTGGGCAGCCCAATGACAGGTTTCAGCAGGGTGGTCTCCTGTTCTACCACTGACACAGGCAATGTAGATTGGCAGCCATCTTTTCCGGTTTCACTGCACAATTATCATAGATTTAGCGTGCATAGGGCTTTTTGCTGCCATTTTGCTGGTTCTGGTGCCACCAGCGCACAGTGATGTCGCAGGGCAGAGCCTAGTGGGTCAGTACATTACACAAGCCCCCCCAAGTGATTTGGCTTTCACTGCCTGTCAAGGGGAAGTCACGAGATTGGGATGATCAGTTTCATTTCTTTCTAGTTCAAATGGCAAAATTCATCAGCTTCTCCCATCAGTGGTGGACCGAACGGTTCTCCTCGCCAAGTCCTGATGAGAGTGTGGAGCGATACCCCGGGCCCCTTGGATCTTTCCTTCCGGTCCCTCCGTGGTCCTCCTTGACTTTAGTCGCCATGGTTTTCAGTTCTAGGATGACAAAGTAAAAGCATATTTGTAGACATTTCCCCACCACTATTTATGTAGTGGGGCAGATACATACATTTTGACATATAAGGAAAAATGTTTCTATTTGCAATTTCTCGACTATACAGATGGAATAGTTTTTATAGTTGAAATTCTAGGGAGCTGGAGTGACCCCCTCTGGGGTTCCAGAAGAATACTCTAGTTGCTGCAGAGTGTGCCTAGGATGGCAACACTTCAGTTGCTTGATGTGGACCCACTTTTCTTCTCCCTCTGCCAAACTGCCTTTGGGGATACAGATTTGGTAGGCGACTGGTGAGATTTTGTCTACAATTTCAAAAGGACCCCTCCAGCTAGGCAAAAATGTGCGCTGGTTGGCCTGGTTCCTTTGGAAATTGTATAAGTAGACCCGTTCTCCTACATGGTATTCTTTTCTAGTAGTCTTTAAGACATAGTGGGTCTTCATGCTGTCTGCAGATCTTTCTAGATTTCGCTGAGCATAGGCAAAAGCATATTGAAGGTGTTTTCTCAGATTTTCAACATACTCATGAGTTGTGGAGGCATTTATCAATGTCTGCTCTTGGGTTCTGTAGAGCAGATGCTGGGGAAGCACCATCCTGCATCCAGTCATCAGCTCAAATGGTGACATTTTTGTTGCAGATGAAGGGGTAGATCTGATGGCCATCAGGACAAGAGGTAATCGAATATCTCAACTTGGCCCAGAATATGGCACAAACCTTTTTAATATGCTCACAATTGGCTTGCTGTATCTTTCCACTACACCACTAGAGGCTAGCCGGTAGGCAATGTGTAATTTCCTTTTGACCCCAAGTATCTCCCACATCTTTGTCATTACTTCGCTAGTGAAGTGGCTACCTCGGTCTGACTCGATCCTTTAGGGTAGTCCAAAACGCGAGAAGATGTGGTAGATCATCAGGGCAGCTGCTGTTTCTGCCTTGCAATTTGGGGCCGGGAGACAGTCCACCCATTTAGTGAACAAGCATGTCACGGTCAACATGTACTTGTTCCCCCTAGAGGAGCGAATCACGGGCCCGATAAAATCGACTTGTAAATCTGACCATGGCAGTGTCATCCCCCTCTTTTGGAGAGGCGCACAGTGTGTCAGGGATGTTGGCTGAAATTGTGCACACACAAGACACCCCTTCAAGTATTGGTCGAGGTCCTGCCCCATGTGTGGCCAGTATGCAACCACTCTTAAGATTTCAAGTGTTGTATGAAACCGCCTATGACCGGCTGTGGCTGCATCATGGCCGTGACTTAGCATCAGGCTTCGGAATGAGGTGGGGACCACCCACTGATCATGGCCAGCTAGAGATCTCCTCACCAACAACCCATCTTGGATTCAGAACAGTTTTGGACATTTCATCAACAGTCTGAGGTCCTCCTTCCCAATGTAATTGTTATCCATAAGGGGAAAGTTCTCAGGGTCCTCAATGTGTTGATGAAACTTACCAATTATTGGATCCCCTTTTTGAGCTGTAATCAAATCAGCATCTGGGG
The DNA here is from genome assembly GCF_040938575.1 of Ambystoma mexicanum. Taxonomy (NCBI): domain Eukaryota; kingdom Metazoa; phylum Chordata; class Amphibia; order Caudata; family Ambystomatidae; genus Ambystoma; species Ambystoma mexicanum. The sequence goes on along the minus strand of NC_090932.1, from coordinate 426,743,569 downwards.
TCTCCTTACTCCATTTTGCAGTTAAGAGTTCATTGTGAGAATTTTTCTGGGACCTAGTGATAGCAGTGACCTGGATTTCCCCCAACAGGGACTCGATCTCAAGTAGATCCCCTTGGATGGCTCCAGTTTTGGCCAGCTGATCAGCTAGGTCGTTTGCAGTTTTGTATGGTCCCTCTACTTTAGAATGACCCTTGATCTTTTTTCAGTAGATGGTCATCCCATTCGAGGTGACCAGATCATCAATATTTTGGATTAATTTCCCATGTTTCAATGGTTTGTTATTAGCACATAGCATGCCTCTGGTTTTCCAGTTGACCAGGTGCTCCATGAACCCGTTCCGTAAATAATCCGGATCAGTGATTATGACCAGTTCGTGGAGTTGGTGTTGGACAGCAGTGAGGATGGCTTGATGCACAGCCATCTACTCTGCTACTTGACTACTTCGGGGACCAATCTTGTGCCCAGCAGAGGGTTCCGGGGCATCATTCACCCAGGCATTCCCTACGCCGGCCACCAGTTCTTTTTCCCTGTTGTTGCCAACATGGTAAGAGCATCCATCCACATACCCTCACACTTGTCTTCTTCAAAGACTTTGTGTGGGGAATTAAGGTATGCCTCCATGTTGTCCTTGATTTTAAGACTTTCGTCCTTGAGACAGTTTTCTCTGGCACAATCATGCAAGTCAACCAGACCTTGCGCGAGGGGACTCTTCTTGTTTTGGCCATATCTGACCTCCACAGGAAAGCCTTGCATTGACAGAATCCAGGAAGTAATTTGGGAATTACTCACATTTCCGGCCCGGATTCTGTCACTTTGGAGATATTGCAGAGGCTGGTGTGGAGTCTCCACTATGATGTGTTCCCCCTGGATAAACGGGTGGTCATTCTTAAATGCCCACACCGTTGCCAGGAGTGCCTTCTCACAATTGTTGAATTTTTCCTCCACAGAGGATAAAGTTTTACTCGCATAGTTGATTACTTTATTGACCTTGTCATCAGCCCTGCAGATAACCCACGTAACTAGCCTTTTTACGCATGAAATTATGGAAAATACACATGATTTAATGTTCTACTGCGTACTGTGTACGCTTTGATTTATTCACTAAAACAAACATACTTTCCACCACTGGATGGCACTGTAGCGTTTCTTTTGTCAGCAGCATAGCCTTTCTTACACATGATGGTGAATTTTCAACTGAAAGACCAAATCTGTGACAGCTAAGCGAGCAACACAATAAAGCAAGCACCCATTTAAAATGTGTTCATACCCATAACATCTAATAGCTTGATATGCTAAAAAGTAAAGTTTGCTTTGATGTCCTAAATTGAATATTCTTTAATAACCATACATTTTAAAGCGCTGAAAATGAAGTGGGTAAATCCAGGATGTTTTGCCTTTTGCATATTCTAGTTTTCCATGCTGGATGTGGAAAATAAGGTACAGTGATATTATTTTGGCACAAAATGCTGCTATTAGGATTTACATGTTATGATGCTTCACTATGCAAGTAAACTCTATAGGACATTATTATTGTAGGTCTTGACAAACAAAACTAAAAGTCTTGTTCCAAGTAAAGCACGGAAGAAGGTGGCCATGCCCAAATTGAAAGAGCGGGTTAAAATCCCAGCTTCGCTGGTTAGCGAAAGTGTGTGATGCTGGGCAAATAATGTAATCTCATTCTGACTTCAATTGCAAACATTTGAGTGCATATAAGTTTACACCATTACAAAAGGACAGTTTTAATAAGTGCAGGGACAAATTGGTGTATACTGGTGCTCCTCTGCTAGACGCTCCAATACTGCTGCATAGAATTGCATTATTGCTGCACTGGCCCTCCCCCATTCTTGTAACACTGGATTTGACAGCCAGACATAGTGTCACCAGCCAGTCAGTGCACCAGAGATTCTAGTATAGCGGACTGTGGTAGAACCAACATTACATTTTCTGCCATGTTGCTCCTAGCCACTGAAGTTGTTTCGGCCGTGCAGAGTACTGCCCCACACTCTGCAACGTGCTGTTTTGCTATGATATTGAGTCTTGCATTGCACACCATCTGCCATTTTGACACTTTCTAGGACCTTCAGGGTCTGGAAGAAGTGGGTGTTTCAAACTCAAAGGAGAGAGCAGTTAACTGATTGTAACATTGAAGCTGCACTAGAATATTCTTATTACAATGAGAAATTAAGTTAGATGCCCCTACACAAGTATGTTTGCCATTCCTCCACAGTCTCTGAAGTTAGTGGCTCTCCCAACATTTGAAGGGTTAGCCCCAGCCTACATTTTAGCCTAGGTGCACCTCTGGATGTGCGCACTTGCATTTTGATAGGCAGGGAGGTGAGGGAAGTCTTTCCCCCAAACTGGCGGTGTTAAAGTTTTACTGTGTGTGCTCAGAAAAATGTGCTTGAACAAACACAGTAAAACTTTAAAGCTGTTACTTTCAAGAAAGTCTTCCATCACCTCTCTGCATATCGCGCTTTAAAATATACTATTCAATAGTTGTTCCCCACACCAGAACATGGGAGGCGTTAGGTAGAACAGTGGGGGCAGAGCCTCCAAGTTTGCCCTGCCTATTTTCTGAAGTGGCCCCTCCCATCACAACTTAATTCCCCCTTCTGCCCCCCACAATGGAGGTTTTGTTGTGCCCCTGCATGGGAGAGAGGTCAGGTAGGTCGGCTTACTCTCACAAGCCACCAGCCACCCCCACCTCTCCCCTCAAAGTGCTGAAATAAAGGGGCGGGAGCCAACACATCTGCAATTATTCCTTTACTTGCTGTCTGTTGTAAACCTGCTCTGTAATGTATAATTTATAAGGTTATGCTGGCTGTAATAAGACGTGCGCTTGCTGTTGGGCTATACCACGAGGAATGGGCCATTACCCCATGCAGGGATGAACGGTTCCATTAGCCTGAACTGAATATGTTTGCCAATAGCACATGCAGGGAAGCCATGTGCCACTGGAGCATGCAGAAAAGAGATGCTCAGTTAGCATGTGCAGAGAGGAGATGTGCTGCTGCATGTGTACGGAGGCTATACCAATAACGGGTTGAAAGGGAGTATGTGTTCTTACATAGCGCTTTTAGCCAAATTCCTTCTGCTTTTAAGCACTGTGGTAACGGTTATTATCCCATTTCGAATGGTACTTCATTTATTACAGTAAAACAGAGCTGAATGCCAGGGGAGCACTGTTGGGCATTGTGGTGGGGGCTGGCGAGGACATGTTCGAGTCAGGCTGAATAAGGAAAGGGGAGGGGGAAAATCGGGTACATTTGGCCCCAGTACTTTTTGTCAATTTCCAGCACTGATAGTAACTTGTGCGAACTGTCATTCTTCATTATTGCATTTCTTGTAAAATGTGACTCCTCTGCGGTCTTTCCTCTGCGCTATACCCATTAAAGACTGCGTCACGTAATTGGAACTTGGGAAGTGCAGGCTGCCCTCCTGCCCAGTAGCTTTCCACCCTTTCTTTGGATGCAACGTTTTAGCCTGTGCAGAAGGGAGCCCTGTCGTTAAGACTGGCAGAGAGGAGATGTGCTGTTATAGCATGGGCAGAGGAGATGCTACGTTAGCACTCACAGAGAAGAAATGTCCCCATAGTACGTACTTAGTAAAGATGTGTCATTTGCACGTGCCATGGAACAGAAGGGCAATTAGCATGCAGAGCCGAGATGTGCCGTTAGCATGCAGAGCCGAGATGTGCTGTTAGCATCTGCATAGACAGGATGTGGAGTTTGCACATGCTAACTGCATATCCTGTTGCTGTACAGGATGTGCAGTTAGTACGTGCATGGATGGGATGTGCATTTAGCATGTGCAGAGAGGATATGTCCCATTAGCATGTGCGTAGAAGGCATGTCGTTAGCATGCACATCTCTGTGCACATGCGCGCAGTTAACACATGTACCAAGAGTTGTCCCACTAGTATGTGCGCAGAGAAGATGCACCATTAGCAGACGAGAAGAGATGTGCCAATAGCATGCGCAGAGAAGAGATTGGAGGTCACTATGGGTATAGATATATCCTGTCAACGTGTACAAATATCAGGCTTGCTAAACAGAACATGTTCTATCAATACGTGAAAACAATGTCTGCCATTAGCATATGCATAGAGATGTGCCGTTAGCATGTTCACAGTGTAAAGGTGCATATTACACATGCAAATGACACAAATTTGCTCTTCAAATGCCAACAGCAAATCTCTGAACATGCTCAAAGTAGATGTGCCTTTACCATGTGCTCAGAGTGAGTGGCATACTCGTTAGTATATGTCAAGAGGAGATGCGTAGCTAGCATGTTCAGGGAGGATATATGTCATTATCAAGTGGAGTGATGTGCTGTTACTATGTGCCCAGACAGGATGTGCCGTTTGCATGTGGAGTGAAGGGCTCTGCACAAGCCAGACAACTTTGATCTACAACGCTTTTGGTCTATGGGTCTGATTTTACATATGCCTTAGGTGTATGTGTTGGATAAGTCTTACTCTCTTGCAGAGGAGAAAACTCATTTTTACTCTCTTGAAATTGCATTTACTCTCTAATTTGAAAAATCATTCGTAAAATACTCCCACCTCAAAATATTATCTGGATCACTGCTTGTCATGCTTTTGGTACAATACTGCAGTCAAGCATGTATTTGAGAACCCTGTCTCCAAGAAGAACTCCTTTTTTTTGACAGGGTAAGCTAGGCAGGGCGCTTGTGAGATGCTTCTTTTGAGATGTCTTACTGCCTCGGATTGTTCTGGACACCACTCCCACTTGACCCCCGGCTTCAAAAGATGGATCAGGGGTCTTGTGATCTCTGCGTAGTCCTCAATGAACTTTCTGCTGTAATTAGTCAGTCCAAGGAGGCTCCTTAGTTCCCGCAGAGTTGTGGGGTCTTTTAAATTCTGGAGTGCTTCCACATTCTTTTCCTGGGGACAGAGCCCCTGAGGAGTAATCTCATGCCCCAAGAAATTGACACGGGTTCTGCACCACTGTGCCTTTGAAAGGAAAGTTTTGCTCCGGCAGCCCTCAACTGTGTCAGAACATAACGGATCTCCGCTATGTGTTCCTCCGCAGTTGAGCTTTTGATTAGGACATCATCTACATAAGCCAGGTTACCCCTTTCACACAGATCGGGCATGGCCTTATGTAGGAAAATGTTAAATTCATTGCCGGAGTTGATGTATCCGAAGGGAGTCCGGGTCCATGTACTGCTGCCCCCCGAAGGTGAAAGCCAGCTTGTATTGGTCCTCCCTACTGACAGGTACAGTCCTGTACCCATTGGTCAGGTCTATTGCAGTGAATACCTGTGACCCCTGGATCTGGGCCAGCCCTTGGTCTATGTAGGGAAGAGGCCATCGGGAAGTATGGACCCGTTTGTTGAGCTCCCTAAGGTCGGCGCAGTGTCTCCAACGGCCGTTTTGCTTCAAAATCCCCAGCACCAGATTATTGAAGGTGCTGTGGAATGGACGGATTATCCCACGGGACTCAAGGTTCTTAATTATTTCAGTAAGGGACTCCACTGATGCGAGAGGCAAGCGATATTGCTTCACAAACACTGGAGTCATGCCAGGGTCAGTGGGAATTGTTGTTGTGTGGATGTCGGTGCGACCACAGTCATATGAGTCCACCGCAAAGAGATCTTGAAAATCCAAGAAAACTTGTTTCAATTTTTGCCTTTGCTCCAGAGTCTCACAGGCATCAGCTAGGTTGACTCTCTCTTCAACCATCTGCCTGAAGCCTGGAAAGACTTCCAGTTTTGCTATCTCAGCGGCCTCTTCCAGCTCGGTGGAGAAGTCCCTGCTCAAAGTGCTGATTTGGACTGGTGGCTTCAGGTGGGGGAGGCAGCCCTCATGGACTTGGAATATCACCTCATCCCTCCTGAAGTCACAGGTCACATCTTCCCTACCAAAGGGTAGGAAGTGTACACCAGGAAGTTCCCCCCATGCCGGGTGAAGATCCTGCCTGGTGTTGTGTCATCGTCACTATCACTGTCAAAACAGTCCTTGGGGATTGGTCCTAACAGTTCATTACCTTAATCTATGGAAAAATGTCGGTCATCAACCGCCATTCCAATAATGGTGCCTGCGGCTAGAGTGACACGCTTTAAGTCGCTGTTATCCACCTCTATTGGAATGGTGTCATGTTCTATATTGACTAGTGGTGTTGGGTTCACCCCCAACCCTTGCTGTTGGAAATAGCATTAAGATGAATATAGGCGTCAGGGTTTTTCAATTTCTGTCCTCTTTTAACTTTCACTTCCAGTGAGAATTGTCAGGTCCTTTCTGGGATGGTGACTTCCTATCCAATCTGAATTTCAACTGCATAAGGCAGCAATTGAGCTGACCTAAATGCTTTCTCTGGGTCATCAAAGTCCATGGGATTATCCGCTAATCGGGACCAAGCTTTGAAGTTTATTAGGTCCAAACTAATGGCAAAGCGATTGAGAATGTCACTGCCTAAGTAAAAGGGGTAAGTGACGTCTCGTACAACCCAACAATTATGTACTATGCTTTTGTTGGCTATGGAGATTTTGAGCATACACCTGCTTGGCAGGAGATGTTTGGAATTGGGTGTTTCCAGATCCATTTCCCATTCGTTTATCAGTTTAAATGTGGGAATGGCTGGATCTTTTGGGAGTTTGAGGAACATGGCCTTGCTGATGAAGCTCTTACCGTTGTTCACACACACTCAGGCGAGTCCTTCCCTTCATTTAACTCAATAGGGATGAACAACTGCTCTCCAATTTTCTGAATATCAGCCAGGCTCTGAGCTGATTTCTCATCTTTCTGGACTATAGGAGTGGGAATGTCTGATTGTGAATTTGTAAAGAATTTCAGAGTGTTTCCTTCCAGTGTGGAATGCCACCTTAGACTGGAAGGAAGGTTGATTTTCAGAAATAGAGAGGACCCCCCCAATCACCAGTTTGTTGTCCTACTGCTATTACTGTCACTTCTGGGATTTGATTATTCTGGAAGTGAAATTCTACTTGGTTAGATTTTTGTTCAACCATGTGGCAGGTGCCCTTTAAACTAACATGGTTGACGCTCTGTTTTAATTTTATTGGTCGGCTAGTCTGGGTCCAGAGAACCTTGTTTACACAATCTATTAGGGGTGACAACCTTTGCAGGAGGTCATTCCCTAGTAAACAACGGGTGCCGTCTGGAGTTACAACTATGACCGGGTGCTTCACCTTGTGTCGCCCAATTTTAATATCCAAATCTGCAGTCCCCTTGACGGGAATTTCCTTCCCATCGAAGTTCTGACATTGTCCAGGAAGAGGGTTGAGAGGAATTTGGTATTTCTCCCCCCCTTCCCGAATTCAGTTTATCAAAGACCCTTTTTGACAGAAGGGTAGCTTGGGATCCAGTGTCCACCAGTGCCAAAATTGTACACTGCCCCTGTATCTGAACCGGGGCATAGAATTTTCCCTCCTTCTCCTCAAGGGGGCACAGATAATGTACATTTTTGGACAACTGGTGGATTAGTTTCTTGGCTTTGGACACAAATAGAGAGGTGATTTGGGCAGAATTCTGTTTGGAGTCTTGGGAATCTGAAAAGAAAAGGTGGCAGCTAGATATGGGGGAAGTTTTGGGTTCCCCTGGTTCTGATTCTGGGCCGCCCCCCCCCCCACCCACCTTTTTGGAGGCAGTCACCAGGATGGGTTTGAACCAAGGGATTTTCATGCTGATGATTCTGGGGTTGGATGATGGGCGGTGCTAACTCAGTCCCCACATCTACCCAGTCTGGATTTGGATCCTTTGGGACCCATTTTTCTTTGGGAGGAGTTCCCCCATCTCTGAAGGAGAAGATCCTTTTCCCAGGATCCTCTGAGGGCCCCTCTCCTTCAAATTGGAAGACTTGTACCTCCTCCACAAAATGGGTCTTTTTGGGCTCTTTATTTCTCCTACCCCTCCTCTGCTCCTTGGGTTGCAGACTTTCAGGGGCAGGAGATTTGGGTTCCGGTTCCTGGGTTTCCACTGGTTTTTTACAAGTGGGGAAAGAAGCTTCCTCCAAGGCTTTACACCCCGCTTCCCCTTGTGCCTCCTCCCTGGGAACCGGTGGTTTGTCGGGGTTATTTCCCCATCATTGCTCTGGAGCACCAGGTCCTGGGTTTGAGGCCTTCTGCGCCACCATGCTCATCTGAGGGTTCTGTTGAGCCCTCAGCATGCAACCCAGATCCTGTGCCATGTTTTGGACCTGGCGCTCTATTTGTGACACCCGCTCAGGCTGATACGGGGTTCTCATTTCGCCCCTGGGCTGATCCCGGGAAGGTTAGCTATCCCTTCTCCCAAAATACCCCGGGTTAGTGGAGTTTTGGTACCCTTCCACCCTTGGCCTCCCCTCTCCCGGATTAGGTTGCCTGGCTCAGGAAATTGGGGAAAGAAGGATGGATTGTTCTGGGGTTGAAAGTTTTGCGGGTACCCGGGGAAGAAATTCTGTCCAGTATTTGGGTAATTACTGCCCTCCTGGGGAAAGTGAGGAGGGAAGTTTCCTGGGTTAGCTGCTGTTTGGTTGGATCCCCCCTCGAGCTGGAGGAGTCCACACATAACCCAGGATGGGTCTATTCCCCTTGTAGTGGGGGCTGATGTATTCAGGGGAGTTAGGGGTCCCTTTTGTGGGATTGCCCCCCTGGATCCCTGTTTGTGATTGGCCCGAGGGCCGTCTGGGCTTGGGGTTGCTTTGATTCTGGGCAGGCAGGTTTTTATGCCCCCCCATCTCCAAATCTAAAATGGGGGCAACCTTCACCTCTGCCACCTTAGCAGCAGCAGGGGTGTTGGTTGGTTTGGGGCTTTTTGGATTATTTTTGTTTTCCACTGGCTTTTGCACCTCATAAATGCGTGTGGCTTGTTCGATGACCCAGTCTAGTGATCTTCTCTCGGGAAAGTCTCTCACTAGCTGGGTCATGATGTACTTGGGGAGAGCGTGGAAAAAAGTATTCACAAACTCTTTGCTGTCAGTGCGCACCCTTCCGGTGGTCTGCGCAAAGGCACGCTTTAATTCTAGAACAAATTCCTGTGGGGCCTGATCTTCCCCACATTGCAAGTTGTAAGCTGCCTTGCGAGCCTCCTGAGGATTCCTGTGCACAGAAAAATGTTTCAAGATGGCCGCGCTATAGGTGGACCATCTAGAATGATTCTGGTCCTCTAGCCCGCAAAGAAGCTGGAGTACTCTGGAGAGAAGGTCCATTTCACATATTGAATACAGCTTTGGCTGTCCTTCAAATGGAAAGTTTCCATCATCTGTTCAAAGAGCTCTAGGTGCTCCCAAACTAAATATGTTGCGTTCTTATGATAGGGCGTGATGACGCTCCTTGTCGCTTTGATTTGTTTTAGGGGATCCTTGAGCAAGGCCCTTTTGACCTTGTTTGCTTTTTTGGTTCGGGTGACCCTGGTCCACTCCTCCTCTGACTCAGAGGCACTGCTACCAGAGGTGCCCGTCTGGTCTTCTAGGCTCTCTCGGAATCTGCGAGCCTGGGAATGGCTGACAGAATGTGGGGGCCTAGTTACTGTGTCCTGGGGCGCTCAGAGGAGTCTTCTGATTCCTCCTTACTCCCAGGATTTGATGAGTGCCCCGCCCCACTGTCCTAGCTGGACAGATGTTTTCAGGATGCCCTTAATGGGCCTACTCTCATGGAGTTCCCCACTAAATTATACAGTACTTGGGATCCCATACCCAGATGCCCGCCCATCCATTCCGGGGAGGCGCTGATCCATGAGCCCCATATTCCTCATTGGATTGAAGTCTGCCGTCCCCATGTGTGCCAGTGGACTTGGGGGCAGAGTCCAGGAATTGGAAGAGATGAAGGCCTCTGGTACTAGGGTTCCTGAGGTTATGCTCAGGTGTTTCCCTTTCCCAGCGGACCTCATCTCTCTTAGCCCCTGCTCCCTGTTGCCATGCAAGAACTTGAGCATTCTGTTCCTCTATCAAGGCCTTGCTAGTTTCTATCAATTGCTCTTGCATAGCTACCTGGCTGTGGAGCCTGCCATTTTTCTCACAGAGAGCCTCATTGTCTCTCTGTGCTACCTGTGTCGTTTTAGAGTACTGGGCCAGTTTTTGCTGCAGGAGGGTTACCTCCTGAGTACTGTCCATACTGGCCTGGTCCTTCCTTGCTAGAGCATCTTCCACCCCCCTGGTGTGCTCTAACAGTTTTTCATGGTCTTTTTGGAGGTCACCCAGTCCCTGAAGGGCCAGGTGATTTTCTTCTATCTTCTCTTTTAAATAACAGACTTCCTGGCCTAAGGTGTCCCTTTCCTGAGCAAGAATATGCCTCTGTGTAGCCAGGTCATCCCTCTGTCTTTGGAGCGCACCAGCTTTCTGGCACTCTTCATCAAATTCTGCCTGGGTGTCCAGGTCTTTCAGAATCAGTTTATTATTCTCTTCTTTTTCTTTGTCTAGGCGGCTTTGCAGGGTGACTACCTGCTCTGCGCATGCCCTGTTAAAATGTATTTTCTGTTCCAGCTTTTTCTGGCTCTGCAGTAGAGAGTCCAAACTTTCTTGGTACTCCTTCTGCAAGGCCAGCATTTTGGTATCCTGTTCTACCTTCTCCTGCTGCAGGATACCCATGTCTTCTCTTATTTTGGTTAGGTACTGCCTAATTTCATTTTCCGATTCATGGCTCCTCTGTAGCCTTTGCTCTACAGAGTCCAGATCAGTTTGGGCCTTTTCTAATGCTTGTAGTTGCTTGTCTGCCAGATCTTGGCCCTCAGCATATTTGTCCTGTATTGCTCCAATATGGAGGTACAGATATGCCGCTATTTTGGCAATCTTGCTTTGCTCTTCCTTTACCTTAGGGGCCATATATAGTTCACTCAGGGCCATATGTAATGGACCCTGATCTTGCCATATGTCTAATCCTGTTGCAGTGGTCTGTTCTGTGATTGCCTGCAACCACACATTCTGATCCTGCTCTGTCCATTCACCCCTTACAAATAATGTATGCAGTAGATGTTCTTTAGCCATATTGATTTCTACCAAGGTCGCCATTCTGGAAATATTATTTTCCTTTCTGACAGGAGTTTTTTTTATTTTTGCATAACAGACCAATTCCTTAGAGCGTTCCTGTTGAGGGGTGCTTTTCACAGTGTAACACAGTGTGGTAGCCCAACAGGGTTTATGTACCCCGTTAGTTAGCACGCTGTATTAAGCTGTCACAAGTGGTATGTCTAATTCAGAAATCTCAGACACGAGCCCCCAATCTTGTAAGTGATTTCAACCCGGCACTTCACATAAGTCAATGCCTAGCGTGGGATGCCCAATTGAAACCCTTAATTATTTATTTATGTCTATAAGTTCTTTTATTTCTGAATGATGTACCCTTATATCACGCCCCTCTCTTTGAATCCCCCCCGGTCACACTGAACCAGGAAGCAGGCTGTTTTGCAAAGTTAAAATTATTTATTTTATGGATCTCACAATATATATATATATATATATATATATATATATATATCACTATTTTAATGATTATACAATGATCACCACTGGGGTGATGTCGCAATAAATCTCTTTAATCACACAGAGTAATGATAGGAAAAATAATGCAGCACCGAATAATGCTTTTGTGTGGTTCAATCAAAAAGCAATGTGATTACTCTTTCCCCCTGCACACTACTCAATCCCCTCGAATATGCAATATAAAGAGATGGAAAAAGAAAACAGGTTTCAGTAATACAGAATTCAACAGAGGAGTATCAATCCCAATTACCCCCCAGCAACACAGAGAAAAACAGGAATGATTGCAAACTTGTCAAAACGGTTTTAAAGTTGGCTTTGCATGAATGGTAAAAAACACTGCAAAGGGATTTAATTCACTAAAATGGTTTCAATACTAGTGGGAGCTGCTTTGTATGGTATCAGACAAACACTAGCAATGATTATTGAGTAACTAGCAAGTTGAAAACTTAATTCTGAGGTCGGATGCAATGAACAGCTATTTCACACGTGATAGATTTGAGCCAAACAAAAAACTCACGGTGAACATTTCTGCAGTTCTGGATTCGTTGGAAAGCTGAGGATGTTAGCTTCAATTAGACACTTAAATTTCATTTCTACCATACACGGTGAAGAAGTTATGAAGGTTTTTGTGAAGGTTGTTTTTTCAGAAAGAGTCAAAATGTGTAAAACAATGTTGCGCTTTTTAAAATTTCAAACAAGGTATCTTTACGCTAGGGGAGACTATGAGGATACAAACTACACGACAGCACAGCCACCAGCCCAGCGATGCCTCTGGATGGTTTCTGCCTGCCGAGACACTCGCCTTTCTTCAGCAAATATATTAGCGCAAAGATGATTTTAACACTACTATTACAAAGGACTATAGGGTAAGAGAAAGAGTTCAGGTAAGACAAAATAATTTTAACAATGCAGTTCTGGATAGAATAGAAGATGGGTTTGGATAGGGATGACTTATTGACAATACATATGCTATGGGCAATCCTATGCTATGGATACTCACTACCAATGTTTGTTTTGGCTGGTGGCAGTGGATACTACTTTTTATATTCGACCACGAATATATTCCTATGGGATTCTTCCCATTGTTCGAGGCTAAATACTTTTTCACATTAGTCTCTAACATACCGCCGGTTTACTTGTTTTAAATAAATTCACCAGTTGGTATTTTCTGCCAGAACTCGGTTTTTAAAATGGCGTAAGTGTTCGCCTCTGTAACTCCGAACCAAAGGTTGAGCCCTTTGTTCCACTTTTGGTGGGCTTCTGCTTAGAAGCCCTCCAGAGTGGTGCCATTCTGTCTGGGTACCACAGGGGGTGTGGGAGGGGCTTTAGGCACCCTGGACTGAGTTGCCTTGCCAACTCAAGTCGCACTCTTGTGTGATTGGCCCAAGTGGTGAGCCGCCCCGCTCACCACTTAGCATGTTTGATTGACAGCTAGGCTGAATGAATGGGGGTTTTCTGCATAAAAGCAGGGCTTTTTGGGACTGGAACTTCAGAAGTGGCCACAGGACCTAAGAATCCGACGAGGGTAAAGCTGAGCCGACCTGCAACGATGACACCTCCGGTGGAGCCCTGCTGAACCGACTCACCACTTCCCAACGACAGAGGAGATCTCCCTGCTGGAGAGTCTTCTTCCCCTGACTGGTGGGAACAACCAGTCCCTTGCTTTTTCTTCGCTTCCAGGACGTCTAGTGGTCGAATTGCCCGTGCTGAGCACCCCGGCAACCGGATAGCCACTAACCACTGTACCGCGACCAAAAGGTGGTGCCTTGTGACTGAGCACTCCGCGGATGGTCTCTTCCCTGGTGGTGCAACGACCTTCAACTTTCCTCGACGACGAGATCACCTCTTCTTCTGGCAAAGCCCCGACTTGCATCCACCACCAGGAACAACTGCCCCCGCCGGAGCTGTCTCTTCACTTTCAAGGTACCGTGTCCGCCTGGTTTCCCTTGTGACGGCTAGCGTGAGGTGTCTTAAATCCTTACCTTTCCACTGGGTCGCCTCCAGACCTTCTTAACTTTTGTTCTAAAACTGGTCCAACCTTTCTGTGACATTTTGCTACAAAGACTTGAAGTGCATTTCCACTGTGGTATTTTTGGGACATACAGCCTTGCCTCTCTCCAAGTGGGCCTGGCCTCTGAACTTTGTGATCTACAGCAGACCCTGCTTTGCTTGCCGTGCATTTGTTTCGTAAAAGTGTTGGTACAGAGTTGGTTTCATACTTGCCTTTTTCTCTCCTTTCCTATCGAATATTAGAGTGCCATCTAGGTGAAAGCACTCATCTCTGTCTGCAAATAAGTGGTGCCGTTGAACCTAGACTTGTCGAAATATTGTTATGGGATTGATATATACTTATATTAACTGTGACTGAAGTTGTTTGCCATATTAGTGCCAGTGTGTTTTTCATAGATGTGTTTTTAAATAAATAATTATATATCTTTACACCCAAGCTCTGATCAGTGTCTGCTTGTTCTACTGTGTAAATTGCCCTATCTTGTATACTCCAAATACTGCCTAACTCGTTTTGAGAGAAGTCTGACTGCTCAGCCACAGCTACCAGGTAAATCTGGGTGGTGCAGACTGCTACCAATTGGGTTTACAGCTAACTCCTGTAGTCTTAAACTTTTTCCAGTGGTCCCAGAGGGAACTGCACAGGTTTCTGCCTAACACTGGTGTACAGCGGTGGGATTTGTATCGAGTATACAGTTTAGAGTGCTTTTCAACACTTTAGGATAACTAACCACAAAGCTTAGCACTAAAAAGCAACTTTCAAAAACATGTCTACTATGAAAGTTTACTGTCAAGAGTCCTTGTCAGGTAAAAATACTGAGAGTTTGAGAGCTCTCTATAGACAAGAGAATCTTTCTGTAAGAGGCAAGAAAATAGAACTTATAGAAAGATTGCTGGAAAACCAAAGTCTGGGTACTGGTTCAGAGGAACCAACTTCTCCAGCAAATGTAGATAACAGTAATGGTGTTGATCTAAATCAAAGCTCTGATGATAGTGATGAAGAGGCTGAAGAGGAAGGAGAGGCTAATGAAAGTGTCTCCCCTACCCCTGTGTCTGCCTTGCCAGCTGTACCTACTGGGCCTATAGCAGGTCCCGCACTAAGTCCTCAAATCCTTGAACTAGAAAAAATGAAAATAGACTTGGAATTCAGAAGGATTACTGCTCAAACCGAACAGAAACACCAAGAAATGCAACAAATTCTTAGGCTCAGAGAAATGGAGCTCAAGAGTGAGTTAGAAATGAAAAAGTTGTCTGTTGAAACTGCTTCTGTCTCTGGCTCCTCTAGAAGTTCCAGCCCCAAAAGACCCCGGATGCCTAAGGAATTAATTAGTATGTATGAACCAAAGTTGGATGTGTTGGATTGGCTGAGTTTGTTTGAGTGCAATCATGGGCTCCAGAACATCACAGGTAACGAGCTACTTACCTGGTTGTTCTCTAGGCTCCCCCCTGTTGCAACTGATGTGGTAATAGAGTTGGGGGAGGAGGATAGGAGAGAGTATGACAGTGTGAAACTAGCTTTGATAGCTAAATTTCGGAAGACCCCTTCCCAGTATCTTAAGAGGTTTAGATCCCTCAAACAGCATGATTGTACCCCTTGGGCTACCTGGGTGAGTGAAGGGTTGAAAAACGTAGAGGGATGGATTAAGGGTTACAAGGTGAACACTTATGAGGGTATGAAGAATCTTTTTATGTTGGAGTCTATTTATGATGCCTGCTCTCCTGAGCTCAGACAGCACTTGGCTGATTCAAAGGAATTGGATTCCAGGAAGCTAGCTAAGGCTGCTGACTTGTGGGTTGCCAACAGGGCTACTCATAAGGGTTCTGGGGCAACTCAGAAAAAGGATGAGGGAAAACACCCTACAAAAGACTCAAAAGAGAATTCTAATAACTCAAATTCCAAAGAGGGCCCCAAACAAAACCATAAGGGTAAGCCACAAGGAAAACCGCAGCAGAATAGTGTACCTTCTGGTGCCAAACCAGAGGGAGGCCAGAACAAGCCACCATTCCAGAAAGCATTTGGTAAATGCTTTGTTTGTGGCTCTACTGACCATGTGAAAGGAGATCCCAGATGCAAGGGTAAACCTTCAGGGGTCCAGCTTGTCTCCTTAGCCTTCGCTCCAGAGGAGGAAGTCCAAATGGCAAGTGGAAACTTTCTACTGCTGGCTGATGAACCCATTGGAGTCTCAGCCAGTGTTTCTTTAGTGTCTCTGGGTTTGTGGGAACAACAGAATTTAGATGTCTATAATTCTATCCCAGATAATACTAAAGAGTATTATAAGGACAGTGTCCAGGTGAATGGTCAGGAGACTCCTGCCATTAGGGACACTGGGGCCAGCATAAATGTGGTGGATAAATCTTTTTTTCAGGCTGAGGATGTTACTAAGGCACCCAAACGCCTCACTAAGTTAGCTGGAGGGCTTGTGCAGATGCTTCCCCAATTACCAGTTCTCATCCAGTGTAATGACATGACTGTGAAGATACCTGTCAGCATATAGAGTGAGGTACCAGAACGAGTTCTGTTGGGTAACGATTTAAAAACTCTCAGAGTTGTGTCTCATACCCCCAGACCTCCTAGTAAACGGTTACAGGAGCTAACCAGACCTGCAAGGGACAGAACCATGAGAGGTACTCCCGAGGAAATGATGAAGAAGGATATCACTCCTGCTCCACTGGATTTGTCAGCTGCTGTCTCAAAGAAATCAGAAGCGAAAGGGAAACCTAAAACTTCTATACCGAAAACAGCAGCCAGCACTTCAGTGCAGCCAACAAGGTCTTCCCCTCGGTTGTCTAAAGTTACACCAGTAACTCCCCCTCCAGCCGAGGCTGAGAGGGTGGTACAACCCTGTTTGGTAGAATTAGACTCTGAGGAAGAGCTAATGGAAGGCCAGGAACTCATTGGAGATCTGGATCCTGTTGACCATCCTGAGTTGCAGTCGTTACTGGCAGAAGGTGGACCCAACAGGGCAGACTTCAGTAAGGGACAGAGAGAATGTCCAACTCTGGAAGGTCTTCGCCACCAGGCAGAAGCTCAGACTTAAGGGCAAGAGCCTGGGAAATACAGGTTGCACTGGGAAGATGGCCTCTTCTACTGTGAACCGACCGAGTCTGAACCTGGAGACTACAAACGACTTGTAGTACCCCAAGAGAACAGACAGCAGTTCTTGCAGTTAGCCCACGAGATTACTTTGGCTGGTCACTTGAGTTTCAAGAAGACTAAGGAAAGGCTCTCTCTCTACTTTTATTGGCCAAAGATGGGGGCCGAAGTCGAAAAACACTGCAGGAGCTGCCACACCTGCCAGACCTCTGGTAAGGTTGGTTCCAAGAATGTGGCAACTTTAGTGCCTCTCCCAGTTGTGGGAGTCCCATTTGAGAGAGTAGGGATTGACATTGTTAGTCCCCTTGATGCTCCAACCTCCTCAGGCAACAGGTTTATACTTGTTGTAGTAGAACATGCTACTAGGTATCCTGAGGCAATTCCTATGAGGACTGTTACAGCTCCGGCTGTGGCTAAGGCCCTCCTTGATATTTTTACCAGGGTCGGGTTTCCTAAGGAAGTCATCTCTGATAGGGGGTCAAACTTTATGTCCCACTACATGAAAGCCATGTGGAAAACCTGTGGAGTTACTTACAAGTTCTCAACAGCTTACCACCCACAAACCAATGGGTTGGTAGAAAGGTTCAACCGAACCATGAAGAGCATGATAGGTGCTTTAGAGGACCCCCTTAAACGAAAGTGGGATCTTCTACTGCCATGCCTTCTCTTTGCTTATAGAGAAGTCCCTCAGGAGGGAGCAGGTTATTCTCCCTTTGAGCTTCTCTATGGTCATCCCGTCAGAGGTCCATTGGCCCTGATTAAGGAGGGGTTGGAGAGTGCTCCTTCCCCCAAGCCAGTCAGAGTGACTGACTACGTGATAGGTCTCCGGAGGAGAATGTCACACATGATGGCAGAAGCAAGTGATAACTTGAAAGCTGGACAAGCATTGGTCAAGCACTGGCATGATCAAAAGGCTAACATGGTTGAGTTCACTCAAGACCAGCTAGTTCTCGTTATGATCCCAACAAGGCAGAGGGCCTTGCAAGACAAATGGATGGGACCCTTCAGAGTTGTGGGTAAACTCTGAGAGGTCAACTATCTGGTGGACTTGGGCAATCCCAAGGAGGCTCCAACAGTCTTCCACACCAACCGACTCAAAGCGTATGTCTCGAGACCTGATATAGGAGCGTTGCTTCTAGCATCATCAGAGGAAGAAGAAGAGAGTGAAGCTCTTCCAGATCACCTCAGAGGCTCACCTTTAGACGAAAAGATTGAAGGAGTAAATCTCTCTTCAAATCTGACACCTGAGCAACAAGAAGAGTGCAAATCTATGTTGAATCAGTTTGCCTCTCTGTTCTCACTTTCACCATGCTTGACCCCTTGGGGCCAGCATGACATACTCACTGGTGACTGTCTGCCAGTCAAAAGCAGAGGATACAGAATGTCAGAAAATGTAAGAACCCACATCAAAGGTGAGGTTAGCAAGATGCTTGATCTCGGGGTAATAGAGCCCTCTACTAGTCCATGGTCTAGCCCCGTTGTGTTAGTACCAAAGGCAGGATCTAAAGAACTTAGATTCTGTGTGGACTATAGAGCCCTTAATGCAGTCACCAAGACTGATGCCCACCCTTTGCCAAGAACAGATGAGTTGGTGGATAGGCTTGGTACCGCCAAGTTCCTCAGCACATTTGACTTGACGTCAGGCTATTGGCAAATAGCCCTGACAGACCATGCCAAGGAGAAAACTGCATTTTCTACCCCAGTGGGCTTATACCAGTTTAAGGTAATGCCTTTTGGATTGAAAAATGCACCTGCTACATTTCAACGGATGGTAAACCAGGTTCTGAATGGGATGGAGGACTTCTGCATGGCATACTTGGATGACATAGCAGTGTTCAGCAATTCCTGGGAAGAACATGTAAACCACCTAAGAGATGTTTTGCAGGCTCTTGGACGAGCCAATCTGACCATTAAGGCGAGTAAATGCCAAATTGGACAGAGTAAGGTAGTATATCTTGGACATGAGGTAGGAGGTGGAGAAATAAGGCCTTTGCTCAGTAAGATTGAAGCTGCGCAAAATTGGACAACACCTACTACTCAGACCCAGGTGAGAGCCTTCTTAGGTCTCACCGGGTATTACAGGAATTTCATTGAGAACTATGGGACCATAGCTTCTCCTCTGAAGGTCATCTCCTCTCCAAAATTCCCTAAAAAGGTTAGATGGAATTAGGAGTGCAATCAGGCCTTTGAAAACCCGAAAAAGGCTCTTTGCCAAGCCCCAGTACTCAGAGCTCCTGATTACCACCAAACGTTCATTGTGCAGACAGATGCTTCAAATGTAGGAATGGGTGCAGTACTCAGTCAACTGGATGGGAAAGGTAGGGCCTTCAGCTTGCTTCATCAGCCGCAAGCTGAAGGATTCTGAAACAAGGTGGGCAACAATCGAAAGAGAGTGCTTTGCTATTGTGTGGGCTCTGAAGAAGTTTAGGCCATACTTGTATGGTTCTACTTTCGTCATTCAGACTGACCACCAACCCTTGAGATGGTTAATGCAAATGAAAGGGGAAAACCCAAAACTACTGAGATGGTCAATCTGCCTGCAAGGGTTTGATTTCACCATTGAGCACAGGTCAGGGTGTCACCACCAAAATGCTGATGGTCTCTCTAGGATGTATATCATCGACTAGAGGTATGAGATTCATCCAGGAGTGGATTAAATCCTCCTGTCCCTTAGTCTGAGGGTGGCGAGTGTTAGGGAGAATTCTCTGTTTAGGCTGAATTTCCTAACCTAGTGAGTCCCCCAGCAGCTTTGCTGGATTTCTGGAGTTTGTTTTTTTCATCCTGCCCAGAGTGGGACTCTTTTCCTCCCACTCTTGGACATGTTTGTGGTTGATTCCTTTGAATGTTAAGGTGTTCTATGGGCTATGGGGTCTTTTACTCCATAGGGCCTCATGTGTTTTGCTATGTGTGTTACACCGCACCCTCCGTGCCATAACACTGGGGTGTCCTAGGTAACCCCCACCATAGACTCCATCCCCTGGGACTGACTACTGTCTCCCAGGGCATGTAAAGTCAGCATTGGCTTTACTAGACCTAAATTTACTAACAGAACCAGTACCAACCATCCTATTGTGGACATACTGGTAGGGGTAATTCGATTGCCCCTGGGTCTGTTGTTCGAGGGGGCACTGTCCCGTACCCCCTCGTCGAGGTTTGGCTGGTGGCAGTGGAGACTACTTTTTATATTCGACCGCTAATATATTGCTATGGAATTCTTCCCATTGTTCGAGGCTAAATACTTTTTCACATTAGTCTCAAACATACCGCTGGTTTATTTGTTTTAAATAAATTCACCGGTTGGTATCTTCTGCCAGAACTCGGTTTTTAAAATGGCGTATGTGTTCGCCTCTGTAACTCCGAACCAAAGGTTGAGCCCTTTGTTCCACTTTTGGCGGGCTTCTGCCTAGAAGCCCTCCAGAGTGGTGCCATTCTGTCTCGGTACCACAGGGGGTGTGGGAAGGGGTTTAGGCAGCCTGGAATGAGTTGCCTTGCCTACTCAAGTCGCACTCTGGTGTGATTGGCCCAAGTGGTGAGCCGGCCCGCTCACCACTTAGCATGTTTGATGGACAGCTAGGCTGAATGAATGGGGGTTTTCTGCATAAAAGCAGGGCTTTTTGGGACTGGAACTTCAGAAGTCACCACAGGACCTAAGAATCCGACGAGGGTACAGCTGAGCCGACCTGCAATGACGACACCTCCGGTGGAGCCCTGCTGAACCGACTCACCACTTCCCAACGACAGAGGAGATCTCCCTGCTGGAGAGTCTTCTTCCCCTGACTGGTGGGAACAACCAGTCCCTTGCTTTTTCTTCGCTTCCAGGACGTCTAGTGGTCGAATTGCCCGTGCTGAGCACCCCGGCAACCGGATAGCCACTAACCACTGTACCACAACCAAAAGGTGGTGCCTTGTGACTGAGCACTCCGCGGATGGTCTCTTCCCTGGTGGTGCAACCACCTTCAACTTTCCTCGACGACGAGATCACCTCTTCTTCTGGCAAAGCCCCGACTTGCATCCACCACCAGGAACAACTGCCCCCGCTGGAGCTGTCTCTTCACTTTCAAGGTACCGTGTCCGCCTGGCTTCCCTTGTGACGGTTAGCGTGAGGTGTCTTAAATCCTTACCTTTCCACTGGGTCGCCTCCAGACCTTCTTAACTTTTGTTCTAAAACTGGTCCAACCTTTCTGTGACATTTTGCTACAAAGACTTGAAGTGCATTTCCACTGTGGTATTTTTGGGACATACAGCCTTGCCTCTCTACGAGTGGGCCTGGCCTCTGAACTTTGTGATCTACAGCAGACCCTGCCTTGCTTGCCTTGCATTTGTTTCGTAAAAGTGTTGGTACTGAGTTGGTTTCATACCCTGCCTTTTTCTCTCCCTTCCTAACGAATATTAGAGTGCCATCTAGGTGAAAGCACTCACCTCTGTCTGCAAATAAGTGGTGCCATTGAACCTAGACTTGTCGACATATTGTTATGGGATTGATATATACTTATAGTAACTGTGATTGAAGTTGTTTGCCATATTAGTGCCAGTGTGTTTTTCATAGATGTGTTTTTAAATAAATAATTATATATCTTTACACCCAAGCTCTGATCAGTGTCTGCTTGTTCTACTGTGTAAATTGCCCTATCTTGTATACTCCAAATACTGCCTAACTCGTCTTGAGAGAAGTCTTACTGCTCAGCCACAGCTACCAGGTAAATCTGGGTGGTGCAGACTGCTACCCATTGGGTTTACCGTTAACTCCTGTAGTCTTAAACTTTTTGCAGTGGTCCCAGGGGGAACTGCACAGGTTTCTACCTAACAGAGAGAAGGCCCAGTGAAGACTGAGAGTCCATACTCAGGAACAGTCACTTGGAGTGTGAGAGGGAGCCAAGGAACGAGAAGACCCAGTCGAAGCTAGCAGGTCTAATGCAGCTCAAGAAATGCATCACGCACAGACAATGCAAGCGATCATGGGGGCTGGCAGAATAAACGAGAGGCTGTACAGTCCGAGCGAGGTAATGCATTGGAAAGCGTATCACTGGATGCTGAGAACAGAGGGAGCGGGCCCCAGAGAGATCGGAGAAGACATGCGAGGTATGCTGACTTTGTCATGGATGTAAGGCGGTGCACGTGAGACCTAGCGCTGGCAGAACATTGAGCGGCTGCTTTCTGCCACTCCTCTTGGCTAGGAGGTCTGTGGGTTCCCATTCCCGTGTGAAGGCTGAGATTAAATACAGACTTGAGTGAATGCAGCAACGGGTGACTGTAAATAGTTGAACCTGTAAAGAGCAATTAAAGCTGTTACTTTTCATACCCAGCAGTGAGGTGTATATGTACACAACAGTTGGCAAATGTCCTGAATGATGTAAACCAGGCGTCTTTGCAAATGTTTAAATCTTTTTTTTTATTTTTGAAATGGACTTACCTCCTGCAAACAGCAGGCACAGGGGCAACAACTGACGCATCTGTACGGTCTGCTTATTCGGATGACTTCTCGGCCCACATTATCAATAATTGTTATAGTGAAGGGGCGTGCTGGTCCACAGCAGTTCCGCGTGCAGAAATCGTTTTGCTCAGCTGCAAAGTAGATTTGCTGTCCCAGGCTGTTTTTGACAACATATTTGTTATTTGTTTCTAAGCCAGTTAAGACTGGAAAGGGGAAAAAGAAATCAAAGTAATTCATCACTGATAAATGACGTGGTGCATACACATGGTGTCAGCGTGAATGTGACATTTTAACGCAAGTATCAAACGAAAAAGGCCTTCTTAAGTCAGCATGCCACTTTGGATTTTGTGTGAATGTTACAGCACAGGATATATGTTTTTTCGTTTGCTTTTTTTCATAAACGTAATCATGTAGCCCTCAATCCCCCCCAGGATTATGTATTTCGTAGAGAAGAATCACTTTTTGGATCGCTACAGGCTTCGATCACAATTGGAAACAGCATTGTTTAGATATTAATTTATCAATGAAGGTCGAAACGTGTCTGGGTTTGCTTGTGATCTCGTGCAGAAGGAATGTGACTTAGCAGTTCGAGCGGCACTGCATCTGTTGGGGTTCCACCAATCCTGATTTGCATATGGTCTTTCCCATTCAGCACTAGCATAACAGGCTGAAAATGGATAGTTTGGAGGGCTGTACAGGACAGTTCCAGAGGTTATGGTTAATTTCATACCTTCCAGCATCGACCTTCAGTTGTTTTGTTTAATTGTACTCGATTGAGATGGGTATGCCCTATGCGGGATTCAAGCCTACTCTGCCTAGAAACCCAACTTACACCTCACTGATGATGCCCAATGAGGCAAAAACATGTCTGGGGTTGCTCGCGGTCCTGTGCAGAAGGGATGCAATGTAGCAATTCAAGGTGGACGGACACTTTTGAGGTGGAACTAAACATGATTAACATGATCTAGCTGCTTCGGTAATGGCTTGGCAGGCGGAAAACGATGGTCTGGAGGGTTTCCCAGACCAATGCCAGAGGTTATGCTTAATTCAACACCCTCTAGCCATCAACCTTCAGTGGTGCAGACCTGCTAATTCCACATGTTGCCCGCAGGCCCTCTGGCAGTACAGGCTTGCTTTACCACACTCCCTATCTTGTTGGGATTCTTGTTGAGGTAATTCCAGGACAACTGTTTTAACTCCCTGGAGTTGCCTTTTATCATTGCATGTGTTCATGTAAAAAATATACCTATTAGACAAACTTTTTTTTTTAGTTTTTTTTTTAGTATTAGGTTAAAATACTACATTTTACCAAATTCCATTCATCCACATTATTACATCATTTCTATAATTTATAAAGTAAAAAGAAAAAAAACACAGAAATATTCATCTCTTCCTTCCTCCCTCCTTTGTCCTATACCACTCTCTCCTCCTCCCCCTTTTCCTCCATAATATTCACCAGCGGACACACCGACTTTACTTCCCGTTCCATTTCTTTAAGGGCTATCAATTGGTTGTCATAAAATCATAGGTACTCTGCATATCTAACAATTACATTTGTTCCAAACGAGTAAAGACTTCTCTTGTGCAGTTTAGAAGGGCCAGGGTTATGGATAGGCTCTCCCCCAAAACTAGTTGGTCCCACCATTGGTCCCGTGACAAAGATGGAACGGCAGGAATATAGGAAGCAAGTAATTTCTTCCTCAGTTCCGTTAGGGCAGGGCACATGAGGGTCAGGTGCTGTAGAGTTTCAGTTGCCCATTCCGAAGTACACAGTCGACATGTATGGTCCGTCTTTCCACTATCATTGGCGCATCATCTGCTTGTGATTTCTCTAGTTGGTAGGGCATTTAAGCGAAATCGCAGAAATTGATTGCGAAGGTAGCTACTCGGAAATATGACCAAGTATTTTGGAAAGGAGTTAAGGGACCATACTTCCAAGGACGGTCTACTATATACTTGACATGTTGATCTCTTCTCCAGTGTTTGGATCCAATCTCTCTCCCATAGCTTTTTCTTTACTTTGCAGGGGTTTGTTATACGCTGATCAACAGTGGCTTCCAGAATCCTTAGGATCTCCTTGCAAATGTATACCCATTCTCTCAGTACACCTTCAGATTCTTCCAGGGTGGCCTTTTGTACCAACTCAAAACCTCTCGCGGGTGAGGGCGTTATACATTTCTGGAAAAGAGCCAAAGATTTCCAAACCACCATAGCAGAGGGAATTTAAGTCTAATTCCATGCTAACTGCTTAGATTGGCATTCCCTGTGGCAAATTCAGCGCCTTTTTCCAGAATAGACCCTCCAGATGGGGCCAGGCGTTAGCCAGAAGATCAAAGGAAGCCTCTGCACCAAAGGTAATGAATGACAGGAACAACCTTCATTTTGTAAAATTGAATCAGGGGCTTTAAGGTGAAGTTGCAATATTTTCCTTTGATGATCCTGGCTTGTGAGGCCAAGGTCTTCGTTTTGCTCCTTAAAATTGCAAGTCTGGGGGCATCCACCATACTGCTGTTAACGCACATCCCCAAGTAGGTCATAGCGCTTACCTGGGCAAGCTTTTCACCATTTAGGAACCAAGAGAAATTTCTCTTGCCTCTCCTTCTTCCTGCTTCCAAGGTCAGAAATCAGGATTGTTGTGTGTTTATGGACAGCCCATTTTCGTTAACATAGACCTGTAAAGCAACGAGCTGTCTTTGCAGGCCCACCGGGGTTTGATCAACAAGGGCCCGCGTAGAGAAGCCTATCAAGTGGGCAACCAGCCAGATTGGGCGTAAAGCTTCTTATGCTTGTCAATGCATTCTCAATATCTGAAATGAACAGATTGAAAAGAGTGGGTGCCAAGGCACACGCTTGCTTCAGGCCTTTCATAATTGGGTTGGAGAGTAAACCCTTGCCGTCCAATTTTACTTGCAATGAGGTCCTGGAGTACAGATCTTTAATACCTTCCAGGATATCATTAAGGCAACTCCAACTCTCCATTTTAGCCCAAAGTTTATTCCGGTCAATGGTATAAAAAGCCTGGGCAAGATCTATGAAGGTTAGATGGTACTTTGCAGCTTCGTTCTTTTTGATTCGGCTCTTTAAGATGTTTATCAGAAATACATTTAACGCTGTGCCCACTCCGTTCACAAAGCCTGACTGTCTAATGTCATACTTTCCCATTTCCGTGCTCCAATTTGTTAGACCTTGTAGTATAAGGGATGCAAAGAGCTTTCCTGCCACAACCAACAAAGCAATCGGCCTATAGTTTGACGAGATGGTCCTGACCCCCTTTTTGAAAATCGGAACTATAATCAAAGTTTTCCAGGATGCTGGTACTCTCCTAACCTTCTTAATGTATTAAAAAAGAGCCCACAAGAAGGATGCCCACTCCTCAGGGTTTTTCGTAAGCGTGACATTTGTCTTCCCATCAGGGCCAGGTGCCCTAGAGTTGCTGGCTCTTTTGATCAAACGAAGGATCTCATCTTGTTATGTTTCAAACAACCATCCCCCAGACATTGTGGGCTTTGGTTCCTCCATAGGCTGATCACTAGGATGAAACAGTGCCCTAAAATGATCTTCCCAGCCTTTAGCTGAAACTGCGTTCACAGACCGAGCCTCTTGTGGGTGGTTTACACCATTGATCCATTTGTGAGGTGTTCTTTGCCTCGATGTTCTTTAGCATCTTTTCTGGATCACATTTGCATGAGCATTTGTTTGTATACTTGGACACAATTTTGATAAGTCTGATGGAGCTTTTTACCACACAGAATTGACACTTCCGTTCCTTGTTTTTTTTAGTTGTCTCAACTTTCTCCTTAGTTGTTTTTTCTTAGAGGCAACTACCTTATCAAAACAGTGTACAGGTTTAAAAGTTTGGCCTGAGGGTTCCTTTTTATTCTCTACAAAGTCCCACATCAATTGGCGATAGTTAACCTCATGTTCTGTCGGCAATGATTTGTCCCTTTGCATTAGGTTTTCGAATCTTCTGGCTAGGATGTTGATTCTTGGTTTATTAAACACCAGTCTGTTGCATGGAATAGTAAGTTGCAGTTTGATCAGACAGGACGGACCAAGTTAATTTCAGCAAATGATGGTCACTCAGATTTGTGGGTATAACGAGTAGTTGTTGCAAAAAGAAGCCAGGGTTTCTTCCTCTGAATTTCTTCCCCAGGTGGCTCTTGGAGGAATGTCCCCCTTGATGTTGCCATTGAGCATATGGATATTTCTCAATAGGAGATCTTCTCGCCATAGCAGGCCTCTAAGTTCTGGTTCTGAGGCTGAAGGGGACGCGTCTTATATCAAGCATTTCTGTTTATCAAACCAGTGTATGTTCAAGTCCCCACAGATTACAATAAGGGGATTTAGCCCACTTTCTAGTGCCCTATCCATCATTACTTCATGGAAATGGGTGCACTTAGGAGCTTTCTGATTCCAATATAGGTTGAATAGAATCTGTTTTTTGGGGGGGAGGGTAGACTTTCCTCCCCTCATCCCTATTTTGTTATTCTGTATGTGAGATTTGATATTCACAGCACTTAGACATCTAAGTTAGCATCATGCTTCACTGCCACAAGAAGGCCTGCCCTTGACCTCCCTCTCAGTCCTTTTAATGCTGGATTGAAATGTACAGTGAAACCCTCAAGTACTGACGCCCTCCTTATCCATGTCTCTTGGAGAAAGATAATGTCGAGACCATCCACATCAGTGTTCCCCTGCGTGAGCAAATGTCTGAAGCCTTGCGTATTCCAGCATCCATTCCGAGGTCTTGGGCTGTTATGCTCTAGTAGAGCTACTCACCAGTGCTCCAGCCAACTAGCTCCAATTTGTTTCTTCTCAAGGGTCTGATTTTTCAATTGATATCAATCCGTAATCTTCCATGGTTATCAAGATCAGAGGCTATCCAGTCTTTATACGACCTTCCCACTGATTTGCTTCCTTCAGATCTGTCATCCATTTTGGAGCAGATTCCTGCCTCTGCACATGTTCAGACCTTTTACCCCTCCTGGGTTTGTCCATCACTCACCTCAAATAGCCATAGTACCCCTCTTCCCTTGTCATCAAGTACCTTAGGTCAAAACCCATTCTCAACAGGCCAGGTGTAGCATCTAGCAGTTTGGCTTTAATGGGTTTTGAAGACAGATGTAAAATAACCCTATCAAAGTGCTCTTCTTCTGGGACGTCTATGGTCTTTAAATTGTAGGTGGTTATTGTTTTTAAATTAGGATGGTGGTGTAGCAGCCTCAGGACGCTTGCCCGATTCAGGATCAGGCAATCATTTATGTCCAGCAGCCTTTCCAAAAGCAAGCATGACATCTCACACGATATTAAATTTGGCTTGTCATTTATCGATCGAGAGTCTTTGGCACAGGGGTTTCCTGATGGGGCAGACACTCTTGGGTTTGTTTCATGAGAGCTTTCTACGTTCCTCCAATGTTTTGAAAGTGGGTGAAGTCTGTTTGCGCTGCTCCAAATTGTTAAGGATTTCAATCGGGCGACACACCTTGGTCTTAGCCTAGGATGTAGCGCACAATTGGAATGCTTTCTCTTTATATTCTACGAATTCAATTTGAGATGGTACACAACCCGTCTCACACCCCCTTTTACAAAAACCCTGGGTCACAATGGACCATGAACCAGGCCGTTTGGAGGGAATGCAATATTTATTTATTTTTAAAATTCAATGGAAATCATACAAATTTTAATATCGGGCAGCAATCACCAATGGGGTGATAATTACAATGGAAATTGAAGCAATACACTTGGTTAACCTTCTACAAAAGCATATCCAAAGCACAGATTCATAGAAGCACTTTTTGTCTTTGGGTAGATAGCACCTGAGTTAAGATTTCCCCCTGCAATACTCTCCCAAACCCCTATGAATCGAATTTGGAATGGACAGAAAGAAGCAGCAGGGAGTCAGGAATATTGTGCAACAAACAGAATATCAAAATCTGACATTCCCTCACAAAATAAGAGGCAAAAACGAATTTGAAAGCCCTTTGCAATGGCATAAAATGACACTCGAAATTGACAAATAAATAATGTGCGGTTAAATCAATGAGGCAAATATGATTTCTCACAATAGCAGGAATGTATAAACACTGGAAATCACAAGGCAAGGTATCAACAAAGGCATATAGTTCAAAAGCAAGTTGAAAGTAAGAACACAATGCAGCCGGAATCACACGTTGGAAAGTTGCATTTTACAAAGATGCAGTTTTAAATGTCACAAACGTTTTTTATGAAAAATGGGTGAAATACTTAAAATCGGAATGTGGTTTATGGGCTGGGGATAGATGGGCAACATAGGGACAATATAGAAGTGAAAGGATGTCTCTAGCTGGATAACTGGGTGTGATTTGCAAGATAAAAGGATGTTCGATTTTGGTAAAATGAAGCCGTTAAAGAGAGAAATCGTTTTGGAAAGGAAAAAACAGATTTTGCTTACACTAGTTTTAATGGCTGAGAAAAGAGGAACGCAGTTACACTGCAGTTGTAACCCTTCACGCAGTGTACCTCTATACTTTAGGGAAAATTAATTTATTTAATCAAAATAGGAGTTACAAGATGGGGTGAATGAAAGAATGGCGCTAACACTAGGAATTCACGGACAAGATGCACCGAGAATTCTGACAGTAGGACAAATTACCAAGGCATGGATAGGGTTGCTTAGAGAGTGGAAAAAAGACAAAAGGATCCGGATGGGGTAGGCTATGCGTTTCTATGGGATGCGGAAATAGTCACAGTCCACGCTTGAGTTTGGGATATTAGGACAGTCAATCGGGTTCTGGTCACTGCACAGCTCGGGTCACCAAGTAGTAGCAGACTCTCCTAGCAGAACAACAGCTTGGCCTGTCTGGTCGCTGGATAGCAGTACAGCTGATGGCAGCTAGCGGGCAAACAGATGGTCTGGTCACAGGATGCTCCCCACAAGGGTACGACAGATTTTCCCCTTGGTTAGTGGGGTTTTTAGTGGGATTTTCTGGATCAAGACCTTGCTGGGATAGGGTCAGCTATGCTTTGGCCTTGTAGTGGAATCTGGAATCTGGCAAGATGAATGTAGAATATAAGGAACGCAGGTGCTGGAAGTTCACGATAGAGTGTGTGTCTAGAGTTCTGTCAGCCACCCTTATTTATAAGACATGGTGACATCATAGAATTATTGGTGGGTGGGCAGAACTGAGCTAGGCCTACCCCCAAGACACTGATAGGACAACCAATGTTGGTTTCCTCCTCTAGTGTTAGGCAGAATTGCATGCAGTACCCTCTGGGACCACCACACACTATTAGGACTACAGGTATAAGCAAGAACAACCTTTGGTACAGTCTGTACCACACGGTTTGCTGGTAGCGAGCTGAGCGGCCAGGCTTATCTCAAGAGTGAATGTGAGCAGTACAAGTAGTTACACAAAGGACTTTCAATCACAGTGGTTCGAGTAGACACTTATACTCAAGGTTTCTTGGTAAAACACTTATTAATTTATTTACACAATCATTTATAAAACATTCCACTAGAAGAAGACAACTTAATATTATAGACCAATACACTTCAATACAAAACTCTACGGTTTTGAGACAGTTTGAGCTCCCTTGAAAAAGGAGCCAAAAGTTAGTTCAGTTACTTAGCAGTGACAAAAATTAAAAACGT
The DNA here is from genome assembly GCF_040938575.1 of Ambystoma mexicanum. Lineage (NCBI taxonomy): Eukaryota > Metazoa > Chordata > Amphibia > Caudata > Ambystomatidae > Ambystoma > Ambystoma mexicanum. The sequence goes on along the minus strand of NC_090932.1, from coordinate 426,713,972 downwards.
CAGTAGAATAGATTATATATACTTTCTAGGCAGTGCAGATAGTTTCAGTTCACCAGAATAGTTCAATTCAAGTCAATAGGCCAGGCCAAAGTCAATGGGCTAGTGTTCTGGATAGGAAAGAGCAGTTCTGGTATCAAACTGTAAAGTCTTTGCAAAAGTTCCCAGAAGTAGTTTAGGCGAAAAAGAATCATTTGTGGGGTCACAAACTGATTAGGCCTGCAAGTTGGGAAAGTTTCACAAACTTTCTCAGCGAGAGTGTGTTCTCTCAATCGAGTTGGCACAGTACCTTTTTGTGAAGAAAACAAATTTTGCTGAAGTCGTGGTTCCTGGCAGTTCCTGCAGATCTCACTGTTCCTGAGCCTCAGTCGTGGGGACAAGAGGGAGGATGTCAGGGGACTCCTGCACTGCACAGGATCATTGAAGAAAGCAAACAAAATGGAGTCACTTCAGATCCAGTAGCTGTAGCTTCAAGAACACAAACTGGTGTCCCTCTCCCTGGTTAAACCTAACCAGCCTTGAGAATGGTATCCAGGTGTTTTATGAGTTGATTGGTCCCACCAACTCAAAGGAAGAAGCCGTCCTTGAAGGAGCTTCTCTGTCGGATGGAGTTTGGCAATTCGTCCTGCAGCAGGGCTTCACCGGGCAAACCAATGGTCTAGTGGTTGCAGCAGCTGTCCTCTTTCAGCTCGTCTTCGGTTCTTTTGTTCCAGTGGTCAACTCTGCCTTCCAGTCCTGGAGACTCGCCTTTTAAACAGTTTTCTCCCTTTCATTCCAGCCCAGCTGTCACTCACCCAGCAGGGTGGCTGTCCTTGCCGGACAGTCAGCCAGTCAATCATGCCAGAGTGCATTTGGGTCTCCTAGGAGACTAAGCACAGGGAGTTGCGGGCACCTCCCTCACTTCGTGCCCACCCCAGACACTCAGGCGCCAAGAGTGGACTTCAGTCCTGAAGCCCATCAAAGGCACCCGAACAAAGGGACCAAACCTGGTTTGGCACGCAGAGACAAACACTAGAAAGACTTTTCCAAAAAGAAATGGTGAAAAAAGAAGACCGGGACCCGTTTACACAAAGGGGATTAAGCCACCATCTTGAAAAACATGGCTCCCGTGATTGTTAGCTGCCGGTGTTCGCGGTCTGGAAAAATCATGGTAGTTTGTTGTAAAACCACTGCCACCAGCCTTTTCAATAGGAAAGGGTAGCATGTGGCTGGTACATGAGTGTTTAGACACAGGGGATACTATGTAACCCCTAAAGCACTCCATTGTAAGTTGGTGTGTGCTGGGTGTATGAATTTGGAAAAGACTAGTTAAGTCAATTTCACTTTACATTCTCTGGTAAAAAGTAGTTTATCTCAGAGAAGGTATTTAAACCTTTGGGAGGTCTAGACTGAGGGTGATGTGTAACACACATGAAAAGATTATGCCTATGGAGTTATCTAAAACTCCATAATCAGTGAACACAAATGTAAAACACAAATCAAAACACATGAAAGAATGGGAAAAAAAGGCTCACACTCTTTCCAGGAAAGTCCTCAAAATCCAGCAAAGTTGCTGGGGGTCTCTAAGGTGATAGGAATTAGCACATTTCTGAGAATTCTCCCTAACACTCTACAAGGTGACTCAGTTTATGGAGTTGGACTTTATGATGTGCAAAGCCGTCCTACAGACCTTTTGCCAAAAATCTGTCTTTACATAATTTACACATTTGTACAGTTGTGGCACTTTAACAAATCACATGGGCAGATTACATATTTTACGCAGAGCATGCCAGTCCAACTCTACAGTTTATAAGACTGTTTTATCTGCTTAACAATTTTTCATCGTTTTCAGTATGAAATATTCGGCCTAAAATTCTATATCGTTATACATGTGTATAGATTATTATTAGGCATATCAGTATTGAATTTCAAAGTGGCATCATGTACACTTTCCTTAAAATATGCAATTCTCTGCCATTTCTGTTCCCAATATGGCAGTGAAGGCTACAACATCTTATAAACCACAAAATTACATTTACACTGTTAACTTTTTACGTTCCTGCGAAGTCCTGTTGCCAAGATAAAAGTCTTCAAAGTTTCTTAATTAAATAGTCTTTTGAAACAAATGGGGCTGGTCTTTGTCCTTCATTTGCCCCATTTTTTTCTCAGCTACCACCAACTATCGTTTCAGCCCAGGGTGGTTGTGGGGGTTTCCCAGTTTGATTGAATGTTTATTGCCACTTCCCCACTTCACATGTCAGCGTGCCAGATTCTAATGTCTGAGCCTGGAGCACAGACGAAAGTCTGATTAACATGTGATATGTGGCCTTCTGGTCCTATTCAAAGTTTTCCAAGCTATCTATTATCACTTATGTGTCCCAGAAGTTTATGGTGGCTCCTTTTGGGGCAATGCTTCAGTTTAGCCAGCGGAAAGTCCTGTTTTGGAGCTTGCAAAATCCAGCCAATGCATTTTAATTCCTTTATTTTCTTTTATTTTGTTCTGAATCAAAAACAAGCCTGTTGGGTAAAACATCCCATATATGCTCCCCAACAAAACCCCTTTTACATTGCTAGGCAGGGACACGTTTTTATTCAACATTGTACTTTTAAAACAGGCATTTTCTTTTAGTTTGCAAAAGCCCATTTTGTAACATGGTGAAAGCTGCTAGGATTTCTCTTTTAAATTCGTTTTTTTCTCTTCCATCTGGCTTCCCAATATTGTTTTGCAGCCCTATTCAGTTTCTTTTATCCCGCAGTTTGTTCAAGCCACAGGTTCACTGAAATTGACATATGCCCATAGAGCCGGGATTTTTTTAAAGCCTTGATTTTTGACATTTTGTAACCCAAAATGTAAGCATTTTCTCGCACGGCTGAAAGTGAAGTTTCTTTTATTTCAGCCCAGGTTTGGCTTGACCCTAGACTGTCATTCAGGGATAATGCTCTCTTTTGCTGAAGCACAATGTGGATATGGATGGGCATGGCAGGCCTTTATTGATAAAAGCAATGTGATGTGGAATAGATGAAAATAGTGTCAGGGCAGCCTCCTTTTTTGTGTAAAATATTCCCTTTTCAATGGGAACTTTTTAGCAAACAGCAGAGCAGTGCTGTTTTTTTCAATTAGCTTCTTTTGGTGCACACAAGAACACACCCCGGTACCTTTCTCGGCATGCTCCAAGTACCAACTCGCCCAATGGGTGTTTGGCAAGATGGTGCAGCCATCCTTTTGTAGCTGCCAAATGCAGTTTGATGCAATGGTGCTCCAAGGTGCCAGCGAAGCCATTTTGCTGTTGTCTGCAGAAGCGCAGCTTGGTCATGGATGGGAATTCTGCTGAGCGGGTCAATGAATCCCACAAAATCTCCTTCCCACTCATGATTTTTAAAGGGTACACAGCACAAAGTTGACAGTCTCACAGGAGTAATGTCCTTCTTACCTAGGGTGCCACTAGTGTCAGTTTGGTCATGCGGCCCATGTGTTGAGTTTGATCCCTCATGAGTACGGGATTTTTCCCGATTAATTCGGCCAACAATACGCCCAGCAGCGTTACCAGAAATGTTTAGAGGAATTGGGCATTGTGTTGGTTCCAGAGTCTTAGTTTGTTTTCTCACTGTTTCAACACTTATGGGGCCTGTACTGTCCCTGGATCCGATATTACACTCCATATTTTCCTCATTATCCGACATGGAATAAGTCGATAAGTCCATTAAGTCCACACTAGAGTCAGGACTACACGTTGGAGAACCAACAGTAGTCTCTGTGCTTGAGCTTGGGGGAAGTTTCTTTTCTGTAGGTGTAGCTCTTACAGAGTTTACTGATCCATTTTTACTGCTGCCTATTTGCATACCGGGTAGCGTCAGATTTTTCACAAAGGATCTACTGATATTTGATTTTGCTGCTGTTTTTTATATTCTTTATTTTCTTGTTTAGAAGGGCTCTTGATTTTAGGGGTTACGTTAATTCCGACTTCTTTGCTACAGACGGATGAGAACTCTCGATTTCAGTCACCTCCTCCTCATGTTATTTTTTTTCTCGATTGGTGTCTTAACAAATAGATCATAAATCTTAGACTCTTCAGGGGGGTTTCCTGTTCTAATCAGGACACCAGTTCAGCAGCTGGGCCCGATCCATTATCGACCTACACAGCCTCCTCATTACTCTCTTGGATAGACTAATTCCCTGGGACAGCTGATGTGGGGACCAGGTCTGAATCCGGAGCACTCAGGCTCAGGTCAGTTCTTCCCAGACCATCTCCCAGGCAGCCACCTGGCAAAATGGAAGTTGACCCACTAGAGACGCCTGCAGTCTCATTTCTTTTTCCTTCGTCTGCTGGGATCATCTTTTGACCCCTTTTTTTGCCTCTGTCGCTCAAGGTCTCATCTATCGTTAGATCAAGGGAAAGGATTTTTGACCTTCCTCATTCCCATTCACATGTGTCTCCTGCATGGGGGCATTAGATGTTGATAATCTTTCCAGCCGGCGCTTATCCTTAGCTTGAATAATGGGATCCAGTATTCGATGGAGAATATTTGTAGTTTGGGCTGAATGTGAATCTAAGGTAGCTAGAATGGCTATGACAAAGCCTTCTATATATATATAAGGTTTGAATGCAACATGGCAATAACAGTGGTGTTGTCTTTTAATTGGTCATTCACTGATTCATATAGTTTAATGAATGGTGCTATGGTGATGGATAGAGCTGCTATCATGTTGCTGTCCAACCCTGGTGATTTCTCCATCAGAGTTTCAGATCTGGGATCCTCTTTTTCCCCTTGCTGTCAAGACTGTTCCATGATACGTTCCTTAGGTTGATAAAAATGTATCCTATCACCTGTATCCCTTCTCGCATCGCCCATACCAGAGCATTGCCGTGGTCGTTTATTATAGCTCCTGAAAACAGGGCAGGTTTTTGACAGGGTTGTAGCCACTCGCACGCCAAGTAAAGGGCAGCCAGGCTCTTCCAAGGTGCTCTGTCCTGAGGGATCGCCGCCATCCATCCCCCTTCTAGATACAACTTCCTCTATCATAGCTGCTGGAATCTTCTCCACAATGTCTTTCTCAATGAGCTTCAAGGGCTGCGATATAGTCAGCTGTTCCGCCTCCATACTTACCATACTTTCCAACAATGCTCCATCAGATACCTCATTGAGCTCTTTCACTTGCTGATTTTTCTGTGTGCCTTTGGAAATAGGCCTCGGGGGAGCTTTCTCATAGCAGAAGCATTGATTTAGAAACAAGTTATTTGGAGTAAAACCAGCCGGCCGCCAGGTTGGTTTGTCTTTAGCTGTGCAGCTTTCCGTTTGCGGACAGCCTATTGACACAGATCGACCAAATGTGGAAGAGAGCACCTATGCCTTCCTGTTTTCAGAGGCTTTGAAGTGGAAGTTTTTTGGACCAATGACCCGAGCCCGGTTCAGCTCCTCTTTCAATGAAACCTCCCTGAAAGGGGAGGGGGGGCATTTTGGCATTTAACCTATGTGGGGTGGCATGGTGCTCTTCATCCCTTGCTTTCCTAAAAGTCTGCACTGTGGATAAGGCTGGACAACCTAGCACCTCCTCCGAGGAGCCACTGGCCAAGCCTTTGATTACATCTTGCTGCGACATTGTATTTCATGTAGTTTGCTCCCACCAGTACCCTCACCTTCGTAGTCCAATAAGGGGGAGGGATGCAGAGAGGTGATCACCCCTTTAGAACATTCAAGGGGAGGGGAAATACAATGATATTGATCAGGATCTAGTGCTGTCTCAGGTGTACCTGTCCGGTCTCGCTCAAGAGAGTCTAGAGAAAGGGCCACTGCAGTATGCTCGTAATGATCCGTCCGGGCTGTAATTTTGACGTCCACCTCGAGTGGGCAGGAAGGGAGGCTGGGCCTTCCCTCCCTCACTTTCTGTGCATCATTGCTGATTTAATTGGTGACTTCCCAAGTTTCCATAAGTTCCACAGGTTCAGCACGCAGATTCAGTGTTAATGGTGGTGCAGATGTTACTGGTGGACCCAACCCATCCCTGCAGTTTAGTACAGTTATTGGTGTAGTGACATCTGCACTCACCTCACAAATCCAGTCCGAGTCACCGATGTTGCTGTAGATTTCCAGAGACACCGGTCACTGCATGTCCTTCATTCTGTGCCGGGGGGCGAGCAGGGCGGCATTATTGGCGAGTACCACTTTCTGTAAGGATCGCTGTGCCTCTCCCCACTAAACACATTCTCTCCCTTCCGCTTCGCTTCAGCTCGGAAGCCAGTATTTAACTCCTGCAGTCGCAGTGGAGTTAAAGGGCCAGCCAGAGTTCTATTCTCCTTCAAAGCAAACCGAAACAAAACGCCAAACATTTTCTCTTACTTCCGCTTCGCTTCCGCTTGGAAGCCAGTATTTAACTCCTGCAGTGCCTGGAGTCAGAGCGGCCAGCCAGAGTCCTGTTCTCCTTCAAAGCGAAACAAAACGCCATACATTTTGACATACTGAAAAACAGCAGTTCTCAGGAAATACTGTATAATGACCTGCGAGAGAGCAAATATTGGTGTCTGATGATGGAAGCAGTGCAGATGTTTTTGGTTGGAATACACAAAGCAGAACACACCCAGTGCTGAAGAGCTGGGACCACTTGACCATGATTTCCAAAGAGTTCATCATGAATAGCAGGCAAGCATCAATATAAACCGACAGGCTTTGTACTCAGAACTTGTTTGCATGGCATATCCCCTGGTTCACCTGGCCTGAAGAAGCTTAGAATTATCTGGACAACTGTTTCTATGGAACAGAATCCTGAATGGGTGCTTGGGGAAAGATACTGGAATTCAAAATACCAAGCTTTAACCAGGGGAAATAGGTCAGTATGTTATACTTGCTTGGATCTTTAGGAATACAAAATGCTGGGATTATAAAGACTATTTAGCATACCCTGGGGCACTCCTAAATTGTTTCACCAGTTGCTGTGTGGGTGATTGCCTCTGGATTGATGGACGAAGAGATGGGGTATTGCCTACACAGAGCTCAATGGGTGTGAAAGCAGGGCTGTAAAAAACACTCATCTTTTATGTAAGAATGACAGCAAAATGGGTTTAATAATGTGTTGTTCCTTTGTCTTTGTTATGCCTTACGAAATAAATAATGAATGACTGAATGATGACAATGTCCTAACGTGTCGAGTTGGAGTAACTTTCACCCATAGTTATTCATGATCTATTATAATGTGTGAGTGGTTGGCGAGGAATGTGGGTTGTCTTCATGATTTAGAATCAATAATCTCTATTCATAGTGCAAACAATGACCTATATTGTTTATATATTACACACAACGATTAGTACATTTCGTTTTTTATTATATTTTCATGAATGTTTTTATTTATTTGACTGCACATTCCACTGGAAGAATTTTCCGAATAGTTTTATGGTTTTTATTTGGGGGATGGAGTTGATGTTTGTTGAAATGTATCTGACTCTGGACAAGAGTAAGAATGGCAGGCAGTGTTAGAAACGTAGAACTTCTTTTTAGTAAGCCGCTGGACCAGTGGTCGAAGTGAGCGAGAGCGGTCGGAGCGGTGCTCCTCTACTTTTTTAAATGACCTTTTACAGCTCCTATACTTTTATTTTAAAAAGAAACCGTTCCAGAATGGTTTCGTTTTAAAATAAAAGTGTAGGAAGAAGTTGAAACTTGCCCTTTCAGGGCAATGCACTGAACATTCTCTTAAACAGCAGGTGCAAGTGTTTGGTGATGTGTATTGTGTGTGGGAGGGGACGTGATGATGGGGTTTGTGGGGAGTGGGTGCAGGCCAGCAGGGAACATAGTTCCACTACTTCTTTTCGTACACTTCGACCACTGGGCTGGACTCCTTGCACCTGTATTTTGATAAGCCTCTTTAAGTGCCACAGAAGGCATAACCATGTGATTTTGAGACAAGTCTGTAGTTTGGAACTGTTTCCTTGGCCACATAATGCACACCATGCCTCCGGGTGTAGTGCGCTGGACAAATGCAAAAAGAAATACAAATAAATACATTAATTAATTACACACAACCATTCATAACCTCCACCAAGCTAGATCACACACTTCACACCCTCAACCCACACTGCACGCCCTGAGGCACTCTTAAGACTCTTAAGGCATGGTGCTGCACTCCATAAGCCACGCTGGACGCTGTGTGAAACAACCCCTGCATATGCTCAGCCGGGACTTAAGAACCCTCCAGCAGGCTCTGCAGAACCTCAGCCAAGCTTTTTGCACTCTTAGCCAGGATCCATGCACCCTCAACCAGACCCTGTGCTTCATTTGGTTGGACTTTGGACAATATTTGCACACCATTAGCCAACATTTCGACCATGTTCTGTGCCCCATTGTCCATGCGCATCTATGTTTCTTGGGGATAGAAGGCCAGAGCATCGCTGAACTTTTTCAATGGTTTGGGACGGCCTAAATAGGTGGGGGAAAACTAACACACAGCAGAGGTCTTGAATTAGAGGCCAAGCCTCAGAGAAATAAGTATCGGGGAAGTGGTTAGTGCCAAGGACGAGGTATGTCGTCCTTGGGATTACCTCCCCAGTGCCAAGGACGAGATAGCTCGTCCTTGGCACTTAAGGGGTTAATGAAGGAGAAAATGTTAGAAGGATTTGCATGGTGAAATACTGAAATCACCAAAAAGGCCTTGGCACTGGGGCGGGGGGGGGGGGGAACCCATGGCAGTTAAGGCGGGGAAATACTGCTGCAACTTTGCTGCTTCTATCTAGAGTCTGGGAGTGGATGGTGACTAAGCCTGTTGATAGGTCATCATCTCATTTCTGAATGTGGGGCGGTGAGACATGCAACATTATTGAATCATACAGAGAGCAGCATTTGCGTAGGATCTAATAGCCAATGGCATGATTGCTGCAGAAACATCTTTCCAGATTCAGTTCTTTAAGTTATGCAGAGGCTGGTAGCCTTATTCCATTCATTGGGAACAGTGGCGGTGGAGGAAACAATGGCAGTGCAATTATTATGTTTTTTCTAAGCTTGTTGAGGCTGGAGATATGAAATATAAATGTGATTTTGAAGACGAGTGGGGGTTCAAAATCAGAGGATATGAGAACAGTCTTGTTTAATTTAAATACTCCAACTAGTGTTGATACCTGCATTTTGGAGCTCACTGCATACTGTGCTTGAAAGTGTTCAGAAATATTTTCTGATGGTATCATTCGACTTCGCCCTACTCTGTTACACAATGTGGGTCAATGGCACATTTTACTCAGCCCACATCTTAAGCAGTATTCAGAGCTCATCAGATCTCTCAAATATTAATACTATTAGCAGCTTTAAGAAGGCTGTTTGCAGCTTCCCCTTGAGATAAATTGCTTTACAAAAAATGAAAGAGGGCAAATGAGATATCAAACAGGAGAAGGGAAGTGTGGATCTCTCAAGAAATGTTACGGTCCATGAAGAATAAAAGGTATTCATGTAATCACCCAGACATCACACAGCCATCACACAGAGATGCATTAGTATCACTGGGAACCGGAGAACCTCCATCATGCTAGAAAACACTGAGCTGCATGGGACTTTGGAAGAGAACCTACGTATGTGGAAGCACACGCGGTTGTGGTTGCATCAAATCTGAATTAATTGCGGAACTGTGTAAACTTGCCAAAGAATGTAGAAGTTGGGACCTTGTTTAATTTCCTGGCCCTTATTTAAGCAATATAACCAGAGGAGGGGGAGGCATTACTGGTGAGGTAATACCCCGGGCCAGCAGTTAGAAGCCCAAGGGCGTTACCTCACTGGTAATGCCCTCCCAATAGAGGGTTATATTGCCCCGGGACGTTGTACCATGATACTAACAGTGTATTTTTCTCGAGGTGAGAAATGGAGTATTAATTGTTCCTCAACTTGAGAAAAAGCTACAAAAAGAGATGGCTGCCATGGATTGGGTCGAAGGGAACTACAGGTAGTCTCTTCTCCCTTTCCATGGCAGCCAGTTAGATGTCAGAGATGCGCCGGGAACACTACTGTTCCCGGTGAGGAAGAAGGAAAGCCAAGGTAAATATTAGAGGGGCCTAAATATATGGAAAAGGGGGTTGGTGGATAGGGATCCGGAGGCGCGGGGAAGGCAGGGGAGCACACCTGATTCCTGGTGAGGGAAGATGGCAGCCTCCCGCTCTGAGATTTGGAATGTGGTCTATACCGTGTGGTAAAGACCCCGTTCTGAGCATACTCATTGGCTGGGAGGCCGCTACAACCCCCTCGCCGGGTACTAATTAAGCAATAAGCCCCGAGCAGGGGGGGCATTACTACTTCAGGTGTGCCCCGGGGCCCATAGGTCCCGGGCCTGAGCGAAGAGAGGGCCTTAACTGAAGTGTTAATGCTCCCACTGCGTGGGGCTTATTGCTATTAGTACCCTGCCTCTGCGTTTCGTAACAGAAAAAAAAAATAATGGCCCCTTCCATGGCGGCCATTAAAAAGAATTTAAAAAAAGGAAACAAACAAAATGGCCACCATGGAAGGGAGAGCTGGGAATCACACAATGAACAGAGCTCATGTATCACAGGTGGATTGTAGACTTGTGATCAAGGGCGGACCTATTGAAAGGTGGATCTTCAAAGAATTGTATTGATCATGAATTCAAATCTGCCAAAAACAGAATCAACTGGCCATTAATTGAGGGGTTGGGGATTTTAAATGTAATATGAAAATCCTGCATTGTCCCTCGCATTCCTTGATCGCGTGTGTTTCCCCACACCCTCCATCCTTGGCTACGCTCGTACCTGCATGTCCCAGCCCGCGCGGTTCCTTGTAATCCTTGATCGTGTGTGCTTTTCGCCTTTCCATCTTCGGCTCACCAGCACCCACATGCCCCTTGCTCGTCCTTGCTCCCCTTTTTCCCCCTCCCTGACCCTGTAGCTACACTTTGTTGCTCTGTGTTTTCTCTTGGGCCCTTTTTTTGCTTGTTTCACTGTTCCTGTATTTGCTTTCTTCGTCTACTGTTAATTGTACTGCCTACCTCCATTTGGTTTTCACTCTTCTCCGCTTGTTCCCTTTGATCACTGTTCATCATCCCCTTGATCACTGTTCATTTATCTAGTTCTCACTCTGAGGGTTGTTCTCTGTTGTGTCCTTCTCTTTCAGGTTCCCTCGTTTTGCTGTAGACTTGTACTGCATACTTCTCTGTTTTTGTTCACGCTCTCCTTAGGTTCCCTTGATTGATCGTTCTGTTCTAGCCCCTGCTCTGCATGGTTTTTCCCTTGCTGTGTCCTTTTTCTTTCAGGTTTCCTCGTTCATACTCTGTTACTTGTTAGTTTCACTTCTATTTGACTGCCTCTCTTGTCCCTTGAGCCCATCGTCTAGATAGCTTTATTTTACATACGTGTTCTTGTATCGTTTCGTCTCGTTTACTTGCACCTCTCCTTGTGCCATTCCCTAGTGTCTCCCCTCCCGGTTACCTTGTCACCTTCCCCTCCGCCTCCCTCCTCTTCCCCCAACTCTGCATCCTCTATGGTGCTCTCTGTTTCTCCTATCTTCTCTACCTGCTTCTCTATTGACTATCCTGTCCTTCTCACTAAGTCTGGTAGGAAGAAGTTAAAAAAGGATATCCTGGTCTCCACTCAGGACTCCCGATTGCTGATACCTATACCAGCGCTTCCTCCAGACAGACCCTCACTGACATTGTCTTTGTCGTTTGTTCGCCAGACCTATGGACTCGACATATGGTCTCTATGCTCTCTCCTTTTTCTTCCTCTCCCATTAATGGTGGCACCCAGTGGGAGGCCGTGCTGGCCCCCTTCCATTCCTCTAAGATCATCATTAATGTTTACTTAAATTGCACCGCCTTGGTCCAAGGTCCTCAGGCTAACCTCCTCCTCTTTGATAGACGCGTTCTGTGCCTTATCAACTTCCTTTCCTCTCCTGCTGTCCCTTCTCTCGCTTCTCTGGCTCCATTGCCTCCTTCCTCTGGCACCGTCTTCCTCCTCCTTGGCTACATTGCACTCTCCTTTCTCTTCTGCCCTCCCTCTGGCTCCTTCTAAACATCCGTAGGGAGTACCTCTGACATGTACCCCTACCCGAAAGTCTTTCAAGGGTGGCAACCTTCTTCACATTGCTACTCTCAACTCTCACTCAGCTGTCAGACACTCCTCTGTCATCTGCCACCTCCTGGAAGAACTTGACCTTGATGTTCTTGGTCTCACCGAGGCATGGTTCATGGCCAGCTCTGTCACAAGTTTTGACACTCTCCTCCCTGATGGCTACAAGATCCTTTCTGCGCCTAGATCCACCTGTTCCGGTGGGGGTGTAGCCTTGATCTTCCCGCAGTGGATGCCTGCCTCTATCATTCTTATGCAGGCCTATTCCTCCTTTGAATGCCTGGTCTGCAGGCTCTCTCTCTCTCCTGACCGCTCTCTCACTGTGGCCACTATTTAATGGCAACCTGGTCAGGTTGCTCCCGTCCTCTGTCATGATGCCTACCCCCAGGCATCCGGACCAATCCCATCAGCCCCGGGAGCAGGCATCTAGACATTTAATAAAACCTCAGCAGCCCCGGCTATGGGCTATCTGGGTTCAGTCCTGGCGCCTTAGGCGACAGGCTCATAGTAGGAATCAGTCCTGGCGCCTAAGGCGCCAGGCTCATAGTCATTACTTACCTCAGGCAGACCATGCTGTAAATGACTCCAAACCAACATGAACCCTGAAAGGGACTATTTTTCTACAGGGATTATTTTTTACTCGGGTGTGGTTCTAGGGACTTCTTACCTGGGACTACTTTTGAGGCTATTTAAACCACACCCGACCAGCAACACATGCTTTGCGTTATTCTACATCCAGCAGCGTAACACTCACTGTGCCTGCAGCCTGCATCCAGTCTTTTGCCACGCCCGCCTCGAATCCGGAGCTCCTAAAACAAAGAGGAAAGAAAGGGACAAGGTTAGAAAACAAACTTATTTCTATTCCACACCTGATTCTGGATCCATCTTGACTCCGGACCAGTAAAGAACATCATTTCTGCACGCGCCGAACCTCCAGCTGCAGCGCCGCGCCATACTCTCCAGTCTTCACAGCATCCTTCGGGTCGGCGCTGCCTCCATCATTTCTCCGCCGAACTTCGGCACCTAGGAGACAAAAGAAAACCACAAGGTGAGCCGAGGGAACCAACAAATATAATTCTTACCACCATAGACTTACCTGATTTACCACCGGAGGCATCTTTTTGTGACTCTCCATATTTTCACGTGCCGCATCTGTAAAGCGAGACAAAACAACACGTTTTCCTCGTGCAACATTTACCGGACAGCGCCGGCTAATACAGACTCTTACCTGAGCGCCACCAGCTGCCACAAGAGCATCTTTTCACGAGCCAGCTGCAAGACTAGAAAGGAAGGGGGGGAACAAGAGTGAACATCGGACATATTGAACTCTATGAACGTAATACTTACTGGTCCTCACCAGGAACCTCAGAGTCAATACTCTCCGGAACTCTCCTGAGCCTTCAAACGAGTGAAGTAACTGGAATCGACGCGCCCCCGCAAATCCACGCAGGATGGAGAGCTCATCTTTCAAGAATATAAGGTGAGATTGCTGTGAGGGCATTTCGGAGGTGATTAGTTGGGGAGGACTGTGGGGGTGCCATCACTTGAATCCACAAGTGGCTAAATCCATCTCTCCACTTGCAGGAGAATATTTCTACGGGTTAAGCAGACAAGATTAGGAGGGCAGATCCAGTCAGTCATCGCTGCACTACGCATCACGTGGGCGGAGACCGCAGCTGTCCGGGTCCGACCGACGCCCCTGTGGGAGCCAGGTGAGCGTAACACCTCTCCAAGTCGGTGGACCTCTCCTTCTCCCTCCTGGCTGCGACCACTCAACTCCACCTCGTTGGAGATCTCAACATCCACCTGAATGCTTCCTGTCCCTCCTCTGGACTCTTCTGCAACCTCTGCAACTCAGTTCTTCCCTCGGGCCTGACTCACTATGGGTGTTCTGATCTCCTCAGACCTCCGCCTCTCTAACCCTCTAACCACTCCTCTCTCCTGGAGTGACCACTTTCTCCTCTCACCTCTCTCTACCCCTCGGGAGGATAGCTCAGCTGCAACGTGCTCGCCTTGGCAGCAACTACAGGGAGCAACATGGGTACGATCCCCGGGTCCGCGCTTAGAAACCTCTGGATATTAAGCGCGTTATAAATAACCAATCATATTATATCACATATCAGGCCGAGCCTACCCTCACACTGCCACCTACCTTCTCTGTCATCCGACCCATGCAGCGCATGTCAGTTGAGGCTTTTGCCGCCACTTTCTCTCCCCTTCCTGCTCCTCTGACTGACTCACATCCTGATACAGCCCTTTCCAAACTCTACTCTTCTATAGCTGACACTCTTGATGTACTTTCCCCTGTCATGAGGGTCCGCTTGAAGCCCAAAGCCAAGTGCAACTCGTGGTACAACTCAGACCTCATCACCCTTAAACGCAAGTGCAGTGTGGCTGAGAGGAAATGGCTGGCATCTTGTACATCATCTGACAAACTGGCCTGTCGCCTGCTCCAAAGGCAATACCGACTCTCTGTCCTCACTAAGAAGAGAGCTCACATCCAAGCCCGCGTCTCTGCTGCATCTAACAACTCAGCCAAACTCTTTAAAATCTGCAAGGAGCTGGCCAATCCTGCTGCAGTCTCTACCTCTCATGTCCCCTCCCAGGGCCTCTGAACGGCCTTGGTCTCACATTTACTCTCTAAAACCCTGGACATCCTGTCCACCCTCTTGTCCTCTCCTCGTTCTCCCTCTACTTTCTCCTCTACATCTGACCTCACTGCGGCCCTCTCTCCTCCTCCCTTCTCTGCCTTTCCTCTGTTCACCCCAGACAAGGTTTCTAGAAAAGTCTGATCTATGAATGTCTCATCAAAACAAGTTCTTCCCTGTTCATCCAAAACCATGAAGGACCATATTGGGACCCTCACTCCAGCCTGTACCGTTGCTACCATCCCATTCTGCTCGCGGGTGCCGCTCTGCACGCCTGGTCTCACCAGGCGTGCAGAGCAGCCTCCGCGAGCACAACTCGTAATGTGCCAGCATGGTATCAACAGCGCCGGTAGCACTATCGGCGCCTTTGTTGCCTTACCGCCACTATTGTAATGAGGCCCAATGTATTGGAATCATTTGTTTTTGTGCAAGAACAATGTATGTCCTAGTACTAACTGCACCTTCACTGATGGAACGTTTCAGTAATAGGGACCATGCTTAAGGCTTTATCTGGATACACACTAGATTAGATTATAACATGTTTTTGGTGCTGCAGGATCTATACATGTTGTAGTAGCTCTCTGGATCTGTTTTATGGTACCTACGATTTCTAAAAAAATATTAACGATGACGAACATAAAAATGCACTGGTTAACAGGCCAGAAACAATAATAAAGCAGTTTTAATGTGAACATCTGAGTCAATCTATTCATTCTTGACAGTTAGGCAAACATGTTTTAATGTCCATCATTAAAGACACCTTAGTGAAAAGAAACAATTAGCGTTGCACATGACTGCATCTTCAACACTCAGTAACACTACGCATTGGAGATTATCCTTTGTGTGATACCTTGGTCTTACAGTGACACCTTTTGTGATGTAACTGAATGGCGGGTCCGTTTGGGTCTCATTATGAGTAAGGTAGCAATAGTAAAACCATGTATTTTGAATGCCCAGTACACATCTTTGGCATGCCAAGTGCGGGCATCACTGCCTTTCAAACAGCACATTGGTAATGGGTCTCAACATTGCTTGACAAAAGTGTTGATAAAAATGCATCCTCCTGTCTTGTTTCAGATTTACACTTTTTTCTTTAATAAACATTGGGCCTTATTATGAGTCCGGCGGTAGCCATGCCGGTAAAAATGGCACGGCTGCCGCTGGAGTAATTTTTTTCCGGCACCCGGCAATGGGGATTTACCGGGGCATTACGGCCCTGGCGGACTCGGTAATTCCTCATTGCCTGGCGCCGAAATATTTTTCTCCCCATTCCCATTCGAGTCCCATTTGACTCAATGGGAATGGGGAGGTCGGATGCACCTCAGTGCATCCGACAAGGTCTGCGAGCGGGGTGCCATTCCGCCCGCCAGGTCAGACCTGGCGGGCAAAAAGGCACCCGCTTGCAGAACTCTTAGTTTGCCGGTCCGGAAACAACAGCACAGGCAATCTTGCTGGTACCGTTGTTTCCGGAGCGGCAACCTTATAATGAGGCCCATTGTCTGCATGGAATACTAGCATGCACCTCCCTCATCTCCAGCATACAGATTGAAACATTAAAGAAGGTCAGTAAATAAGGAAACAGCATACATACTTTCCAGGAGCTCAATCTGTTGATGAATTAGAAGCTGGTCAATCTGTAAAAAGAATACATAGTATTATTGTGGGCGCTAGTGCAGCCAGTGCATTTGACTCTGAGTTCAAACCCTGGGGTCTATTACAGTGTCATCGGCCCAAACCCAAGTTAAGACTTGAGGTGAAACTAAGGGCATATTGACCAACATACACAGAGATCAGACGGATTAGTGTTGTCTTTTGTATACCCTACGCCACGTGCTCCACCCAAGAAGGCCCCTGTGGAACCAGTAGAGTTGGCTAAAAACATTAACACATGAAACCAACATAATTTGCTACTAGAAAAAACTCTGAATGCGATCAATACTTCGGTAATGCCTCCATTCAAGCTATTTTAATCATTAGAGGCTAAAATCACTCAGCAAACTAGACAGTTAGATCACATAATGAAAAACATGGAAAAACTTAATCGAGACGCCGATTAATGACCCACCATGGTATAAATGACGTCTTGATTGACACTCGCACTGTCCCCCAACAGCCTCATACACACCTTAATTTACAACAAATTGAGGAAGGCCTAGGACCAGTGTTACCAACTTTTACTGCAATCATCCGTCCAGACACATCCCCCTTGCAGATGAATCGTGTGTAATAACTAGCTCAAAGGGCATAGTTCCTGAAAGAGTGATGTGTGAGATTGATGTCCTCACAAATCAGACTTTGCCCCAGAAGACTAACTGTGGCGCCTCTGTCTATAACATGTTTGATGCCCAGTGTCAGCCTAAAAGGACCGATCTAACTAACAAAAAAACTAAAAATCTGAAAAAAACTGCTGTGTTTGGCCCAATTACACACCAAACAATTTATCAGACGGATCGAAGATGTGGCCAAACAAAGTTCAGTGTCAGGTGGAAACATATGTGCTAAATACAATAACCTGAGACGACAAAGACGACTGGTGGCCAGTGAGACAGTGCCAGCAGTTCCATCTTTTGATCACCCACCCTTAAATGAATTGGTAGCTTTACTTGGTGAGAGCAACGGACCTAAACAAACCCTGATTGAGAAACTTGGTGTACCTGCAGTAGATAACAATAATGAGCAGGTGATACCGGGTGCAACGCTGTTATCTTCCGTAAATACTGCAGACATGTCCAATTTAACCAACACTAAAACAAATCATGGACCCATGGATTATTTGACTGACATAGGAGCTTCTATCCAAAACTCAATTGACGAATATCTAAAGATGAAACAGGGTTGGGATCTCACAGCCACAGATAGGCTTCCCAAACCGGTGCCCTCTGTCGCACCTCCCAAACCCGTCCTGAACCCTAACCATGTGAACACTACCAACGTAATTGTTCCTGAGGTTAATCATGCTCCAGTTGACATTTTAAAAGATATTAAAGCTACGATTCAAAAATCAGTAGACGACTATCTAAAAATGAAACAAGAACATAACTCACTAACCAAAACATTGTTAGAAACTAAAACAATGACACCTCTTTGTACCATCCCATCAACTCAGGAGAGATATTTGTCTACCGGCGATGATAGAACCAAATACAACCAACGAAGAGTGATGGATCTTCCGAGGGAGTGTCGTCTACAAACCTCAAAACACTCACTAGATCCAAACAATTATTATCGATTTATATTGAAATCTCACGAATCGTACAATCATAATAGAGCAAGTGTGATGGCAATCTTTGGGGATATTGAGACATTAAGAGACATTACCTCCACTGACATTGTTCAAGTAGAGTTTCTAAATAATGAAAATCTGGAGATGGTACGTTTGTGGATCTCCTCAAACCTGGTTAGGAATACAATTTGGCAGGCAAGAATGGAACTCTTTTCCATGGGATTCCATCTTGCTGTAGATCTGACAATATCGACCATGGCTAATGATAATGGACCCCAAGACGGGAGAAGTAATGGCCCTTCGATGAGACAATTCCGTACATACCCAAATCAGAGCACTAATAATCAGCTAGCATGGAAGAGGGAATCCCACTATCAGAACTTGGACCCATTTGTAAATAACTCATAACAATCTGAAATGTATCAAGCTTCATTAAGTTTGGTAAACTGGAACACTTGTGGTCATGCGCATCTGTCGGTTGATAATAATCTAGAGGATTTTGATATTGTTGCATTGCAAAAACTGTGGTTGATAGAGTGCCCGGTTTGGGATGGGCATGAGGTCGTCTTTCAGGCAGCAAAAGCAAACCATAAAGGCCGCCCTTCTTCGGGTCTGTTGACTGCAATACAAACAGGGAAAAATGTAACTATCTCACCGTGAGTTGCTCCTAATATCTTCATGCAACTCGCTAAAAGCACATACCCCAGTAGCTGCTTAGCAATAATGAACATCTATTGAAATCTGGCAGCCATAACCGACTATTTGCTCATGTACGAACTTGAGATTCTTTTCAACACAATTATAATGGACAAGGACATAACAACCATTATCCTTGCTGGTGATTTAAATTTGCAATACCTGAATCTTGGCAAGCTTACCAAACAAAATCCCACTCATGGTTAACCATAATATGATAATGCTAAATGGGGCAATTGCAAATGATGTCCCTCCAAAAGAAACCTGGAGTCGAGGAACGAGTAAGTCAATTATTGACAATTTATATATATACTGACGAGACAACGTTCCAAAGGGTGATTTCATTTAAAATTGTCCCCAAAACTCCAGCGACCATCAAATGCTGACTATGCAGTGGAACTCTGGTAGTATTACTAATGAAGTCAAACAGAACAGTTATAACGGCTGCCTAACAGCTAACAACTCTAGAATCCGATTTAGGTGGTCCGATACGACACTTAGTGCCTTTAACGCCAAGCTGTTTGAGAGACGATCATCTTCCCAGTGGGCCTAAGAACCTTATAATGTTACGCTTTAAATGTTCAGACTACACTCTTCCACAAGGACGACCAAGCATTTGATCCCGAGACATAGCTATGATCAGCAAATACAACAAAGAAAGACTCTGCTGAGACGCGTGAAAAGGAGAGCTCAGCTCTTACCATTAAAGGCTAGGAATTAAAAAGTATGTGAATTGCAACGTGCGTACACAATGTGGGTGAGATCCCGTAGATGTAGTCTGTATCAGACTGATGGAGAAACGATGCTCGAAGTGATCCTCTCTAAAAATGTGGCTAAGATTTGGGCCTTACTTAATGCTGCAAACCACCTACAACAAAATCCAGTTCAAATAAAGGGGGTAACAGAAACCAAATGGATTGAGTATTATACTAAATGATATGCTCCTTCACATATACATCAAAATACCTTCCAACCAACAGTGAGAAATAGTCACTCACTCCAAATATGTGAGGAAGATATCTTAGAGTACATTTATAAATCATCTAACTCAAGAGCCCCGGGCCCTGACGGGCTTACCAACTTAATGATGAAGCAACATCCCCAGAAATGGGCTCGGATCTTATATAACATTTTTTCCCATGTGATTGATACAGACTGCATCCCACCATCTTGGAAATCATCTGTTATTGTTCCAATTTTTAAAAGAGGTGACAGGTCATGCCCGGCCAACTATCGACCTATTGCTTTATTAGATATTGTCGGGAAAAACTTTTGCAGATTCATTCTACGAGATCTTAATAAATGGGCAATAGCCAACAACAAACAAGACTCGCATCAAACTGGGTTCATTCCAGGCATGGGGACATCAATCAATCTCCTATCACTAACAGCAGTCATGCAACATCATGCCCTTTTAAAGCAACCGCTATATTTTGCCTTTATCGATTTTAGGGCCGCCTTTGATTCTGTAGTGCGACCCTTATTGATAGACAAACTGGTGCGCGAAGGTTGCCCTGAATAACTGATTCAATTAATACATGCCCTGCACTCTGATACGACTCTGAGAGTCAGACTTAATCTACAAGGTCTCTTAACTAACAACATTAAGACCTACAGAGGTCTCAGACAAGGGTGCATACTCGCATCCATGTGGTTTAACTTCATTATAGCAGATATTAACAGAACTTTTGAAGGTATCACAGCTGACCCCCCGAAACTGGCGGGGAAACCACTGATGGCCCTATTATATGCAGAGGATCTTGTCTTAATTTCTAAGACCCCACGCGGCCTGCAAAGTTTACTCAAGGGTCTTGCAGAATACGTCACCAAGAACATGCTCACAATTAACAGTAGTAAAACCAAAGTGATGACCTGCAATTTAGATAGGAGAGGGCTCCAGAAAAAATCTAAGAAACCCCTAAAATTGAATATTGAGGGTGAGACCTTAGAAATTGTACCCCAATATACATATTTGGGGGTTATCATTGCTGGGACAAACAATAACTTATACATACAACATCTTAACGATAAGATATGGACGATGGCAGCTCAAGCCTCTATCATTCAAGCAAAGTACGGCAAATTTTCCATCACACCTGCTCTGTCCTATTTCAAACAGAAAGTTACCCCAGTACTGGTCAAAAACTAAACCATACATAACAGGGAATATATGGCTGCGCCTCAAGAGTAAATACTGGAAACTTATTTTGTGGCTGCCGCTATCAACTCCCATAGCCTGGATTAGATTCGAAGTAGGACTAATATCGCTATATGCCCGTTACACATGGCAGATGATAGCGCTATTCAGGAAATGTATTTTAACACCGAAAACAAACAAGCCGATTAGTACTTTAGCAGAATATGTCTTCTCTACAAATGATAAATGTATGGTTAAGTGGAACAGTGTTGCCATTGAGGTTCTTGCTGATGCCGACATCTCCTTAGATGAATTGTTTGAGAATCCAACTAGAGCTAAAATAAAAATATTTCTATGCGATTGGAATCACACAAGAGAAAAATGTCTGATGTATTGCGATTTCCCTAAGAATCCTTTTCTGCACAGAAAATGTAGTAGTGTTGAACCATACCTACTGAAATCTCCCTCACACAGACATAGAATGCAATTCCTTAGAATAAGATTTAATCTTTGGGAAACAAGAGAGCTGAAAGCGAGACGTAAACTCAAACAAATGCAATACAATATATGTCACTTTTGCAAAAGTGTAAATCAACCGGAAACTTTGAGACACCTAACCACTGAATGTAACATGCTGAAGTCCAAACATGAACAACATTTCAAACGAACCTTAGGGAAATGTAGGTTAGTTACAGCTGATGTTATGGGGTGGATGATATACTGTGGTCGTATATTCTCCCTAAGAATGGCAACTATTGCTTTCCTAAATGAGATAAATTGGAATGAAGATGCTGTTGACACATGAGTTAAAGCAATTATCTGTAACTGAAAGACTTGTAATTATTAAAGCTGGATAGGCGTTACATGATCTGATGTAACATTGAACGTAATGTCTAAATATACCAATGAAATAACCTTTTGGAGTTCAGGATGTAATAATTGTATATTGCAGATAAGTCTGCAACAGAGGAAATCACTCTATGTGTTATGACTAAAATCAATAGCATGTTACTGTTGCTTTAATTTTTTACATTGAACGCTATAAACATTATATAAGAAGATGTATAAACAATTACTTTAGGAATCTACTGTAAAGATGAGTATAGTTAACATGATGACAATGAATCCAGAGCAAGTGTATTGTTGAAACATTTTTCTTTTATACTTTTTAGGAATTAATCTGTTTGTTTTTATATAAGATGTAAAAAAATGTTCTTTGTTTTATGGAAGTATATTGTAAAACTGATTAAGTTCGTTGATATCAATAAAACAAAATTTTAAAAAATCTACAACGATCCCTCTGTAAATATCTCCCCTCTCGAGCCTTTCGCTCCTCTACTTCTAACTCCCCCAGGGTCAGTCGTTTTGCAAAGAAACGAGCTGGGCGTAGATCTCTGTCTTCGGCTGGTGCCTCCCTTTGGAACAGCCTCCCGGCCATCTTAAAACTTGAGGAAAACCATCTCTGGTTCCGGAAGCACCTGAAGACCTTCCTCCTTGCCTCTGCCTTTGCCACCCTTTTCCCCTGTTGACCTATGTCTTCTCTTCACATCGTGCACCTGGCCACCCTCTGTCATTCGGGCCCAGGTACCTGCTCACCCTGCCACCCTCCTGCACTGCCTCGAGGCCACCCCCTGCACTAGGGCTCGTATCTGTACCCATACAGTCCCCCTCCCACTTTTTCTTCTGCACTTATCAGATATACCATATCTGACTAACTTTCACCTGCCACTTGCTGACTGCACTACCATGGTTTATGGCCCTTATTTATTAATTCTTTTTTTTAATATTTATTCTGTTTTCTCTCCTCTGCACTTTCCACTCCCCTCTCCCCATGCACTTTCCCCCTTTTCCATGCACTTGTGCTTTCTTATATGTCACTGGGCCTAGTAAGATCGCTATTTTTCTTTTTTTTTTTGTTGTTTGTTCTCCCTTGTTCCCCTCCCTTTTTTGCCTGGTCACGCTCTGAAACACTTGTGTACGAGCACGTAATATGGGGGGGAAGGGCGCAGTGTTTGCCTGCTGCAAGACCCCTCCTGGGTCTTTTCTCGCTGCTGCTACTGGAGGGCACGCCTCCTGGGACTCATATCGCTGCCCCTGATCCAGCATCGGTGAAGCACGTGGCGGGGCAAGGGCTCAGTGTTTTCCTGCTCAAGACCCCTCCTGGGTCTTTCCTCGCTGCTGCTGGAGGCCATGCCCCCTGGGTCTCAAATCAATGTCACAGACCCCGCAGCGGTGAAGCACGCGGCGGGGCAAGGGCGCAGTATTTGCCTGCTGCAAGACCCCTCCTAGGTCTTTCCTCGCTGCTGCTGCTGGAGGCCACGCCCCCTGGGACTCAAATCGCTGCCGCTGACCCTGCAGCAGTCAAGCCCGCGGTGGGGCAAGGGTGCAGTGTTTGCCTCTTGCAAGAACCCTCCTGGGTCTTTCCTCGCTGCTGCTGCTGGAGGCCACGCCCCCTGGGACTCAAATCGCTGCCCCTGACCCCGCAGCGCTGAAGCCTGCGACGGGGCAAGTGTGCGGTGTTTGGCACCCAGGTGTTTGATGCTGGAGGTGTGAGGCCACTGGGACGACCACTGGACTACGCTGACTTTAATTGGAGGTAATTTCGGAGCCAATCCTCCTTTCCTGGTATTCTGTTCATCTTTGGAATTGCTTTCTGGGGCCCCACCATGCCAGTGCCTCTTGGTTCAGCCACGGGGGAGATCCCAGTCCCTAAACCCCTTGTGTTCTTCGGCCCTGAGCTTGGCCCGGGCCCTCCGATAGGTGCCTCCACGAAAATCAGGCAGCTAAAGAGGAATTTGAAAATGGGACCCATAGCCACAAAGATGACACATTGTGCGCCAGGAGCCCTACATGTGGCCACAGCACCCACAGACTTCGGGGATGCTCACCTCCTGATTAAAGAGATCTGCCAATTTTTGGGCAGCCCAGGTGTAGGGGCTAGCCCCATACCTGTACTGAGCACGGCTGCTGTAGTCCCTGAGCCCCAGCTGAACATTTCCACTGGCCCAAGCATCGTCTGCCCTCCTGCACAAGTTTCTGTCTCTCCCCTTCAGCCCTCTGCTACCCCCCCTTCGACCAGCATGATTGGGCCTGTTGCTACCCCATCACCTATCCCAACGGTCACCACAACGGACACCCCTGCTCTCGAGAGGAAAGAAGGTGGGGGCATGTGCAATCCTGTTTGTCGCTGTAACTGCATAGAAAAAACAAAAAAGAGATACCTGTACACCCCCAGATCCTTTCAGGTAAATAATATGAGAATAATCAAAAAATGGATCAGAGGCAGTGAGGTTGGATTAATTCTACTAACAACAGATCTTCATATCGTCAGATTTAGCAAAAAAGTCTCTTTTTTATTCTTTTTTTACAACAAATTGTATACACATTTAATTAAAATACCATAGATACTGTATACTCCACACATTAACCACATCACTCTCTACCACCTTGCATACACACTCATGCCTTCACACACTCCAATGTTTTCCACATATTTTCTTCTTCGCCTATTTACAATGTTATCTTTGGCCCCACAATCTCTCTTACAGTATGACTTCCATTAAAGCCACTCAGATTTCTGTATGGCATGAGTCTACATATGTTTCGGTCCCCTGTAGACACCAATCTTGCCCACAATTCTTAGGACCTTCTTCAGGACAATCTATACAAACAAAAAAGCAGTTTAATGTCTGCTTATGCCAAAATATAAGGTGGTAGATGTCTTCACAAGTTCTACAGTTCTCAATCACCTCCACATGTTTCTGATGGAGGATCCTGTAAGTGTTGGGAAAAACAATCCCTTCTGGCTCTCGCGGACCCCGTCATGGTTTTTGAACCTTCTGTATCCTTCCAATTAGGATCAGATCAATAACAACTTCCACAAGATGCTGCAAGCTGGCTCAGTATTTTTCCAATTTAGACAGTCAAAAACGACTGTAGTTCTATTCAGCTGCATATAGATCCATATTGGACAATTGTATCTTGTACCCGGCTCAGTGTTCTAATTACACACCCTTCAGATGCTGTATGCTCATCACTGCATCTTCAGAGCGCCATGACTATACTCGTCTATACTCCTAACGAGTCCTATATGCCACGTTCGAGACTCGCAAGGAGTATAGACAAGTATAGTCATGGCGCTCTGAAGATGCAGTGACGAGCGTACAGCATCTGAAGGGTGTGTAATTAGAACACTGAGCTGGGTACATACTATTATACAGCTGTAACTGCAGCCTAGTCTTGGCTGAGCTGTGACTGCCCCTCTTATCCTTCCTACTCTGACAAGGATCCCCGTCCTCCCTTGTCCATCGCCACAGAGGTAAACACAGAGCATAACCCTGCAAAAGTAAAAATGAAAGAGGGACGACCTATCAAGCTTTTACAGTTCAATCAAGCGCATAAGGGTCTCTCCCATCTTGAGGCTCCAGCTAGGTCACATCCCACCCCAGGCAAGCATGGCAGGCCGCAGGACATTAGGGCTATCTTACTGCAAAGAGTTCCGAAACCACTCTTAAGTCGGCCAGAACCAAGGGACGCACTCCTCAATAAAAGCCTACACTGGTTGAGAACTATAGGGGGATGCCCATTTTTGACTAAGGACCACAATGTCAATTGCGCCAGAACGTCCAAATGGGGGGAAGACGACTCTGTTGTACTAAATCTCTGTGACAATGAAGTGGCCAGGAACATACTGAAAGCTTATAAGTCTCGCACCCCACACCCGAACAGTGTAATTGAATTGTGTCTGTACCCTATGGGCTTCGGATCTTCGGGCTCAGTGTTGACAGGCGGAAATGCCCTCCCTCTGGGGGGAAAAAGAGGCTAACAGGCTTCCCAGTAATCATTGTTAACTACAACGGGTTGCACTCAAATTTGTTTGACTGGCCAATGAGTCATGGTATGACCCAGGCCTACTGCGTTCATCCTGCCTTTACTGTCATTTATTTTGGTTGTTTTTGAATGCTGCATATGTTTTGTACTGTAAAATGTGTGATTGTTATGTATACTTTCGTGGCTTTCACGCCGAATAAAGTTATGTTGATGATGATAATTTCATTTCATAAGTAGGAGCGCACACTGTCTAGGAGAACTCTCACATGACACTAGCTTGGGGAGTGCCAGAGAAATTGGAGGTTAAGGGTGGAGACGGATGATGGCCAGACACTAGTTCATACTCTACACAACAGGGAGCCTCTGCTGTCCCAACCCCAAAAACAACAAATAATATAGCCTCCTTGTTGACCGACAGTGAGAGACTGACTAATTTCTTCTGAGGGATTCACATGCTTGGCCTGCTGGTTGGTCAGCAACCCTGTTGAGCAGGATGAAGGGACGTGCTGCAGCAAGAGACTTTTGGTGTCCAGCATCAGCAAGTGAAAATGTACACTGTGGGGCAGATTCTCAAAAATGTGCGCAAATGAGAGGAGCACAGAGAATATGCTCTTTTTAGAAATGTTCAGGTCACCTTATTCTCAAAAGTGACCTGTGCATTTCAGGAGGGGGTGGACAGTGGCACAACGATGCACTGTCCAGCCCCCTGTATGCTGCTCCCTATAGTTGGGAGCGCTCTCCCGACACAATTGCATGATAGGCTCCCAGAAACCATGCAGCGCTTGGAGTGCATTTCCCAAAGACAGGCCTTTTAAGATGAATGTTTGGGGAAAAAAGCATTTCCATCTCTGTTTGGGGATGGAAATGCAAGTGTGACAACCACAGCTTAAACCACAGTTGTCACACTTAAAAGAAAATCATGACACAGTCTGAAAAAACGCTGTCACAATTTGCAACTGTTCTCAGAGGCGGAAGGCGGTGAGCGTCACTTCTGGGTATTTTAATGAGAATCCCATTTGTGAATTCAGGATGCGCATTTAAATGCCAAGAAATGACCCCTTATATGCACAAATGTACAAAAGGTTGATAAAGAGCATTGAATGAGCGCATCTGGAGAATGGACCTACTAATTATTGTTTGGCGCAAGTGGTGATTAGCGCAAGCACATCTCTTCGCTTGCAGCAAAAAACGTTTCGGGAACCTAGCCAAATGAGTGCTCTCTTTAACAACAATGTACTGAGGTGCTGAGCCACTCATGGTAAATAAGGGGTAAACCCTAAATGTCTTAGAACGGTGGCCCCTGAACTACACACAAACTCCATGGTGGAGTCGGTGGCCATACCAGCCTTTATTCATAGCCATAGGAAAAAATAGGGGCCAAGCTGACATCAATTCAGAGAGGAGCATGGGCCAAGTGGAGCATGGTGTGAACGGATCAGCAATGGCAACAGATGATGATTCAATGATACAGGTGACCATAGGGGCAAGGGAGCTGTTTTCTACATGTTTGATTAACATGGAAGCAGGATATTGAGAAAATAACAGGAACTCACAGTGCATGTGAAAACAATGCGTGAAGGTTATAGAAGAAGGGATTATGCCAAAGAAGATGATGAAAGGGAATTGAAATGTTTTGTTAGTCAATAGGGCCAGCCTTAGAGTTCTGTATGGACCAACAGCTGGTAGGATGAAGGATGAATGACCAGCAGAAGAATTGGAGCATGGTGGCTTGTAGCCAGCTCATATTCAAGTGATTAGTAGAGAAGCATGATGGAAACATGACTTTGGAGGTTTCCAGATTGGAAATGGGATGAGATGATATGCTAGCTCATAAGATAGATAGGCTTGGCAAAGGACAGCTACTTGCCTTTGAGTAATGGCATGGGCACCATTCGGTCATATAAATGAGGGAACAGAGAAGAGAATGCGGGAGCAGAGGATTGGTGATACAGGACAAGTGGATGCTTCGACCAAGGGGTGGTAACCCTGCTTAGATGAGTTAAAGTGTAGTATCAATGTTTAGAAATGGGAAGTAGACCACTTTGCCCAGGGCCCGGTAGTAAAGAAGGTGGTACAAGGAAGTTGGCAGACTTAAGGAAGGACACCGCGGGGGCCCAATGGGTTTGAGCATGGAGCAGGTCTCAGAGTGGGCTCGGCTTACAAAAGAGAAGCTTGCATCCAAAAGAACTGAGAATTCCAGCAGAGATGTTTCAAGTGTGGAATAGGCCCCACTAGTTACAGTTCTGATGGCAGATGGACAAAGGGGCTGAAACAGAAACATAGCATGGCTGCTGGAGGACAATTTTTTATGAGGCTTACAGACTAAGGGACAGAAGACTAAAAGGGGAAATGTCGGTTGGAGATATTGGATCAGTGGTGGACTTACTGTGGATACTGGGGGCAGAAGTAGGGATGCTTGAACATTCCAAAATGTGCTCCATTCAAAAGTTGTGCTTTTCTGGGCAGGTTCAATCCGGTGCACAGGTTTTTTTAGGAGGTCTCAAGGTTGGGCTTAATGTCCACCCTTCTACGGCAAAGCTGTAGACTTGGGAGGAGAGTTAGACCAGAAAAACATAGGCCCTGAGTCATTGTAAAAAAAGGGCAGGTCTTTAGTTTGCCCATCTTGTTTCCTGATTCCTTCGTGCATTTTGCTTGGCTATTGAGTTACATTTGGACAGGACAGGCTCACTGATTGATTGCTTTGGAGGTTTGGCATTCTTCTTGTACTTCACCCTGTTCCCTTTTGTCACCCCCATAAATACAAAAAGCAAGTTTCCTAATGCGTCTAATTTCAAGTGTTTTCATAGAAACATTTGTGTGTGAACCTGAAAGGTCTTCCTAAACTCTTCTCAGTCATCTTCACTCCTTTTGTGTGTTTCAAGAACCCTTTCGCACTGGGTAAGTCTTGCGAGAATCCCTTTGTTTGTCACTGTCACTAGTTTTGCACAGTGACAACGTAGACACATTTGTTATTTGCACATTGAGATCTTAGACATGTCCTTTTTTTTCTAAGGAGTGGTGGGGATAGAATATGAGGAGCTGGACTACTCCTCCACCTCAGTGTTAAAGGTTGAGGCAGAACGGGCACCCATGGAGGAGGGCAGACGAAGGTTGATGTTGAACCTGAGAAGAGGCAGACAGCGGTTGAGGAGAGGAAGACAGCCATTTGAAGAGACATCTACACCCATGACATCACTGTGCATCTGGTCATGGTTTTGAGACTATTTCAGCTTGCTGAAGTATGTGACTGCCGGGGGGAGGCAGACAGTGTAATATGCAACCTTTGCCAGAAGACTGTTAATCAGGGTAACCCAAGTAAGAACACTTTGGGAACCTTATTGATGGACAAGCACTTCAGGCAGTGGCCCAATTACATGTTTGCTTAATTATATAGCCCAGTGGTATCGCCGTTTAGCAGTGACATTTTATCAGCACTAGCAACATAGCCTCCTGTTGATAGTGTTAGAATTTACGGTGTGGTGGAATTTGGGCCGAACAGGAGTGAGAGGGTGATGGGGACTGCAGGGACATACTGTATGCGCTGACTGACCTCTGTCAGTTGGTGTGAGATGTATGACCAAGAAGTGGTGAATGCCACAAAGAAGTACATGCCCCTGCATTAGGCTACCCCTTTCTAGATGATTTGTCAAGAAGGTAGTTGCAGGGAGGGCAGTCTTGGTCTGCGAGAGTGCAGAAAACAGACATAATGGATTACACTGGTTAGCAGAGCCAAATAAATTGAGGCAGAACTTCCAGTATGACAACACATTTCTAAGACTCAGAATGTCTCGCTTGGTTGGGCCAGTCAGATCCAATAACCGGCGCAGAACCTGTAGTTTAGAGTGCATTACTATGACTTGGAGAGTGGCTCCACTGGTTGGAAGGGTCAAATTAATTTACACAGAATCACCACTGAAACCAATGTTAGTTTTAACTAGATTGAAGAAGTCATGAATGTAACTTTGTCTGTAGGAATGTGTTTGTCTCCAGTAGTTGGTAGAGCAAAAATATTGAAGCCAAACCTCCAGCTTCTGAACATAGTATAAGGATATAGAATGCCTCCACGGGTTGATAGAGCTAAATAAATGGAAGATGAAGAAAAGCTGTAAAATAACTTTTGGTATGCCCTCAACCACTACTGTCGGAGGCTAGGGCGCCATATCCCATCAACGAACCGGTTCATCTCCAGGTCCTTACTTAGCTTGCAGACAAATCTTCATCACCTGAGAAAGCTGTTGCGTGGTCTTACAAGGGATGGGCCACCTTTTTCCTCTAGCCAATGATAGTGTTTCAAAAGGATTGTGAAAATCTGTGAATCGACAATATTCTCTGGTGTAGTGATGTGAAAGTGGGGTGTAAATGTGCCCATTTCCTGTAGTTGAGTGTTCAGGGGCATCTCTTTCTCTCCTTCCTTTCCCAGGCATGCAGATGATTCAGTCTTGTGTGGGTCAACAGGGAAGGTGTGTTCAAATGAGTACCCAGCTTTCCTGACAAGACATTTTTTTGCACATATGGCAGGTGGAAAGATTTGCTTGATGCTTTTCTGCCATAAAATACCTCCACACTCCTGAATTTTTGGGGACGGCAATGGATGCTGTGCAGTTCTTCTTGACTGAGGAGCAGCTGCTGTTGATATTATTTACTACAACTTTGTCCTGTCATGAGCATGAGATGTGCTGTACCATTTATGGAAAAGAATGCACTCTGAAGAATGGGGAGTGTCTGAACCTTATTTGCAGTGTACCGTGCTTGCACTTTACAATTGCGTGGGTTTGTCAATGCCTTTACACTCTTGATCTGTTATTGGGTCACCCTTTCTATCTGTTGTATCGTCAAATGAGAGATGACTAAATGCTGATCTGCATTCTGATGATGGATCATCATTTTTTTATTTTGTTTATTCTCATCTATTTGCAAGGGAATCAAAGGTACCTCATTTTCAGGAATGGGTCTGCTTACCCATCCGTGTATTGCTCTTGTTGCTGAGTTAATGTTCTATCTCCTGTGAAAGCATCATGAATTAAGACACAGACAACAGACTTGAAGTGCAAAATAAGATAATTTATTAAATGAAATATCAGGAAGATAGACGGCCTAACTTGCCCTATGCTAAGGTGTGAGTACCCTACCCGAACAAAACTAAGAACAGTCGAGCCAAATAGTTCAAATGAAAAGTCTGTCTGTGTCCAGAACCTAATGTTTCCCTCACAACTAAAACTAAACAATGTGTAGGGATGTTAATAATGAAAGAAATGGTGTTCAACATAATGTTCTGAGCTTTGTCCAGCTCTTAGCTTCTTCTTCAGCTTTCCTTCACCAAATTCAAGAAAGTTCACAGAGTCTTAAGATTACCTTTTCCAAGTTCCATGCAGTGCAGTTCCACACAATCCTTAGGGCCCTCTTCCCCCAAGTCTCAAGCAACACAGTTCAAAGGCAAAGAGGTCTTGAGGATGCATCCGCAAGACAGCACTTGTAGTCTATCAAGTCTCTGTGTTCCCTTCCCTAAGACTTCAATGTAGCATCCTCTGGTTAGCATCACCAGTCTGCTTATAGTAGTTTTCATTGGCTTCTCTTACAATGCCTTTTAGTTGTCCTTATTTAGGGCTGACTGGTCTAAGCGCAGTTGTCAGACCACATGGTCCACCCATCTCAGATCGTGCAACCAGGAAACCCCAAGCTCTCAAGTTCACACAAGTTAATCTGCACTTGTTCCTTTCTACAGATTCACATTCATTTGCCAAGTCTTAGCCTGTTCACTTTAGGGGCAGTTTCACACTTTCCTGGTTTCGCCCAGTTGGCTTGGCTTTGGCCCCACTTTTCACACTTCTCTTGCTAGGCTTTGCCCTTGTCACACTGTTTCCAGTTATAAAGTTCATTTTCGGGTGGTCTGGTTCATACCCCACCTTTTGTTACACTTCTTCACACGTGCACTATTTTCTGCATAAGCTTTCCAAATGGGCACTTTCCGCTTGGTTTCTGCTAGGCATTAGCTTTGTCCATAAAACATAAACTTCTGTATTCAATATGCCTGCTTCAGCTTAACTTCCAATTTTCATTCAGTTCGGTATTCAATATATATGTTTCAGCATTGTTTCAAGTTTTGCACTCAATTTGGTATTTAATATATGCAGTTCAACATTAGTTCAGGTTTCGCTCCGCTCTGCATTCAGTAAATCTTAACCGGCACTGCGTTACTCACACACAGTGCTCACAAGGTGTCCTGGCTCCAAGGCACTCCCCTGACACTCACCAGTATATGTCTTCCTCTCCGGCAGCTTTGAGTGCCTTCTTCTTGCTTCGCCACATGATGCAACGGCATCCTTTTCTTCCTGCTCGCTCGCAGATGCTGCTACAGGCAGCCCAGCACAGAGGCTCCCATTCTTGTGGCAACCGAATGCCGCCCCCCCTGGCCTGGGGGCTCCACAGTTTTCCTGGACTTCATCCAGCGTCCTAGTTTCCTGTCAGGCCCCACCACGGCTGCCTCCTCACGACACAGGTCCCCTGCTGGCAGCTTCCACACAGGCCTCCCTGTCTCTCTTTGTGTTGTTTCACCTGTAACCTTTCAGCAGGTTGCAGGTGTGAATTCACTATCAGACTTGCCTGACCATAATTAAAGGGCCATGCCTGACCTCACAGTTCTTTGCAGGCATCTTCCTCGACTCAGTACCAAAGTGGTCAAAAGGTGTAGTGTTCATTACTCTCAGTTTACTCTTCTTTGTACCAGTACTTTCAAATGTCAAATGTGGGGAAAGGAGGGGAGCTGTCCTACAATAGCCTACAGAGGATGGGAGAGGGCTAGGTTGTTCCTCAACAGGGAAAGAGCGGTACCATGTCTCACTCGAAGGCACCCCAATCCCCAAGGACCCTCCACCCAGGTGTTCCTCCCTCGCTTCTCCACCCCCAGGGTCAGGATCCAAAAGCAATGGCCTTTCCCTGGCCACCTGATAAGAGGATCCAGGGGGAGTAGGAGTGAGAATACTGTTATGTCTCTTACACTCCGTCTGGCGTGTGGTGGCTAAACTTCCTCTTCTTCCTCCTGTACTCCATCCTCTGGCACCTTATGCATGTGCAAAGATGACACATCACAATTACATTTCTTTCTGAATTTGACAAAATCACTGCTGCTATGCAGGTGTACAGGGATAAGTCATGGCTAAATCGCCTACTCAGCCCTATCTGGTGATGTTGAGAAAACCCTAGCTTTTACAATTTCTAATAATATAAAATGATACAGGTAATTCCGTTTCTGAAAAGGGTAGTGTGCTAATCAGACTCTCCTTTCACAAAGCTCTTCACCAAAAAGAAAGTGCAGAGGTATACCAAGTATTGCCCTCCATGCCTTTTATGTCACATGGAAGCAATCGACCGAAACATGTAGAATTTGATATGTTGTCATAGTGTAACTTCCCCTCAGTCTGTACCATTGCCTGAGGTTTGTCAAAGAATAGGTTGGGTGAGGGCGAATAACCAGCGTTATTGATTAGCTCAGCATTCAATAACAGTCAACGTGAACCCCCTGGGATGGCAGTGTGCTTTTCTCTTCACCCAAAATGAGCGAGAAATGTCATAGTAAAGGTGTGCTGTTAAACGTCAGCATTAATACAAAAACCTCATAAACATAATGACTTCATAGTGTCTACTGTTTGAGATGTGTGCTACTTTTGTATATGTATCACACCTGTTCAGTGGTTTTTTCCTTTTGTCTGCCACTCACTACATTAAATAGATTTATATTTCTGTGCTCAAGGATGACAACATTATTAATTCAATCAGATATAGTCATGAATAGCATTATTGATAAAAAATGTAACTACCTGACTCAGGTATTCCAATCCTGGTGGGCAGTTGAGAGGCACTGGAGGTGGTGGCATCCACACCATGCCTGATTGTGCTTGCCCAGCTTGAGGCTGGTTGCTGATTGGAGGGACTGTTTGTCCGCCTGCGAAGTACTGGTAGCTAGCATTTGTTCTACCTGGGAGAAATGGTTTGAGGAGAGTCACTGCAAAGCAAGAACTTGAAGGACATGCATGTTCAACATAGACTGGTAAAATGGTAAGATAGCTGAGTGGGTTTGGTACCTGACTGCTGAAATGTGCGTGTGATCTGCAGGTCACAGGATAGAATCAGAGCAAGACCGATTCAGCCTTTTATCCTTCAGAGCATATTAAATGAGATCCAGCTTCGGTTAGGTAATAATAATAGTACATTAACATGTTCTCTATGTACAGTGCTTTTGTGAAAGCACCATGTATTTATTATTATATTGAAACAGCTGTTTTTGTCGGCACACATATCTAAAATAGGTTCACTTCTAGTGTATGAGCATTGGGGATCGACTGGTGTGAGCCTGCAACTATAGCATCATAAGCTCACTTGATGGCCGCAAAAATAAAACATACACATTTTCCATTTCAATGGAATGTTAAAAAATGCTTATTTTAACTTTAAAGGTTTAAACATGAAAATATACAATGTATATAAATGGTTACATGTCTTTTTATCGAGAAAAAAAATGTACATCAAGATGATGTTACATCGAATGATTTTTAGTGGAAGTTGTTACAACGAATATCCATACATAAAGTGAAAAGTGTTTATACATCGAAAACCTTTAATCGAATAGAGATTCGTTATATAAACACTTTTCATTTATTGAATGCAAAATCGCTGAAACATGCATAACGTTATAATGTTACAGGGAGCTGTCCAGTACTGAAGTCGATTGCAAAAAGTAACAATCTAATCCAGCACTGGACAGCTCCCTCTAACTTGTGTAGTGTCAGCGAATCCACTTGAGACTTTTATTTTATTTTTTAATGGGGGGGGTTCCCCCTACGCCCCCAATAAAATAAAAGTTCCCAGTCCTGAAATTACTCGCTAATACTTCGCAAGTCAGAGAGAGCTGTTCAGGTCTGAAATCGATTCCAGATAGTTACAATGTATTTCCGCACTGGACAGCTCCCTCTAACTTGTGTAGTGTTTATTTTTTATTAGCCCCCCCCCCAAACCTCTGTTTTCAAAATTGAACATTTTCCCCCATCCAAACATCCATACATTTTTTTTTGTTTAATATTCTTTGAAATATTTTTTGATGGAAAATTCGTTCTATGAAAGTTTTTCAATTAAACATCTGTAGATGAAAAGACTGCATACCATGTAAATTGGTAGTTATCATAGGCGGGCTTGTTGCGAGTTAGCAGAAGGACACTGAGTCTCATGTGACATGATCTGGTTTATTTTATTAAAACAAAGATAGCAGGCCTAATGTTCCCTATGACTATGGGTGAACCCTGCCTACATTACTTTGCTAACAACGGTGCTCATTTGTCAATCGTGATTGTCTATGGGGGTGTAATTTTAGGGGGTGGGGCAAGGGTGTTTGCCCCCACCAACATTTGTGGCACACAATTTTGTTCCCCTCATGTGTCAGGGGCCCCTTTCTTTTAGATGTGATGTCCCCCCAACAATTTCAGCAAGGTTACTCCACAGTGATTGTCCAACGAAAGTAAGCCCACGGGCCAAAACGACCCTAACAGACCCTACCACTAAGAGAAAACGAATTTAAATCAGGAGAATGACTCCCTTCACCTCAGGGTACTGCTAGTACCAGTCCTTAATAGAACAGAGCGATGTTCCCGCAAAAACACTTGTACTGATTCAATTATCATAACATTGCAATTAATAATCATCACATTTAGGCAGTCGAAATGTGGAATAGAAAGTTGGTGTTCTGTTACTTTGTAAACTCAAATTGAAATAAGCTTCCAAGATTTGTGACATTAACCACTATTTTAACTAATCTGTGTGCAAATTAATGACATTAAGCAGTATTAAGACAATGTAGCATCACAGATACATGAATTTCGAGTCATAGCAAGGATGCAGAAACAGCATCATCACGGGAAACTGTGATAACAGTTGCTGGGAGAGAGCAGAGACCAACTAGTAGTTATCTCCAGATGTGAGTCTAGTGGCTAACAGAGGTTCTTCTATGCTGATTAAACATAGCATGTACATGCAGACAAAAGTGTAGGTGATGGCATCCCAAAAAGGTATCCTGAAATAAATGTGTGTTCCAAAGCATGGACCTTCATACACGATACACTGTGCTTCTTGTATTAATCTCCTTAACTCCTGAAGTGGATAGTTGAACTTACTCTCTTCTTTTTGAGTCCCTTTTGCAGGAATATGATTTGGCTGTAATTCTTTCACTCTCAGATTATCACAGTTCCACTTCTCTTGGTGATTGGGTTTCACATTTATATTTATATTATGATCATCCCTTCCTTTTACTTGATTACTTAATTTTTTTTTTCTTGTACAGATAGCCAGTTAATGTTCCCCTTTCCCAGTGTATTTTCTAACTCTGCTTGTCTTATCCTGATTCGTACCCTTCATATCTATCTAGCTTCAGCAATAGTTCAGTTTTATGCTTTTAACTGTGACAAATTAATTGTGTGAAATAATGAGTATCTTTAGATTTGCAACCTTCATATCTACTTTGTTTTCAAAGTTAACTCTGTTTCATATTCTTTGCAGTGCTGAGTTAACCGCATGGTATAATGTTTATCGATCCTTTGACTCACAACTGTGTAGTACTTTGTTTCAAAGTTAACTCTCTTTCACATTCCCCACTGTGACGAGCTAGCTGGCTGAGATACTGATTACTCTGAAACTTCCTATACCTCCCGGTCTCCCGATTACCTTCTGAAGTGGGAGAATGGGAAACTAAGCTCCCCCCAGTCTCACTCTCATCAAGTCCATGGCCTAGAGGATCATGACCCAGGCACCCCCCACGGGACGAGTTTGTCTATCTACCAGACGACAAAATACCCTGGTTCAGGAACATAAGAGAATGCCCACCAGCTTGTCCGACTCAAGCCGACACCTGCGGCATGGATGAGCTCGACTAAGACAACAGCCACAAGTATCCACACCATTAGAGGTGCCATAACGACATAGCCAACTGACAAGAACACACGTGCCACCATGCACACTTGTCACACTGGTCACTCACACACCAACCTACACGAAGAACATACTCAGTGCTATGACGTAGATAACTGACAGGCTCACTGACGTGCATCGTTGTTATTTTTCACATAGGTTTCTTTTTATAGTAATGCAGAAACGCTTGTGACGCCCTGTCAACACAAGACCCCCATACCCTGGATGATGCACCGCCACTTATGAACTAGGCCCGAGTAGGCCGCAAGCAAGAGTCCCAGGCAGGAGCCTCGCCATGGAAAACCTCTCAGCACAAGAGTACAAGTGCTGAACATGCAGAGCAAGCCCCCAACAAGAGCTCACAGCCAAGGCCACGATGTTGCAAACTGCCATGCCGCGAGCCCAGCACCAAGGTTACACATGTTGAACACTAAACCCACAGAGACAAAATACAAATATAATACTCATAATTCTGCTCCAGCTATGGTCTCTTGACACATGACCAAGCCGATCCGACAAGGTGCCAGATCCACAAGAAGGACAGTCGCCTGGGTCCCACGTCTGGGACACAGGTTGCAACAACAAAGCGGCAAGATAGATACCTATGGCGATGGGAACAAACCGCTCACAAAACCATGAGCAGACATGTCCATTGTCCACACAAACACATAGTTGCATATTGTTGCTAATGACAGGTACACCACGAGCTGGGAACGACGATGGTCCCAGGCTTGGGGGCTCGTGGGAGAACTGTAAGCGATATTCAATCTACACTACAGCTAAGTCAATGCCTAGTCTGGGATGCTGAGGAAAACCCTTATTGATGTATTTTTATATCCAGTTCAGTACTCTGGATGACAACCCTTGTATAACACCCCCCTCTTAGAATCCTCCTTACCCCACTGAGCCAAGAAGTAGGTTTGTTTTGCAAATTAAAAGGTTTATTTGAAAAAATTAAGTGATATATATATATTACACTTTTATAATAAATTAATATCTGATAGTACACTTAGACATATTATGTTGATCAGCAATGGGTAATCTGGCACTAGCACACTTCTTTACAATCAATGAGGAGTTAGTATAGGATGGATAGCAAAAATACTTTTATGGTTTCAAGGGAAAAGCAATGAGGAATAAAATGCAGTACAGAAATACTTGATATGATTTTAGCAAACGATAAGATAATCACTTTTTCTCTGGCAATTCACCCCCCTCCCCTATGCAATGTAAGAAATGGAAGGAGATGGAAAGAGGAGCAGAAGTTCTCAGGAATGCAATCAAATACAATACGAAATCCAGTTCCCCCCCAGCAAGCTTAGAGGAAACAGGTAGGAGTTTGAAACACAGGCCCAACATGCTTTTAAATGTGATGGCAATGGATGGGAAAATGTGCCAACTGATTTTAATTCCCTCTAGAGATTCAGGGAGAGTGGGAGATGCATGTTGGTATTAGTTCAGGCTCACTTTAGCAATGCTCTATGAGTTATTACCAAGTTGCAAACGGATTTTAACAAAAGAAAGAATGGAGCTGCTATTTTGACAAGTGGAGAAATTGAGCCAAAATCGCAAATCGCGGTAAATTTCGCGAGTGCGTGAATCGCGATTGCGGTAAAAGTATAAGGAAGTCGGTTCCAGGCTTGTTGGAAAGCTTATATTCTAAGCTTTCAGAGGAAAGTTAAATCTCGTTCCTAGCCCAAACGGTTCTAGAGATACGTACGATTAAATAAAGGTAGTTTTTCGGATCTAAAGTAAACTCAAAATGACAGGTGACAGCTTGCAGCTGCAGAATTGACAGGTGACAGTTGTGCAGCTTTAAAAATGACAGATGACACGATTTCTAGGAGGCAGTTCTACTTAGGTTAAAATAGTTTGGATTAGATTATTTTAACTAAGAGATTGGTTCTGCGCAGTTCTGCTAGGTACTCACAATATAAATTTGAACTAGACCTCGTCACGGATCTGGTCAACACGTCCGGCTGCGGTTCTGTCTGCTCGGCGGGTCAATCAGGTACCGGTTCTGCTCACAGCGATCTGGGTCAGCTCTGCTCTGCTGGTCTAGCCTCTCTGGATTCTGGATGTAACACTGCTTTCTGGGTACTGCTACAGGTTCTTGCAAAAATTCTCAGCAAAACTTCAAACAGCTCGCCCGGCTGTTGAATAGTTTGGTTAGTTTTGAGGCCTGCTGAAGAGGATTCAGATGGTGGATTCAGGCCTCTCTGCTACAAATTCTGGAGTTAATTTCTGCTACAGGTTCTGGAGATTGATGGATTTGAAGTCTGGATCTCTGGATGTGAAGTCATCGGTCAGCATGCTCCGCAGCAAATGGAATTGAATGTCTCTACCTGTCCCAGCAGTCTCTTTTTATGTGTTTTGGAAAGTGGGTGTGTGCGTTGGTCATAACTAAACCTGCTCCTCTCACTTATCATTGGCCAATTCCTCCTCTCTCCCTTGATTGGGGGAAGGAAATGTGAGTCAGAGTGATGCTGTAGGTTTTATGGTCAGAGGAACCTCCCCTTGTCAGATTGCACACAAATCTATTTCTGATCCAAATACATATTTATCTATGTACCATTTTCTAATATTATAGATACAGTTAACATATTTTCTGTAGCACCAAACCATCCGATCCCTGTCTTTGTACGATGTCGTGTCCACAGATGACAGAATTCTCCCCTTTTCATCCAGATAACGACCTCTAAACCTTTCCAGATTTTACACAAATGTGCACCAGGGATATGGGTTACAGATGATAAAGTGTCAGATTTTTAACATACATTTGGAGTGAGATCCTTTTTTCCGCTAGCAACCCCCCAGAATACACCACAGGGTCCTAACGCCTCTTAAAATGTGCACCGAAAAATCACAAGAATAATGGTATTACTTATATAATTCTGACAAGTCTGCACTATGAGTTATCTATCTTTTTAAAATTATGCTCTGGTCAAAAAGGGGTGTGGCTTCCCACATCACAGGGTGGAATAACTGGTTTATCCACTTCCCCCAAGTCAGCTTGTTCATAGAGGCACAGCTGCCCCCCAGTTTCTCCCAAGAGGAAGCTATTTTACGACGCCCCAAGTTGCATTGTTCTGTCCCTTCCAGTTCCCAGGTGCTCCACCCCTAATCTAATCAGAGAGGTGAACTCCTTTTGGCAAGGGGCAGCAGTATGCAGCTAGGCCTGGGAAGAGTGGCTGTTGATCCAGTTTCAACTCCTGTCGGGGGTAGTTATCAGGCAGAATTCAGTTTCATTAAGCCAGGTTTCAGCTTAATGTCACTTTTTGTTCCCAGTTTTCTACATTCAAATCAAACTGACAATTTCTACCTATACATTAAATAATTACTTCCTTCAAGTAATTTCAGAATATAGTTTTACATTGTATCCACCTCTTAGCAAGTCTTTCCTTGGTCTGGTTTTGTTTAATTTGTTCAGTTTTACACAAAAGTCTGGTGGTTTTAAAACGCCGGCTTTCTGATAGTGGTGAGTACTGGTAATGCAACCATTTTTGGGATTAAGAAAATGAATTCCCCACAGTTCTGAATTGCTTTTTGGCAATCAGCATTGCCATTCCCAATGGTTTCAGGCTACTGTGTGTGTAGCCCAATGGTGGTTTTAGGCAGTGCCCTCCTGTGCTCACAACATAGGCAAACATGGGTGGCAGCCTATTCTTCATGTTTTCCCTGTGCACTCTCTGGGGAGTTCTGGCCATCATGATGTTTTCCATGCCAGTACTGCACAGTTTTATGGTAGGGCTTGGATGCATGGGTAAAAACATCCCACAAGCCCCCCCTCTTGCGATGGCCATTCTGTCCTTTCGCTGATGGAACTCGCAAGATCTGGGATGTTCGCCTCCTCTTCTTCCAATTCCATGGATGGCACAGTTCAGCATCTTTTCCTCCCTCCAGTCGATCAATCAGTTTGCTTGCTGGTCCTGATGGGAGGATTGGGCGGTACCCTGGGTCCCTCGGGTCTCTGCTCCCGGTCCCCGATCGTCCTCCTTGGTCAGTCTCCATGGTTTCATCTCTCCTAGGATGATAAAGCAAAGCGGCAATACCTATTCGTAGACATTTCTTCACCACTATTAATGGTGTGGCGAACATATACATTTTATGAATCAGAAGATATGAACATATACATTTTCTTTTTTAAATTAGGAGACAAGAACATATATGTATACAAGGATCACAGAATTGTATATGCTATATGTGGAATATTTAGGGTTGGAACTGAATTACTCTGGAGCGGCCCCCTCTGGGATTCCAGTGGAGTCCTCCAGTTGTTGCAGAGTGTGCCTGGGATGGCAACACTTTAGCTGATTTATATGTACCCACTTGTCTTCCCCTTCCGCCAGACTGCCTTTGGGGATGCAGATCTTATAGGCAACAGGGGAGATCTTGTCTATAATTTCAAATGGTCCCTTCCATGTAGGCAAGAATTTTCGCAGTTTGGCCTGGTTCCTTTGGAAATTGTATAGATAGACGCGATCACCCACCTTATATTCCTTTCGGGTAGTTTTTAAATCATAGTGGGTCTTCATGCTCTCGGCTGATCTTTCTAGATTCCGCTGAGCATAAGCAAAAGCATGCTGAAGGTGTTTCCTTAAATTCTCGACATACTCATGAGTTGTGGAGGCATTTATCAACGTTTGCTCTTGGGTTCTGTAGAGCAAATGCTGGGGAAGCACCATCTTGCATTCA
Source organism: Ambystoma mexicanum (assembly GCF_040938575.1). Lineage (NCBI taxonomy): Eukaryota > Metazoa > Chordata > Amphibia > Caudata > Ambystomatidae > Ambystoma > Ambystoma mexicanum. Next base: position 426,672,779 of record NC_090932.1, on the reverse strand, counting down.
GTCATCAACTCCAATGGTGACATTTTAGTTGCAGATGAAGGGGTAGATCTGATGGCCATTAGGACCAGAGGTAATCGGATATCCCAACTTGGCCCAGAATCTGCCACAAACTTTTTTAATATGCTCACAATGGTTCGGTTGTATCTCTCCACTGCTCCACAAGAAGCTGGCCCGTAAGCAATGTGTAGCTTCCTTTTAACCCCCAGTATCTCCCACATCTTTGTCATTCCTTCACTGGTGAAGTGGCTACCTCTGTCTGACTCAATCCTTTCAGGTAGACCAAAACGGGAAAAGATGTGGTTAATCATCAGGGCAGCTGCCTTGCAATTTGGGGCCGGGAGACATTCCACCCACTTGGTAAACAAGCATGTAACGGTCAACATGTACTTGTTTCCTCTAGACGAGCGAATCACAGGGCCTACAAAGTTGATTTGCAAATCTGACCATGGCAGTGTCATCCCCTTCTTTTGGAGAGGCGCACGGTGTGTGAGGGATGATGGCTGAAATTGTGCACACACAAGACACCCCTTCAAGTATTGGTCGAGGTCCTGCCCCATGTGTGGCCAGTATGCAACCTCTCTTAAGATTTCCAGTGTTGTGTGAAACCCCCTATAACCGGCGGTGGCCGCGTCATGGGCGTGACTTAACATCAGGCTTCGGAATGAGGTAGGAACCACTGATCGTGGCCAGCTTTGGATTTCCTTACCAGCAATCTGTCTTGGATTTGGAACATTTTTGGACATTTCATCAACACTCTTAGGTCCTCTTTCCCAATGTAATCAGTATCCGTCAGGGGAAAGTTCTCAGGGTCCTCAAGGTGTTGGTAAAACTTACCAATAATTGGATCCCCCTTCTGAGCTGTAATTAAATCAGCATCAGGGGTCTCCTTACTCCATTGTGCAGTTGAACGATCATTGTGAGCATTTGTCTGGGACCTATTGATGGCAGTGACCTGGATTTCCCCCAACAGGGGCTCTATCTCTATTAGATCCCCTTGGATGGCCCCGGTTTTAGCCAGATGATCAGCTAAGTCATTTCCAGTTTTGTCTGGTCCCTCTACTTTGGAATGATCCTTGATCTTTTTCCAGTAGATGGTCATCCCATTTGAGGTGACCAGATCATCAATGTTTTGGATTAACTTCCCATGTTTCAAGGGTTTGTTATTAGCACATAACATGCCTCTGGTTTTCCAATTAACCAGGTGCTCCACGAACCCGTTCCGTACATAATCCGAATCTGTGATTATGACCAGTTCGTGGAGTTGATGTTGGACAGCAGCGAGGATGGCCTGATACACAGCCATCAATTCTGCCACCTGACTACTTCGGGGACCAATTTTGTATCCAGCGGAGGGTTCTGGGAACTCCTTCACCCATGCATTCCCTACGCCAGCCACCAGTTCTTTCTCCCCGTCGTTGTCAACATGGTAAGAGCATCCATCCAAATAGACAGAGGGCATTCCCTCACACTTGTCTTCTTCAAAGACTTTGTGTGGGGAATGAAGGTATGCCTCCATGTTGTCCTTGATTTAAAGTAAACTCAAAATGACAGGTGACAGCTTGCAGCTGCAGAATTGATAGGTGACAGTTGTGCAGCTTTAAAAATGACAGATGACACGATTTCTAGGAGGCAGTTCTACTTAGGTTAAAATAGTTTGGATTAGATTATTTTAACTAAGAGATTGGTTCTGCACAGTTCTGCTAGGTACTCACAATATAAATTTGAACTAGGCCTCGTCACGGATCTGGTCAACACGTCCGGCTGCGGTTCTGTCTGCTCGGCGGGTCAATCAGGCACCGGTTCTGCTCACAGCGATCTGGGTCAGCTCTGCTCTGCTGGTCTAGCCTCTCTGGATTCTGGATGTAACACTGCTTTCTGGGTACTGCTACAGGTTCTTGCAAAAATTCTCAGCAAAACTTCAAACAGCTCGCCCGGCTGTTGAATAGTTTGGTTAGTTTTGAGGCCTGCTGAAGAGGATTCAGCTGGTGGATTGAGGCCTCTCTGCTACAAATTCTGGAGTTAATTTCTGCTACAGGTTCTGGAGATTGATGGATTTGAAGTCTGGATCTCTGGATGTGAAGTCGTCGGTCAGCATGCTCCGAAGCAAATGGAATTGAATGTCTCTACCTGTCCCAGCAGTCTCTTTTTATGTGTTTTGGAAAGTGGGTGTGTGCGTTGGTCATAACTAAACCTGCCCCTTTCACTTATCATTGGCCAATTCCTCCTCTCTCCCTTGATTGGGGGAAGGAAATGTGAGTCAGAGTGATGCTGTAGGTTTTATGGTCAGAGGAACCTCCCCTTGTCAGATTGCATATATTTATCTATGTACCATTTTTCTAATATTATAGGTCCAGTTAACATATTTTCTGTAGCACCAAACCATCCGATCCCTGTCTTTGTATGATGTTGTGTCCACTGATGACAGAATTCTCCCCTTTTCATCCAGATAAGGACCTCTAAACCTTTCCGATTTTACACAAATGTGCACCAGGGATATGGGTTACAGATGATAAAGTGTCAGTGAGACCCTATTTTCCGCTAGCAACCCCCCAGAATACACCACAGGGTCCTAACGCCTCTTAAAATGTGCACCGAAAAATCACAAGAATAATGGTATTACTTGTATAAGTCTGACAAGTCCGCACTATGAGTTATCTATCTTTTTTAAATTATGCTCTGGTCAAAATGGGGTGTGGCTTCCCACATCACAGGGTGGAATAACTGTTTTATCCACTTCCCCCAAGCCAGCTTGTTCACAGAGGCACAGCTGCCCCCCAGTTTCTCCCAAGAGGAAGCTATTTTACGACGCCCCAATATAACATTTGCCTGAGTCAAGGAAGTTGCATTGTTCTGTCCCTTCCAGTTCCCAGGTTCTCCACCCCTAATCTAATCAGAGAGGTGGACTCCTTTTGGCAAGGGGCAGCAGGATGCAGTTAGGCCTGGGAAGAGTGGCTGTTGATCCAATTTCAACTCCTGTCGGGGGTAGTTGTCAGGCAGAATTCAGTTTCATTAAGCCAGGTTTCAGCTAAATGTCACTTTTTGTTCCCAGTTTTCTACATTCAAATCAAACTGACAATTTTTACCTATACATTAAATAATTACTTCCTACAAGTCATTTCAGAATATAGTTTTACATTGTATCCACCTCTTAGCAAGTCTTTCCTTGGTCTGGTTTTGTTCCATTTGTTCAGTTTTACACAAAAGTCTGGTGGTTTTAAAACGCCGGCTTTCTGATAGTGGTGAGTACTGGTAATGCAACCATTTTTGGGATTAAGAAAATGAATTCCCCACAGTTCTGAATTGCTTTTTGGCAATCAGCATTGCCATTCCCAATGGTTTCAGGCTACTGTGTGTGTAGCCCAATGGTGGTTTTAGGCAGTGCCCTCTGTGCTCACAACATAGGCAAAAATGGGTGGCAGCCTATTCTTCATGTTTTCCCTGTGCACTCTCTGGGGAGTTCTGGCCATCATGATGTTTTCCATGCCAGTACTGCACAGTTTTATGGTAGGGTTTGGATGCATGGGTAAAAACATCCCACAGAACCAATCAGAACACAGGGAGACTCATCACTGACGCCATTAGTATTAGCCAATCATCAAGAGTCCCCTTGTAAAAAATTATAAGTAACAATTATTAGGGACAACCTAAGTGTACCACCTGACCCATCCTTACCCACTAATATCCTTCTCCATACGTACCCTATACTAACCCTACCACTCGAGGAACCAATCCAGAGTGGCAATAGGTTTTTTGCTAACTTTCCCAGGTGACGCAGATAGTGCATCATACTGTAGTAAAAAGGGCATGCGAGCCCGCTAAGAATGAGAGGGTCTGGGTGGACGCGTACGATCCAAGACTCATTCCTGCCGTTGCTATAATAAACAGCAGAACCACCTTGCTCCTTGTGTGTGTCTCATACTCCTTTAGGGAACACGGGAGGAGTTGGGGCCTCCCAGCCCGGAGGTCCGTGGACGGCTCTGCCGGCCCCGGGATATTCACCCTGACAAGAGGAAGACACTGCTGAGATCTGTTTAAGGTCTTATTTTTTCCCTTCGAGTTTTTTCCAAGGCCTCTCGTTGCAAGGAGGCCCGGCAGCGTGGCCCTGCTGTCCCCTTTTGAGGACCACAGAACCATCACGGAACTGCAAGAAGACTGGACAGCGCAATCCGGATATTGGCCCTCGGGAGCCGGTTGAGAAGTATCCCACCCGCGTTTGGCGAGTGTCCAGACATGGTCCAGACGAGGGGAGGTGGCGAGCCGCTTGGAGGGGTGCACGCAGTTGAACGGCCCCGCATCAAGAGAACTTGGTGAGTAAGACACACCCAACAAGCAATATGACATTGTGAGAGTGGGGGGAGGAATTGTAATAAGGGCGGCGGGAGGTCTTATTACAGTGTGTTGCAAGGATTTGATTAATAAGTATTGATAAACGAGTGAGCGGTAATGGGACAGCCACAAAGGCCGTCCTCTACCGCGTCACAGAAGCAGGGTGGGTGGAGCCAGAAGGCACCACGTGCGGTTGCTCATAGATACTGATTGGTCCAGATCGTGGGAACCTGTAGAGGGGGTGTATGTGGCTTTCTTACGAATTGGCATTTTCGATCAATGAATAGATGAGGATCCCTATTGATCGAGCAGTAAAACTCGATAGATAGATGATGTTTTCCTGTAGGAGGTAGGTAGATTGTTGCCAAGTATGGAAGATAATTGGCTGGTTAAGCCCTCCCAGCGAGGGGCGTGTCACACGCTAGGCGACGCAGCGTGCGCAGTCCGATTATAAGAGTGTATTGTTGGTTACCTTGTTCCGGGCGTAACAAGAGGACAGCTGTGGGTTAACGGGGACAAGAAGTTACAACTTATTGCGCGCTCTCTTGAAGTATAAAGATCTTACCGGTAGTAGTTGAAAGAGGTTGGTGACGTCATCGTAGGGCATTAATAAGGTACCTTGACCACATTGCGTTGTTTGAGAGGTGGTAGTGGAACAAGCAGAGGATAAGGGTGGCATAACGGAGGTGGGAAGGCCACGCACGGAGAATGCCGGCCGCCCCCAAATACGGGAAGGGTAATAAGAGGGAAGTGACCATGCACGGAGAACGCCAGCCACGCTGGGTAAGGTGGAAGAGGGAGAAGAGTGAAAAAGGTGAGGCGGCTGTACAAGCACGTCACACAGGGCACGCAGCCGCAGGGGGCTTCGTCTGCCGTGGCCGCAGGGGGCCGTACCAACTGTATTAAAGGAGGAAAACAAACAGAGGAAAGGACTGTATACTTGTAACTGTTTTACTTTCAGCGGACAATCGAAGGTCCCCAAATTTACGGGGCGAGGTAACGAATGTTCTGCTGAGGGGAGTTAAGAGCAAGTATAACCATGTCATGCGGGTCGGGTTCTGGGGGGTGGGGGAACACTCTGACTACCCCCCTCCAACATATTTGCAAAACGCTGTCACCACGCAGGGAAAAATTTATCAAATATATCATAGAATGGACACAAGGAACAGACAACAAAATGGCGACACCATGGCTGCCTAACGGCGGTTTTGAACCATCCGTCCAGCACTCACTGTTGACACACATACACAACACGTACAAAGGGAAGAAGTTGGCACATCACATGGAAGTTTTCAAGTTGTGGAGGATGTTCCAGGGATCTCGGCCAGGACCAACGGGGATGTTCACCGTGAGAGGGACGGCAGAAGAGAAGGGGAGCAAGGAAACACAGGAAGGGAAGGAGATTAAGGAGGAAGAAAGGAGCGGGGAAACAGCGAACAGTAACACACAGTGCGCGGTAAGAGAGAGGAAGGAGGATGAAAGGTCTGGTAATGCGCATGAAGTTGAAGTGAAGAAGGAAGGGACAGAAGACATGCCACTAGCGAAGGTAGTAAAGAAGGAGGAAGGTGGATTGTATCCAGTGATGGAGTTGCGAGAAGCAGCAAGGAAAGAACTGACGGCAGCTGAGGGGTACTCAAACCCTGCATACAGCCCACCACCATATACCGCTACCAGTAGCCACCAGAAGGGGGAGGAGGTGACGAGCACGGTGGGTTCGAGTTGCACGCAGGTGAACACAAAGGGAGGAAAGAACAGCGATGAACACATTTCAAACATAGGACAAGACGAATGGATAGCAGCGCAGGTGCTGTTAAAGCTGCGAGGGATGTTAACAGGAGAAGAAAAAGACATGGTCAGGAGAATGAATGAGGATGACAAAGGTAGTAGTAGAGGGGAGGATGAGGAGAATGACACAAGGGAAGGAGAGTTGTTACAGGAAGAAGAGGAGATGTTGGAGGAACGATTGGCTGAACTAAGTGGTGAGCGGAGTGCATTGATTAAGCAGTTGGAGCAAGAGGAATGAGGACGGAGGAAGGAGAGGAAGGAAAGTAGGGATGAGCTAGAAAGAATGAAGGAGAATACAGAAGAGAGGAAGAGGGAAGTGGAGAGGATGAAGGCAATAGCAGAAAAGGTATCTCGAGCAGCACAGCGCTACATGAAGAGAAGGGAGGAAGAAAAGGAAAAGGAAATGGAACTTTGGAAGAAGAAAATTATATCTGAAAGTAGCAGGAAATATGAAGAAGGTAAAGTAATAGAAAGTATATTAAAAAAGGAAAAAGAGAAGTGGGAGAGGAAGAGAGAGGAAGAAAGGATATTGGGGAAGGTAAGTTGTGAGGTGATGGAGGAATTGAAAAAGAAGAGAGAGGAAATAGGTGGCGAAATTGTGGAAAGGAAAGAAGAGGTGAGCAGAGAAAGGAACCTGGAGTGTGGGGTAAGAACATACGCGTGTCGGCATGTGGAAGTGGCTACAACATCAACGCAAGGGAGAGCAAACAATGGAGGAGAACAGAAAGGAACAGATCTAATAGATTTAAAAATTGTGACAATAAGGGGGAAAAGGACAGATTGGGGGTTGTCGCTCCTAGACGAATTTTGCAGCGAAGAAGAAGAGGGTGTGGGAAGAGAAGAAAGATGTGGCTTAAGTAAATTATACGTCACACGCGCTGACGGGGAATCACCATGGGCATGCAGAAGGAGGGAAGAAGTGAAGAAAAGTGAAGAACAGGTAAGAGAAGTGGTAGGAAGAACAGCACATGCAGTAACATCCACACTATCATGACCAACACACCCACCCACACCCACACCCGAAGACACCAACGCCTGAACATACATCATACATTGGCAGGCTAAGAGATCTCCCAGGGCGCAGGCAAGACGAACGGCCACTGACACCTGAAGTGGGCAAAGAGAGTAATAGGAGAGGGAGGAGGAACGAAGGAGAAGACACGTCAAGAAGAGGTAATATAGATATGGCAACAGATTTATTTGACACAGAGGAAGAGGAGGAGTACACAGATTCCACCCCGAGACCACGGGGAGAACAAATGTGGTACAATTTAATGCCACTATTGGAAAGGGGAGGGGCCAGACCACAATATGTCCCCTGGAAGCATGTTGATAAGGAGAATATAAAATGCAGGCTCCCATCACTAAGCGGAGGAGCAGGGAAATGGATATACTAGATGGAAAAACACACCGCGGGACAGAAACTAGCAGTGGGAGACGTGAAGGGACTATTAATATCAATATTAGGGGATGCGGCAGATGACATTTGGAAGAGGGCAGGCTTCCCCGGAGTTACAATAACAAACACGTCACATGAGGGGGCGCCATTTGCCAACTGCAGACACGCTTTGTGGCAGGCTCTGAAGGTCCAGTACCCAGACACATCAGACATAGGAGCGATTACGTCACAGAAGATACGTAAGAATGAAGATCCTGTTGACTATATCCAGGAGATTCAGGAGAAATGGCGCTTGGAAACTAGAGAACAATGGGACAAAGCACCAGCCATTTTTTACCACATACTAGTACAAGGGCTCCCGGACACAGTACAAAGACAACTGAAGAAGATAGTGGGAATGGAAGCTAAGGCCTGGCCGGATATACAACTAACTTTCGTACACCACTGTAGGATGTGGCAAGAAAAGATTAAACAGAAGGAAGAAGATAGGAAAGCAGAAGAGGCAAAATTAGTGCAGAAAAAACGAATAAAGTATACCATGGAGGGAGCACTAATAACTACACCGGCAATAATGGCACCAACCCCCACGCAAGTAGTGGCTGCACAAGATCCCAAGCAACAACAGAGAGTACCATTACCACAACCACCGCAACTTATAATGCAACAGATGCCACACCTCCACCATACACGGCTCCCACGGGGGGAGGGTACATGCCAGCGGGAAATGGATATTACAACAACTACAGGGGAAGGGGTGGAATGATGAGAGGGAGGGGGTATGGCCAACATCCACAACAGCAAGGCGGAGGAGTTCGAAGTTACTACCCCAATGGGCAACAAGGGCACCAAGACAATGCGGGGAGTTTCCCCTGGCAGGCCAGAGAACCACCTGTATGTTGGGTTTGTGGAATGGTAGGACACATGTCACGTACATGTAGAGTGAGACCCTACACAACAGCCTGGGGAGAACAGGGACCACATGGGCCTGTGGGGGAGCAACAAGGTTACCAGCAACAGCAGGGAACGCAACAGAGCAATACCCAACAGCAAGTATCACCACAACAGCCGGTGCAGGCATACACACCACTGCAGCAACAGGTGGCGGCATTACAACAACACCAAGTGCAACCAGTACAACTGCTCACTGAGATACAGGACAATAAATTGACCCCCATTGATGCACCGCTGTAATACACATAGTTAGGGAAGGTGTCCATCTTGGGACACAACCCTTACACTGGATGCGGACAGTCACTATATCCACAATAGGACAGCCCACAGATGTCTTTGGTGTGTCCCATCCTGTCGATAACACCTAATAGTGCGGAGGAACCATGCATTGAGGTTACGATAGGTGACAAAATTGCCTTTCCTTGTTGACACGGGGGCAACTAGGTCCTGTATAAGGGAGGGTAAATTTAAAATGTCAGGCAAAGCCATGAACACTCAAGGATTCTCTGGGGCTAGAGGGTTGGTTCTCTTTACTGATAGCATCCCCTTATCTATAGGGGATAATGACATGTCTGTCCCACTCCTGTATTCAAGGGAGTCACCAGCGAACATAATTGACAAGGGACATAATGAGCAGATTAAATATGATGATCTCCTTCACAGAGAACGGCATAATTTGCTCCACACCAGGAATAAACATGCTTACTGCACGACAAATACTACAAGTTTACTGTGGCCAAACAGTTGCTTGAGCTGAGCCATTGGATAATGAACTGTTCCAATATGGAACAGACATGGCATTTGCATGGATGCCAGGAATAGAAGGAAAGATTTGGAGGAGGCCAGCAGCATATTTGTTCAGGCCTGAGACACCAGCTAGGCATACACACCACCGCAGCAACAGGTGGCGGCAGTACAACAACACCAAGTGCAACCAGTACAACAGCTCACTGAGATACAGGACAATAAATTGACCCCCACTGATGCACCGCTGCAATACACATAGTTAGGGAAGGTGTCCATCTTGGGACACAACCCTTACACTGGAAGCGGACAGTCACTATATTCACAATAGGACAGCCCACAGATGTCTTTGATGTGTCCCATTCTGTCGATAACACCTAATAGTGCGGAGGAACCACTCATTGAGGTTACGAGAGGTGACAAAAAACTGCCTTTCCTTGTTGACACGGGGGCAACTAGGTCCTGTATAAGGGAGGGTAAATTTAAAATGTCAGGCAAAGCCATGAACACTCAAGGATTCTCTGGGGCTAGAGGGTTGGTTCCCTTTACTGATAGCATCCCCTTATCTATAGGGGATAATGACATGTCTGTCCCACTCCTGTATTCAAGGGAGTCACCAGTGAACATACTTGGAAGGGACATAATGAGCAGATTAAATATGACGATCTCCTTCACAGAGAACGGCATAATTTGCTCCACACCAGGAATAAACATGCTTACTGCACGACAAATACTATAAGCTTACTGTGGCCAAACAGTGGCTCGAGCTGAGCCAGTGGATAACGAACTGTTCCAATATGGAACAGACATGGCATTTGCATGGATGCCAGGAATAGAAGGAAAGATTTGGAGGAGGCCAGCAGCATATTTGTTCAGGCCTGAGACAGACACCAGCTAGTGAACCAGAGGGGAAGGTGATTTCGGTGAGCATTGAAAGCATCAAAGCAACTGCAGATTACATCACAGTACATGCCCAAGATAAGGTGGGGAGAGCATGGAGAGCTGTAATAGCACTGGCTGAGGGATGCAGACTAACGCAGGTGTCCGACAAAGAGTTTTTTTCAGAGGACAAAGAAGAAGGAGAGATGGTGTTTATGATGAGCGTAGATATTTGGTTGAGAGTGACTTACAAGAAAGTAGCACTAAAAATGGAAATGGCACTGGAGGCACCTGCATCTACCCCAGTACCATTTTATGAGGAAGATATGGCTAAAGTTCCAGCATCACTGTGGACCACCAGTCCCTATGACGTGGGCTGCATAAAGAGCATTGGAGATGTCAAACTTAAGTTGAAGGGGGGTCCAATACAACCTAGAGTGAATCAGTACCCACTATCAAAAGAGGCAGATGAGGGCATATACAAAACAATAACAGTACTGATAAATAATGGCATATTGGTACCATCGGAATCAACATGTAACACGGCCCTGTACCCAGTGCGCAAAGCTAAAGGTGGGTCTTGGCGTTTCATCCAAGAGCTCAGGCCCTTGAATTACATTGTAGAGGCAGAATACCCCATAGCAGCAAACCCAGCCATGATACTATGTGGAATACCAGCAGAGGCATCGCGATTTACCGTGATTGACCTCAAGAATGCTTTTTTCTCAATACCTCTGCACCCAGATTCAAAAGACTTGACAAGCTTCACATACAGAAATATAAAATGGAAACACACCAGGTTACCACAAGGGTACTGTGAGTCACCCTCAATTTTCAATAGAGTAATACAGATGGATTTGGGTAACATTGAAATGGAAAGCACAGTGCTGCAATATGTGGATGACATAATGATCTGCAGCACTACACAGAAGGAGTGCAGGGATGACTCAATGAAAATGCTGACGGTGCTGGCTGAGAAGGGGTATAAGGTAGACAAGGAAAAGTTACAGTACGGTCAGGAACCAGTACTATACATCGGCCAACTAATATCACAACACGGAAGAAACATTGCACCACAGAGAGCACAAGCCATAACCAACACACCACAGCCATCCACTGTGAGGGAGCTGCAGCAGTTCCTGGGCCTATGCAACTACTGTAGAGCATGGGTTTTTGACTACAGCTCATACATAAGGCCCCTGCTTGAACCACTAAAAGAAGCACAAAAAGGGGACAAGAAGTTGGGGTGGACAAGAGAAATGAAAGAGGAGTTTGATGAGTTGAAACACGCCATATCCACAGCCCCCGTATTAGCCACCCCAAATTATGAACATCAATTTTTCATTTTTTGACATTGTGACTCAGCAGTAATGAAAACAGTACTGACTAAGAAAATTAGCATGGGACATAAGCCAATAGCTTTCTACAGAGGTCACTTAGACCCTGTTATGTTAGGTCACTTCCCTTGCGAACAAGGCCTCGCCGCAGCAGCATTTGCGGTGGAAAAATCATTGTCAATAACAATGGGGTGCACCACCACATTATTTGTTGAACATGCACTGTTTGCAATTTTGAACAAGCCTAAGAGCACACTGGCCACACAGAGGGCGTCAGGTTATGAAATACTGTTATCTAGACCCAAATTGACAATTGTAAGATGCAGCAATGTAAACCCAGCCAGATTCATAGCAGAAGTTATTGAGGAAGGTGATTATGCCCACGATTGCACACAGACTATCGAAATGTACTCGAGTACGAGGAAGGTGGAGAAGGATGCACTTAAGGGGGGGTGTGATAATGTACATTGATGGGTCATCAACAACAGATCAGAGCGATGGGATAAGGAGAACAGAGGCAGCAGTGGTTCAAATGACGGAAGACTTGATGTATGTCCCAGTAAAATGCGTGCGATTACCACAGCATTATTCGGCTCAGGCAGCGGAATTGGTTGCGCTCATTTTGGCACTAAAGGAAAGTTTAGACAAAAGAGTTACTATATCCTCTGACAGTGCATATGTAACATCAACGGTGCACTCCGGATTAAAAGATGGCAGAGAAGGGGGATTAGAAGAGCTGATGGCACCCCAGTACAACATGCCCTCTTGCCAGCAGAATTGATTGAAGTAATTAACGACCCCCAAGAGGTAGCTTTGGTTAAATGTCAAGCACACACTAATGGAGATGACCCTATCTCGCCAGGTAATGCAACACCAGATGCACATGCCAAGCATGCTGAATATTTTGGCGAAATGTGGACCCTCCCCAGAATCAGGGAAAGGGAGGGGGAGGACAATGGCAAGACAGATGTTGATAAAGGATGGGTACTCTCATCTCCCTGCAACACAGATAATGGAGTTAAAGGCAGCTGCACCAATGGCAGAAAAAGAAATGTGGGTAAAGAGAGGGTGTACGATGTCTCCGACAGACGCACTGTGGCGTCAAAACAATACTGGAAAGGTAGTAATGCCACTGGCACTGTTGAACACCGCCCTGGTCCAGTTTCATCATCCAGCGCATACAGGAAAAGAAGTGATTGCAGCACAAATTAGGGAAGCTTGGTTCTGCCCCGAGTTAAATTCTCATGTCACTAATTTTATCAGCAAATGCCTCACATGCCAACAGTTTACGGCCGGTCACATGCTGCAAGTGATAAAAGGTACTATACCCGGGCCAGTGGGACCTTTCCTACACCTTCATATTGACTACGTTAATATGATCAATGTATGTCAAGGATATAGGTATATGATTGTAGTGGTATGTCCATTTTCGAGGTGGGTGGAGGCCGGACCCTGCTCACACGCGGATGCGTTCAGAGCAGGTAAATTTCTAGTAAGAGAGGTCTTCCCCAGGTGGGGTGTTTGCGAAATGTTGCGGTCGGACAATGGCCCACACTTTGCAAATGAGATGTTTGAGCACATCACATCTCTTCTAGGTATCAAACATAAATTTGCATGTGCATATCATCCGCAGGCCAACGGTATATGTGAACGCCTGAATGGCCTATTAAAAGAAGAAATAGCAAAAATTCAGCAGACAACTAAAAAGAGTTGGTTATATTGCCTCCCGCTGGCTCTATTTGAGCTGAGGAATAGACGAGGATCTGATCACCACCTCACTCCCCACGAGGTGGTGACAGGACGTCAAATGCGCCTTCCTTTAACGCCAACATCAAGAGCCTTTACTGACCAGGATAACACTGCAAATGTTTTTGGTGATGAAATGTATCAATATGTGTCTTCCTTGATTACTAGTGTTGCCTTTGTATCTCAACAGCTCGAGCGCACGCGGGGCGGGTCAAAGAGCACTGAACAAGAAGACACCAATGAGGAACAAGAAAAGAAAGAACTATGCACTGTTGCGGAGGGAGATTACGTGCTCCTCTGCAACTTCAATAGGAAGTGGAACAGCCCACGCTTTACCGGGCCCCACTTGGATGAGGCAGTGGCTCCCAGAGCAGTAAAATTGCATGACAAACGCACCTGGAATCACCTAAATGACGTGAAGATCTACAAACATCAGACCCACCCTAGCATTGATGACAGGGCCGTTACAAGAGCAGCAACATCAGCAACGTCGGCCACAGGCAAGAATACAACTGCCGCAGCAAAAGACAATTGTGTCACTGCCCCTGACCACTGCACAGTAAGAAACCCTGCCATAGACTTTGGACACTTGCCCATAGCCCACCCCATGGTCACAAGATCACAGGCTAAAATAAGCACCGTCCCCGCCCCACCAAGCCCCGCACTACCTGAATAAAGAATGTTGCAGAAATATGTGAAGAATTACACTACACTGTGTAGACACATGCATGTTCTCTTCTCTTTTTTCTCGCACATGCAGGTACCGCATATCCTTGTATTGTTTAAAAAGAGTAGTTACTAACAGCGTTCTCTGCCCAGAAGTAGATGCTGCCCACAGATGATAACAACCCTGACGCCCTATCACACCAATTTGTATATCATATAAGAAGGCCAAAGTACTTAAAAGGAGGAGGGTACGCGTATATTACACTGCATTTGTTTTGGCCATAGAACAATCATTTCCCCATCTTCACAAGCACTTGCCGGCTCTAAAAGATAGGTCACTAAGATTAGCCTGGGAACAGCTCTTCGCCTGGGCATTGAACGATCATCTGATAGGGAGAGCTTAACTAACACTAACAATAATAACAAGCACCTTAAGAACTTTCAGGCGGGCACCTCTAATGTCGCAAGAATAAGCTGCCGGACAGCAGCAAGGTAAGAGCATAATGCCAGTGAGGATAGCTCTTGTAATAAAATTCATAGGTGTGTTGGTGATCACTGGTTTATTGGCTGCCTCTGTATGGCAGAATAAATATGCTTCAAATTTTATGGCTGCACCAAAAAATAACCTACCCCCTCCCACGGCTGTAACAGGTATGAAATCAGGTGGTACTAGCAACCCTAAAGGTAAGGGAAGTAGAGTTAAACACAGCACATATACTGACAATAAAGGTATTGATAACTACATAACAGATTCAGCACACGTCTCAAACAACATGTGGTACCAGCACATGACCCAAATTGGTAAGCAGACAACTGAAGACAACTGCTATGTGTGCTCATTGATCCCATGAGCGCATCAAGGACATTTGTTGCCACGGAGATACAGGAAAAGACAGTACAATGTATAATATACCTGCCACTATTCCAAACGAGGGGGCGATTCCAAGGAACGGTGGTGAGACTTCAGTGGAAGACAAGGGACACGTACCCATACGAAAATAATATCCTCAAGACATATTTGAACTACCATAAAAGCAGTTCATATGCTGAAGCATTCAGATACTTGACGGATGGCCCCGAGAAAGGAGAAACGAAGAAGGTAACGCTAGAATATCTGCCATGGGATTGGTACGCCACTGAAGTTCCTGGTGTACAAGGATGCTGGGAAAGACCAGTGACAACAATAACTGGGAAAATATATATGAACAATGAATGGGAAATAGGAGTGGTTGGGAGCAACATAGTAACAAGAGAAAATATTACCACTATACAGGAGCACAACAACAGATGTTGGATGACGTGGGGTAAATATGTACCCATGCTGACGTGTATGGAGAAGGACGAAGCCCCAATAAGCATACTACCACTAACTGCACCTAAATTATGCTACCAACACAAAGGAGATGTGGATGTGGGATACAACGCCAACTGTGGAAATGTAGTGGAGTTACCTGAGGGGGGTGCTGGAACGGCAGTGATAATGGACCACTATTGGGCCTGCGGTGATAAGGTTTACCACACCCTGCCTCCATTATGGAATGGAATATGTACCATGGTACACATCAACGTGCCATCACTGGTGTTGCCTCAAAAACATATTAACATGGCCAACTTCCCCAAAATGGACGAAGGGAACAAAAGGAGGAAAAGGTCTATAGACCACAAGAAGGAGAGAAGCATAACTACAATAACATTTTGGCAAGAATGAAAAGAAAAGGAGAACCCCTGACCGGAAACTACCTAGGGGGAAGATCGGAAACAGCACTCACCTCCATTCCACCTGAACACAGATTATTTAGCAGGGCTGCAATGTTCTTCTCATCAATAATACACCCAGGACTACAAGCATATGCAAACGCAAAATGGCTGCAGATCACCCGGTGGGAACTGATGATGACAATTAATTCAACGGTAAATGGATTCAACGCCATAAAAGAAGAGTTACGAGCAGTGAGAATGGTAGCACTACAAAACAGATAAGTGCTGGATCTACTCACGGCCATGGAAGGAGGAGTTTGTGCGAAAATTGGACAATCATGCTGCACTTTTACCCCTGCCAACGATGCAGGTAATGGGACACTTACTGAAGTAGTATCACAACTGGCCCAGATGCACTCCAAAATGATGGAAGAAAGTAAAGGAGTTAAGAAGGATACCAGTTGGTTTTCATTACTATGGTCATGGATGCCGTCGTGGCTGTCTGATGGACTGAAGATTATAGTTGGATGTATAATATTAGCAGCAGCTGTATTGATTGTAACAAGGTTTTGGAAGGACAGAAAATCACGCACCACAGACGAAATGATAGATATAATTGGCATGCACCCCTTGATGCCGACTGATGATGACCAACACACTGCCCTGATAATAACAGAAAGAGATAGATTGCGTAGACAGATTGTTAACAACCACCTGGATCCGCCATCCTTGAAAGTGGAGAACCCAAGAAACCCGAGGAGCTATATCGGAAGATGGGTATACTGCAAACCAGGGGGTAGCTGTGTTTATATGTACTAGTCATTGGAAGATCATGTCAACCACTATGGACACTTGGCTGCAATAACTAAAGTTTGGACAGTAAGAGGAGATAAAGAAAAATATATGTTTGTGGTCGACAAGTCGACCAGAGGGGGGACTGAAGTGGGAGAATGGGAAACTAAGCTCCCCCCAATCTCATCAAGACCATGGCCTAGAGGATCACGACCCAGGCACCCCCCACGGGACGAGTTCGTCTATCTACCAGACGACAAAATACCCTGGTTCAGGAACATAAGAGTATGCCCACCAGCTTGTCCGACTCAAACCGACACCTGCGGCATGGATGAGCTCGACTAAGACAACAGCCACAAGTATCCACACCATTAGAGGTGCCATAACGACATAGCCAACTGACAAGAACACACGTGCCACCATGCACACTGGTCACTCACACACCAACCTACACGAAGAACATACTCAGTGCTATGACGTAGATAACTGACACGCTCACTGACGTGCATCTTTGTTATTTTTCACATAGGTTTCTTTTTATAGTAATGCAGAAACGCAAGACGCCTGAAGAGCTCGTGTATATGCTTGCTGACGCTTCTCCCGCCACCCATAAATATGACGACGTCATCATATAGATCTAATACTGCTTGTCACGCCCTGTCAACACGAGACCCCCATACCCTGGATGATGCACCGCCACTTATGAACTAGGCCCGAGTAGGCCGCAAGCAAGAGTCCCAGGCAGGAGCCTCACCATGGAAAACCTCTCAGAACAAGAGTACAAGTGCTGACCATGCAGAACAAGCCCCCAACAAGAGCTCACAGCCAAGGCCACGATGTTGCAAACTGCCATGCTGCGAGCCCAGTGCCAAGGTTACACATGTTGAACACTAAGCCCACAGAGACAAAATACAAATATAATGCTCATAATTCTGCTCCAGCTACGGTCTCTCGACACGTGACCAAGCCGATCCGACAAGGTGCCTGATCCACAAGACGGAAAGTCGCCTGGGTCCCACGTCTGGGACACGGGTTGCAACAACAAAGCGGCAAGATAGATACCTACGGCGATGGGAATGAACCGCTCACAAAACCATGAGCAGACATGTCCATTGGCCGCACAAACACATAGTTGCACATTTTTGCTAATGACTGTTACACCACGAGCTGGGAACGATGATGGTCCCAGGCTTGGGGGCTCGTGGGAGAACCAATCAGAACACAGGGAGACTCATCACTGATGCCATTAGTATTAGCCAATCACCAAGAGTCCCCTTGTAACGAATTATAAGAAACAATTATTAGGGACAACCCAAGTGTACCACCTGACCCATCCTTACCCACTAATATCCTTCTCCATATGTACACTATACTAACCCTACCACTCGAGGAACCAATCCAGAGTGGCAATAGGTTTTTTGCTAACTTTCCCAGGTGACGCAGGTAGCGCGTCATACTGTAGTAAAAAGGGCCTGCGAGCCTGCTAAGAGTGAGAGGGTCTGGGCGGACGCGTATGTTCCAAGACTCATCCCTGCCGTTGTTATAATAAACAGCAGAACCACCTTGCTCCTTGTGTGTGTCTCAAACTCCTTTGCGGAACACGGGAGGAGTTGGGACCTCCCAACCCGGAGGTCCGCGGACGGCTCTGCCGGCCCTGGGATAATCAACCCGACACTTCGGTCTTGCAAGAGGATGATTTCCGAGGGTTTCTCTCTATGGACTTTTTTTTGTTCTAAAATGTATGTACATTTTACATATTGAGTGAAGTGGACATGATCATGGAACTTTCCAAAGGTACACAAGTTAGCTTCACAGCAGACATGCAAACAAGTGACCAAGATACTGATCAATAACATCTATTGATCACTGATCACCTTTCCCTATTGCTAACAGGCAGCAAGACAAGGACCAGAGACTTGTTATCATTACACAACTTTTCTAGGATGACAATGGAAGACAATGGAAGCCTCTGATGTCCCCCTCTATTGTCTAAGTAGAAAGATTGCACTTTGCCAAATTGACGGGGCTGAGGTATTTATTTGTGTTTTTTTTTAATTAAAGTTATTTAAAGGCAAACATCAGCAGCTTAATCAAAATATTAGGCGGGGACCTGATCTTTTGATTGCAATAATAGTTTGGTATTAACAGGAGGCAGCACAATGGTGGCTGTTGGCAATTTCGGTTGAGAATCACAGGAAGTTAATTCAATACCCTTCCAAAATGGGAACTCTTAAATGACGCTCAGAACACCTGTTTTTAAAAAGCACACCTGAATCATTAATTTATGAAAAGGATAAGTTTACATTTTTCTTTAATGAGAATCTTTTTCTTGGATCACAGTCAGCAGTAGTAAACAATTCAAAAGGATTCTAATTTTGCATGTCTGCAATGTATTTTGTGAACAATTTTAGATGTATTTGATTTTGTTCCAGAAACATGTTGCATTATAATGTGTACTATGGCTTTTCAAATCTTAATCTGATTGCACATTTCAGTGAGGTGTATATGTCTTCATCTTTCATTGTGTGAGGCATTTTGTATAATATTGTTTCACTTAATATACATTTCTATTTCTTTAGATATGAACTTTTCAATGGATCATTTCACAAGTTAAGTACAAGTAGTGTGAAAAAGAATATGACAACTACTGAAAACACTGCAAAATGTATTTGCTTGGACACTGCACCCTAAAATGTCATTATCCAATTTTCCACCACTTCTGAAACCAACACGTTAATCTCAAGCAGCCAATAATTACTGTAAACTATTATCTCATCATTGAGATCCACTGGCTGTAATATCACTACCCCATAACATCCCTCAACATATCTGTAAATGTTTGTATATCCAAAAAGTGTTCCATTGCAGATCCATTTTCTCCAAGCTTCTATCAAAAATCTTTAAAAATGTGTAGAAACTTCTATTGCACAATATAGTAGTTCAGATCCTATACCAAGAACAGCCACCCCCATTGCCCAAACTAACTAGAAAACATAGGGGGACACAGAATGGACTTCAAATTCTGTTAACGGTAGACTTTTGCTCAGAGTTCAGAGCTGATAATTGATAGTCTACTTGAAAGCCCCAATTCCTGCTGAGGTCATTTAAGCTCCAATAACTTTCACGTGTTATCAGGGAGCAAGAATGTGAATCTTACCTTGCTCTTGATCTGGTGGAGACTGAGGATTTTCAGGGGAAACTTGAGACCTTGGAATGAGTGGGCCTGATTTTTGAGTATTGGGCTCCTGCGGCATGTTCCCTGTAGCAGGTTAAAACAAAGTCGTTATTTCCTTTTTCAATGCACTGTTTGTGCCAAAAACGTTTTACAGATGAAAGAGCGCATGCGTTTATGTGGTTGTATGTGATTTTGCTGACCACAATTATAGAGTGGTACATTTCATTGCAGACAAAATACTGATTTCTCTTTTTGGGGGCGGGTCTCCTCCAGCCCCCCATTTTTACCTTTATACTGCCACCCCAACCCCATCCTAACCCATTTTAACCCCACTGACCTGTTTTTATTTAATTAATGTTTGCAATGTTTTTCGGTATTATAGTCCATTCTGAAATGTACCCCTCTGTAATGTTTTAGATATATTGACTGGATACCGTTTGTGTTTTGTGTATGATAGATAATATGTCAGATAAGCCATATCTAACCAATCAATCTATCATACATAGAGCAAGCTTTGTAACTCCAACCCCTTATCTTCTGTTGCATGGTTTTTGGTTATTTTGTGTTAACATGTTTCCATACTGAGCCAAATCACCACTGTTGTAGTATTGAAATGAATAGGCTTGTCTGTTGAGTGCAGTACTGTGCTCACACCGGGGTATCCAGATCTTAGTCTACTGGAGGAAAGTGAGTGAGTGAGTAGAATATAAGAGGGTGGTGAAGCAAGAAATAGATTCTACAGAATCAGGGAGGGTGGAAGGAATGGGTGCGGTGGGATAAGAATGTTTTGTGATAGCATGGGTACATGTCAGTCCTGTTAGGTGGACCATAGTTCTCAAAAGAGAGGAGACAGATGCTTTCTAAAATGTGATAATTTTACTCTGATTCCAAGGAGAAGATTTGGAGAACTCTAAGTTAGTACATAGCGTAATGTTGATGCATGAGGGGATTCGAGAGTGTTCACAGGAAAACCTGTAAGTTTGCTGGATTATTAGCCAGTTCGTTTCTATGCATTTTATCCTCTAGGTCAATCTCCATAATGTTAATTCTGTGATTGCCATGTCCAAGCCAAGAGTGGCATACTCAAGAATAGACTGTGCATAAACTTGGAAATTTTTGGTAACAGATGGAAAGGAAATGTAGTGGTGAAACTTGTACGGGAAATCTGAAAAAGCATGGCTCCTGGATATCAAAAAGGTTATTATTAAAGGTTTGATGATAGACTTTATTTTAGTTCATGGTGACACAGTGTGGTGCCATACTTGTAAGTAGGATAACAAATTATAATAATGCTTAGCCAGTTATAGTGAGACAATATAGCCTGCCTTCCCTAGGCTAGCTTTGTTCAATAGTCTATCTGAAAGGGTGAGGTGTATATGCGGGAAACATGATAGATAGGGAGAGAAGGGCCAGCTGTCATTTCTGTAAACCATGGCAGATTGGCACCCTTCTGTTATCTACACTTAGTTGCTTGTTGTCATAGAGGGCCTTAATAATGCACAGAAACTGGGAGATAGTTCAATGGGTTTTATTTGTAAAAAAACAGCGTGAAACTATAGCTACTCACCTAATATTTTCTGATTCATTGGTAAAGCCTGTTTCAGAACGGCTAACCTAGCCTCTCCGTGAAAAGAATAGCCTAAACCAGGAACAATAAGACATGAGAAATTTGGGGCTGCACCCGCTAAACACTGGAGGAAAAAGAACTGGTGGGCAATTTGACAGTGTTGGAGATAAAAAGGGAAGACCCGTCTTAAGGAGAACCTAGGGGAAAAGCAGAAGTAGGTGCCGAGAATCTACAGTTAGAACATCAGACATGAGACAACACCATGGAGTATATGGTGTCAACATGAGACAGAACCATGAAGTTCATGGAAGTGGAGAACAAAAATTTTCAATACAGCCAGAAGACCTCTCAGAGGAGGACAATGGACCCTCCCTGAAGAAAGTAGCACAACTCAGGGCTGCGAGGATACTTCAAGGTCATTGCATCTAACAGAGTACAGCTCGATTCCAGACCCATCCATGACCGTCGAAAGCTCCCAACCCTCATTTTAGATTTGTTGTTTTGCCCCTGCTGGCCCCTCGCAGCACAAATCTTGTGGCCTATTGTGGAGGCAACTGGTCCCTGCTTTCTGATCTTTTCTGATCGATTGACGGACTAACAGTTTTATGGACGGTGAACTGGGACCGACTGGCACCTTGGAATGCTGGGGGTCTCAGGATGGGGACACCTTGGTCCTAATACCCAGTGCTGGGACTGGGAAGGTCAGGGGCTAGTGCCATCCTTCTCGTGGGATCGCTTTTTGTTCTCTAAACCCCCTCATGCCCTTGCAGGGCGCATTCCTTCTGGTATACAAATGCTGGCAACATTAGGCATTGAAAGGTCTATGACTCCCTGCAGCTCTGGCTTTTCTCACCAGTGCCCAAGATACAACCTATTCCCGCATTTACACACTCATTCCCATGTTTGGGGCCTAGGGCTGTGGGCTTAGCCGTAGTGCAGAATTCGGTATTGATTTCAATATGGCTGCTAATATCTAAGATGGCATTTGATTGCCCATGTATTCCAAACCCAAAGCATGCGCTCCCCTTTCTCCCACTGTAGCCCCTGACAACACCCCTCCTGTACCCTCCCTAAGCCCTTACCGTATGCTTCCAGGCCTCTGCCTCATTCTAAAGTGCTTGGGGGTCTGGGACGATTGTCCCTCCTTTGCAACATTCCCCCCTTTTATTAATACCACATTAAATAACTTCCAGGTGAGCTTCTCGTCCTCCTTTATCATTCTTTCCCTTTCCAATTTATCAGCTTTCAAGTATGGAGGTGACCCTTCCTTTAGACCCATGCATTGCATTCGGGCCGTAAACTTCCCCCTGCGTTTGCGTATTGCTCTGGAGTACATGTCATATATATACATCCTCCATCCCTTGCTAAATCTACCCAGTGTTCTCTGTGACCCTCTGGGTCAGGTGGGGGAACTGTGGTGGTTCCTGGGAGGTAAAGACGTTGCTCTATTGCAACCATGTGTGGCTTGTCTGGGTCATCAGTTTGAAGTGCACTATTTTTTATACCACGCGGTGCCTCCTGTACCCCAATTGAGACCATCATCATTGAGTTGCTAGGCACTGCTTTGGCACAGCATCGAAGTCCCAGCTGGCAGGTATAGAAGATCACCAACACGAACACAGTCACAGGAACCAACATCTTCACTATAGCCCCCATTCAGGATGGTGCCCAAGAAAAAAGGTTGTCAAACCAATCACTGTCCTGTATACCAGCTTCTGTTTTGCATGTGAGTGCAGAGAACGTGCAGGGCCCCTATTATGTTGGTGAGGCACCAATGTTCTGCATCATTAGGAGGTACAAAGGTGCAATAGGAATCGCCAATCTTTTTGCAGACCCCTCCTTCCATGGCCGTGAGGAGGTCCAGCACATAGCGGTTCTGCAACATCATCAGCTGGATTGCATGCATTTCCATCTTGATCATGTTGAGGCTTTATTCAGTGTCATTGGCCACTGGATTACTTCCCAGCACACAATTTAGAGCCATTCTGCACTCCTGGTAACAGTAACAAAGTGAAAAAAGTGTCTTCTTTGCTTTAGAGTCAGTATTGATCTGGGATCTTTTTGAGTGATTGTGAGGAATCTTGCGATAGCTAATTCAACCTTCTCTTCCTCTGCAATTTTTACTTTTTCTCCTTCTCTGGCAAGATACCGAATATGGGCTGCTGTGGTGGCACTGTGGTAGGGATGTCAAACACTGCTGTAGATGTTGGGGCCAGGAAGCCACCTGGTCCCACTATCAAGTGTTCTTCAGGGAACACCAGGAGTGCCAATTGCAACCAGGGCAGCAAGCAGGTGCCCCTCCATGATGGCGGAAGGTGCAGAAATGCCTGCTGGCCGCCCACCCAATAGTTATCCATCATAGCTGCTGACACTTTCTTGAGATCTGGGATGTATAATGCCTTGTTGAACCTACTATTGGTCCCCACAAAGAAACTCCCTTCATTGTAAAAACACAGTTCGTATTCTTCCTGCTTTAGCTCTGTAACTTTTCCATTACCTCGACCCACGTGAGTTTTTCTACTTGCTCATTCCAGTACCCGCTGCATACGGCATTCACTTTTTCGATCACTTCTTCTCTGGATCCTACGAGTCCACCTGTCATGCAGCTCATTGTAGTTTCTTGGCATCTGCTTGCCATGAACTTCACGCCTTCCAACTTTAGATTCGATCTTTGCAAGCACTGCACACTCTCATGGTTTAAGCATATTGCAGTTGATCATTGTCCATTACTTCGAGATGCACACTTCAGAATCGCCCAGTACGGCGGGGTAGTGTACCTTACCTCTGATTGTTCTTAGGGTGAGACCAGTGCTGTAAGTTTGACAGGTAGTACATTTAATAACCATTTTGGTTACTGCCTCATGTCATGCCTCAAATCTGTACGGGAATGCTTTCATCCTCTTTTTAACCATAGTTCTTTCTCCTCCTGAGGAGCCCGAACGTGCAAGTCAATTAGTTGTGTAATCGGTAAGGAATTATAGGAGTCTGGCAGCTTCTCTCTGCTCTGCACTACCACTGTGTACTCAGAAACACTTGGAACTGGTAAATACGCTGCTTGCTTGGCCGCTGTGTCTGCAGCACTGTTACCGAGTGAGACCTCGGCTGTGTCATTAGTATGGGAGGTCCATTTCACCACCACTGTTCAGGAGGGCTTGGACAGTGCATCAATCAATTCATCCAGCAGTGCTGCATGCTGTGCCAGGTACCCGTTGGCCCTCCTAAAACCTGTTCCTTTTCAACGGGCAAGACCTACATTTACTGTGATGGTGACATAAGCTGAACCAGAATAGATGGTAACCCGTCACCCTTGAGATGCTAGAAGCACATCAATAAATGCTAAAAGATCTGCTCCTTGTGCAGAATAGTGCATGGGTAATCTTTTCTGTACCAATACCTCATAGATCCCATCTACTAGGTGAACCATTGCTGCTCCAGTATGCCTCAAACCTGTTCCCTGGTCGATAATTGCTGACCCATCAATGAAAAGCACCCCCCCTCCTCGAGTGGGCTGTCCCTCACTTTCGGGATGTTGTCCCCTTCTCCCTCAAATGTAATGCTGTGTGCACCGCAAGGTCTTCCGCTGTGCACGATTCTGTCAAAAAGGTGGTAGGATTAACAGTTTTGCACCTCACTATATAAATGTTCGGGCTGAACAGGATGATCTCATGCACGGATGCCCGCTGTGTAGTCAAAGTTGATTTGGAACGCTCCAAGATGGCGAACACTGCATGCTCCACAAACAGCATTACCGAACACCCCATAACAATTGTGGAGCTTTTCTCAATCGCGAATGCAGCTGCAGCAAGCACTTATTTGCATGGGAACTGGCCCTGCATCACAGAAGTTAGCTCTCCGTTGTAGTAGGCCAATGGTTTGTGGCCCATTGTGCTCTTTCGTGTAATGGGAAAACAGATCATACTCTTGGGTGTAGTCAGGCATTGCTAGCACTGGGGCAGTGGAAATTAAATCCTTTAGATCATTGAAGCTGTTAAGCATGTCTTTTGTAAATGCAAGCTTATGGTCTTTTTTTGCAACAAGGGCCTGGTGTACGCAGCATAATGTAATATCCATGCCCTGCAGTAGTTACACAATGCCAGACATTTCTGCATTTTTCGACAGTTTTAGGCTGTGGAGTGCTGCGCAATGAGGTGGCACAATCGGGTATAATTTTCTTTCCATGGACAGATAACTGGCCTAGTTAAAGCGCGTCTTGGAGGCGATATTGCAGGTTCACCTTGTCTTCCTTGTACCCCTTGTATGCCAGCCAATGTAGGAGGGTTCATAGAGTCCCTCCGGCACTGCTGCTCACTGTCACTACAACAGCAAATGATCAGCATACTGAATGATGGTGCTCAGCACTTGAATATTCCCTAAGTCAGCATGCAATATCCTGTTGAAGATGCTAGGGGATTCACAGTACCCCTGAGGCAATCTCATGTGCTCGAAGCGCATTCCTCCATGCTTAAACGCAGTGAGGTACTGCGAATCGGGGTGCAGGGGTACGGACAAGAAGGTGTATTTGAGGCCCACCACAGTGAAGTAGGTCGCCTCTTTAGGGATGCTTCACAGTATCGTTGCAGGGGTCGGAACTACAGGAAATTCTGCCTGGACAATGTCATTGATGAATTAATTTTATTTATTGTTTGCTTGTTAGGCACTTATACAGGAAGCAAGTACTGTTTCAAAGCGCCCACAGGCCAACTGGGAGGGGACAGGGGATGATAGACTATTAAAATTACAATACATAATAATAATAAATATTTTTAAAAAACATGGAGACGGGAAGACGAACCTACTATGCCTAGAGGGCGAAGGTCCTGTATCACCCTCCAGCAACCCTGTTTGCCTTTTTTAAAAAATTTATTTATTGAGATTTTCAAGGTCATGAAAAAGGGCGTTACAGAACAGTGTTCAAAAACAGATATAGTGGGCCACATAAATGTGAAACATTCTCGCCTCCCAAATAGAAAAGCGTATTCTTTATTCAAAATACATTTTCTCCCTCCCACCCCACCCTTGCCGGAACATTTTTTTCCTCATTGATTTATTATCATGTATATTCAAAAAATAAAAAGTAGAGACTTGTTTGGTGCACAGTATAGCGCATGTGATAATCACACTAACAGGTTGTCTGAAAATGAACTCCTCTGGACCATGATATATGTCTTTTATAATAAAACAAATCAGAGTGTTCTCATCAGGGGGAAGGGTACAGTTTCACTCCATGCTTTACTGATTAGTTCCTGGCATGTACTTACTGACAAAGTCTCCCCAAAACATGTCAAATTGGGCAGATTTTGCATGCAGGGTTGAGGTGATTTTCTCAAAGACACATACATTTGATGATACATTAATCCATTCGCCCTTGCTTTGTGTATGTTCGGATTTCCATTTAATGACTAAAGTGGCACGGGCTGCTAATAAGAGGTGGGCTGCTAGGCCCCTGATTTTTTTCCTTTGGTCTTCACATTGCTCAAATCCAAAGAGAATCAAAAAGGCATCTGCAGACCTTGGGACTCCATCAAGTTGTGTGCCCACTCCCCGCCTCACTTTCCGTCCATCACTTCCCTTTTTCCTTGCACTGCTACCCACCCAAATCTCCTCAATCGCTCGCACCACAAGCATTCTACTCTTGGTGTAATTTCTGGAGCCCCTTGTGCCTCCCCTTCCTCGTCCTCAAACTCTTCCACTCTGTCCCATATTCATGCTCCTCTTGCTGTGCTTCCCTGTCCAACCTCACTGTCCAATAACCTGCGCTTTCTGCACCTCGATCGCCACTACCGTGCTTCTCAACCCGCACATCCTTGATAGAGGTACTATCCAGTCTAAACAAAATGTCTCCAGCCCTCCACTCATCCAACCCACACCCTGGTTTGCTCTCCCCTTCCTTTATTGCCCTCAGATGGGCCAGCTCTGCTTGTGTTGCCTCTAATGCCTCCTCTTAATCCTTCTTTGATTTATTCTCCTGTGGCGTAATGATGTCCGGTGTTGGTCGATATTGGGAGGGGCAGTGGCAGGCGGGGGTGCATACGTTGGGTTGGTGTATCCTGTGGCTGGGCGGGTGATAAGTGGATAAAGCCCCTTTCTAGGCACGTGCTATGGCGTTTCCTCTATTGTTGTTGCCCTCACTATATTTGAGGTGGCACTATCTTCGCGCTGAGGCTTATACCCAGCAGTGTCCTCTATAATCTCTACCATTTTCCACAAGTGTAATATATCTTTTTGTTTCTGCAGTTGTTTACATTTATTTTTAGCAGTTAGGAAAATTATGTGCTCTAATATCTCTCTGTTATTAGTACCCTGCTCTGGCCATGAGTGGGGCATCCTCCCCTGGGTCTCTGCCAACCACTGTTTGTGGTACTTCTCTATCTTATCCTTGTAAAATGGCAATGCACTAAACATATACTCCAGCAGATGATCATTACACCCATATTGGCAAATATACATTCAAAAGAAGCTTCTAGTTAAGCGTCACACACAATGTTACTGAAGCCGTCACTACGAGTCCTCCGGTCCGACCTCCCAGTCGCCCCCTGTCCACTCCTCCCCCCTCCAGGCACACTTCCGCACTTCTCACCCCTCATACTCATACCACTTCCACAGGCCCTCCCTCCGCCTCCACCAAATGCACAATAATAGTTCAATGCACTAAAACAATAAACTAAAATAATAAGCCAAAACAGCAACCAACAGCCTCCTTGCCCCACCCAGAATATATTGGGCACAGGAATCCAAGCACTCTAATTATACAGAGCTCGTACCTTTGTATCCCCTTATCACAATAAAAAATTGCACCACCTTCTCCCCTTACTTGGAAAGGATCCCACACTCCTTTTTTCTCCTCGTTATCTCCTCAATAATACTAATAATAAAAAATACAAAAGCTTGTCATGTGGCCTTTTACACTCCCTCTTCACACACACATACTGCGTCCCACTCACTCTTGCCCCATTGTTGTTGCTCACAAGAGGTGTACTTACATCTCTGTGTTCAAACAAGCTCTTCCGTCAAGGGGTCCCAATAACGGCCTGCACCCTCAGAGGAGCTGCACCTCTTTCCAAAGAACAGACAGGAATTTTGCTAAAATGGCTCCTGTACACTACAGCCGGTTGCACGCTTAGGACTGGTCACTGCCGGTGGGCATGGCCCCTCCAGAGATGCGGCCAGGAAGCCTCTGTCTTCGAGAGGGTCACTGGATCATGCCGGGTCACAGAAAATGTAGAGAAACCCCTCAAAGCTCACACCAGAAAAAATGCAACCCACTAGGAAAAAAGGCCCGGCACACTGCTTGCAAAGAGAACAAGGTTTTATTTCCACAAAAAGAAAGCTGTGACAGCAAAGTACTCTGCTGCCATGGAACATTCAGGCAAAATCAGTATGAGCAACACTTTATGAAGGCACACAACGTCATCATCAATGACGTAAATTACATAATGTACAAATCCAAATGGCTGGTTGATGAGACCCTATACATAGGCTACCTGTTCTACAAGGGATGCCAGAACATTGGTCCAAGCCACTTCTGTCTATCTTCTTCCACGTGGGTTCCTCCTTGCGCGTCATCGGGCATGAAGCTACAATTAATTCGTCATTATGCAAAGAAAAATAATACATGCTCTATCTCTAACCTAATGTGCACCTGGTACTGCATGCGAGGTCTAAGAGGATACTTCGATGTCATTCCATCTAACAGAATACAGCTTGACTCCAGATGCGTCTTCGCCCATCCAAATGCTCCCCACCCTTGTTTTAGATTTGTTGTTTTGCCTGTACCGGCACCTCGCAGCACAAATCACGTGACCTATGGTGAAGGCAACTGCTTTCTGATCTATTTTGATCGATTGAGGGTCTAACAGTTTTATGGTTGGTTGTCTGGAACTGACTGGATCCTTGAAATGCTGGGGGTCTCGGGAAAAGGGCACCTGGGTGCTATTACCCAGAGCTGGGATGGAGAAGGTCGGAGGCTTGTGCCCTCCTTCTCATGGGATCACTTTCCGCAGCAACTCTTAACCCCCTCATGGCCTTGTAGGGCGCATTCCTTCTGGGATACGAATGCTGGCAACATGAGACAATTAAACGTCTATGAATCTCTGCAGCTCTGTACTTTCTCACTGGTGCCAAAGATACAATCTATTCCCGCATACACACACTCATTTCCATGCTCGGTGCTTAGGGCTGTGAGCTTCACCATAGTGCAGAATTAGGTGTCGATTTCAAAATGGCTGCTAATATCTAAGATGGCGTTTGATTCCCCATGTATTCCAAACCCACAGCATGAATTCCCCTGTCCCCACTAAAGCCCCTGATGACACCCCCCTCACCTCTGTACCCTTCCCGAGCCCTACCGTACACTTCCAGGCCTCTGCCTCATTCTAAAGTGCGTGGGGGGGGTCTAGGATGATTGTCCCCCCTTCCCAATATACCCAACTCCCTTACTTCACCTATGTATATCTGGTGTATAACCTGTTACGTCAGGAGTGGTCCCTGTTGGTCCCTGAAAAGGTCTGTCGGGGTGATTTCCTGGGGGCTGGCAGAGCCGTCCGCGGACCTCCGGGGCTGGGGAGGCCCCAACTCCTCCTGCATCCCAAAAAGAGTATCAGACACACACAAGAGCAAAGTGATTACTGCTGTTTATTATAGTAACGGCAGGGATATTTCTCAGCTCGTATGCATCCGGTGAGACTCTCAGTGTTAGTGGGGCTCGCAGGCCCTTTTTACCGTAGCATGACACGCTGCTTGCGTCACATGGGAGAATTGTCACAAAACCTAACGCCACTTCGAATTGGCTCCCCGAGTGATAGGGTCAGTATGGTTACCTATGGGAAGGAATATTAGTGGGTAAGGACGGGTCAGGTGGTACACTTGGGCTGTCCCTAACATTCGCTACACCAAAATTGTTACAAGGGGACACTTGGTGATTGGCTAACTAAAATGGCATCAGTGATGAGCCCCTCGTATTCTGATTGGTTCTCTCGTGAGCCCCCAAGCCTGGGACCATGGCCGTTCCCAGCTCGCGATGTACCTGGTGATGGCAACAATGTGTAACTATGTGTTAGAGGTGGACAATGGACAGGTCTGGCTAGTGGCTAATGTGCATGTCTTTCCCATCGCTGTAGATGTCCAACTTGTCGCTTCGTTGTTGCAGCCTGTGTCCCAGACGTGGGACTCCGGCGACTTTCTGTCTCGTAAACTTGGCATCTTGTCAGTTCAGCTTGGTCGCGTGTGGAGAGACCGTGGCTGGAGCATAATTATGAGCATTTGATTTGTATTTCGGCTCTGAGGAGTGCTTGGCGGTGGCAGGTGCAACCTTGGCGCTGGGCACGCGGCATGTGGGTTGCAACATCGCAGCCTTGGCTGTGGGCTCTCGTTGGGGCTTGTTCTGCATGGTCAGCGCTTTGCTTTTTCGTTCTGAGAGGATTTTCGTCTGAGAGGCTCCTGCCTGGGGACTCTTGCTTGCGGCCTATTTGGGCCTAGCTTCTGGGTGGTGGTACATAGTCCATAAGACGGTGGTCGCGAGGGGTGACAGAGTATCCTGTGCATTAGCATATACGTGGAGGCTGGCATCTTGTGCTTCTACATGGCGAGAAAGCGTCTGCAAGTAAATACACAATTTCTTCTGGCATCTTGCATTTCTACGGTTCTGTAGGAGGCCTATGTGAAAAAATAACAACAATGTATGTCCGTGGGTGTGCCAGTCCGCTATGTCAGCACTGAGTATGTTCTTCGTGTGAGTTGATGTGTGAGTGACCAGTGTGCATGGTGGCATGTGTGTTCTTGTCTGTTGGCTATGTCGTCATGGCATCTCTAACGATGATGGGTTTCGTGGTTGTTGTCTAATCGAGCTGATCCATGTTGCAGGCGTCGGCATGACCTGGGCGTAATAGTGGGCATGCTCCTCGTGTGTGCAGGCCGTTGACACAGGATACCTTGTCCTCTGGTAACGAAGTGAATGGATCAAACTCCTCTCGTGGGGGGCGCTTGGGCCGTGATCCCCTGGGCCATGGTTTGGATGAGAATGGCGGGAGGGTGTTTTCCCATTTTCCCACTTCAGTCCCCCCTCTGGTCGACTTGTCGACCACAAAATTACCCGCTCTCTTGTCTCTGCATACTCTCCATAGTTTTGTTATTCCAGCTAGGTGTCCATACTGATTCACATGGTCTTCAAATGACCAGTACATGTAGACGCATCCACCACCGGGTTTGCAGTAGACCCACTTTCCAACATAACTCTTCGGGTTCCTTGGGTTCTCTACCTTCACTGATGGCGGGTACAAGTCTGCTTGTAATATTTGTTGGCGCAACCTCTTGCGTTCCTTTATAATGATGTCTGAGTTTTTGTCTTCTTCAACTGGTAGTAGGGCGTGCATGCCGATCATTTCCATCATTTCATCCGTTGTACGTGCTGCTCCTGCTTTCCATAACCTTGTTGCC
Source organism: Ambystoma mexicanum (assembly GCF_040938575.1). NCBI lineage: Eukaryota > Metazoa > Chordata > Amphibia > Caudata > Ambystomatidae > Ambystoma > Ambystoma mexicanum. The sequence goes on along the minus strand of NC_090932.1, from coordinate 426,641,283 downwards.
AGCAATGCAGCCATTCCCAGTATTATGCACTCTGCAATAATCTTAAGTCCATCTGACAGCCAGGAAGGCATCCATGACCACAAGTACGAAAACCAGCTGCCATATTTCGTCACTCCCTTTGCTTCATCTTCCATCTTGGCGTGCATCTTTGCCAATTGTGATATTGCCTCAGAAAGTGTGCCATTGTCTGCGTCATTGGCAGGGTAAATGTGCAACACAAGCTTCCTATTTTTGCACAAACACCTCCTTCCATTGCTGTTAGGAGATCCAGTACATATCTGTTTTGGAGTGCCACCATCCGTATTGCCGTTATTTCTTCTTTAATTGTGTTAAATCCATTTACTGTTGAGTTTATCGTCATCATTAGTTCCCATCTGGTTATCTGGAGCCATTTTGCATTTGCATATGCTTGCATCCCTGGATGTATGATGGAGGAGAATAACATCGCCGCTCTGCTGAACAGTCTGTGCTCTGGTGGAATGTCCCTTGGTGCAGTTTCTGACCTTCCCCACAGGTAATTCCCCGTCAGTGGTTCTCTTTGTCTTTTTACTCTGGATAAGCTTGCCATTCCTCTCTTTTCTTCCTCCTATCTTCACCGACATCTTCCTCCTTCTATTTCCTTTGTCCATCTTAGGAAAGCTCCCCATGTTGACATTTTTCTGTGGTACTACCAGGGATGGGACCTTGATATGTACCATAGTGCATATTCCGCTCAATAACGGGGGCAAGCTGTGGTATGCCTTGTCTCTGCCGGCCCAATAGTGGTCAATTAGAACTGCTGTTCCAGCACCCCCCTCAGGAATTTTTATTATTCTCTTGCAATTGTTATTTCTTCCAACAGCCACCTCACCGTCATGCTGGTAACACATAGTTGGTGCTGTTAGCGGATGTATTGTTATTGGGTTTTCCTCCTTATCCAACCATGTCACTAGTGGTGCACTTCTGGTGCACTCAGTGTAGCATTTGCTGTTTTCTTCTTGTACTGTCACCACTGATGCCTTGTTCAACGTCACCATGTTGCTTCCCACAACTCCTTCCATCCATCATTCTTTTGTATATACTTTTCCATATATTAATATTATTGGTCTCTCCCAGCATCGGGGGCACGCCATTCGCATGGTAGGTAGTTCAGTGTGACCTCCTTAGTTTCTCCCTTGTCGGGTCCATCTGTCATGTACTTGAGTCCTTGTGTATGTTGCCAATAGTTGTCGTACTTAGGGAGTGTTTTGATAAAGTTGTTTTCATATGGGTATGTAGATCTGTTTTTCCATCTTAGTGTCGCTTTTCTGCCTTGAAACCATCCTCTGGTTTGGAACAGGGCTAAACATAGTAGGCACTCCACTGATGTAGCCGCCACCTCCGTTGCCACAATTGTTCTGGATGCGCTCATGGCGTATGGGATTAACGAGCACACGTAGCAATTGTCCTTAGTTGTCCTCTTACAAATTTTGGACATGTGCTGGTACGACATGTTATTCGAGACGTGTGCGGATTCAGTAAGGTATGTGTCTACCCAGGGGTATCTATGGGAACACTTTTTATTCCTCTTAATGTTGGGTTTTGTAGTGCTTGTACCACCTGACATCGTACCTGTTGCAGCCACGGTAGGGGGAGTGTTAGTAGAGGGTGGTGCCATTGCATATGAAGCATAGTGTGTCTTCCAGACAGAGGCAGCAAGTAGACCAGTAATGAAAATTACTGCCATTATTTTTATTACAATTGCTAAAATCACTGGCATTTTTACTCTTACCTTTTGCTGCGGTCCTGCAGCTATTTTACTTGAGATGATATAGATGCCCGCCTGAAAATGTCTCAAAATATGCATTAGTTTGTTAGTTGCTTTCATTCAAGCTCTCCCTATCAAATAATCATTCAATGCCCAGGCGAAAAGCTGTTCCCACGCTTTCCTTACTGTTCTGTCTCTTAGGGTTGGCAAGTGTTCGTGGAGGTGTGGGAATGTTTGCTGTATGATCAACAGGAAGGTGTTATAATAGACATGTATTTGTCTTTTCTTTAAGTGTTTTGGTCTCTTGATAACATTAACAAATTGATGTGACAATGCCTCTGGCGTATTGTCGTCCGCGGGCAGCATTTACCTCTGGGCAATGACATAGGTGTTAGTTTACTAAGTTCAATTTCCTTTTTATAACAGATACAACATTACTTTGCAGTACCTGCGTGTGCGAGACAAAAAGGAAACAGAGAACATGCACGTGTCTACACAGTGTGGTGTAAATTTGCAGATTGTTGGACAATGTTCTTTATTAGGTAGTGGCAGGGGCATTTTTTTAAAATTCTGTGATCTTGTGACCATGGGGTGGGCTGTGGGTGATTGTTCACTTAAATCCTTTGGGGGGTTTTGTGGCTGGGCTCAGTTGCTGTTGACGTTTCTTGTTGTTGCTTGTGCGTTGGCCCTGTCGTCGACGCAAGGGCAGGTCTGATATTTGTAGGGCTTGATGTCATGCAGATGGGTCCACCCACTTTTATCTCAGAGCTTCACAGCTCTAGGAGCTGCTTTTTCCACCTGGTGGGGCCCGGTGAACCGGGGGCTGTTCCACCGGCGGTTAAAGTTACGGAGAAAGACGTGGTCCCCCTCTTTTACTGTCCACTGTGGTGCTTGTTCCTGTTCTTTGTTTGTTTCCTCTTGTTGGAGGTTCTTCGACCAGCCCCGCGTCCACTCGATCTGTTGAGAGATAAAGGCGACACTAGTAACCAAGGAAGAGACATACTCGTACATTTCTTCTCCAAAGACAGTTTGAGAGTTATGCCCATCTGTTATAGATCTTGACGGTGGTGTGAGAGGAAGGTGCATCTGTCGACCGGTCACCACCTCGTGGGGTGTGAGGTGGTGATCTGACTCTGGCTTGATTCTTAATTCAAATAGGGCCAAGGGGAGGCAGTACAGCCAGCTTTTCTTACTTGTTTGCTGGATCTTTGCTATCTCTTCTTTCAGGAGGCCGTTTAGGCGTTCGCAGACGCCATTTGTCTGTGGGTGGTACACACATGCAAACTTGTGTTTGATGCCAAGGAGGGCAGTTATGTGTTGGAACATTTCATTGGCAAAGTGTGGGCCATTATCTGACCGCAGCACCTCGCATACCCCCCCACCTTGGGCACACCTCCCTCACCATGAATTTTGCTGCTCTGAAGACGTCTGCGCGGGAGCATGGACCGGCCTTGATCTACCTTGAAAATGGGCACATTGCTACAATCATGTCAACATAGTCAATGTGTAGGTACAGGAAGGGTCCTTCTGGAAGGGGTATAGTACCTTTGATCACTTGCAGCATGTGACCGGCCGTAAATTGTTGGCATGTGAGGCAGTTGCTGATAAAGTTTTCAACGTGTGAGTTTAGCTTGGGGCAGAACCAGGCCTCTTTAATTCGTGCTGCAATCACATCTTTTCCTGTGTGTGTGGGGTGATGTAGTTGAGCAAGGGCTGTTTTCAATAGGGCCAGGGGCATCACTACTTTGCCTGTATTATTCTGTCGCCATAATGCATCTGTGGGGGACATTGTGCATCCTCTTTTCACCCAGAGTTCTTTTTCTGCCATAGGTGCTGCTGTCTGTAATTCCATAATTTGGGTTTCGGGGATGTGTGTGTACCCATCCTTCATTGGCATCTGTCTTGCCCCCACCCTCCCCTTATCTTTTTGTTTTTCTGGGGGGGTCCATATCTCACCAAAGTATGCAGCGTATTTAGCATGTGCGTCTGCTGTTTCGTTACCTTTGGAAATGGGGTCATCCCCATTTGTGTGGGCCTGACACTTCACCAATGCTATTTCTTTGGGGTCTTTAATTACCTCAATTAGTTCAGCAAGTAGTAGAGCATGTTCCACTGGGGTGCCGTTTTCTCTTCTGAACCCTCTTCGCTGCCACTTTATTAATCTAGAGTGTACTGTTGATGTGACATATGCGCCGTCAGAGTATATGGTTACTCTTTCGTCATTGCTTTCCTTCAGTGCTAAGATTAGGGCCACTCATTCTGCTGCTTGGGCTGAGTAGTGTTGTGGTGACTGAGCACAGTTTACTGGAACATAGGTCCACTCCTCTCTCAGTCTCACCACTGCTGCTCCTGTTCTCCTTATCCCATCACTCTGGTCGATTTTTGAGGACCCATCAATGTACAATACTTCTCCCCCCTCTAGGGCATTTTCCTCAACCTTCCTGGTTCTCGAGTAAATGTCAATGGCTTGTGTTCAATCATGGGCGTAATCACTGTCCTCAACTACTTCTGCTATAAATCTTGATGAGTTTACGTTGCTGCATATGACAATTTTTAATTCTGGTTTTGACAAAATTATTTCATACCCTGATGCCCTTTGTGTGGTCAGGGTTGACTTTGGTTTGTTCAGTATTGCAAAAAGGGCATGTTCCACATACAGTGTGGTGGGGCATCCCATGGTAATTGATGATGATGTTTCTACCGCAAAAGCTGCGGCGGCCAGACTCTGTTCGCACGGGAAGTGTCCTAACATGACAGGGACCAGGTGTCCACTATAGAATGCTACTGGTTTGTGTCCCATGCTAGTTTTTTGTGTTTTTGTGTCAGTACTGCCCTCATCACTGCTGAGCTACAAGGTGAAAAGATGAAGAACTGCTCCTCATAGTTTGGGGTGGCTAGTACTGGTGCTGTGGATATGGCATGCTTTAGTTGGTGAAATGCCTCTGTCATTTTTCTGGTCCATCCCAACGTCTTCTCCACCCTCTGCGCTTCTCTGAGGGCCTCAAGCAGCGGTCCTATGTATGAGCTGTAGTCAAAAACCCATGGCCTGCAGTAGTTGCATAGGCCCAAAAACTGCTGCAGTTCTCTCACCGTGGCTGTGGTGTGTTTGTTATGGCCTGTGCCCTTTGTGGTGCAATATTCCTTCCATTTTGTGAAATGAGCTGGCCTATGTAGAGTACTTGTTCTTGGCAGTATTGTAGCTTTTCCTTGTCTACCTTGTACCCTTTTTCTGCTAACACTGCGAGCATTTTGACAGAGTCCCTCCTGCACCTTTCTTCTGAGATGCTGAAAATGATGATGTCATCTACATATTGCAGTACTGTGCTTTCCATGTCAATGTTACCCAGATCCATTTGTATCACCCTGTTAAAGATTGATGGTGATTCGCAGTAACCTTGGGGCAGCCTTGTGTGTTTCCATTTTGTGTTGCGGTAAGTAAAACTTGTCAGATCTTGTGAGCCGGGGTGCAAAGGTATTGAGAAGAATGCATTTTTGAGGTCAATCACAGTGAATCGTGACGCCCTTGCTGGAATGCCACACAGTATAGTGGCTGGGTTAGCCGCTATAGGGTACTCTGCTTCTACAGTGTGGTTGAGGGGCCTTAAATCCTGGATAAAATGCCAAGACCCTCCCTTTGCCTTATGCACAGGGTACACAGCCGTGTTGCATGGTGACTCTGGTGGTACTAGTATACCTCTATCTATTAGGGTGGTTATTGTTTCATATATGCCCTCATCTGCTTCCTTATATAGTGGGTATTGCTTTACTCTTGGCAGTATTGCTCCTTTTTTCAGTTTTATTTTACTCCTCCAATGCTTTTTATGCAGCCCACATCATATGTACTGGTGGTCCACAGGGATGTTGGTACTGCAGCCAGATCCTCCTCATAGAATGGTACTGTTGTGGTGGCAGGTGCCTCTAGTGCCAGTGCCATCTTTTGTGCTATCTCCTTGTATGTTACTCTTAGCCAAATGTTAATGCTCATCCCAAAAACCATCTCTCCCTCTCCATTTCCGTCTGAGAATAGCTCCTCATCTGAAACCAGTGTTAGCCTGCATCTTTCTGCCCGTGCTATAACTGCTCTCCATCCCCTTCCCTCCCTGTCCCGGGCATGCTATGTAGTGTGCTGTTGCCACAATGCTCTCAATGCTTACTGAGATCATCCCCCTTCCTTTTCACTAGCATGTGTCGCGGGTCTAAAAAGGTAAGCTGCTGGCCTTCTCCAAATCTTGCCCTCAATTCCTGGGAGCCATGCTATTGCCATGTCTGTTCCATATTGGAAAATGTCTCCATCTACTGGTTCTGCCCTGACCACTGTTGTGCCACAATATGCCTGCACTATCTGTCGTGCTGTGAGCATGTTGATGCCTGGTGTAGAGCATATTATTACCTGTTCGGTAAAGGAGGTGGTCATGTTCAACCTGCTCATAATGTCTCTCCCTAGTATGTTTACTGGTGATTGATTTCAATATAGCAGTGGGAGAGACATATCGTGATCTCCCACAGATAAGGAGATGTTATCAGTGAAGGGAACCAACCCTCGAGCCCCAGAGAATCCTTGAGTGTTCATAGCTTCGCTAGACAATTTAAACTTTCCCTCCCTTATGCATGACCTAGTGGCCCCTGTGTCAACTAGGAAGGATTTTTTTTTGTCACCTATCGCCACCTGTGTGCGTGATTCCTCCACAGGGTTAGGTGTTACTGATAGGATGGGACACATCAAAGACATCTGTGGGCTGTCCTATTGCGGGTAGAGTGACTGTCCATTCCCCGTGTAAGGGCTGTGACCCAATATTGTCACCTTCCCCAGCTGCGTCTGTGTTACAGGTGTGTCAGTCAATGTTATTGCGTTTTCCTGTATTTGTGTGAGCTGCTGTACTGTTTGGACCTGTTGTTGTTGTTTTGCAAGTGTCTGCTGCTGTCGTTACATGTATGTTTGTATATGCAGTTGTGGATGCTGTTGTGTTTGCAGTGCCTTTTGTTGTGGTTGTTGTGGCATTTGTGGTTGTTGTGTGTACTCTTGTAATTGTACCTGGGGCTGTGGCATTGGCGCTTGTTGTAGTGGTAATGGTTGCTGTGTCTCTTGCTGTTGTTGGTAAACTTGTTGTTCCCCCATATGCCCTTGCTGTCCTTGCTCTCCCCAAGCTGCCTGTGCTGGTCTCATTCTGCATGTGCGTGACATGTGCCCCACCATCCCACATATCCAGCATGTCGGTGGTTCCTGTGCTTGCCATGCAAGTCCTCCCACGTTGTCTTGGTACTCCTGCTGCCCTTGTTGATTGTAACCCCGGAACCCTCCCCCTTGTTGTTGTGCGGGTGGGCCATAGCCCCTCCCTCTGTAGTTATTTGAGTATCCGTTTCCCATTTGCATATAACCTCCTCCCGCGTGCGCTGTGTATGGTGGGGGGGGAGGCATCTGTTGCGTCATTACCTGTGCTTGCTGCATTGGTAATACGTGTTGTTGTGTTGTGTCTTGTATTACTGTGGCCTGCGTGGGTTTGGGCACTGTTATCAGTGCTCCTTCCATGGCATATTTAGATAACTTCTTTTGGACCAATTTTGCTTCCTCTGTCTTTCTATCTTCCTCTTTCTGTTTCATCTTTTCCTGCCATATCCTGATCCTGCAGTGGTGCACTATTGTCAGTTGTTTTTCTGGCCAAGCTTTTGCTTCCATCCCCACTAGCTTCTTCAACTGCCTTTGTACTTGCTCCTTGTGTTAGTATGTGGTAGAAAATTGCTAGTGTTTTTTCCCACGGTTCCCGCGTTTCCAAGCGCCACTTCTCCTGAATCTCCTGGATGTAATCGTCAGGATCTTCATTCTCACGCATCTTGTGTGAGGTTATGGCTCATATGTCTGATGTGTCTGGGTATTGGTCCCTTAATGCCTGCCAGAGCGCATGTCTGCAGTTGGCGAATGGTGCTCCATCATGTGATGTGTCGCTTATTGTCACCCCTGGGAATCCCGCCCTTTTACAGATTTCATCAGCGGCATCCCCCAGTATGGAAATTAGCAGCCCCTTCACGTCTCCCACCGCTAATTTTTGGCCCGCAGTTTGTTTTTCTATCTCATATATCCACTTCCCAGCTCCTCCACTTAGGGATGGAAGTCTGCATTTTATATTTTCCTTATCGGCATGCTTCCAGGGGACATATTGTGGTCTAGCTCCTTCCCTCTCTAGTAGTGGCATTAAGTGGTACTCGCTCACCTCCCCTGGTGTCCACCTGTGTGTGGTTATGTTAGTATATTCGTCATCTTCCTCCATATCTGGTAACTCTTCAATGCTATCAATGTTACAGTAGTTTATTCTATCACCTCTTACGTTCTTCCTTCCCCTCCTGTTACCCTCTTGCCCCATCATGGTGTGTTTGCTCGCTCTACCTGCATGCGTCCAGGGAGGTCCCTAAGTCTGCCGACATATGGGCTGTGTACAGGGCTTGGTGTTATTGGGCGTGGTGTTTGCACAGGGGTTGGTGTTAGTGGGCGTGGTGTTTTCCTGTTTACTTCTCTTATTTTTGTCTCTCCTGTGTTTGGTTCTCCCTGTGTCTCGCAGGCCCATGGTGATTTGCAGTTAGTGCGCATTATGTATAATTTGTCTAAACTCTCCCTATTTCCATGTCTTCCGCTGTCGCACAAACCTTCCTCTTCCTCGCTGCAAAATCCATCAGGAAATGTCAATCCCCACTCTGTGCGTTTTCCCCCCACGGTCACTGTCCTTAAATCTATTAAATCCACCTCTGTGTACTCACCTCCTTTAGCCCCAGCCCCCTGTGTTGATGTTGTTGCCACCTCCTTGTCCTGGCGTGTGTATTTTTTGGCTCCATGCTCCACTCTCCTATCCCCTCTTTCGGCTTTCTTCTTTTCTACTACTTCGCCACCTATTTCCGCTCGTTTCCTGTGGAGTTCTTCCAATACTTCTGCGCTCACCTTTGCTAATATCCTTTCCTCGTCTTCTTTTCTCCCCCATATTCCCCCTTCCCTCTTTAGTACGCTTTCTATAACCTTCCCTTCTTCATATTTCCGGGTGCTTTCTGATATAATCTTCTTTTTCCACAGTCCCATTTCCCTATCATTTTCTTCCCTCTCCTCCTCCTTCCTTTTCATCTATCTGTGTTCTGCGCTTGCTACTCTTTCTGCTATTGCCCTTTTCCTTCTTCCTTTCTTCTGCCTGTTCCTTCGTTCTCGCCATCGCTTCCTTATGGGCCTTTTTTTCCTCCTGTCTTGCCTTTGTTTCCTTCTTGAACTGCCTGATCAGTGTGCTTCTTACGTCCCTCAATTCTGCCAACCTTTCCTCCAGCATCTCTTCCTCTTCTTGTGACAGTCGCCCTTTTCTTGTTTTACTCCTCTCGTGCCCTGTCTGTACGTGGTCCATCTCTTCCTTGCTCATTCTCCCCACTGCGTCTTCCTCCTCCCCTGTTAGTGTTCCCCGGAGCTTTAGTAGCACCTGTGCTGCTATCCATTCATCTGGGCCTATAATCACAAATTTTCCCAGTACTCTCTTCCCGACCCCGTGCCTGTCTGTGCTTTGTTTGTGTCTACTGTGCCCGCCGCCACCATCCCCTTTTGGTATCTATCTGTAGGTGCGTATGGTGGAGGGCTGTATTCCGGGTTAGAGTACCCCTCGGCTGCCGTGAGTTCCTGTCGGACGGCCTCTCTTAGCTCCGTTAGTGGGTACAGCCCCCTTCCTCTTTCTTTACTACTTTAGCCACTGTCATATCTTCTGTCCCTTCCTTCTTCACCTTTGCCTCTGATACCGCGAACGACCATTCTGTTTCTTCCTCACTCCCATCGGTGCTGGGTTGGGTTTTAGGCATTGTGACCCCACCTTTCCCTGTCGTCTTCTCCTTTTTCACCTCCTTCTCTTCTCTTTTCCGCTTCTTCTCCTTTACCCCCTGCATTGCAAACATTCCCATATCCCCTGGTCTGGTTCCTTGGAACATCTTCCAAAGATCAAACATCTCTAAATGTCCTGCTAGCTTCTTTCCTTTGACCGTATTGTGCAGGTATGTCATAAGTGAGTGTTGGGTAAATGTGTCAAAGCTGCCGTTGGGCGGCCATGGTGTTCTTAATTTGTTGTCTGTTCCTTGTGTCCAATCAATGCTGTACTTTATAATGTTCTCCTTATGCGGTGGCAATGTCGTGCAAATGTGCTGGAGTGGTGTGGTCAAGGCGCTTCCTCTCATCCCTACCCCTACTCCTTCCTCCGACCCATAGTACGTGGCCATGTTACAGTTTTCACTTTTTCTATTTCACCCTTTTACCTGGCCCCGTGAGCTGGGGACTTCTGACTGTCCGCTGAAAAAGGAAGACAATTTCAAGGCACTTTCAATTTGCAATATTCTCGTTCTTGCTCCTCTTCTTGCCTGATGTTCAAATATGGTCCCCTTCGACCGTGGCGCACAAAGCCCCCTGCGTCAACGTGCCCTGTGTGGTGTGCTTTTACAGCCGCCCCACCTCCCTGTGCTGTCCGTACCTGGAACACCTTCAACTTTAGTTTCTCCCTTTCCCCGTCTCCTGTGCAGCCCTCTCCCGCTTACCACACTCCCTCTTGGTACACCCCCTCCCTCTGTCAAGCGTGGCCGGCATTTTCCGTGCACGGCCACCTCTCCCCCTTTGCCCTTCCCCCTTCGAGTGCTGCCGGCGTTCTCCGTGCGCAGCCGCCTCTCCTCCCTTGCCCTTCCTTTTTTCACACTACCTTTCCCCATCCACCCCGGGGTGAGCCCAGGATTGTCGTTGTGTCCTATACAAACCCTATGGGTGACGTCACCAACTGTTACAAGATGTTACACGTACATACAATTGCTCAACTAATCAGCGCGCGGTACCTTTACTACTGTTATTCCCCGTTAACCCTACAGCTGTCTTCTCACTATGACTGGAGTGGAGTATACACCATCAATTAACTGTTATAATCGGACTGCACCCGCTGCGTCGCCTAGCGTGTAATACGCCCCCTTCCCAGGGGAGCTTAACCAGCCAATTATCTTCCGCACTCTGGAAACAATCTAGCTACCTCCTGCGGGAAAACATCATCTACCTAACAAGTTTCAATACTCAATCAGTAGGGATCCTCATCTATTCACTGATCTATAACGTCAATTCATAGGAAAGCCACACCTCCCACGCACAGGTGTCCGCGATCTAGACAAATCAGCGCCCTTGAACAATCACACGTGGGTGCTTGAAGCTCCACCCAGTCTCCTTTCGTGATGCTGCAGGGGATGGCCCACGTGCCTCTCCCGCTAAACCTCACACATCAATCGGCGCTTACTAATCAAAATCTTGTGCAACACACTGTAGTCACCGCCCGTCACCCTTGTAACAACTCCCCCCCGCACAACATTACATTGCTGGTTGGGTTTGTCATACTCACCAAGTCCTCGTGAGCCGGGGCCGCTCTACCGCGGGCACCCCTCCAAAGGGGCTCGCCACCTCCCCTCGTCTGGACCACGTCTGGACACTCGCCAACCACGGGCGGAATACTTCTCAAGTCGGCTCCCGACGGACAATGTCCAGATTGCGCTGTCCTGTCTTCTCGCAGTTCCGCGATGGTCCTGTAGTCCTCAAAAGGGGGCAACGGCAGAGGGGGCCGCGCTGCCGGGTTGCCTCATTGCAAGAGGCCTGGTAGTTGCCCTTAGGTTAGGTAGATCTCAAACAGATCTCAGCAGTGCCTCCAACTTGTCGGGGGGATTTCCCGGGTGAAGGCAGAGCAGTCCGCGGACCTCCAGGGCTGGGGAGGCCCCAACTCCTCCTGCGTCCCAAAAGGAGTATGAGACACACAGAAGAGCAAAGTAATTACTGGTGTTTATTATAGTAACGGCAGGGATAGTTCTCAGCTCATATGCATCCGGTGAGACTCTCAGTGTTAGTAGGGCTCGCAGGCCCTTTTTACCGTAGTATGACCCGCTGCTTGCATCACATGGGAGAATTGTCACAAAACCTAACGCCACTTCGGGTTGGCTCCCCGAGTGATAGGGTCAGTATGGTTACCTATAGGAAGAAATATTAGTGGATAAGGACGGGTCAGGTGGTACACTTGGGCTGTCCCTAACATTCGCTACACCAAAATTGGTACAAGGGGACACTTGGTGATTGGCTAACTAAAATGGCGTCATTGATGAGCCCCTCGTATTCTGATTGGTTCCCTCACAAGCCCCCAAGCCTGGGACCATCGCCGTTCCCAGCTCGCGATGTACCTGGTGCTGGCAACTATGTGTTAGAGGTGGACAATGGACAGGTCTGGCTAGTGGCTAACGTGCATGTCTTTCCCATAGCTGTAGATGTCCAACTTGTCGCTTCGTTGTTGCAGCCTGTGTCCCAGACGTGGGACTCTGGCGACTTTCTGTCTCGTAAGCTTGGCATCTTGTCAGTTCGGCTTGGTCACGTGTTGAGAGACCGTGGCTGGAGCAGAACTATGAGCATTTGATTTGTATTTCGGCTCTGAGGAGTGCTTGGCGGTGGCAGGTGTAACCTTGGCGATGGGCGCGCTGCATGTGGGTTGCAACATTGCTGCCTTGGCTGTGGGCTCTCGTTGGGGCTCGTTCTGCGTGGTCAGCACTTTGCTTTTTCGTTCTGAGAGGATTTTCGTCTGAGAGGCTCCTGCCTGGGGACTCTTGCTTGCGGCCTACTTGGGCCTAGCTTCTGGGTGGTGGTAAATAGTCCATAATATGGTGGTCGCGAGGGGTGACAGAGTATCCTGTGCATTAGCATATACGTGGAGGCTGGCATCTTGTGCTACTATATGGCGAGAAAGTGTCTGCAAGCAAATACACAAGCTATTCTGGCATCTTGCGTTTCTGCGGTATTGTGGGAGGCCTATGTGAAAAAATAACAACGATGTATGTCCGTGGGTGTGCCAGTCTGCTACATCATAGCACTGAGTATGTTCTTCGTGTGAGTTGATGTGTGAGTGACCAGTGTGCATGGTGGCACGTGTGTTCTTGTCTGTTGGCTATGTTGTCATGGCATCTCTAATGATGATGGGTTTCACGTTTGTTGTCTAATCAATCTGATCCATGTCGCAGGCGTCAGCTTGACCTGGGCGTACTAGTGGGCATGCTGCTCGGGTGTGCAGGCCGTTGACACAGGATACCTTGTCCTCTGGTAAGGGAGTGAATGGGTCGAACGCCTCTTGTGGGGGGTGCTTGGGCCGTGATCCCCTGGGCCATGGTTTGGATGAGAATGGGGGAGGGTGTTTTCCCATTTTCCCACTTCAGGTCCTGACCCTTTCACACAATTTACATATTTTTGGTGGACAGGGGTAATTCAGGGAACCAGACCTTTTGCTAGCATGAATACACTACATGCAGGAGTCAATAGAGAGTAAAAGGAGGGTCCTAAATCCATGATGTGGGAATAGTGATGAAGGACTAATGTCAGAAAAGGCTTCTGAGAGGTGAGAATTGGTAGATAGTTTTGCTGCCAGTGTTTCCTGAATTATTTTTATTTTAGTGTTAACAACTTGGGATAGGTCTACACAGAAATTAGCAGTAGGTGAGCGTGATTGGCAAAACCAGGAGCTTTTCTGAACTGACTGGCAATACTGTGACGAGTTCTCTCAGATCCGAACTTGAAAGAAGTGCTCTCACCTTGTGATGTTTCCTGTGAAGCAGTAGGATCTTTGGAAGTCGTCCTCCCTGACTTCTTCCTAGAAAAAGTGCTTTCCTTGATGAGGAATGGATGGTTCCTCCCCAAAGCCACAGTAGCTACCTGCATAAACAAGCAGAGCACAGGGACCACATAAAGGTACGTCCTGGTATTGGGGAAAAGCAAACGGTGAAAAAACCCAGATTGTTGTGGTTGGTATCCGTTAATAGCTGTCTCATGGTTTGTGGAGAATACTTCACTCCGGATTCCGTGTTGTGCCAATATCATATTGAATAGGATGTCAAAGGTCGCCAGAACAAGGATATAATGCAAGCAGAGAAAAAAGTAGCGCAGAGTAATGGAGCCACTGCTGCAGAGAGGAGCAGTCAAGAGCAAGTAAGCAAAAAGACAAGAGGTCGCGGGCAGGATGCGATTGCAGGCCAGACAGGGCAGAAGGAACAGAAGGAAAGGCTGGGGAAAACAAGGCAAGAGGAAAGAGGGTAAATAACCAAGAGATGGAAAATTAGCTTCTTACCCCAAAGGAGACCGGAGGGTTGCAATGCACAGCGTGTTGTGAGAAAAACTGAGAAAAAGAATGGGAGCAGCGATCTTGCCAGGAGACTGGACCGGCACTAGCACGTTGTAAAACAATGTGAAGGAAACACGTTGTGAATCCATTTCCATCATCTCCAAAGAGAGCAGCGTGGCGCTATGACAAGTTCTTAATGTTGTTTGTGGATTAAGTGATGTGTTTACCTGCATTATATGCCGTTTTAGACAGCTACTAGATCATTTCCAAATATATTTGGATTTTAGCTGTTGTAAATGTGGAGTGAATACAAAAGAAACAGGCACCTCGCACACCTGATGTATTTTAACCTTTTGATGAATTCTAATTAGTTTTCTATTAGATATTTACAGAATTCTAGGTGCATAGGAGCTGAGAAACTACCCTGGCATATGGGTTGTAGTATAAATGTGAACAAGAAAAAGTTCCCAGATAGGGAACTCCCGTCCCCTTAAATCTCTTGTCTACTCGTGCATGATGAGTCTTTTGCTTACCCATGGAGGACCGATTTCCCGAATTTATATAGGTAAGAGTGTTAGCCGCACTTGTGACCACTTTCAATGCCTCTAATACTTTCCTTAATTAGGGCACACCCAATGACTCTTTATTCGTTCTTACAGATCGCATACCCAATGTAGGATTGAACAAGAAAGCTAATTTGCTCAAGCAAATAAAAATCCATATGTCTGATTGATCAGGAAACAATTCTAGCTTCCGTTTATAACGTCATCAACCCTGGCATTATTGCACATAAAACAGGAAGCAGGTCAGTCCATTTTCTGACAGATTTCAACCATCCAGCATGTTTTTCAAAATAATTAATAGTTATGAGATTCTAGGTTCCAAAGAAATATTGTTCAAAAGGTTTACCTTCCAGTTCATTATACATGGTGAAACTAATGGATCACACTAAGCACCTGATTCATTTATTTTATGCTCAATGAAATCCTTTCATAATTATTGATTTTTGGGTTTATAAACAGCTAGTAAAGTTGTATCAAATGCTGACATTATATTTTGATACCTTAATCATTTTAATTTACACCTGATTGTTTCCATAGATTTAATTTGAAAAATTCTATTCGCCACTGAAGAAGAGACATTTTCTTGAAATGCGTTGGGCCTAATAATTTGTTTTAATAAAAAATAGTAAATGATATTACGACCTATGGATAAAGTGTACTATTTGCAACTGAACTTTGAATGTCATTTTGTTGAAAACTTGTCTCAAAAAATGTTTGAGGAAATGAAGATACATTCTAAAATACTTGGCTTGTTTTTTCAGCCATTCGATAGTGTGCAGGGGACGGGAGTTCCCTAACTGGGAACTTTTTCTTGTTCTCATAAATGTCGAGTGAACCATCTTTCTCATTGGTTTTCGCCTCCCCTATCTTCTCCTTCAGGAATGGGAACATTACATTAAGTGAAATCGATTTACGTTTTGAAACAAGGATGAACCACAGCGTCCATGTTTGGTTCACTGGCTACTTTTAGTGGTTTGAAATGGCTTAACATCTGTTTGAAGTTCATGGCCCTAGAAGGGATTTGGTATTAGGGACTGCAAGAAATTTAAGATTTGGGTCACCTAGGGAGACTAAGACAATGAACTGGTATGTTTAGATACTGATGACTGGTTATTAGTGAAGACTGTATCTAAGTTATATAGATCTCTTTGGGTGCACGCAAAAAAGAGATCTAATGTTTAGGGCTTTGCTGGAAGGAGTGCAGGGGATCATTTATCCATATGTAGAAATCTCCTTACAGGGAGCATTGGCGGATAAAAGGAGGATGTACTGTATATCAGTTATAAAATCCAAAAACTCTTTGGGGAGCCCAGTGGTTTAAACATGAATAAACATTTAAACATGCATAGGAATATGTGTGATTTATTGGCTGATGAGTAACAATGGCTAGAATTCCCTTCATATGACTGTGTGTATGGAAGACTGAACATTTTTCAGGTCGGTCAGTTGTTTTAACTAACGTCAGTTCCAACTCTTTTGTCTGGATGGTTACAAGTCAAAATATTATAATAAATTGGAAGGCTGGTTATTGACAAGGTTGCAAGGTTTGTAACCAGTCTTTAAAGAGATAGTGTCTAAAACCATGTCAATGTGCACGCCGAGTAAGGGCAGGGTGACGACGATCAAAAGGGTCAGAACATGCATGAAAGGCAATCACCCAAAACTTCCAAACACTGTTAATATTGCAGGCGAATAAAAAAGTCTCAGTAAAGGGGTCCATCAGCTTAAGGTCAGTGTAAGCCAGTTGAAGAAAATGGTGGCACAGATATCTGTTTTACATTATATAAGCTTTTGACCAGATTGAACATCTGATGGAAAGGTAGTAGGTTCATTGCATCGGTAAAGCAGAGCCTGGCACAATAAACCTTTGTTAAGCAAGTGTGACCTCTGCCAACTGATTTCTAAGCAATACTGCATCTCAACACCTGACCTGTCCCAACTTTTAGAAAGGTAAAGACTATTACTAACATGTTATTATTATTTGTTTTCTAAAGAAGGGTGAAAGACAAGTAATATGTTATTTATTTTATTGGGATCATTAGTACGCAATTGTAATAGATGACATGTAATGTTAATAGCTATATTAGTGGGCCATCATGCCTGTACATGCCAACACAAAAGGCAAAACTGTTGTATTTGCCAATGCTTTTCCTCTTGGCCTGATTAAATGTGAATGAGCACCCACCTACCCAATCTCACAGGATGAGCTAAATATTGGATCTGCTATTGGTGAAGAATTTAGCAGCCAGTTCCTTCTCTAGAAGATTGATTAGAACTTCAGAGAGCGTTCATATTCAAATCACAGCACCTTATTCACTGGGGAGCTTCACTGGTCCGAAAAGAAGGCCAGGTCACTTCATGGTCCTTTGTGGGCTGTGCTTGGCTTTTAAAGGGAGGAAAGCAGTGATGCACATGAGAACAGAGCAAGAGGGCTTGTGATGTACCCACTGAGTGTATTTTCTTGGGCCGTTTGTTACCTTTAATTCAATTCTTGTGATTTGATGTGTATTGCTTTCTTTTGTTATATTTCCTGAGGTCTGATTCCCATTTTGAGAAATACCTTGTGAACCCTTTGTGAATATTTGTTTTAATTTGTTAATCCTTTGCTCTAAGGTTTTCTCCATCTTCCCATCCCAAAAAAAGGGATATGAAAGAAACTCTGTGTGAAACATTTTCTGGTTGTTGTTTTTAATGTTCTTTCTATGTTTAAGTGCATTAGGGTCAAGTCTCATCATCAAATAAATACACACAGCACTTTATTTACACCAACCAAACAATAACAAAGTTAAAGAAAACAATAATAGATACAAAATACAAATGTCTAATAGGAAAAAAACGCCCCTACTCAAATAATCCGCTAAAATCAAGGAAAGTCCATGAGAGTCAGTGCCAGAGTCAGCCATCAATTTGCTACAAAGGACTCTTTTTTGCTTACGTTGTTAACCAATGCTTTAGTTAACAAATGTCTACTTAGCCATTCTTGATGGACATATTGTAATACAACATGGACTGCATTCAAATCGAGGGTTTATTTTACAAAAAGTAAGAGCAGCTGATGTGGTGCGGATGCCTTGCAATTGGAATAGAGGTTTGAGGTGCGCGTTGGAGTGATTTAAGCCCTTCACAAATTAACATAAAGGGCTTGATTCACAGAAGCATATTGTAATGGTTAAATCCGAGGACATCCTTAGAGTCTCGATTTCACAGAATGATAACTGTAGAGCAGTATGCTACCTGAGCTCTGAAACAATATTGAAATTTATATGGTTTAATCGGGAAGAGATTAAAAACCATGGGCTAAATCTAACCACCCACGAACTAGAATTGCAAGCCAACAATTTCCTTGCCTATAATGTCCCAGCTGTCACTGCAAAAGCAGCAAGCATAATTAGTGCTCATCAAACCAAGGGTAGCATTGATGGTGACTTTCACACACTCCTAGCGCACATAGCCACAACAAAGAATATCCCTTGGCTCGAACCAATGCTCACTGCTATTCTAGGATCTAAAATGTCATCGACCACCTCATAGCTTGCACAACATAGTTCACATAAGATACTTTCATGGAATACCTGTGGTTATGCTAACTTCATTGGATGGAAAGCCTCTCTTACTCCCGAAAAACAACCAACTATTCTCATATTACAGGAGACCATGAAACTGACCAAATTTACCATCCCAGGGTTTTCCACGTATTGCAAGGTTGCAACGAGACCTCTGTTAGGCCGGCCTAGTGGTGGCCTGGTAATTGCTATAAATAACTCGGTCAATCTCCAGTCAAAGTGGGTATGGGAATCTGCAAACCTATTGGGTGTACTTGTACAGAATTTTTTGTCAAAAATGATTCCTTCAATCTTAATTATCTCCCTATACTGGAACCCTGCCACATCCTTGATTGAAACGATGCTTGATGAATTAGATGAATGCTTAGAGTACATATCCAGCAAATACCAACCACTAGAAATTATCATTGGCGGCGACTTCAATTGCGACTGTAGAGAACTGAGTGAATGTGGACAAGATAAGCCCTCTTATCTTTCCCGGGGAAGGGGCTCACAATTCAGGGAGCTACTGGAAAATTGGTATATGGACATAGTTGCAAGTAATGAGGTGAAGTCTCAGATTACATGGTCCCGTGGATCCAAATCTTCAACAATTGACTTCATTTTTGTTACTCGAATTCTATCTACTATTACACTGTCTACGCATTGCAGCCGTATCATAACCAGTTACCATGCACGTTTAAATTGCATTTTGAAATGGGAAAGCAGGCCCTTGGTTATCGATCCCACACTCTCCCTAGTAGAGATTGACCATCCCTTAATTTCCATAAGATGGAATCAAAGCCTATGTCAGCAATTTGTTAACTATGTATCTCAACAAATTCAGTCTTCTCAACTTTCTGACAAAACACCTGAATTGTTAAGGATAAATGGTTATTCTGAGGTGATAAAGAAAGCCCTATCCATATTCAGTAAAAAGTATACGGAGAGTGCTCATCCCCATCCATTTGACTCCACCTGAAAGATCCTAAAACGTGAAAAAAATAAAGCAATAAGACAACTCAAAATATCGGGTTTGGGAGCAGCCCACTTCAGGTTCATTCAGGCACAAATTCTTAAAGAATACAAGAGGAACCTGAAACACGCTCGTATATTGAAATACAACAGAGAGAATTGCAATCTAATAAGAGCCATATATATGCATGACACCAGAACTATATGGCGCACGATCAAAAAGGATGATAAAAGAAATCCCCTGATTACCCTCTTTTGTATATCTGAAGGGGTATGGTATGAATACATATCAGCTAAATTTCGCATCCCTGTGAGATTTGAATCTGTGCCTAATGTGCAATTGTGTTATAGCAGGATCGCCCGATTGAAATGGACTCATGATGATTTCAAATGGGCAATAGCGAAAACATTTTATTCCAAATCAGCAGGCCCCGATGGGATTCCTCCCTGCCTCTATAAAGCTGATCCTGAGTTTTGGATAGAAATCTTGAAACCTAAATTTGATTCAATCATCAGTACTGGTCAAATTCCTTCCTCATGGACTACAGCAAATATTGTCCCTCTATTCAAAAAGGGCAATCCTTCTCTTCCACAGAACTATAGACCTATCTCATTGATTGACACAGATGTGAAACTTTTTGCCATTCTTCTCCTAGACGACCTTGAAAAACATATTGAAGAGAACAACCTTTATTCTAAATACCAAACAGGTTTTAGGAAAGGAATGAGTACCTCGCTTAACACTGCCGTCATGTCTCATCTTGTCGCGAGCACAAAAGGCAAGAACTCTCAAGCAGTATATATGGCTATGATAGACATGACATCAGCTTTTGATAACGTTGTACGAAACCTATTATGGAATACATTGAGATCAATGGGAATTCCTACAGTATTGCTATATTGGTTTATTCAATTACATACTAACACCTCGTATAAAATAAAAATTTCTGCAGATGGTAGAACAACTGATCCCATCACCACATCCATTGGTCTGAAACAAGGGTGCAATCTAGCTGCAACTTTCTTTAATCTTTACCTTTCTGATCTTGATAAGGAATGGGATCACAGTAATTTATTCTCAGTCAAAGTTGGTGCTCTAAGACTTAAATGGATTGCGTTTGCAGATGACATCATAGTCTTTGATCCTACACCTGCTGGATTGCAAATTAAGCTTTTGCTTTTTCAAGACTTTGCAGTTGCTCATAATCTCACTCCAAACCCTGCAAAAACAGCTATTTTAAAATTTGGTACCAAACAAAATAGTAAGGGATACAAATGGGAAATTATGAAAACTCAAATCTCATGTACTTGTAGTGCGATATATCTCGGCTATAACATGACAGATCAAAACTCATTAAAAGCTTGGACTGACTTAATCAAAAATAAATCACACCCTTTACTATCTCAACTAAAAATGATCTACGCAAAATATTGCAAATTTTCACTAACCCCATTGATTGACTTTCTGACACTAAAAATTGAATCGGTCATCTTATACTCCATTGACATGTGCTTAAAAGATGTTACTGCAATTCTGAATACCACGCAAGGATCACTGATAAAATCTGCCATGCACCTGCCCTTAAATATACCAAACGCAGTGATACGTCACGAGCTCGGGTTGGTTGCACTATCAACACGCTGGAAATGGTGTCAAATATCAGGCTATGTTAAGATTCATTTTGCACCCAAAAAGTCCTTTTACGGTGATTTGAACAGCCTGCTGAAATCTTCCTCTTCTGCTTCCTTTAATGAATATAATAGCAACATGCAACATATCTTGAACTCCTTAGGTATTACCATAGAAGACGTATATCAACGTCCTGCTTTTGCCAAAAAGAAACTTTTTGAACAAGATAGGAGGAACACAATCGATAATATATCAACATATCAAATGTACAGGGAGTATGGTGCGTTCTTAAAACGACGTATACCCCGATATGACTATGTGGTTTTATTTCCATGCAACCATACCCAAGAAGCCTATATTAGGTACAGGTTAAATCTATACTATACAAGAGAACGTACTGCAAATTGGGCTAAAACTGGGAAACCTAAGGTAATGAAGTGTCGCTTTCCATCGTGCAAGGAACCGATTGAGACAATGAAACATCTTATACTAGAATGTCCACATTTTAGTGTAATGCGGACTAATCGGTTCTCGAAATTTGTGAACACAGATTTTGAAGATTGCTTGCAATTTCTATGGACAAGCATGATGCAAGGCACCCACAAACCGATCATATTTGAATTAGTTAGTCTGTGTAAGCATATCGAAAAAGAATTGCTTAAAATTTAAGATTTGGAGGCTATATAGTGTATGACACAATACCCTCCATCTTTTGTAACCTGTGAACAATATGATGTAAAGTTTTATGTTGAAACATGAATGTAAATGTTCATTGAAATGTAAATATTTTATCCTTTTTTGTAATTGATTTTGTAAAGGTTCTACAAAGTAACTTTTCTTTGTAATTGAACTAAATACAAATATTTTTTTTTTTAAAAAAAGGGCGCAATCCCATTGGGACATGCTCTGTGAATCAGGCCCAAAATGCACTAACGCCTTCTCCTCTGCACCACATAAGAGATAACTAGAGCTGGACAAAGGTTTTCAGAGACTAGTGTTCTTATGTACTTTAAGGCACTCAAACCGGAGTTCCAAGTAGAGGGCCCAAGAACTTGGACGGCCAATAATATCTAACTCGTCCTCGTAGTCATGTTCCATTTTGCAAAACAGATATTCCAACCGCTGGAATTAGTTTTTGCTGCATTGATTTCCAATCCTAGCTCATAGCATTTCCTGGCAAACAACTCAGAGGTAGTCATAGCCTAGAGGGTGTTGTAGACAGTAACACAGTGTTGTCTGCAAAAAAGAGAGCTGAGATTTTGTCAGGCCCCAGTCGGGGGGAATCAGAGCTGCAGGTCATTAGCTCATCTATAATAGAATTCATATAATGGCAAAAAAGAAGGGGAGCTATCACACAGCCTTGCCTTACTCCTCTGGCCACGTTCAATAGGACCATCCAAGCTCCATCGAACTACAACACAGTTGTTCGAGTATAGAAATAACAACAGGTTCAGGAGCTAGTCAGGATGCGCTTGGCTCTCAACATCTCCCATGATTGCCTCTCATAATTGCGTTCTGGGCACGCTATCAAAAGCGATTCTTAAATCCACAAAGTATGCGTATAATTTAGTCTTATATATTAATATATGCTTTTGAATTAACAGGTGTGATCGAAATCCTTGATCTAACATTCTAATCCCTGATTGGAAGCCTACCTGCAGATGGCTAAGCAGTCCCTGTGAGTTGAACCAATTTAGGACATTTCTTAGCAATACCTTTTTGAATATCTTTACAGATGAATCAAGTCAACTTATGGGTTAGGAGTTAGCCGTCCACCTCTTTTTATAAATGGGGACAATCTCGCTGTTTTCCATGACATGGGAACAAAATTGGTAGCTAAAAGTGCGTTAAACACCCTATTTAAGATTGGTACCCAGATTGTGATTTATTCTTCAAACAAATCTACTGGGATTCTGTCCGTCCAGAATCCTTGCCCCCGGTCTGTGATCCAATAGCATCTTCCACCTCCTCTAGTGAAATCCTAAGGGCTCCCTGGGTACAACCCAACCTCTGCAGTATTCAGTGGGCTCTGTGCAGCACTTTCACCCAGCGACACATTTTGGTAGAAGCCTTCAAAGTGATGATGCCTCTCATCGGGGGTAATATGTGTCTGTAAGCAGGTGTCCCCTTCAAGACCTTTTTCAGTCACCTGCTTCCAAAAGCTGGCTGAGTCTCCCTTCACAACAGCTTGCAGCATCTGGTCCCATTTCGCCCACAAATGCTCACTCTTATTATTTTTAATTATACATCTAAATTATTCCTCAGCAGGCAGAGTCGGAGCCTGTTTACCACTAGATTTGTTTTTTAGGTCATCAGGAAGCACTAACTGAGCTGCCCTGCAATCAGTATCATACCAGGCCTCCTTTTTCTTTGCTCGCTTTCTAATGGTGAGTTTGAGCTTGTGGTAAAGGACAGTAAGCACTTTAGCAGGTTGTCCAATCGAATATTACATAATTATTTGGGCAATTAGGATTGCAACTTGGTTCTATGAAACCATAAATGGAAGGGTAAATAGATGGGATCGTTATTCTGGACCAATTTGGTTAATTTGATTGCACAGCGAGCGTGCCCAGTAGCTAAGCCATTAGCCTGGACTGCAAGTACAGCTTTGGCCTTCAGTTTGAGCGTCACAGGTCTATGGTCGCTATCATGCCGGTCTAGAACTTGAAACTCGGCAGCTAAGTGAGAATCAGGGGCCAAGATCAAAACATAATTTATTCTAGAACTGCCATTGGTTCCTTTGTACATCTTATGAGGGGTTAAAAATGTGAGGCGGACAACTTTGTAAAGGCTTTCCATAAGATGCCATTTTATTAACTTAATGGGGTTCGATAAACGCCTCACTATCCCAATCCTAAAGAGAGTTTCAGAGCCTAGCAAAATAACTAAAGGAAAGACTCTAACAAAAGGAAGTTGTCCCTCACACTTATGCATACAACAAACATATGAAGGAAATGTATGGCAATCCAAAATATAACAAAACCACAGTTGTATCAAACATACACTTAATAACTGTTTCTCCATGTAAGCTGGGTAAAGTTTCCCAAATTCAAAGCAGGAATTTTGTTTCCACAGTTCAGAATAGCAAAGTTCAGTTTTATAACACAGTTCTGGAAATCAATGTTCTTCTTGCTTCAACAAGTCTCTCAGTGGGAATTCCCCTCAGTTCAACAGCAATAACAAATCTGTGTTTCTCCACTCGTAAGACAAGTTCAACAAAACTTCTTCAGAACCAAGACCACTTTCACAGTTCCTTATTGGCAATATAAATAGTTTGTCAGGATGATTCCACAATTATTCAAAATATAAGGCAGTGGCTTTGCCACTTCTTCTCCACAGTCTTTAATCACAACACAGTACTTTAATGTCTTCCACCTGGTCCACCTACCTGCCAGGTCTAACACTAAAAGGTCCCTGCCCTGGTAAACATTCCTGTCAGGACCATAAACTTCAAATTTTACTGCAGTACTGATGTGGTAAAGTTCACTTGGCAATGATTTAACAACGTCTTTTGACTTTCAACAACTTCAGTAATAAACACTTCTTCTGTAAAGACACAAACCACATTGGTGCGCTTTATGCCACCCGTATCACATAGTATGCTCCTCTCCTCCTGAATGCTGGCTACCAGGAGGGCAGCTCTTCTACTGCAACAAAGCATTTTCGTTTCAACAAAATCAGTATCAACAACTTCACTATGGGCTACCTGTACTGGGTAAACATAAAACACATTGGCCCTCATTACAACACTGGCGGTAACCAATGGCGCTATTAGCACCATGGTTGCTGCCGGTATTGTAACAAGTCCGCCATGGTGAAATGGGGAAGTACCACCCCATTCCAAGGTTGGCGGGGCGGTACTTCCCCATTTCACCATGGCCCTTCCCCATTGCCGTTTTTGCCCCAAAGGGCATAATGGGACTGGGGAAGGCGGTATTTACGGTACCGCAAATTGCGGTACCATAATTACCTCGAAAGTCCCTTTTGCGGGTCCCTACTTTAACGGCTGGTCCAGACCAGCGTTAAGGTCGGGACCCGCAAAGGGACCTCGTAATTAGGCGCTAAGGGGTTAACGGCGCCACAGCCTTTTACGGCGCCATTAACCCCTTGAAGTTGCAGGTTCCACCTTTGGGATTGCCACCTGCAATGCATACTCCACTCCTCTTCTTCTGAATACTGACTATCAGGAGGGCAGCTCTTCTGCCACACTTGTTGCCTCACTTTTGTATTGATCAGATGCTGACAATGGTCTTATATCACCATAGCTCTTCTTGGTTCTGGGCAATGCTTGTTTGGGTCTTTCTTGATTATCGCCTCTTCCTCTTGGAGACAATAAAATGTACAATTGATCTTCTTAACTGCCCTATTTGGGTTGGGGCAATATTGGTGTCTTTTACTATTACTTTCTTTTGACTTTGGCAATGGTGGTTTTCCACATGTTCAGAATTACAATTGCTCCCAATGTTCTTATTCTGCCACTTTAGCTGATAAGCATTATTTTGGTATATGAAGTTGTGCCCAATTCTCCACTTCTATCTTTTAACATTAGTTTGGTATTCAAAATGAGTCACACAGGCAATCACGGAGCATTCTGGGGTCACATTAAACTAGTGAACTCACTGGGTGTTGCTTATGTTTCCACTCGCTCCACTGCGTTCGTGACATATGCTTTCAATGCTTCATAGTCAAGAATAGGTCGATTTTCTACTCGCTGCAGTCCGCGTTGGTCAGGGAGAGAGCGGTTCCCGCTCCAGAAGTGCTCCGGTGCTCGCCAACCACCAGAGCACACTTCACTTTGGGGAAAGCATTCAAAGTTAACACTTTCCGCAGTGCAGCCTCTGCACACAAGATCTTCAGGGGGAAAGCCTTCAGCAACAATGCTTTCCACAGTGCAAACACTGCAGACCCAGTGCTTGAGGGCAGAGACCCTCACAAAACCGGCATCTGCTTCCCAGTTCGCGCTGGTTCTGGCATTTCTGCTGCCCCTCATTCTCGGCTGCTGCTGCAATGTGCAGTTACACACAGTACTCAATGCTCTGCTTCTCCTACTACTACTACTGCAACTCATGGCCTGCACCTCAGGGGGCTCTTTATACTCCTTAGTCCCTCTCAGGTGTGTGCCATTGAAATTATTAAACTGCACCTTGCAGTCCAATGCTTCCAGATCCCACTTCCTCATGCCAGTACTTTTGGCATTGTGAGACTGGAAGTCCTGAATGTTACATTTAACTTTTTCTCCATGTATATCACGTTTAAATGAATTAACTTCACTTCTATTATTAATCATGTTTTCAGGAGGACCTTTAAAAGGAGTAAATGATTGCTTTGAAATTAAAGGAGTGCTAGCTCTATCAAAACCTAAGATATTAATGTTCTGACGTTCAAATGTAACTTCCTCTTGTTGACTACAGGAGTTCTTACCATTATAAATGTGGACATCTTTATGAGGGGAGCTTTGTGTCTAATAATTGATTCATTAAGACAGGCTTTGCCACCCCCAGGGTGAATACATTTAGAACAAGAAATCTCAGTCTGACAACAAGCCATAACATATTCTGGCATCTCTGACAGCTCTTCCTCTAAAGGGGACAAACACTGCATTTCAGCCAACAGAGTCATACCATTCCCTTGGGGCCCTTGTCCTCCTAGGTGATCCTCCTGGATAATACCACCCCCAGCGTTAGGATCAGGTATCGTCTGCCTTCCCCAGGCCACCTGGGAGGAGACTTCAGGTAAGGTTTCTGTGACGACTCTGCAGGATTCATCAGAGTATCCTTGGCCGGCTGGTTTGTTGGAAACCGACCATTGCAAGCTTGTAGCTCATGGTTCTGTAATAATTGAAGCGTGTCAACTCCTTTGCTGTGTGATCTTAGTGGGGGACGCCCTTCCATGCATGATTTACCCCAGGCCTCATCCTCATCTTCCCAAAGCCCTTCAAATTCTTTCAATGGTTCTAGTTGAAGGTCGAGATCCCCTATGACTATGAGATGATATCTCTGATGGTTTACGTGTTTCCACGATACGACACACTCCCGTAGGACAGAAACAGCATTGGGTGCTTTGGTGTCATTCGGTCTGTTTTAAATATGAAATAATAGCAGGGGATGGTCATTAGGAGCTTCACTTTACTAATTGCTGCACATCCGGAGAATCAGTGGGGAGCTGTACTTTGGGCCCAGTTTAATCTTACATCTAGCCAGGTCAGAAGGCCCCCAGACGGTCTTCCTCTCTGCCCCTTTTGTGCCCCGACAGTACATGTCATATACCCCCGAAGATCAACCTGCTCCATTGGCTAAGATTCCTGGAAGCAGATGTCATTGAACCCTTCTATGAACTTACACCAATCGCTATCCACTAAATGTTTGTTTACCTCAGCGATGTTCCAAGAGAGTAAATTGTAGGTCATCGTGGGTGGGCTCCCAGAGGTTGTGACCACCAATGGTGGTCAGTCCACCCTGTTGAGCCTCTCCATGTCCTGAACCTCTTGGTTTTGATTATTCACAGTGGGGGAGTCATAACAGGCATTAATTTGCTGTGGTCCCACTAGATGGCTAGATGCCTTGTTCAGTGGAAAGCATAAATTATGCATTTCGGGCAAAGGAATAGCTGACCTAAGTACAATTTGTGACCCACGTGGGGGAATTTGCCCTCAGCTCTGTTGATAGCAGTACCTGTACAAGCTCCTCGGTCAGGTACACCTGTATATAGTCATGTGGGCTATTGGGCATTTTTTCCAAATTATATTTGAGTATAACATCTCGTATAATAGAGCGACAACCCTTTTTATGGTGGATCCAGTGAAGCGTCTCGTTATCTAGGGCCTCCTGGTTCTCAAAATAGCCCTCCACCAATCTGGGACATTGTACAACACTACAAAGTTGTTTATAGTCCCAAATCCTATGTGCCTCCTCAGAGGACCATTCAGCCAGGGCATCTCGTCTGGTTGGCCATTACATCTTGATCACCACCACTTAGTTTTTTAAGAAATAAAACAGAGGTTGGAGCACTTCGTGCAAGAGGGCGTTTATTCAGACTAGCAAGATTTTTAATTTCCTCATATTTTCTAATAATATTTGTAATATCTAATAATATTTAATAACATCTGTGATTGGGTCAGCCCACCACATAATGTCCTTTTCCTTAGTGGCCTCACCCTTTGGGGCTCTGTGATCATTCCCACTGTTTTTATCACCACCTCTACCCCGCCACCCGTTAATGCTGGGTTTGTCTGGTCATTAATTGATGGAGATATACTAAGGTGCATGTCGTTGAGATCTGACACCATTTTCTTCAACTGGCTTACACTGACCTTAAGCTGATGGAATCTGTTACTGCAACTTTTTAATTTGCCTGCAATATCATCAATGTTTGGCAGTTTTGAATGATTGCATTTCGTGTGCATTCTAACCCTTTTGATGTTTGTCACCCTGCCCTTACTCAGCGTGCACTTTGTCATGGTTTTAGACACAGGGCCTCCTCACGAGTTGGGCCCAATGGGGAATGGGCAATTACAGTTAACCCCCAACCCTTGATCCGGCGCTAATAGCGCCGGACCGGTTGGTGGTAACGTTATTAGCTTGGGTGGTAACCCGGTGGTAATAACGCCGGTTTACCACCCAACTCGTGATGAGGCCCATTCTTTAGGGAATGGTTACAATCCCTGATTAGGATCTGGTGCATCTAAGCTAAACTCTTTGGTCGGGGTACTGCCCTTGAAATTCTGTTCCAGTCCCAGATCAACTAATGGCAAGAACCTGTTTGAAGTTGGTATAGAAGGCAAGATCACTACTTGGTCACCCAAGGATGATTAAAAATCAATCAAAAGATTATTGGATGAGGGTGCTGTTAGAAGAGCACTCCCACTCACAGTTTTCGCAGAGTGCTCAATAACGCACGGCATACTAGTGGCGCCCAAATGTACAATCCCTCGAATGGGAGGTAATTTTTGCCCCCCCTCTGGGTCTGTCCTTTTATTTGTCTCAAAGGCGTCTAACGATTCTCTTGATAGCCCACATAGTTTCTCCCGAGCAAGGTTGTCGCTCCCCCTCGGTTTTACAATTTTAGGGGCATCTTCAACTATGCCAAGGAGGTTTATTTCTGTGTCTGTTACAAGGCCATTTCATGTCGCAATTTTCTTTTCTGAAGTTGTGCCCCCACATTCAATATCAATTAAGAGGTATTTTATTTCAGTGATTAAACCATTGACCTCACTGTTGGGCTGGAACATTTTATACACTTTTTTTGAACCTTTCCCCTTTAGAACTTCTGTGGTTGCCTTCCTTTTAGACATGCAGGAGCTGCAGTTAATGACTTGTCTGCAAAGTTAGAATTGTTTATAAAGCGCAGATATGTTAGAGTTAGCTGGGCTAAATTAGCCAGGATAAAAAAAAGCATAGTACACATATAATTGAAGGTCGAATTTCTGGTTAAAAATATTAAAAGAGAGAAAACAAAGTTGGCTAACAAATGCTAATTAAACTGCTATATAAAATAGCACAGTAAATGAGCGCAATGGCTGATAAGAGCCTAAACAGCACCTCAATAATTGCAGAAACAATGCAGTGCCTCAGTTGAGCCCCAATTGTAGCAGCGTAATGAGGCTGAAACATGTCTTGGGATGCTTGTGGTCTCGTGCAGAAGGGATGTGACTAAGCAGTTCGTACTGGACTGCCCCTTTTCGGGTGGGACCAGCCTGATTTGCATATGGTTTTTTTCCCTTTTGTTATGGTTTGGCAGGCAAAGAACGATGGTCTGGAGGGTTGCCCTGAGCAATGCCAGATGTTAAGATTTATTCTGAACCTTTCAGCCATTGCCGTTTTGTTTTGCAGCATAATACACAACGATTCTAGCATCACAGTTGTGTCAGTGCATCAGAATGGTGCAAATAATGCAAAATACAAAGTGCAGAATGCAAGTGTGCAAAATACAAGTATGCTCATGTGCAAAACTATGCGAGTTGTCTAAATTAGGAAAAACAGTTTAGGCAAAAACGACACAATGTTGCGTCAGTGTCTCTGAGAGGAAGAACGGTGGGCAACAGGCTGGTGAGAAAAGAACAGCTGGTGAGACATCTGGCTGTAGCCACAGTCACAATCATGGTAACAATCGTAGCCGCAGGAGCAGGGCAAACCGACTGGTTCTAGAGGGCACCAACATCTGACTCCCTCGCTGCCAGTGTGATATCCCTACACTCAGTGCAAGGTTCGCTCCTCACAGTTTGATGTTTGCTGGTCTGTTTTCTTTGCCACTTAGCAGTCTAATTGGTCTAGTTAATCTAATTGGCCTGTGTGATCGGAGGATCGACTGACTATGTTCTAGCTATGATCAAACAGCAGGCACACCCTTGCGTAGAGCTTCGCCAAGGGCTTGAGAAGCGGGCTTGTTATGCACCACCTGCCCGGTCCTCCAGGGTCCTACTGCCAAATTAGGAACAATGCCAAACAACAGTCCAAAGTAGGAAAATAGATCCCCATTGTGATACCCATCACAAGAAGTGTTTTGACTGTATTTGAGTGCCTCTGCACAACTTTTACCATGAATAAATAAAAGGAAAAAGCAAATATGTTTGAGAGTATATCATCTGTAGGTGAGGAGGAGGGTCAGCATGATGTGGAGCAGGAGTAGGAGAGATGTAGGGTGTGCAGAAGATGGAACATAAGCGGGATGAGATTGAGGAGCAGCACGAGGGGAAACATGATGTGTTGATTTGGTGGGAAGAGTAACATGAGGCGGCAGATGAAGTGCAATAGGAGGAACTCAAGGAGGTGTATGTGGCGCAGAACTCACAGCCGCGGGACAAGCTGTTTCACAGTAGCGGGAGGAAAAAGAGTAGGGCCACGGAAGAGGTCTAGGAGGAGAAGGAAGAGATGGTCAACGCCAACTTGGGGGTAGAGGAGAGGGAGGAGGATGACTGAGGTAAAACTGGTGGCTCTGGCTCACATCCTGTGAAAGGGCAAGGAGTGTGAACTGAGGGGACAAGCATGTTCTGCTCTAACACTTTCTACGAAAGGTCTCTCCTGAGTGTGGCAGTACTTCCCCGGGCCCCAAGAGAAGGTCGCAGAAGGGAAGTGTTCTGTTGTTGAGAAAATATGCAAGGAGAGTGTGCAACAAGTCAAGAAGGCTGAACATTATTCTTTGGGCACTTAAATCTATATAAACATTTAACAGTGTAATGTTTCAAAGGCATGTGCCATCTGCTACCCCTACTGCCATGGAAGGCTCCTTCAGTGATGCTGAGTAAGCACATGCAAGCACATATGGGGGTAAGGGTCATTGCTTACAAGAAAAGTAGAGCATGGTGACATGGCAAAAAGGCCCAACCACTGAGTGGAGCTGGCCACATTACCTGCATTGCAGGGTGGTGCTGAGTCGGAGATGCTAGAGGGCAGTACTGTCCAGGATTCTCGGGCCCAGACCTCGCCAGTTGCCCACCTGTACTGCCTCCCTGGCAACCCCTGCACCCGGGGACTGTTTTCTGCATCCCTACAGTCCCCCTACCAGCATTTATATCTGCACTTACATTGCACTTGCCACCAGTGGCCGTTTTATTTATCTTATTTATTCTACTATCCCATGTACTGCCCTTTCCCCTCTCCCTACCCCATGCACTTTCCCGCTCCCCATGCACTTGCGCGATATGAATGATACCTGGCCTAGTAGGATCGTTGTTCTGTCTTCCCTTTGTTCCCCCTCCCTTGCCTCGTCGCGCCTTGA
Source organism: Ambystoma mexicanum (assembly GCF_040938575.1). Lineage (NCBI taxonomy): Eukaryota > Metazoa > Chordata > Amphibia > Caudata > Ambystomatidae > Ambystoma > Ambystoma mexicanum. Next base: position 426,610,021 of record NC_090932.1, on the reverse strand, counting down.
AACACTTGTCTATATGCACATTATAAATGTTATATCATCATATATCATATGATATCATATGATATCATTTCATATCATATCAACCCATATCATATCATATCAGGATTCACCTTACTGATGATGCCCAACAAGGCTGAAACACGTGTATGGGGTTGCTCTTGGTACCCTTGTTTAGAGAGGAATTGCCATAGCATTTTGGTGCTGGACTGCCCATGTGGGCGGGACAAAGACTGATATGCAAATGGATATTTCCCATCTGTGAAAGGTACAGTGAGCAAAAAGCAGATGGCTGCGAACTCTCAATGTGGTTAACAACCACTGAACAGGTTATCATGCCTTGTTCTTCCGAGAGAGGGGTGCCTGCTACCTTTGTTGAATTCTTTGAAGGAACTTGGGGTTGGTCACCCTAGGTTACCTGGGGGCAACCCGACGTGGACTTCCTGCTCACTGTGTTTAGAGAGGCTCAGCTTCACCTCACTGATGATGCCCAACGAGGCTGAAACACGTGTATGGGGTTGCTGTTGGTACTCTTGTTCGGAGAGGAATCGCCATAGCATTTTGGTGCTGGACTGCCCATGTGGGCAGGACAAAGACTGTTATGCAAATGGATATTTCCCATCTGTGAAAGGTACAGTGAGCAAAAAGCAGATGGCTGTGAACTCTCAATGTGGTTAACAACCACTGAACAGGTTATGCCTTGTTCTTCCGAGAGAGGGGTGCCTGCTACCTTTGTTGAATGCTCTGGAGACTCTATTTAACATTATATGAGGGGGCAAAGTAACAGGTTAACAGGGAATGCCCTTATTTGATCAACTGTGTAACACAAAGGGGTGCAGGGCAAATACCAACTGTATTGCAGTTTAAATGGAAGAAACCCAAAGCGGGTCTGTTTTCCAAACACAGGTTAACAACCTGTTTGGAATAAAACCACCGTGGTTGAGGGCATGGTTGTTTTTACAGATGTTTAAGATACTACTGTGGGTTTTAACACCCACAGTAACAAGGCTGTGTAGGAGGACAGAAAAAGGACAGAATTGAATTCTAAATATCCCTTCCTATGTACCTCTTCTGTTCCTGTGTAGCGCTGGTGTAACGCCTACAAAAAGGGACAGGATAAGAAGGAACACTAATAATTTCTAGGTGTTAACAATCATTCAGCCTCGCCAAAATTATTCCCTTCAACCACTCTCTTCCCCTATGTGTTTGCATAGGAAGAGACAAGTACCAGAAAAAGATTAAAATGATGCTTTTGAATTGAGACCTACAACCATCCACTGGGTTCTATCAAAGTTTAACGGCCCAGGGATTGTTTGGAAGAGCCTCATGCACCAGAGTTTTTTTTAAAAAGGAATAGCACAGCGTCAGATGTAAAACTCACTGAGATTGCATTCTAAACCAACATCAAAACCAAAAATCAAAAGACAAAACACCCTCCACCATGCATTGTTCTGGATCTTATTATTACTTCAGCAAGCGGAGGGTCATAAAAATTGCTCATGCATAGAAAGTGTATTGATATCTATAGGTTAAAGCAATCACTGTCTACTGGTTTCAGCAGCTCATGTTCATTATGGCTGCTTTCTTCAGGACAGTCTTTTTGTACAGTCAACAGGTTTGGTAAGTATACTGATTTGTATACCAACATGTTGTTTTTTCTGGCAAGGAAGTGGGTGATTAATACTTTACCACCTCCTAGGGATAGCGGGTCTGTGACAGACGGGTGACCTGTCTGTCACAGACCCGCTACAGACACAAACAGATATGTATATATGTCACCATTGGTTCTTCTCTGCCAATCAATGGCTTATGAATTAGCAATATTCTTAGTGCTAATCATATTCTAAAACACACTACGTTGAGCGTGGTATGGTTAACCTCTTCACATAGTTATTACTAAGATGTCCTTTATATTTGTTAATTCAATCAGAAACAGATTCTACCAGATTTTGCATACGGTTTATAGTTACTAGCTATTGTCTCACAGTTACCGTGATACAGGCTAGTAGGAACTGTGTATTTCGTATCATACATTGAGACCCATAGTGGCCACTAACCTGAGTGAAGGTAATTGAATGGTCTTATTGTCTCCACAAGGCACGGACATCTAATGTCTTCATAATTCTCGTGTAATATCCGAGTCCTAGTTCAAAAAGTGAAACGGAGAGCAAACGCTATATTACATTGCCGCAACCAGGAGCTGCACAACAACCGACTAATACCAACAGGCGGGGATGGCAACCTAGACGCAACAACTACAAGAAATGGAACACACAAGCTCAATGGAGCTTTTCGAGTGGAAGCTCTGATGATGATAACAGACCACGATCCTCAGGGGAACATGAACGGAACGGCTCAAGGCCCTGTGATCAATCAAGTGACAGGAGAGTCCAATTTGCCAATACAAACCAGAGAGGACAAAATGCTAACCGTAAGGCTGCATTTTTATTCCGCGGCCAAAGAGGAGGCAGACGAGGCAGGGGACAAATACAAGGTTCACCGGTGGTAACCAGGAGCAGAGGCAGGGACCCACAACAACAACACAACTATTAGTTAGGAATCTGTCTGACCATAATCTCTCTGATGCAGAAACAAGGGTCCTACAAAAGGGCCTGAGCTTCGTCCCCACCACCCAGCATGACGCTTTTCAGACTAGAATCGAAGTTGCCAGGCTAATGAGGAACATTCGATTACGGCAATATTTTGGTGAATTAGAACAAAACTCAGACGTCAGAAGAGAACAAGACACGACAGGATTGCATCCTAAATCGACCTACTACCCTCCCACTTCATCTGCAGAGTCAATGGTCTTTGAAAAAGCATTTTCAAAAAACTAGAAGAATTGGAAAAAGAAGACAAACCCAGCTTTCAAAATTTGTCCACACAAAAACGACAAGCCCTTCATGGTCTAAAAAATAACTTGGCAGTGATTATCAAACAGGCCGATAAAGGAGGTGCCACGGTCATCATGAACTCAGGCGACTATGATTTAATGGTAACCAAACTATTAGAAAACCACAACCACTTTAAGATCTTTAGAGGGGATCCTACACATAGTTTACGGTCAATGATCACAAACATTGTAGAAGAAGCAGCATGTGAGGAATACATAAGTGCCAAGGAGGCAGCATTCCTCACTCCCAGATTCCCAAAACTACCAGTATTCTATGCACTACCAAAGGTACACAAGGGCATATCACGGCCTCCAGGCAGGGGAAAGGGGGATACCATGTCTCATACGTGGATACCAACACTCCCTCCCGCAGGTCACCACCAGAAAGGGAGTTATGATATTGTTGGATTCATTACACTGTAAACAATGTGTGGCTGCTGCCTGGACTTGTATGGGTCCTAATCCTTAATGAGATAATCCTCATCACTAGTCTCAGACCCACTAATTTGGTTGGCTGAGACCAGCAATGTTCCCTGATCCTCCACACTATGGGCCTGATTTAAAAAAAGCATATTTCAATGGGTAAATCCCATTGGAAAAATAAACGCTTTGAAAATCAGGCCCATAATATGTGTTGTTTGTCTTGGCTCAGCATACGCCTCTATATTGTGTGTTTCTCTTGGCCCAATAACTACTTTAAACTGTATATAGTTTCTCATCCTGGCTCCTCATGCTCCTCTACTTTGTACGTTGTTTGTCCTAGCAGGAGAGGCATTAAGCACGACCAACGTTTTGCCCTGTAGAGAGTAGGCAGAACTTTCTCTCCTTCCCCTCGCAAGCAGTACCTTGTCATGTTCTACTATCCCTTTCATGGCAAGTCCTTTGAATAAAACATTGATGCACTCAGATTTTCCATGAAGAAAGACATCTGGCCTTCCTGTTTCGCAAAAGCTACTCTGGCTGATGTAAAACTCCCACTACCCGCATTTCGCCATGCTCACTGGCATGTTTACTGTACTTGTCATATACATATGTATCTCAGCTGAGATACAATGCGCTCTTTTGCATGATACTATTAGCTCATATTGCTCAGAGCACAATCACGTTCTTTGTTGCCTCTCACGGTGCACTGCAAAAAACAGAAAGAATAATAACTGGTATTGCAGCCATCTTGGAAGAGAGATTCGGCTTCTGTTTTGCACAGCATATGCCCAAAGTATTTACTATATCTATTCAACAATTCCCTGATTTTGTGTTCATTTATGACATATGTTTATATCGTGTTTACGTGGCATTGGATTTTTTTTTTTAAAGTAGCTTGCAATTTTCTGCAAGTATCCGGATTTTGAAAATAATATGTCAGAAAGCGTTACAGCGCATATCATATTAGCTATCTTGTTTGCATACGCAAACTGTTTCTTTAAATGTTTGAATGATCACAGGAATGGATGGCAGTGAGTGAAATTGAGGAGACATTATTTTCTTTCCTGATAGCTCTGTGCTCAGCATTTATCACTTTGTATCTGCAGTTGAAGATCCTGTAAGTGTTTGCATTTCTTTTATGGATTTATCTCACTCTTTTTCTTTCAAAATTAACATTTCCAATTAGAATAAAGAGCAATGTGCCCAAATGTTGCTTGCAAATCCAGGAGATGATCCAGACATGTTGGAACTCAAGATGGTGAATTCTCGTTTCACAAAAAGAACAGCTGTGTGTGCTTATGCGTGTCTGTGTCGCACAGAGTGGTCACTGGGATTCTCTTCTTCCTAAAACTAAGATGGAACATTCAAATAATTCACTCTTCTGCCTTCACACTATTCTAAGACGCATTGAGCAACAGCCACTGAATGCAATCTCTCCCTGCAGCTGATAATTCCAAGGCATTTTTCTTTGCAAGTAACATGTATTTTAACTTGCCATTAAAGAATATCACCCTCAGTCACAGATTCTGCATAAAGTATCCTGCATCCAAAGACTGTTTCTCCTTGCTTAACTCTGTTTCTATTTCAACAGAAAAAGATGGCACAGTAATTTAAAGCTAGTGGCGCTGAAATGAATCAAATCTCTTCCTGCCTCCAAAGACTTCTAAGACTTTTTCTCTGCAAAGTTATTTTCTCTTGTCACAAAAACATGACACACCCTGTTACAGATACTGGATGCACTCCACTGTGCAAAATAATTCCACAATTTTTTCTACCAAAGTGACAAAATGGGTTTATAGTGATTGCATCGAAAACGATGCATCAAAATGCCAATGCATCGAAAAAGATGCATCGAAAATAAAAGCATCGACATTCTATATTTGACATTAAAAGTACATATCCATTGAAACTTTTCCATCAAATGGATATGTACTTTTAAATGTAAAAGAGCATTTAGATGCTTTTATTTTCTACATTAAAATGTTACATGGAGCTGTCCAGCACTGAAATTTCGGCACTGGCCAGCTCCGTGTAACTTTTTTTGTTTATATATATTGGGCGGTTGGGGGGGTCTAACCCTAGCCCCAACCCTAACCCTAACCCTAATCTAACCCTTAATCTAACCCTAGCCTCAACCCTAACCCTAATATAACCCTTAATCTAACCTTAGCCCCAACCTTAACCCCTAACCCTAACCCTAATCTAACCCTTAATGTAACCCTTAATCTAATACATCTAACCCTAGCCCCAACCCTAACCCCTAACCCTAACACTAACCCTATCCATCAAAATTAACCATCGAAAATTATTCAATTAATATGCTTTTTGATGGAAAGCCAATTCAATGAATAATTTTCAATCGTATGGTATCCAATGGTATGGCTTTCGATGGAAAGACCAGATACTGTGAAAATGCATTTATTCAGGATAGCCTTAAACTCACCCATTTTGTTTCATGCCCACACCCCATCTTGCAAAATATCCCATTTAGAGCTGAAAAGAATATATCAGTTGCACAAGAGTGCTGAGCCACATAGAAATGTTGTTGCAAAGAAATGAGCTCATTGTTATTACAGCCTTGGATCTTGCACAGGCTGGACCAAGCACGATAAAATATTTTCATCTGCAGCTGTTAATTGTGTGGGTCTCACAAATGCACATACTAATAATAAGAATGGTTTATGACACAGGATATTTTCTGTTCCGTTTGTACCAGGAAAGGGTTATTCTAAAGAAACTGTAAAACATGCCGCTGCATAGTAACCCTCGGTCATAAAAACAAAAGATAATGTTGGTAGGAATGTCTCCTTTCAGTGAGAATAGTCTGTTGTCTTGTAAGGTCAGATAGTTAGAATGTACAAGCATGAAATCACTGACAAATGTATGTTTTCACAGAAAATCCTATACGTGTCAGGGAGCTGTAAACTATCTATGACATTTATGACATTGCACTCACAGCAGAACTCATGTAAACTGGGGTGCATAAAAGACGTCATTTCCTTACTGTAAATGGCTCACTTCTGCACAGCTATTGCTGGATAGAACGTGTTTCCACTTGAAGCGGATAAACTCTGTTGTTTATACTCATCTCTGTGTCTGTTGGTCTCATCTTGTTTGCAGTACAGTTACCAGATTTTGGTTTTACCGTATTTTGTCTCATCACAAAAAAATGGCTCACTGAGTGTAATCTGCTCCTGACTCTGAAGAATTCAATTATTATTGCTATACAAGCAGCTATTATTATGTCAACTCACTCAAAGGTGGTGCACTGTGTTACAGCCACTGAATATTATTACCTCATGCCTCCCAAGAATTCTAAGACATTCCATTTGCCCTCAAGTATTATTTAGTCTTTACAGAAAATATGGAACACTGAGTAGCAAACACTAACTGTAATCTCATTCCTAAAACCTATACTTCTCTAGTTTCCTATTTTACTTCCTTTCTCAATGTGTGTCTCTCAACCTCTGCCCTCCCCTCTGCTTTTAAGCATGCTTCTATTATACCTCTTCTAAAGAAACCGAGTGCTGATTCCTTGCTTGCCTCTAATTTTGTGACCTATCTCTCTTCTCCCTTATCTCTCTAAATCACTTGAACACCTTGTTTACTCTCAAGTCTCTACTTTTGTTTCTGCTAATTCTATTCTCCCTCACTTCAGTCTGGATTTCGGCCTTGCCACTCTACCTAAACTGCTCTTCTTTCTGTTCTAAATTCTTTACTTTCTGCACGTTACTCTACACACTCATCTCTTTTCATTCTTCTTGATTTATCTGCAGCTTTCGACACTGTTGATCATCCTCTACTACTGACTTCTTTCCTCGTTTGGGTTCTCTGGGTCTGTTCCTTCGTGGTTCAGGGCATACATGTGCCAAAGGACATTCTCGGTCTCCCGGGCCGGGTCATCGCCTGACACTCTCCCACTTATCAACGTGTCCCACAAGGCCCGGTTCTTGGTCCTTTTCTCTTTTCTCTCTATACATCTCCCCTGGCTGAACTTATTTCATATTTTGGTCTATCTCACCATTTCTATGCAGACGATACTCAGCTCTTTCTGTCCTTCTCAGCCTTTACTTCTGAAGTTCATAATAAACTTTGTACATGTTTATCAGCCATCAACTCCTGATTTTCAGAGCATTTTCTTGTGTTAAATGCTGCGAGAACTGAGGTACTTTTCTTCCCAGCTAATATAATTCCGTCTCCTCTTCCTCCTTCCTTTATTTCATTTCCTCCATCCTAGCTTCCTATTTCTCCCACAGCTCGCAACCTAGGACTTTATCTAGACTCTGATCTATGCTTTAAGTATCACATCTCTGTACCGCCAACAAGTTATGGGCCTAGGCGACGAAAATGACACTTCTCGCTGTCTATAAGGCTATATGAATGTTCCAACTCTCCCTCAACTAAAGCCTATTCCCTAAACTGCTTTGCAACCTCCTGCCTCTGCCTAAACAAGAATGATTCAGAAATCAAACTATGTATGTCCTATTTATACCATTTTGGCATCAGCCACCCAATACGGTTTGCCTGAAACCAGACAAAGTTTCGTAATACACGTGTATACCAGTACAGACAATTTTGAGGGGTTCTTATTGTCAAAAAATATTTTTGCCCTCGTTTATTCCTGATGCTTCTTTTTCTGTATCACTTTCTGCTCTTAAAGCTATCTTTTCATGAGCTGTCTTCCAAACACTCGAAGATGACGGCTGCTACCTGTATATGGATGGGCATTATTCCACATATTGTTTCGACACAACATGTGATGCTTGTACACTACCAATAGATGTGGTTACAAAAAAGGTCTTGCTCCAAAATGAATTTATCTTGAAATATGTAATCATAAGCATTCTTTATTTAAACAAACACAAATTAGTCAATCAAACAAATAAATTGAAAAGAGATTGTTCGATTTATTCAACTTTTCCCTGGCTTCTCTTAAATGGCAAAAGTAAGATCTGGCTACCTGGCAATGAGTGGCCTGAGGTTGTTTGGTGTTATCAGAAGCCATCACGGCTTCACCTGTGATATCAGTAGTCAGCCATATGAGATGGCAAAAAAAGAACAATTGTATTCAATAATTAAGGTGTGTTGCATATCAATTTCTGGAGCTCTTTGCTCTGCAATTCCCTAATAATTCTGTTAATAACCAGATTAGTTTGTTTCAAATAAACAACTTTCTGTATCAGTGCATTTTAATAGAAATTCAACTTGCGGAACGTGGTGGTGCTTGCTTAAGATTTCATTCCTCATAGTCTTCTGTTACTTAGTGCCTTTAAGGTAATCTGAGTCATATGCCCGTGATTGGACAAATATGAAAAGTAAATAATGAGCCTGATGTACTGGCCGAGACATGGAATTGCATCACATCATAAACGGTGACTGCCCTCGCATTGTTGCACAGTCTTCTTTAATGCGAGTAAAAATAAAAATAGGACTGAGAAACAGTTATCCAATGTAGCACTCTTTGCTTATGACAGCTGTCACAAGCATCATAATGATGCATATTCACCCCAATGTGATGGAGAATATCCACATGACGAGGCAATCAAGGTTACATAGTTATTACTAATTTAGCGAGGGTAGGCATAAAGGGACACAAATTAGTAAAAAAAACGATAAATACAGTATTTCACAGTGAAAATGTTATATTTACAGAAATACAAAATGACTCTTTTGCACCGTATGATGAACACAATTATAAACATGCAGGTTTCATTATTATGTTTGCCTTTTACGAGGTACATCATATATTTTTATTGCTGTTGAATGGCATGGAGCTGGACATATAGCTTTAGGGGACCTGCAGACTTTGACACGTCTTGAAATGTCATCCATGGTCTATCAGCAATGTCTATCAATCAGTTAGGATTACAAAGTTGCACTTATCAGCCAAAATAAAAATGCATTGACAAAGACAATAGTTCTGGATTATGTATGGTTATCGTCCTGCTCTGGGCATCACAGTCCCAGGTACCGACACCATTTACAGTTTTTGTCTTTAGAGGCCATTTGGAATAAAGCTTGCAGATTTGGGTAGTCATGATGCGTCCATGAAAGGTAAAATGAAGATAACTTGAATACGGTTGAAATGTACCTATACATATCCACAGACAATGTGTGCCTTTTTAGGAATTAGTATCTGTTAGAAAAAAGTCAAGAGTAGTCACATCATTGCCATTTATTTCCCACATAGTCATACCACTGTTAAAACTATGCTTAGCTACCATAGTGGCGTTCGGGTGGTCAGGAGAGGTCCCAACGATAAAGGGGGTTCATGTTGAGAGCAACAAAATGTGTGACTGCGGGTGCAACGAAATCAGTGCAATGTTGCAGTTTCATATGTATCCAGTATAGTTATGTGTAAGTTTACTTTAGTGTTTATTTCTGTTTAAATTCATACATATCAGATTTGAATGCACGTAGAAAGATAAAATGACAAAACCGTTAAATGAAATATGTACACGATTCAGACATGCTGTGCGACAAAGTGCCTAGAAGCTGGGTGACAAAGAGTTTCATAATGCGCATCAGAGGAAGGGGGAGCCTGTCATAGAGGAGTCATTGTGGAGGAGAAACAGCAGTTCTTAAACATGCATACATAGGGGATTTACAAATGTACATGTATTGGGCTTTCTTTATAAATGTATGTAAACTTGGCAGTCAGGGTTTTGTGAGCAACTTGACAAACCTGGTTTTGCAGAGTTTTAGAGGCCAGAGGAAGGGTAAATGAGTAACTAACAACCTTAGGAAATAGTCAGCCGTTGAACAGACCAGTGTGTTCTTGATGCGGTAGTTCCACAGGAGGCAGATGTAATCTCTTTTAAGTGCATGGCAGTTTGCAGAGGGACCCGGCTATTTGTTTTGACCAGCAATAAACATAGGGTGAAGTGACACCCAAGGCCAGAGTGATTGATACGCAGGGGTTTCGATTGTATTCTCAGGATGTGCCGTAGGTGCTGAAATGGTAGTCAATTAGATTAGAATGTTCTGGGATGCCAGTAAAGTTGCTGTGGATGAGATAGTTATCACCAGTTCAAAGTGAATCTGTTTATTCTGCTTTCTTCACGTAATTTGAAGTATCCTTGCAAACCATGTGCAATTACATTTAGGGTGAAGAGGTTTTCAGCACATGTGTGACCTGTAATGAATTATGTTTGTATATGAATGTGTAACCATGTGCTGATGTCATGACCTACCATGGACAAAACCCAAAAAGAGGCGTGTTATGAATGCAATCTGAAGATGGTAGTCAAGATATAACAGCCAATGAGAATGGAATAACTGGAGAAAGATGGAATTTCTTTGTATAGGTTGTGTCCAATCACATGTGGATTGTAATAAAACATGTGGGAGTGTTTTAACTGTTGCAGAATTGTAAATAATGTGTCAACTTATGTGGTTCGGTGAGACTTGGGTTAGTTTGACTCAGCAGTATCATCTACCTCCTCCCCGGACGATTGTACAATAAGCTTTCTTTACGTACAAACGTGCACTTAAGTGGTGGGCCTGCCTAGGGTAAGGTGATTAAAGGCCCATCTGCACATTTAGCAACCCTATAATGGGCCCCAGGCTTTCTGAGAGGTTGGGGATCTCATAGCTACATAACTCGGCTGCAGCGCTTCTCTGCGGGGACCAGTCTTCAGTGCACAGTGAAAAAAAGAGGTTTGAGGGTGCCATTTTGTTAAAGGCCTGTCTGTTCCGCAGAGGCATTGTATTGTGGTCCTGTTGTGCTGGACAAATTGAAAGGAGCTCCCCATTCGGAGCGCTTTGGGTTCACGAGAGTGCACTTTGGGGGGTGTAGGGGGAATAGAGGGCTGTTTCTTTGATTTAAGGTGTTTTCTAAGGCAGGATCAGAGTGCTTGTGTGGAGTTAATCAAGGGTACAGGGATTGAAAGGGCAAATGCCTTGAAGGAATAAGTGAACTGTTTTATGTTGTAAGTCCTTTGTACATTTTGAAATCTTGTTTGCTATTTCAGAGGTGAGAGGTGGTATCCTAGCCAGGATGTCCATTGTGAGGTTTGTCCTGATACCCTTCAGTTTGATTGTCTGGTTGGCTGGAGCCCTCACCTAGAAGTGAGGTGGAATTGTATGGTAAGTCCACTGGTAGATACCTTTCTGGAGTATACCCTTGACATTCTTCATTCTGTAGTGATTGTGTGCGCAGAGACCTTCTTGGTTAGTCGAAGTAGTGCAGGGTATCTTCCTGGAGTTAGGAAAAGACGGTATTGTAGTAAAGAAGACTGCACTAGTGACGAAGAGAGAAAGAGCGGTGGTGTTGTAATGGAAAGCATTGTGCTCCTTCTACGCTCGAGTGAAGGAAATATCTCTGAGATAGTGGCTGGCGTGTGTTTTTTTGGATACAATCCTGTCTTTTGTGTAAGAGTGAGAAGTATAAGTAAAGTAAATAGCTAAGCAAGGTGATTGCGGTTTAAGCGAGCAAGGTGAGTGATTGTGAGGGAAGACTAAGAAACCGGTAAAGGATAAACAGGGGGTTCCCTCGGTAGACACTTTGTCCCACAGGTTCGGCTTTGGTGTTATTTTTTGTGAAATGATTTTGGATAAATTGGGTTGGACTATGGAGACTTCGCGGAATCATTTGTGCCAGGTACTTCCTGGTTATAAGGTGAAGATTCTAAAATACCATTGAGATTGGCTGCAGGAAATTTAAGGTAAAATGCTCAATACTTGGCTTACTGCAGGGCTCAACATTAGAAAGAGGGTCGAACATCTTAGAGTTATGGAGGATGTATGATAAAGGCAGGAAGGCCCATAGTGTTAAAATCTGTTACGCTCACCTGGTCTCAGCGGAGGCGTTGGGGCACGGTTGCAGCCCTCCCAGGGGTGAGGTCGCTCGGGTACGACTTCGCCCTCTGCGCTTATGTGTGACTTGTGGTAATAGGTGATGCTGCTCGGAACTGCTCATGCGTGGAGAATAGGTGGCGTGAGTATGCCAGCTTGTGCGCCTAATCCCCTTCCAGACGCCTTCTCCCAAACCGTGGTACCCATGAGATGTGCTGTCCCTGGAAAGCTCACCTGTTGATTTAGTTTTGGCAGCACTCCGTCCTGCTGCTTCTGACAGGGGCGCTTGTATGATCTGTACTGAGCTCCTTCACTGGTCCCTTGCATGTGGTAGTCCATTCCTGCTGCGACTAAGCCACTATACTTCAGGTAAGTGTTCCTGTTTGCCTTTGTCTTTTCTCATCTGTTTTTGTTGTATTTTAAAGTTTGTTGTCTTGTATTGCTGTCCGTTCCGCTTTTGATGTTTGCTCTTTTGCTTTCTTCCCTTGCAGGTGATGTTAGCAGCCCGGCAGAAGCTGCGGAGCTCGAGGCGGCAGCCAGAGGGAATGAGCAACGAAGCTGCAGGGGTACAGTAGCTGGTAAGTTGTTAACTAGGGCGCCCGCTGGGTTCAAATGTGGCACGGCCCTGGGACGGATGTTCTAACCTTGTCTTTCTTCTTCTTCACAGTGTCTGAGTTTGTGGATGCAGAGCACGGTGCTGCGGCATCGGGATCAAGATCACTGGATGTCAGGAGATGAGTCTGCAGATGAAGCGGTGAAGCACTGGTTTCCTGGAGGTGAGTATGCAGGAGAATGCCTGATTTCAAAGGTAAGTAAACTGGTCCAAGCGGCAGTGAGCGTCACGTTGCACGCGAGTGCACAGTAACGCAAAGCACCGGCCTTAAGGAGGAGCAGCTTATATAGCTGAGCTTCTGAAGCCACTCCCACCACGTTCCGCCTGCCTGCTACACCCTGCCACACCCGATGAGTCAGCACATGAATACCAGGCCTAGGGAGCCACACCCGATGAGTCAGCACATGAGGATGTTCTCTGGAATAAAGGCTTTCAGCTCCTGGAAAGTTAAATAAAAGCACTCCTGCACTGAAATAAAGTAAAATCACTTCTGTGCTGAAATAAAGTATTCCTGCTCACATCTCTATATGAGCCTGCCGCCAAAGGACTGAGTCCAGCCAGGGCCACTGTGTTTATGGGACATAAGTGAGTCAACTGACCCATCACCCCATCACTAGATGGTGTGGTTTTTGTGTTCTGTGGCCATGACAGCACTCCCCCTCAAGGCCCCTCTCATGAGTTGTTTCCCCCTGGCTCTGGTTTAGTGAGGTTATTGTGGTGGAACTGCCTGATTAATCGTGGAGCGTGGGTTCCCAGGTCCGATCTTGGGGTCCATAACCTTTCCAGTCTATAAGGTAGTATAACTTGGACCGGACCATCTTAGAGTCTAGGATCCTTTTAACTTCGTTTTCTGGTTCTCTTTCAACTATTTTGGGATCCGGTGGAGTATCGATCCGCATACCTGGTCTCAATGGTTTTAGGAGGGAGACATGAAATACCGGGTGGATCCGTATGTGGGCCGGTAATTCTAATTTCATGGCTGCAGGGTTGATCACAGCCTTGATAGTGTAGGGTCCCAGATATCTGGGATGGAACGCCCATGGTTCATTCAGGGGGATGTTTTTGGATGCTAACCAACCCTTGTCTCTGACTTGGTAGTTGGGAGCTTCCCTTCGGTGTATATCCGCAAACTGCTTCTGTTTCACTTTGGCTCTGGCAAGATGCTCTGCTGCTTCCTTAAGAACCTGGGTGATGGTTTTGTGTAAGGTTGTTACAGCACGCATTTCTAATGATTCGAGTGGGTCGAAAACGGATGTCCGTAGATGTCGACCGTACACTATGTAGAATGGGCTTTGTCCCATACTGGTGTGAATGGAGTTGTTATATGCGTATTCTGCTAACCAAAGTATGTCCTTCCAGGTATCCTCGGTTTGTTGCAGCATACACCTTATGTATTGCTCTAGGGTCTGGTTAGTCCGTTCGGTCTGGCCGTCGGTTTGGGGGTGATGGCTTGTAGATAACCTGAGGACGATTTTGCCAATTTTACAACACCTTTTCCAGAATGCAGAGACAAACTGAGTTTCTCGGTCTGATATCAATATTGATGGGAACCTGTGTAGCCGGACAATCTGTTCCAAAAACACAGTAGCCAAAGTAGAAGCAGTTGGGAGACCTTTTAGGGGAATAAAGTGGGCCATTTTTGAAAACAGATCTACGACGACTAAGATGGTATTATATCCGTTACAAGAGGGAAGGTCTGTAATAAAATCCATTGATAGAGTATGCCAAGGTGCTCGGGGTACTTCTAAAGGATGTAGCAGACCTGCAGGACTTTGTTTCTGGGACTTGTGTTGTGCACAGTTGCCACAGGATGCGATGAACTTGACAATATCCTTTTGCCAAGTTGGCAACCAGTAATTTTTCTTTATTTTAGCTAGGGTTTTGGCTATTCCTGGATGCCCTTCTACTAATGAATTGTGATAGTTTGCGATGATTTGATTCTGTAATTTCTTATCCAGATGTACAATCCTCCTTGGTAGTATGGTAGGTCGTCCACAATCGTATACTGGTCTCCCTTCCCTAGCCATTCCTGTTGCGCTGGTGGATTCATCAAGTGTTGCTCGTCAGATTTTAAGTTGTCTATAGAGGTGCTCGCAGCAATTATGCCTTGGATTCGTCCTTCCGGGATGATGGCCACTGGGTCTGGTGTAGTGAATGCCTCTTCGCCCTCACTCATGCGAGACAGGGCGTCCACTTTTCCATTGCGTACTCCGGGTCTATAAGTGATGACAAAGTCGTATGCCGCAAAGAAGAGAGCCCAGTGGAGTTGGCGTGATGATTGCGCTTTAGCGGTCTTCAGACATTGTAGATTACGATGATCCGTTACAACAGTGACTGTATGTCTAGCTCAAGAAGATAATGTCTCCAGGCTTTGAACACTGCCTTAATTGGTAGCAGTTCTTGATCAGTGATTGCATAATTCAATTCAGGGGCTGAAAACTTGCGAGACCAGAATGCCATGGGATGTAAATGACCTGTTTCGGGGTGTCGTTGTGACAGGACTGCTCCCATGGCTATGTTGGAAGCATCAGTTTCGACCAGGTATGACAGTTCTGGTCGAGGATACCATAGTATTGGTGCTGTGGTAAATGCTTGTTTTAGCTCCTGGAAGGCTTTCTCTGCCTCTGCGGACCAAATAAATTGTTTATTTTTCCGTAGTAAAGAGGTGATTGGGTGGACGATCTGGGAGAACCCGGGAATGAACGGGCGCTAAAAGTTGGCGAACCCGAGTACACTCTATACTTCCTTTATGGACGTCCGTGAGGGCCAGTTAAGGATAGCGTCTACCTTGCGCGTGTCCATGCGTACGCCCCGTGGTGAGAGAATAAAGCCGAGGAATTCTACCTCTGTCACATGAAAGAAGCATTTCTCCAATTTGGCATATAGCCGGTGTTGCTGCAGTTTCTCCAAAACTGCCCAGACATGGTTGACGTGGTCCTCCTTGGTGGTCGAATAGATAAGAATGTCATCAATATAGACAAGAGCGCAGACGTCCAACAGTTTGCGGAGCACGTTATTCATGAAAAATTGAAAAAGCCATATATTGTGCGAAAGGCCGTCTTCCACTCGTCTCCTTTTTTTACCCTTACTAGATGGTAGGCCTCTGGTAAGTCTAGTTTTTTATATATCTGAGCATTTTTGACTTGATCCAAAAGCTCGGGAATACGCGGTAACGAGCACAGTCAGCCTTGACATCCTCATCAAGAGACTAGAAGAAATAGGAATAAATGATCTGGCCCTTCTCTGGATTAAATCATTCCTAACTGATAGAAAGGAAACAGTCTGGATGAAACCCTTCAAATCCACCCCATGAAACACTGACTGTGGAGTATCAGAAGAATTCTCCCTATCCCCACTGCTCTTCACTATCTACCTGACTCCGTTAATCAAGTTCACCAAAGAATCAGCCTTACCTGCTACAACTATGCAGATGACACACAAATCATCTATAATATATGTGTGCATTCTACCATCCATTGGCTTCCGTTGAGGGCCATCCTCTCCATCATGGCCACTGCTGGATTTGTAGGCACTGGAGTGCCTGCCTTTGTTGGAAAGCCCTGATGTGATTGGGCTCCTCTTCCATCAAAGGCCCAATCAGGCGTGCCACCTCCCAAGGCCCGATTCTAAGGCCCCTGTCTGTGCATGTCTGGGCCGAGGAGGGCCTGGAGGGCCCTCTCCCCCTCCTAAAGCTATGACTCGGCCTCCAGACTAAGTACTGCCTCCCCATGTCATTGCTTCCTTGGATATCTATGCTCCCTGCAGATCTGCAAGTGAGTTATGGCTGAACTCCTCCACTAATTGCTTGTGAACCTTTTACTGTGCCTTGGCATTCTGCCTTCCTTGCCGCAACTAACCTACATCTTCTCTCACTGCATTTGTGCCTCTTTTTAAAAAAACGATTTTAGCTGTGTTGACTTTTTTTTTTCATCAGTGAACATCTTGTCTGTTGAAATTCTATTCCTTTTTGGTTTGCATATATGCCTTTGTGACTACTGCTACTAGGCCACCTGTTGAGTTTAGCTAGAACTGTGCTGTGCAGCCACTCTTCTTTCATTCTTCAACTAACCTCTGCCGCCCCTATGGCTCTCCCCATCTCTCCTATTTTCTCTAAATGCTACTCTATCACCTATCACCTATCCCCCCTCTCTCACGAAGTCCAGTAGGAAAAAGCATAAAAAACGAAATTTTGAATGGAAACCCTGGACTTCCTATTGCAGGCACCTATGTCAGTGCTTCGTCTAAAGAGGTTTCCACTTAGATCCTCTTTTCTGTCCCCTCTTGAGATATATGGACCCCCATCTCATCTCCACTCTCTCTCCTTCCACATCCTCTACCATTTACGGTGGCACCAAGTGGGAAGTTCTCTTGGCCGGCATCTCATCCTCACGTTGCTTCCTTAATGTCTATCACAAAGGCACCATCCTGGTTCAGGGTCCACAATCCAACCTTCTTCTCTTTGACCGGATCTTGCCTTCTCTCATTAACTTACTTCCTTCTCCTGCATCTCCCCCTTCTACTCTGTCTCTCCTTCCTCTGACTGGTGTACCACACCCCTGTGCACCACCTCAGAAAACCTTCAAAGGCACAGACCTCCTCCACCTGGTGTCTCTTAACGCTCGCTCAGCAAACAAACACTCCACTGGCCTCTTTCTTGAAGACATTGACCATGACATTCTCACTCTTACCGAGAGATGATTCAATGCCAGCTCAGTCACTGCTTTTGACTCCCTCCGCCCTGATGGCTTCAAGGTCATCTCCAAGCCTCAACCTCACTGCACTGGCAGGGGGAATGCCTAAATCTTCTCTGAGTGGGTTACTGCTTCCATCTTACCCACTCAGCTCTACCCTTCCTTTGAAAGCCTGGTTTGCAAGTTGGTCAGCTCTGTCATCTCCACCGTGACAATTGCTACCATTTATCGGCCTCCAGGCACCACTATCCTGTTCCTATCTGAATGGGCTGATTTATGCTCTTCCTTACTTTCATTCACCTCCAACCTCCTTCTGCTGGGTGATTTCAACATCCGACTGGACTCCCCTGACTCTGCTTCCATTCCCTTCACTGACCTCTGCACCTTGCTTTCCCTCACCATTCTGCCTTCTAGGCCAACCCACTCAGCTGGACACACTCTGGACGTCCTCATACACTCTGACCTCTCTATCTCCCCCCCACTAGTCACCCCCTCTCCTGGTCAGACCATTCTCTTCTCTCCCCCCAACTGGGCCCCTTTGGCCCTCTGACCTCCCCCCCAAAAGCCCTGCCAACCTCGTTCACTAACATCCACCCGATTAAACGAGTGTCAGCTGCTGCCTTCACTTCCTCCTTCATTCTCCCTCACCCCCTACCTCTGTTTCCACATGTGACTCTGCTCTCAGTAACCTCCACCTTTCCATCACCAATGCTCTTGAAATTCTTACCCCAGTCATGAGGATCCGCCTGAAATCTGCCTCTAAGTGTAACACCTGTTACGACTCCGAACTTGCGACCCTGAAACAAAAGTGCAGGGCGGCAGAATGGAAGTGGCAAACCTCAGGCTCATACTCTGACAAAGTGGTCTGTCGCCTGCTCCAAAGGCAATACATTCTCTCCATCCGTTACAAGAAAATAGCCCACATACATGCACTGGTTTCCGGTGCATCCAACAACACGGCTGAACTTTTCAAGATCTGCAGGGAAATAGCCAAGCCTTCTGCAGTCTCCTCCTCCCCTTCTCCTTCCCAAGCCCTCTGCAATGTACTGGCCACAACACACTTTGCCACCGAAACTCGGGAGATCCTGATCACCCTTGCTACACACCCTCACAACCTATCCCACACCCCCTTACCTCCCTTGACCATCCACCCTCCTCCATCTCCCCTGTCACACCTGAAGAAGTTAACAGAGTTGTGCGCTCCATGAAAGTCTCTTCTAAACAGGTTTCCCCTTGCTTATCCAGGGCCAACAAGGATAACATTGTCTCTCTTGCCCTTGCATTCGCTGATTACTGCAATCACTCTTCTGACACTGGATCTTCCACTCCTCCCTTAAGCACTTCTGTGTGCGCCCACTCCTGAAAGAACCTTCGGCAGGACCCTACCTGCCCTTCCAACTACTACTGCCCTATTTCCATCACCTCCTTCCTTGGCAAGTTGCTGGAGAAGCTGGCATTGCCCCAACTCAACTCACACACCAAACTTGTTGGTTGTCTCCACAACCATGAATCTGGATTGCGAGCATCCAAAGGCACGGAAACTGGTCTTCTGAACACCCGTGAAGAACTGCTTGCATCTCTGGACTCCAACTCCTCATCTGTCCTCATTGTCCTCATCCTTCTCGATCTCTTCTCTGCCTTTGACACAGTCAACCATTCCATCCTCATACAAAGGCTTCACGATACCCTTGGTATCTCAGGATGGGCACAGGACTGGCTAACATCCTTCCTTACTGACCACTCTTCCCAAGTCATCCTGGACATCTTCTCCTCTCCTACTTCTCTACCTGTGGTGTCCCCCAGGGTTCTATCCTCTCCCCTTGGCTCTTGAACATCTACCTTGCACTGCTTGCACGCCTCATCTCTTCCTTCTACTCCAACTTCCAGTGTTACACAGACAACACACAGCTCTTTTTCAAACTTCCTGCTGACCCTCTTGCACTCTTCATCATCCCTGACTTCATATCTGCCATCCAGTTCTTTTACACCTCCAACGATCTCTGCCTCAACACCTGTAAAACTGAGATCCTTCCAATCGAGACTCCACTCCCTGCTTCTTCCCTTCACTCTGGACTTCCTCCTTGGGCTCTCCCCTGGCTCCTTCTTCTGCAGCTAAAAACATTAGAGTCATCTTGCACTCCTCTCTCTCCTTCCTTTCCTCCCTCACACTCAGGACATTGCCAAGAAGTCCCACTTTCACCTCTACCTTCTCAAAGGAATTCTCCCTTTTCTCACTTTCCACAGAGGCTCAATGTCACCCGAGCCCTGGTTTTTTCTAAGCTTGACTATTGCAATAGCCTCCCCCTGAATCTACCATCTTCCACTCTGCAACCCCTCCAGGTAATCCAGAATATGGCAGCAAGCTATATGCACTCCCGACCCTGCCATATGCCCCAGGTTTTATGCAATCACAGCAGGTACAGGTTGAACAGAACCCAGTGACTGGGGCTGCACAAACCTATGGTATTCTACTGACCATGCCAGCACAAGCAACGGTATAGACATGGGAGAAAATTCCTTTACCCCAAGGAACGGTTACTCAATACACTAGACCAAGTGTTTTTGGAGGGAGTCCTTTTGGCTCCCCTGTGCTAAAATGTACCAAGAGTAGGACAGCCCACAGGGATCTCTGAGGTGTCCAGTCCTGTCCGTTACCACTAATCCAGAAGAGGAACCCTGGATAGGTGTGCAGGAAGGTGACCGAATGTTCTCATTTATAGTTGACACCGGGGCTACAAAATTTTGCATCAAGGAAGGTGAGTTGCCCTTGTCAGGCAAAATGATGGGCACACATACATTCTCTCGGGATATCCTGTTGGTTCCTTAAACTGAAGATCTACATATCAAGGTAGGTACACAAAATGTATCTGCTCCTTGGTTGTATTGTGCAGATACCCCAGCGGATCTCCTGGGTAGAGACCTGTTGGGTAAACTTGTAATGTCGATTACTTTCACGTAGTAAAGAGTAGTATGCTCGACTCCATGTTTGTATCCGGTAAGAGAAGTAGCGCATTTGCGGGCATACTCTAGTGACAGCACAATAAGGTGGGGAGTGCCTGTGCATTCAACTTTGTTTCTTTATGGAGTAATGGTTTTGTTGAGTTGGTTTCTGGGAATCAGAAATCAGAGAGGGCGGGTACCAATTGAATTTTTGATTCGGCCTGATGTAGCACAGGTGGTATTACCAGGCAACATTGATGCGATTCTCTTAGAGGCAGTAGTTGTCAAGAAGAATAGGATGGTTCTGTCAGGCACAGATGAGAAAGGCAGAGAATGGCACACAGTGCTGTGCATCGATCTGACCTTGTCGCTAAGGGTCGAGTCCGACGAGCAATTGTTCAAATACACCGGAGACCCAAGAGACATGGCTGTTGAGATTGGGGTGCCTTGCCAGATAGTGATAGAGCAAAGGGAAGTACCACAGGCCATGCTCATCATTAAAAATACATTGCATATTGGAAGAAGATTTGGAAAAAGTACTGGACTCTTTATAGACCACTAATGCTCATGATGTGGGGTTGCTAAAGAGTGTTGCAGCAGTGCAAATAAAATGTAAACCTGGTGTGATATTGCCACGGGTTAAGCAGTACTCCATATCTAGAGAGTGGGACGAGGGAATTTATGAGACGATAATGGCCTTGTTGAAGCAAGGCATAATAAAACCTTCTGTATCTCCAAGTAACACGGTCATCTACACCGTGGAGAAAGCAAAGGGATCCAGTTGGAGGATGGTCCAGGATTTGTACCCCCTCAATCATATTGCTGAGGTAGAATTTCCGGTGGTACCGAATCCCGCTACAATTCTCAGTAATATCGCTATTGTGTCAACCCACTTCACGTTGATTGAATAAAAAAATATTTTCTCTGTCCCCTTAGAACCTGATTCCCAGTACCTCAAAGCGTTTACATATTGTGGTCAGAGGTTTGAGCACACAAGTTTGGCGTACTGTGATTCTCTGGGTGATATACACAGATTTGTGGAATTTACATGCGTCCAGTAAAATAATTCAGTATGTGGACGATTTGCTAGTTTGTAGCACTTCAATGAAGCAGTGTCAAGGAGATTCAATAACATGTCTCACCCTGTTTGCGGAGAAGGTGTACAAAGTAGACAAAGAAAAATTGCAGTACTGCCAGATAGAGGTAGTATATATGGGACAAGTGATATCAGCCACAGGAAGGAAGGTAATGCCAGAGAGAGCCACTGCAGTTCAGAATACCCATCAGCCAATCACGGTGAAACAAATGCAGCAGTTTCTGGGCTCTGTAACTATTGTAGATCGTAAATCCTTGACAACTCTAGTTATGTGAGGCCCTTACTTAAGGGACTTAATAAAGCACAGAAAGTAAAGGGTCCGGTAGAATGTTCTGAAGAATTGGTGACTTGCTTCAGGGAACTCAAGACTGCGCTCAGCAACGCTCTGGTCTTCACAATCCCAAATTACAAGAAACCATTTTATTTGTTTTCTCACTCGAATGGGCAGGTGATGACAGCGGTACTGACCCAGCAAACATCATTAGGCCATAAGCCTTTAGCATACTATAGCAGACTCCTACACAGAGTGATGCAGGGAAAGTTCTCCTGTTAGCAAGCCTTAGCAGCAGCAGCTTTTGGGATTTAACATTTTTCAATCATTACCATGGGTTGCACTGTGACATTGTGGAGCATGTGGTCTTTACGATCTTGGAAAAGACCAAGTCGACTTTGATGACTCAAAAAGATTCCGGGTATGAGGTTATTTTATCAAATGCATCAATACATCCCATACGGTGTCACCTAGTTAATCCTGTGTCATTTGTAGCTGAGCCATTGAAACCTGGTGACATGGAACATGATTGTTCATCCAACGAGGGAGAAGAGGAGATGAATGTTAAGGAAGATTCTTTGGAGGGAGATGAGGTACTTTCTGTTGATGGGTCCCCAACAATTAATGAGGACACTGGTGAGAGGCATACAGGTGCAGTCGTTGTGGGCTTGTGGATGGGGACCACCAGATCAGACTGAAGAAATGGTTACATTTGCCTTACTCTGCGTAAGAGGCAGAACTATTGGCACTTATAGAGGCATTAAAAATGAGTAAGGGGAAGCTAGTCACTATTTATTCTGACTGTGTATGTAACCACAACTGTACATTCAGGGTTATCAAGGTTGCAGAGAAGAGGGTTTAGGTGAGTTGAGGGGACCCCTTTCCAGCATGCTGTGCTGCTATCCAGACTATTTGAAGCGTTAACCCTGTTCACAGTGGTAGGACTTTTAAATTGTGCTGCGCACAGTAATCATACTAACTTCATAGCACTTGGGAATGATGCTCCAGACAAGGTGGCGACGAAAGCTGCGTATTTACCTTTTACAGATTCCCAGAAAATGGAAAACTGTGTCCCAGCAGGTACAGTTGCCAGCTTCATTTACTGCGGTCCCGGTGCTTCGGATCATAGAAATGAAAGGAAGAGCACCTATAGAGGAACAGGAGCTTTGGTCGAAGAGAGGATGTGCCCTGAGACCCACAGATTTGCTGTGGGGACAGAAGCTGACAGGGGAAGCAGTAATGCCTGTAGAACTGCTTCTTGTGGCTCTAGGACAACTAAATTACCAGTCACACACTTCTCGATTGCAGCAGAGCTCCGGGAGGAGTGGTTTATACCAAACCTCCAGGAACAGGTAAGTAGTTTCATAGGAAAATGTATAGTTGCTAAAAATTAAATCCTGGAAACACCATGAGTTCAGTAAGGGGAGTTTTTCCGAGGCCCTCTGGGCCATTTTGGGAACGCCATATAGACAATTACAGATATCTCATGGTAGCTTGTCCATTCTCCCTGTGGCTTGAGGTTCATCCATGCGTACACCCTGATGCTAAGTCTACAGCAACATTTTTGGTGAGAGAGGTATTTCCACGGTGCAGAATGTGTGAGGTTTTGAAGTCCTACAATGGAATCCACTTTTGCAATTCCTTGTTCTCAGAAATTAATTCGCTCTTGGGAATCAAGCACAGGTTATGTTCCATGTACCACCCACAGGCCAACGGAATCATGGAGTGGCAAAATGGGGTACTTAAGACTCGGCTGGCCAAGATGTGCAACAATTTAAAAAAACCTTGGTTGCACTGCCTGCCCTTAGCACTGTTTTATTTGTGAAATCAGCCAGGGAATGAATATCATCTGAGCCCATCAAAAATCATGACAGGCATAGATTACACACAACTCTATGAACTGCACACACTGCATCAGACGCACATAAGACCACGGAGGTCCCAGGAGAGGAGTTTAGTGAGTACCTTAGGGTTTAACCAAAAGGGTCAAGATTATGGGCCTGATTCACAGACCATTTTCATATAGGACTGCACCATAATAAAAGGCTTCTGTGAATCAGGCCCTATAACTTTACAGGTTGTGTCTTCTCACCAACAGTCTACAGGAGAAAGTGACAAGGGAACCGATGATCAGCATAAGCAACTACTCCCGGGAGACTAGGTCTACATACAGATACAGACTTTTATTCACCGCTGGAATGAACAGAGTTTCCATGGGCTGCAATGGATGATTTTCATGACTCCGACTGCTTTGAAGGTGGAGGGCAACAAGAGCTGGGTGCACATTTGCTATATACAAAGTTATACCTGTACCCCTCCACCTGCACAGGATCAGGAGCAGGCTCAAATTAAGTAGGCCCTAAGGATTCACTGTTCATTCCAGTGGAGAAGGGGGCTGCTGATTGAAATCTAGGAGCTGAATTTTTGTGTTTTAAAGGAAAGAAGAAGAAAACTTAGAATTTAAAATGTAAATTACAATAGTTGTGTCTATGTTTTTTGTGGTTCTTTTGTCTTCATGTTCAGAGATGGTAACCAATGTAAATGTGAATGGTTTAAATTTATCCAGTCTTATAAAGTTTGAAGACCTATTATTGAGGCCAAAAAAGAATATTGATGTTGGTTTTATGAATAATGAGGATGAAGGAGATGTAGACCCATTAGTAGATGCACATGGTTTTGCAGGAGATAACATGTGGTACAGCCATATGAAGAAAGTTGGGACAGAGAGATGTGTAGAATTTTGCTACATTTGCTCTCTCATCCCCCATGCTTCTGGTGTCCATAGGGTGTTTATCCCAAATGAAGTAGAGTTAGCAGACACACTGTGTCTAGTGCACCTAGCGTTGTACAGGGTCTGAGGGCAGTTCAAAAGACAACCAGTCACAGCATCCATTTTACCTATTGATGAAAAATGTTCAGCTACAGATCGTAAAGAGCAGAAGAATATTCGGTGTACACAAAGAGTCCAATGGAGTATTAAAGGGGCTATTATCACCAGTAACTGAAGGCAGCAAGGGGTGAAGAGTTGCAGAGCTGGAGGGATGAAGGGATCCTCAGAAGAAGGGGTGGCACGTATAAATCAAAAATGTGGAAATGTGTGTAAAAGTTAGCTGCAGCATCTGACGTGGCTCAAGGAGCTAGGAAAACCTAAGATACAGACACCTATTTTTCTCTGTGTTTTAAGTATGATAGCACAGTGCCCATTGGCACAAATGGGAACTGCAGCCAAACGCTTTACATCGCTGACCTGGCTGGAGGTACGGCTGCGCTTTTGGATATTTTGTGGACATGTGGTTTGTATCCTTACAGGCAGTTGCCTCAAGCTTGGTGAAGTGTGTGCAGTTTCACCACACTCCATGTGCCAGTTCTTGTAATTCCCAAAGAACCTTTGGTCATCGCCTGCCTAATGCCCAAAGTCGCATCTGTGCCCCCTTTGTCCTCTTTTCCCCTTGCGTCTTCTTCCTCATCACATATGGACATATCAATGATTCTATCCGACCATCGGAAAGGAGGACTAATGCGACAGACCAAGCGATCCAATTACATTTTAGCAGCATCATCAAAAGCTTTAATGGACATTCCTGAACAATATCGGCTATTTATTCACGCTGAGACCTTCTTCACGTTCCTCCTGGCACCTGGTGTCCAAGGCGCAACAAATGCCAATTGGTGACCGGTGACAAGGTATGAACTTGTTTTGTTTATTAATGTGTTTGAATCAGTATTCAGCACCATTATTGAAGAGCTGCAGCCCATGAGGCTCGTAACCTTACAAAGCAGGTATATCCTTGACCTCTTAACAGCCAAGGCGGGAGGGGTCGGCCAGAAGATAGGTACTATGTGCTGCTCATTTATGCCTCCCAATGATTTAGAGAATGGGCCCCTAACCCATACTGTTGCTGCCTTACTCAAGCTTAGAGTATTCATGGAATATTAGGCAGGAATTACAAATGATCCTTGGTTAGATTTGCTTTTCTGTTTGGTCCCATCTTGGATGAGCCTCACTGTGAAGATTCTACTACCTATTTTGTCTTTTGTCTTATTATCTTTTGTTCCTGTCAAATGCTCTTATGTTGTTGTTCTGCCCTGGTACTGAAAGAAGCTGCTATGATGAATGTGAACCTGTCCAAAGCTAGATTCACTGCCATTTCATCATACAGGGGTTCTCAGACTGAAACTGTTTTGTGTCCTCCACCAAGTTGGGATGTTTGTGTGGAGCAGGGGGTAGATTGTAGAAATGGTGGGGGATGAGTTGGGTTTGTTCAGCTGAGGAGTATGGTGATATTGGGACTGGTATGAGAGATGATTGTAGGGTTTTTCCCACAGAGATGGTTTTGGAGACCAGGAATATGGTTTCTTAGTTAAAGTATTAACTAAAGGGGGTAATGTTGGGGTGGTCAGGAAATCTCAACTATAAAGGTAAAGAGGGGTTGATGTTGGATGTGTCATATTTGTGATTGAGGGTGTGGCAAAATCGGCACGATGTTGCAGTTTTATATGTATCCAGTATAGTTAGGTGTGAATGTGATATGTCACTTCAGTGTTACTTTTTGTTTAAATTGATACATATTAGATTTGCATGTGCATAGAAAGGCAAAATGCCAAAACCGCTAAAAGAAATATAAACATGATTCAGACATGGTGTGCGAAGAGGTGCCTAGAAGCTGGACGACAAAGAGTTTTATAATGCACATGCAAAGAAGGGGGCCTGTCACAAAGGAGTCATTGTGGAGAAGAGACAACAGTTCTTAAACATGCACGCATACCGAGATACATACATAGGGGATTTATAAATCTACATGTATTGGGCATTCTTTATAAATGTATGTAAACTCGTTAGTCAGGGTTTCAGGAGATGAATTTTAATTGACTTGAAGAAACTGGTTTTGCAGAGTTTCACAGGCCAGAAGAAGGGTAAATGAGTAACTAATGACCTTAGCAGATTGTCAGCCGTTGAAGAGGCCAGGGTGTTGTTAGGGAGAATTCTCCAGAATGGCTAATTTCCCTTACCTGTTGAGTCCCTCAGCAGCTTTGCTGTATTTCTTGGAATTATTTTTTCACTTGGTAAGAGTGTGAGCCTTTTTTTCCCCCTCTTACATGTGTTTTGCTCTGTGTTGTAAATGTTTTGCTCATGGGCTATGGAGTCTCACCCACTCCATAGGCATAATTTCTTTACTGTGTGTCACACAGCTCCTTTAGTGCAGTGACACAGGGTTGTCTTTTTAGACTTCCCACTTTAAACTCCATTTTCTGGGACTGACTACTGTCTCCCAGAACATGTAAAGTTGCCATTGACTTTACTAGTCCTTCAGACCCAGTACAACCCATCTTCCAATAGATTACTGGAAGGGTTAATAGTTATCCTTTTTTGTCTGATTCTCATGGAACATTATTTAGTTCCCCTTTCTCTAAGATTTGGCTGGTGGCAGTGGTATCTACCATTTTTATTCTACCACGGAGCTATGAAAATAGCCTCTGTAACTTTAGAGGCTATGGTGGTAGCCTCAAACTCTAACCCGCTGGACCCCTTTTATTTTTATTTGGTTCCGGTTGGGTTTATTCACCATTTCTTTTTGTAAAGGTTTTTCTCGTGTTTTACTTTGCGTGCCAAACCAGGTTTGGTTCCTTTGTTGGCTGTTCTTTGGCGTGCTTCTGCACAGAAGCCCTCCTTAGGCGCCTGAGTGTCTGAGTGGGCAGGATGTGAGGGAGGGGTTTGATGCCACCTGCACAGGGTCTCCTTGGAGACCCAAGTTGCACTCTAGTTTGATTTGCTAGTTGGCTGTCCTGCCAAGACAGTCACCCTGCTGTGTGATTGACAGCCAGGCTGTGTGAATGGGGGAAAACTGCTTAAAAGCAGGTCCCTGGGACTTGGAAGGCAGAGTCGCCACTGGAACGAGAGAACCAATGAGGAGCTGAAGGAAGACGACTGCTGCGACTACTGGACATCCCGGTGAAGCCCTGCTCCAGTCCGAATCGCCCGAAACTCCGACGACAGAGAAGATCGGCAAGAAATCCTCTTCCCTTGAGCTTAGTGGGACCAAACAGCTCGCCAAACACCAAACGCCCGCCTCCCTCTCCTGGTCGAATTTGCTGTGCATCGCTGCAGTGAAATGGATAGCCAGGAGGAACGGAACCTGTTTGGGTTTTAAGGAGCGCACCTTTTATTTGACGCTTTGCTCTGCTGCTGGCTTCTTCCCTGGGCAGTCCAGGACCCTCCAGTCTTCCTCCTTCTTATCACCACGACAGTCACTTCAGGACCCGTGAGCCTGCAGGAACTGCCAGGAACAACCGCCTCAGCTACAGCATTCTTCGTCATTTAAGGTACTGTGCAAATCTAGTCGTTCGTTCCGTCTGACCGTGGTGAAAGTGTTTTAAATCTTTCACCTCTCTGAAGGCTTGTCCTTCTCTTCTCCTTTGAGTAACTTTTCTTCCGACCAACTACTTTTTGAACTCTTAGCAAAGACTTAACTGCAAACCTCTTTGAACTGTTTGATCCTCTGCAAAGACTTTGAACCATTAACATTGGCCCAGGCCTATTGACTTGAATCCTAGTTGTAGTAAGCCTTTTCTATATTGCCCTGCCTATAACTTGTTGGTGCTGATTGATTGCTGATAACCTTGTCTGTTCTTCCCTTTTAAATTGCTGGAGTGCTATTTTGCTCACACTTCATTTTAAGCTTAACTTGTCCAGAATTGTTTGGGGGTTATTGTAGTGTATTAAGATTGTGATTTTCTGCTGCTTTATATAATGAACTGTTTTATAAGCGATGGTGTGAATAAATGTATATTCTTTTACTCAGAAACCTTGAGTCATTGTTTGTTTGAACCATAGTAATTGCTGTCCTTTGTGTAACTTCTGATACTGCTCACCTTACTCTTGAGATAAGTCTGGCTGCTCAGCCATCGCTACCACTTTACTGTGTAGTACAGGCTTGTACCAAAGGTGAAATTGTACTTACACTTGTGGTCTTAATTGTGTGTGGTGTTCCCAAAGGGTACTGCATATGATTCTGCCTAACAGGTGTTTATGACCTGGTAGCTCCACAGGAGGCAGATATAGGGCCTGATCCACAGAGCATTTTCCTATGGGATTGCACCATTTTAAAACGCTTCTGTGAATCAGGCCCATAATCTCTTTTAAGTGGGTGAAAGTTTTTAGAAGGACCCGGCCATTCGTTTTGACCAGCAATAAATGAGCTGATTATGTTGAATTAGGTCAACGGTCTCAGATTCTATTATGCCGATTTAGCACAGCAAGCCCAGGAAATATTATGTCCACATAGTTCAGCAATGACATGTTCTACTAAGTGCAATTAGCAGAACAGTGCCCGATTCCACTCTGCCCAGTTAACACTGCAGTGGCAGGCACCATTATTCCCATTTAGCACAATAAGGCCATATGCTATTGTTCACAGTTAGCATACTAGCAACAGATTCCATACATTCCAAACTGGGGATGTTTGTGGTCTCATGCAGAAGGGATGTGTCCTAGCAGTTCGGGCTGGACTGCCCCTTTATGGATGGTGCCAAGCCTGATTTGCATATGGTCTTTCCCCTTCTGTTAGGGCTTGGCAGGCTAAATAAACATGGTCTAAATGGTTGACTAGAGATGTGCTCCTAGTTATGATTGATTCAAAACCTTTCAGCCATTGCCTTTTGGTTTTGAAATATTCTGTTAAGCCCAGGGACCCCATCAGGGCCAGATTTCATTATGCCAAGTTAGCAGAACATTCCCAGATTGCATACTGCCCAGTTACAATATTAGGGTCAAAAATCATTGTGCCAGGTGACGACAGCTGAACTCGTTTAATTATGCCCAGTTAGCACAGAATGCAATACTGAATAAGTAAGAATGGGAAAAATAAAAGAGAGGGAAAAGAATAGCAATACATTGGTAAGTAAGGGGCTTGTTTGCACACAGGCAATTTTTCAACTTTGAACTTATTGAGTTTAACGTAGATACCGTCTCTGGGCTCAATGGCATACGTGTTAGGCCATATTTGTAAATGCACAGTATTTCATAATTGCATACATTTTGGGGGTACTTGCATGGTATATAAGTTTGTGGTTGCTGAACACTGCCAGAGAATTATCCCCCATCCGACCACTCCATCTCCCTCACAAGGCAGTATGATTGACCCTCCCCACCCTCTTTTCATACGCTGCCACCCCCTCACAAAAGCAAGATGGGTTAAATATGAATGACATGTGTAGATAAAATGCATCATGTTGCTTTGATTATGTTACATTCAAAAGATGGACGTGAAAGGAAAAGAGAAACAAAGAAAAAGCATGCATGCATTGGTAGGCTGCTGGAAAAGAAACATAAGAAATGATAGCCGCAGGTGTAGGAGAAATACAAATTAAAATGAAGCGCATAAACACCTTGTACAAGAGTTTGGTTTTTTTTACAAACTGAGGAGTTCTTACCCACTGGCTGAGATCCCAGGGTACATATGTTTGGGGGTTCATAGCCCACATAGCTAGCAAGTTGCACCATTGTATGAGTGGCACCTTCATACAATCCTGGTTTTGCACATGCTATGCTGGGACTTGTAGGCATATTCCTTCAATGGAAAAAAAGAAAACTACAAGTCCCAGCATGAAATGTGTAAAAACAGACATGGAAGAACGCATCAGATGGGAGCATTTGGCAAATATGAGCATAGCACAAAAGCTGGTGTGCAGTTTCAGTAGGGGAGATCAATTCAGCATCTTATATCACAGAATACAAATCTCTTTTGAATGCCACATGGCCGTAATCAAGAAAACAGATCATTGTTTCTTTGTACATCAGCCTATGAAGAACGCAACAACTGTGAGGAGTGTGCACTTTGTTACAGAAAGCCAGCCCAATCTGTGCTACACCCGTGGTCGATTCACCTCCTATCATTTACACAATTCACTGTTATCTGAAGGAATTATCACAATGGAAAAGTCACTTTCCGTCGTGCTTTCTGACGCGCCCTCCTCTTTTACTTCCGGTTGCAATTCATAGAGGCTGGCAATGAAGGAAATAATGTGAAGACTGTGAACAGTGCAATAATCCTCCAGCTGGACGGAGATTTTGCTGGCTCTGGCTGGTGCTGGCAGAACGAAGGGATACTTAAAGGAATGTAATGATGTTTGTGAATCAAAGGGAAGAAGGCAGACAGGGGGTCAGAGAGGGTGAGCAGCAGAGAAGAGAGAGTGTGAAAGGAGATTACTTGGTAGGAATCTGATTGGGGTCGGAGCGGTACAAAGGACCAGCGGTGCTGGTAGGAATAGAGTGCCAACGGTATTGGTCTAATCAGGTTACGACTGAAGCTGCCATTTTAGGGTCAGGCTTTATGATGTAATTTGCTGTAATTACATCATGACCCATCCTTAAAAGGAATAATTGCAATTCTTCACTTGCGTTTTTTTAATCATGTGGACACTCGGCCAATAGTTGAGGATGTTGAAGAGAATAAATCATGCGGCCTGTCTCTCTGCAGTCTCAGTCATAACTGTATACATAGTGGGCAGATGTTCCATTTCTGTACACGTGGCAGTATTACAAATAACATAAGTATGGTGGACAATCCTTACCCTGCTTTTCCATGGCTTTGCTCTTTTTACCTGCAACAAAATAAATATGCATTTTAGGAACATACTAAAAAAGCAATCACATGTAATCTAAATTCTATATCACTATAGTTGCAACAATAGAAAAAGGTACATAGTGTAAGGGTAATTTCCTGACCAGAAGGAGAATGTCTGGCTTAAAATTCAAAAAGGCAACATGCTCTGTTTATATTTCTTTTCTATGTATACATTGATGCTACTACCTGCTTACAGAGGGTAAGCAAATGAGGCTGTGATCAATTGGGTAGGTAGGAACATTTGGTGTGAGTCACACCGTACAGCACTTCATTTAATTTAAGTTTATATGGCAACTATGAATATATGTGGCGTTTCCTGCTATGTACAGTAGGCACCGTGGTATATTAAGTTAACATTAGAAGGGGCAGTATTTCTTTACAAAATATTTGGATTGGTGAGCATTTTCCCAGTTCAACTATCTTCCCAATATACCAATATACCTTACTGCGAAGTGAACATTGTTATGACCAATGGATGAATGACCATAGCATGGGCGGATTTGTCAAGTCATATGGTCTCTATTTTGCACATCGATGATGATTAGGTTGTTGCTTTAAAAAAGTATTTTATATAAATGGTTAATGGATTAATTATAGAATTGTGGTCGCCGTGTAAAAGAGGTCAGGGGACTATTAGCAGCCTTCCAATGTACAGGCAAGAGGAACTAGGCCCTGGAAATCCCCTGCACCAAGAACGGAAGGCCCAGCCATAGAGCAGAGTTCAAATGCCTTTATTACAAGTTAAAACGACAGGGATTGCAGCATGAATAACGTAACATTCTCCACGCTCACTCTCAGTGTCTAGGTGGTTGTCATCTGGTTTTCTGCACAAATGATGTTGCAAAATGCAGTTACATCCCAAAAACCTAACGTGAAGTGGGATAGGTTAGTAAGGTAAAATATATCAACTTTTCTATAGGTGTTAGTGCACCCATTGGGCAACCATATCTGGTGGCTTCTGTTGAGACTACCTCCAAAAGTATCAAATACAAAGTTACAGTTTAGTGAAAGATTTTTGGCCAAAGCGACATTGTATAAACTCATCAGAGTATGTGAATAGGGATTGGACAGACAGGGTCTGCTCAGCCTTGGAGCCTTCAACAGGTACCAGGCCAAGTGCAACACTCAAGGTAATGAGAACGACTCAGAAGATGCTGCGCATTCCCAATAAGTTACCTTCTTCGATCTCCAGTGTCGTGAGACAGAACATTTGTCTATGAACCTGGGCTATATTTTTTATCTTCCTGCATTTAGTCCATTGGGAAAAGCAATTGCTACCTAGCTCGAATGAATAGGCACTGTTCAGCAGGTTCAGGTCACGTGTGTAGCGACCATGAAGAGGCTCTCTTCTGTCTGTAATTGTGAGGATTTTCTGCTTTGGTTACTTGCAGGTTCCCTGTTGTTTCTGCTTATCTGGGAGCGCTCCTTTCCCCTGTGTCCTTGGCTATAAGTGCACAGTAACTGTGCTGGAAGCCTGCTTTGTCAGCTTCAGTTGGTCAGTCTATCAGCTTTCTCTGTGTCCCGAATTCTCAAAGCTTCTCCCATTCACTCCTACATGACTATTCTGGCCATCTTTATTTGCATGGCGGTCCTTGTTAGTTGCATTAAGCTTCACTTAGCGAAATGTATACGTGTGTCTGTCTTCGAATGATGTGGGTCATACACATATCCTTTGTGTGTATCAGCAAAAAACTAAAAGGTCTGTGTAGCTACATGCAGGAATGCATATGTGCTTCATGTCTTACGCATCAATGTCATGGTGTCAGTCGTGACGTCCTCAGCTTTATGTGGCTGCAGTCAGTTGACTTCCTCTATAGATTGCAGGCTCGTCTCTTCTGTGGTGTCATCAGGATATGGTCTGAACAGCTGTCTGAGTGAATAGCACCTCTCACAGCTGCGATAAATCATTGATGAAAGGGAGGAGGGGGTCACAAACTATGTGCATCTGTAATTTCTCTGTCAACAGGCTGAGAGCGGGTTAGGTGCAACAAGGGTGATGTTTAGGTCTCCCTCTTCAGCCGCACCATAGTTAACGTCATTGTCTAGATCCATAGGAAATCTGAAAATTCTATTGCCACCCCAGTCTGGAATTTTGGGAACGATTCATTAAAAAAAAAAAGCTATTAAGAAAGCAAACTAACACTGTTTTTGGGCCATTCCCATTAATTTTCCCATAGAGAAAAGGTCACATTTTTATCACGCCGAAGTGCCATTACCGCTGAATAGCGGTACCAGAAAATATAGCTATATCTCTCGTGGTGATTTGTAGGAGAGATGCTTTTCAGGGGCAATCGAAACCGAGAAAAAATAAATAAATGGGGGAACATCTATTGTGATCACATCTACTAGGCAGGGGGAAATGGGTTTTTGTGCCAATCTCCCTGGTCAGTGGACTCAAAAGAAACTAATTGGTGCAACAGGAGCAGCAGCCACCTCCAAAGCCTGTGGCCACTTGCCATGGCCGAAGGGCTAGTGACCCTTGGATAAACTATGGTATAACAAAGCCCTTGCAATTAATTGAAAAAACTTTAGTTAAGGGACAGTTAAGGTGATCAGATTTAATGCAACAAAAGCCTTGAAATTCAGAGGATTTAATAAGTGATGATCATCTTAACTCAGCACCCCATTATTGCAAAGGCAATAAGCAGATACATAACAGATGGCATTCACAAAGAGGCTGGCAAGATAGCTCGGTAGGTTGAGTGCTCACTGCTGTGATCTGTGTGTGATCTGCAGGTCACATGTTTGAATCTTGGCAATGCCAACTCAGCCTTTTATCCTTCCAAAGGTTGATAAATGAGTACCAACTCCGGTGTAAATAACACATCATTAGATCATAATTGTCATCAATGGGGGGACGCCGAGTTAAGATGATCACTTCACACATCTGCTGAATTTCAAGGGTTTTGTTACGTAAATATGATAATGTTAAATGTCCCTTAAGGTTTTTCAATGAATATTTTATATTGTCATAATTTCTGTTGGCTTATGTTCATTTTTGATTCATTTGACTATGCCTTCTAGAATTTGTAATTGAACCTGTATCAGTAAACCTAAGAAGTTTCCTGAACATCTAATGCAGTAACCCTGTTCACACACAGAGTGTAAATCCATTCTAAACATGTCTTTATGTGTAGCTTTCATTGTCTGCGTATATGTTAAGAAGCAAGAGACCTTTTTTGCAAAGCAATTTCACTGAGACGATTTCCCTCTGACCCACACTTTTACAATGGCGTCTAATTCAATGGTTTAAAAAACAGGTCAGGTTACAAAGGCTACATGGGCCTTAAGCCAAGGGACTGCATCTCTCCTGCCCTAAACATTCTTCACTGTCTCCCGTATGTTGCACGGATCAAATTCAAATACCTCTGCATCACACACAAGGCTTTCTGGGGCTGGGGACCACACGATGTCCAACTCTCTCTTACAAAATACTCTCCTTCTAGACCTCTTCGCTCCTCTGGCACCAATTTAAAGAGTTTCGATAAACAGAGAGCAGGAGGTCATTTGCTTTCCTCAGCTGGATCCCTCCTATGGAATAGCCTCACACTCCCTCTGCGTCTTGAGCAGGACCCTCTTAAGTTCCGAAAGCACCTCAAGACTTTACTCTTTTCCTCCTTCTTCTCTTCTTCCCTCCTCTGCTAAGCCCACAGTTGCTGGGATTGGCTTCTTTGACCCTTATGCATTCTCAGGGCCCCTGACCACTCACACCCAATCTCCCCAGCTTCTGTCTACCTTCAGCACTTGTCTCGGCACAACCTCTGCACTGGAGACTTGCACTTTCCCACTAACGCGGCTCCTGGCCGCATATCACTTACCGTATCTTGCATTTTATCTGTGGCTCTCCCTCGAGCACGGACACCCCAGCACCTACCCACTGCCCTCTTCCTTGTTGCATTTGCACGTTCTGAATACTCACAAGGCATAGTAGGTTCGACCATCCCCTCCGGCACTGTATTTTTTGTATATTTTAATCTTACTACAATCCCATGTTCCTTCCCTCTTGCCATGTGGGTGCTTTGAAAGCGGATTTATTTGCTATATAAGCGCCTAACAAGCTAACAATAAACTAAACTATATAGTTGTAGACTCAACCTCGGAAGATGACATAAACTGCACCGCAACGGAGTGTGGGGGTGGCCAAAACCAGTCCACCCTTATGTTAACATGCAGTAATATTGATATTCTTATTTATTAGTTTAATGGTGATGCTGATTGAAAAATATTATCAAATTGTGGCATTGATCCTGGTGACAGTAGAGTCAAATGATTGCTAAGGGATGACCACTGACAAATGTTTAGGGATATATCCCACACCCAAAGGTAAAGGATACTGTGTTAGTGTGTGCAGCATTAAGGACCAGGGATTTTTCACTTTATGGAACTGGTGGTCATTTTCACTCCTTGTAGTACTGTGTCAATTGAAGAGTGCTTTACCTGAAAAAAGCTGGACAAAAGGGAAGACTCTGATTTTACTGTAGATTCCTTGAAGGCTGGAAACTCTTAGCCACTATTAATGAGCAAACTAAGAAAATTGGCAAAGCCGATATTGAAAGTTTGCTTGAGAAAAATGTAAGCATCACTCCATGCTAAGATGCTAAGCTCTGTGGGCAATGCACATGGCCTACTTGAATATGGGATCCAGTGAAGGAATTATAATTGTGAATTTGCAGAGTCATACTTGAGAGTCTATTGCATGGCAATGCGGTTTCCTAGGATGCAACAGACTTTTTTCTATTTGTTTAAATTAGCTGCAAGAAACAAGAAAAAGATGTACTGCTCCCTCAATTCATCTTTTATCCGGTTAACAGACTTGTTTCTTAAAACCAGTCCATAATGTACGTTTACCTAATTAGTCGATTCTTCCAAACAATACTGCTCCTGCATGAAAAAGATGTGTTCCCCTTTTCTTGGTGCCATTGTCATGCTTACAGTTTCTGTCGGTTCTTGATTTAGATTGTCTGATTAACTAAAGGGCAAGTGTGAATCATGTACTCAGTTGTATTTTTTAGTGGTTTTAAGGTTTAGCATTTTCCCTAAATGTAGAACAGAGCTTGGATGCTGTTAATCAATCCTATTGGGCTAAAACGCTGGGCCGTGCTCGGATCCATGGGATGCCCGGGGGACATCCTGAAGGTACTGGTCGAGGTGCACACTGACAATGAGGCGTGTGTACGCAGTGGCCCTGGGGGACACTGCACGGCCTGCTTTAGGGTGGGGTGTGGTGTCCGGCAGGGCTGTGTGTTAGCCCCTATCGGTCTATCACCTGAACTCATTGGTATTCTGGCCAACTTCCTGGTGTTGGGGGGCCGAGGTTTCCCAGTCTTAGCATATGCGGACGACACAGTCCTGTTAGCTAGAACCCCTAGAGCATTACAGGCCCTGATCACTGCATACACAACTTTTATGTGCAATCTAGGTTTAAAAATCAACACCAAAAAATTCGGAAGTGAATGCCTGCATGGGCAGAAAACGGCCAGTGGCCATGAAACCGATGCTATGTGCCGGAGAAATTATACCACGAGTTAAAGCCTTTGACTACCTGGGCATTCGTTTTTCAGAAGCCCTGAATGGTAGAACACATGCGGACAAACAATCAGCCAAAATGAGCCAACAAATTGGGGGAATCTTTCGTTTTATGGCGAGATGTAAGGGCCAGCCCTTAGAAGTAATTACTAAGATCTATGGAGCTCAAACATTGGCCGTTACCATGTATGGTGCCCCCATATGGGGCTTCACCAAGGACGCGGATATCCAAGTAAAAGAAAACAAATTCTTTAGACAGTAGCTGGGGGACCAGAACTCAGCATCATGTATTTCAACCCACAGAGAACTGGGAATGGAGTTTTGGGAGGACCAGTGGGCGCTGGAGCCGATCTTATTTTGGATTCGATTGTGGGCCAACGAATTTGCATCCTTGTGCCATTTCATTATTCGGACCCTGGTGGGGAAAGTGGGGTGGCAAAAAATCCCCTTACTTGCATACATTTCTAATGCCCTTGGGGAGGCCAACCTTAGTGTTCTTTTTCCGCCAGTCTCGCTCATCACTAAGAGCGAGGGGTCTAGCCTCAAAATTGTGTTGAGAGAGGTCATGGTAAGGAAAAGAATACTTCGGGAATATGGCAATACATGTGATGAATTCCATTCTACGATCAGTAGGCCCTGTCAAAAATGACAGGTGGCTAATTACAAGGGCATGTTTTGATTCCCTTCTTCTCCAAGCAAATACTGCTGGGTGAAAGGGATTTCAAGACGTGGCCGGCTGTCCGTTATGTGGACATCAGCTGGAAGACTTAGCTCATCTGATGTTTTTCTGTCCGGGTTACACAGACATCCGCAGGGCAACTCTGTTACCTGCCCTAAGTAAAACCGAGATACGCCATTACAAAGCCGCACTTGTTTTTTTACTTAGTGCTGACAGTTTTTTTACAGCTTGGGCGTTGCTCACATTTTTAAAAAGAGCAGGGTATTTTAGAAAAAGTTTGCTGAGGCTCCAGGGAGACGGAAGCAAAGCATGAATCATTTTTACAGTGGACCTACTAGAGGATAGCGGCAGCATTTACATGAGTTCTCGTTCATGCCGCCTGTACTTGGAATTTAGCTTCACAGCCGCCATTTGGATAAACAAGAACAGTTACTCTCTTTTTACTGCAGCAAACTCTGCTTTTGTGTAATGGATAAGGACTGAGACTGATGTATACTTCATTACACAATATTTTATAGTATAGAAGAAAACAGTTGAAATTCACATTTTAATGGGAAGGAAAGGTGTAACACACAAAAGCTATATCATTAAGAAAAATATTTTATTATAGAAAAAAGACATAATTCTCATTAAAACTGTGTTAAATAATACACAGATTAAGGAACAACCCTAACACCAGGTTATCAAAAAACAGGACGATTACATACACAACATCAATGTAAAAATAAAAAAACAACCATACCACATTAACTAAAAAAACAACATTTACCATACAAATATCAGTGAAAAATTAATTTGTTGCAATCTATATATAACCCAACATGTTTCTGTCTGTTGACTCTTAGACATTCATCAGGGGTAGCTCTTCTTAAAATTCTA
Source organism: Ambystoma mexicanum (assembly GCF_040938575.1). Taxonomy (NCBI): domain Eukaryota; kingdom Metazoa; phylum Chordata; class Amphibia; order Caudata; family Ambystomatidae; genus Ambystoma; species Ambystoma mexicanum. The sequence goes on along the minus strand of NC_090932.1, from coordinate 426,571,594 downwards.
CAGTGATCGTCCCCTCCAGTCCTGGTGGGCATGGATCTGAACTTGATCCTTAATGCAATCTATAAAAACATACAACCATATTAAAAAATTGTGTGTGCACCAACATTTCCCAAGATTTACCTCCTTTTAATGTCATATGTCAACATTACACAAACACGGAAGCCTGAATTAATAAAGCCACCCGTACCTAGTCCCCATTCGGGAACCCTTAGCACCAAAAATCTGCTGTAAACATATATACCTTGGGATCTGTGTATTCCAAGGATCCAATGTCGCCAATAATACAGTCAGATCCAGCCGGATATCAGCCGCTTATATTAGTAATCCTTTTCAATGGATTTGAGTAAGAACACACTAGAGAAGAAAACATAACGACACACTGTGTCACACTATAATCATACCAGAGTATAAAAAGTCAAAACACCCCTAAGGAACATGCTTGCACATACCTTGCAAAATGCTGTAGCCAAATGTGTTCCCAAAAGAAAATAAACCTTTGAGGAGAATGATCAGTCTTTAACGTGAAACGGCTACTGTGTCAAGTTCTAACTCTTCAAACACAATCTGCGGAGATTAAACACAATAAGAAGTAATCAACCGCTGTGTTCACTAGTGTTCACTAGGGTATTATTTAAACAAACAATTTTCCTGCAGTTCCAAGGCCACGAAAAAAGGCACATAAATGTTCTACAAAGTGTGTCCCCAAATAAAGGCATATACGCCAATAGTGAGCCTCAATATACACATCCTAACCCCGAGCTCAATATGTTATTTAGCCCAACAAAAACGCATCTCCATTTAGCCTAGCATAATAAAATGCTACATACTGCTGAGCCTCCGTATAGTGTTTATCCCAAAAAAAGTGTTTACATGCCGCCGGTCAAATGGTGTTAAACTTTGTGCCGCCTCCAAAGTGCAATATCACTCCGTTTGAAAACAACACATGCACGTTATGCTCCACACTCGTGAGCCTCTGAAAACTGTTTAACTCAAAGACTCATCTCCATACTGCATCGCAAGAATTCTCAAAATCAGTGCTGCATCCACTGTCCAGTTTCTACTCAGTTTCAAAAAAGAGCCTGCATGCATGTAACCATGTTACCTAAGAACTACTGCATGCATCCCCAAAACAAAGCACAAGTTACAACACCTCATAACGGTAAACTTACCCGTAATGGACCAACAAAAGCCCAAAGTTCTTTTTCAACCGCCGATTGCCGTGGTTCAGGTGCAATCCTCTCAGGTACAATCCTCTCAACGCCATTGTTGTAAACACACAAAAAAACGCCAGAAAAGAGTGTCTACAAGTAGCTTTTACCCATAATCCAAATGGCAAGGTAAAACAACACTAAAAAGTGACTCATCGTCAGGAAGAGCTGTCTACAAGTAGCTTTTACCCATAATGCAAATAGCAAGGTAAAACAACACTAAAAAGGGACTCATGAAGTAGAAAACGAACTGTGAAAAAGGCACTTAGCACTTCTACATTTTGAAAATTCATGCCAGCTTACAAACTGACTAAAAAAGAAAATAACTTGGACAAGGAAGAAAACAACCACTAATGGAAAATACTCTGTCAAGGCAATCACCCACAACAAAGGGCATGGAGAAATACCACACTTAGTCTAAAAAACAGGGGATGGAGGAGTAATCAAGAAATGTTTTTTTGTCTGAGTAATTCAGAAAGACAACTCCTTGGCCTCGCTACACCAATCAGAACAGTAAGACTAGAGCCCCAAACAGGCATGGAACAGGGAACAACATAATTAATCATCTTAACCCAGATTAGTATAAGGCAAAGAACTGTATATAAATATGCAGTCATCGACATGAGAAACAACAGAGCATGACAGATGTGTACAATGGATACAGCCAATAATGTCCATTATAACTTGCATGATAAGAAGAGCACAGCAAGCTGCACAGGGAGGACTAGGGCACCCAGAAGCATGGGCCCTCATCATTACATAGCTCTAACATTATGCCACTCAACATTTTCATTTAATCCAACCAAATGGCTGCGGGTTTTAAAGATGAGTTTTTGTTCTAAGGTGACTAGTCTCTGATCTATAACTTCTTTGCTGGGTCCATTGACCCGTTTAAGGATCACCAACCTCAAATCTTCGCGTGAACGGCCATTAGCAATGAAATGTTTGACCATGGGTGCCTGTAAAGTCTTGGCCCTGATACAGCTCCTGTGCTCTATCATGCAAGTTTTACATTTACGGTTTGTCTTCCCAATGTAATGCAAACCGCATGGACAAGTTATCATGTAAACCACATTTGTGCTGTTGCAATTACAAAATTCAGTAATGTTCCATCAATTTGCCAGCCCTATGTCTACCTCCTTCGTGGAAAACGTAAGGTTATACATTAGACAGTTACCACATGGGTAATTACCAACTACCGGAGGAAAACCCCACAAAGTTGTTTGTTTGACTATTGGTTGTTTTTTGGCCGAAATGTCATTCCTGATGAGAATGTTTCTCAAATTTTGACTTCTTTTGAAAGCCACAAGGGGGGCACCATTCTCCTTACTATACACTTTCTTCCAGTTCTTGTAGAACACACCTTTGATCTTGTATGACAGGTCAGAAAAAGTGTTGACAAACACCAAATTATTTTCTCTCTTGTTTTTCTTTGGAGTCTGTTCCAGCATGGCTTCACGGTTATTATTGTACACCCGCTTGGCTGATTGTTTAACAAGACTCTCCGGGTACCCTCGTGCAACCAATTTATTGTGGAGAATGTTGGCACTTTCCACGTAATGTTGCTTCAAACTGCTATTACGTTTCAGTCTCAAGAACTGACCAAAAGGTAAGTCGCGTCTAATGTGTTGTGCATGATGGCTAGAAAAATGTAAAAGCGCATTGCGGTCTGTCGCTTTGCTATAAGGTTTGACTCGCAACACACCTGCTTGATGGAAAATGGTTATTTCAAGAACATTGATTTCAAAATCTTTGATCTCTTGCGTAAATTTCAAAAAACTATTTTGCTGGTTTAGCCAAACCACAAATTCTTCTGCTGTAGCTCCATCCCCTTCCCAAATGATGAAAATATCATCAATATACCGCAACCATTGTCGCAGGTTGTTCTTAAAGGGGTTAGTGTCGGCATAGATGGTCACGTTCTCAAACATCTCCACATATAGGTTAGCCAAATTAGGAGCCATGGCCGCCCCCATGGCCGTTCCCTCTACTTGCTGGTAAAAAGTTCCCTCGAACATAGTAAGGGCATATTTTGTGCACCATAAAATGAAGCTGTTACTCACAGGGTGATTGCCTTTGCGGCCCAAAAGAGTTTCCTCAACCACCTCAAGGGTGACATTTTGAGGAATGACTGTGTACAATGACTGAATATCCAAACAGATTAACAAGTTAGTACCCGGTACGAACCTGGCCCCTTCAATTTTGTTGATGGCATCGGTTGTATCCTTAAGATAGCTTTTCATTTGACGAACAAACGGTCTCAGATAAAAGTCGGCAAATTTTGATAATGGCTCCAAAATGGAGTTTACTCCCAACACAATCGGACGCCCTGGTGGTCTGGTTAGATGTTTATGAATTTTTGGCAGAATATAGAAGACCGGTACTCTACCATTCTTTCTTATTAAATATTCTGCTTCCTGTTTCCCTATCATGTCATTTTCTAGTGCTGCAGAAACTTTCTCGTCAATGATTCTAACCATTTCCTCTGTAGGATCTCTTTGAAGAACCCGATAACTGTTCCTATCTAGAAGGAGATTGTTACATTCTCTTATGTAATCGGCCCTATTTAGAACCACAATCGCTCCACCTTTACCTGCCTGGCGTATGATGATATGATGGTTATTAGCCAAATTTTGCATGAGAGTTTTTTGTTCTTTACTGAAATTGGAATTGACTCCTCTATCCATACTTTCCAACTTAGAAATTTCTTCGAGGGTCTTTTTTTTCAAAAACAATGGACTCTTGAATAAAAGTATGTCCCGGGGCACAAAAATTGGAGGGATTGCGAAGACCACTGGCATTGCAGATTTCTGAATATTCTTGATCATCAAAAAATTCTTTGAGGTGCAACTTACACATAAATTGTTGGAATTCCCTTCTAAATTCAAAGGGATCATGATGTTCGGTAATCACATAATTCAAACCTTTGTTCAGAGTTCGCTCTTCCGAAGCAGTTAGCACGTAGTCAGAAAGGTTGACTACCATTGTTTATGTGTTCTGCTTCGAGTATTGACTTGATCGGGATTCCAAACTCTACTTTTGTGTAATGGATAAGGGCTGAGACTGATGTATACTTCATTACACAAGACATTGTGAAAGCACAGAGAACACAGAGCAATTGAGCAAATACTCATCTCTTCCATCTCAGGGTCAGTGTGGGAAATCTATACTCCCAAGAAATATGCATGGCAAGCTGAATTTGTGGACTTTATTGATGAATCAGTGTCATGTGAAGTGGGTCAAGCAGTCTCTTCATTCATGATTGAAACCAGCAAGGCATTTCATAGACAAGTAAGCAAAGCCCTATCTAGTGGTCTTATGGTTTCTACTGGTGCCCAAGGAAAGACTTAGAGGACTGTACAGTGTCATCGGGTTTTCATCTATTCTTAGGAAGGCTCTAAACAAGAACACGATGTAGTGCATTAGGTTCACCCAAAAAATCCAAGCCTTTCATAGAGTTTGGATCGTATTTGTTAAGATGGATTTCTGAACTCTGACCTGGAGGGGCAGAGGTTCAGAAGGCCAGCCTAGTTTCTTAGAACAGGGTAACATCTGGACAAGCCAGACCAATCAGGGTAGCAATGGCGGCGGTCAAGACTAAGTCTCAAGAGGAGTGAGGGTGACGGAAAGACCTCAATGAGCACACAAAGCAAGGACACTTACAAATTACTCCAGACAGGTGTTATATTAAAAATATAGACACATTTATTACAAGGCCTTTGTAACATCGACCATACCAAAGAATCACAATAATACTAAAGTAAACCAACACATCAAAATCAATACAATATATATACAAGACTGAGGGGTCTAAGGAGTTAGGAGCATGTAATGTGTAGACCACCTAGATGGGGAGGAAAACAGTCAGTGCAAATAATCATTAGACCCAGTTCAACATCAGAAATACCCCTAACTAGGAGGAAGTCTGATCCCTACGAAGATAGGAGCCTTATGCTCAAAAGTACCTGCACGCGCTGGTGCCAATGAATAAGGCAGGAAACTTCAAAGGGTCTCAGGCAGTTCAGGAAGGTTATTAAAGCGATGAAGAACAAGTCCCCGCTGCTCAAGCAAGGCCTCCACTTGGGGACTGAGGCAGGGTGAGAGTGCGGGATAGAGTCGCCATTTCGCAACAGCGGTAGAAAAGAAACGGGCTCCTGCGCGAGGGACCACCTGTTGGGGTATGGACTACTCACCGGTCCCCGACGCAGGCAGACCCAGACTTCTCCAGTTCAGTTCACGTTGCTAGCAGGTTCAGCTGCGATGATCAGGATGTCTCAGCACTGTGTAGATTCTGTGTAGCAGGATGCAGGGTCGAGAGTGTTCCAAATGCAGCGAACGTGCACAGGTTGTTACCACAGCAGGGCAACACGGCAACCGCGTGTACTCTGGTCCAGGCGCACTCGTCTCACTTTAGACCTGGGATTGCCAAGTGTACGAAATTCGGTGTGAGGATGCCGTGGACGCAGAGCAAACAGTAAACCAAGTTTTGAGGGCTTCCTCAAAACGGTGGCAGGGACAGAGCAAAAACATCCTGCATAAGCTGGCCAGCCCACTGGCGGGCAGAGGAACACTTGCGAAGAGGCTTACTTGCAGGGTTTGATGAAGGTGCTGGGAATAGTTGATCCCACTATTCCAATGGGTTGAAGCGCCTTTGCAGACCGTCTAGGACAATAAGATGCAGAGGGGTCTCGCAGGACGACAGCGGTTCAGGGTGCCAAACCTTCAGCAGGTCACCAGCGGTTCCTCGATTCAGCTTCTTGTTGCAGGATACTTGGCTCCTTATCCCTTGTTCGGTGTGAACTCAGGAGATCAACATGGTAGTGGTGTTTCTAGCCTCCATTTATCCAAAGTTCCCTTCACGCCAAAGCGGAGAGGACCCAATGGGAGATCTGCTCACAAACACTCAAACCATACGTGGACCTATCATGGACCACGGTGGTCCCAGGCATTCGGGACACTCCAGACTCTCTGGCACCCAGGATGTGTATTGGGAACAGACATCCCAGCCCACATTCTGGAGGCATACACACAAGGCATGCAGAAGCCCGCAAAAGCTTTGGGTTTCGTGGGAAAGTGCATGACCAAATAAGGACTGACCCGGGTCGGCTCGACCTGGGGGAAGGTGAAGGGGCAAGATGGCCAAAGGACAGGACAAAGAACCTTGTGGCATGGCCATTTTGGAGCCGGGCCACTCATTTGTGCCAAACGCGGTACACACGGATAACATGGCGAAAAAGGGTTCAAAACACAAGAGAAATGATAGCTGCCACCAATCCTGTCCGTGACACACTTGCACAGTTCATAATATGTCCAGCGAGAGTTTCTAGGGCCTTTGGAATGACTAGAGACCCAAGAGCGCGGTAAAGTAAGTCACAGTGCACTCTTGTTTCATGTTGCACAAAAGCTGCAACATGTGGAAAGGACTAAGGGGAACGAAGTCTCCCAGTACTGACTGTCTTAAGGGCATGTCAGTTTCCCCATAAGAATTGAGCGAAACCCCAGAGGAGTGCGGCGGAAGGCTGCGCTTCTCTGGCAAAGTCTAGATCAGGGTGTATAACAGCAGCAAAAAAGTTTGGGGGTTGCCACATGGAGGGAAAATTACATACAATTATGAAATCTTTCCTAACACTCATGAGTTCCTCTACCCATGAAGATGAACAGAAGGTAGATAGGAGAGCTATGTTACAGATAGCTCTTGGTATCTTGCAACAGGATTTATAGATAGAGTCCCCACTTTTATTCCCAGAGGAGGACCTAGATCAAGAGGTCCATCATTTGGTGGATTTGATTTTATGTCTGATGACCTATGGGATGGCCCTAGAGGGTTGCATGATTGCTTGGCAGAACCCTCTTACATTACAGATCCAAGATATAGGAAATGGGGACCCTCAAATCATGAAGGTACATATGCTGACTCATTCTGAGACTTAAGATGGAAACCTATATCAGTAATACATTAAGATCTGAGTGCCCACAACATAATATGCCTAAAAAATAAACAGTCAGGCATAGCATTGATTCCAAAATCTTACTATTCTTAACAAGATATGGTAGCATCTTTGCAAAGGGTATAGATAAGGCTTGCTAGATTTCCCTGATAGTTTTAATACCACGGACTCTCTGATGAAAACTTTAGATGTGGCTGAAGAGGGAACATTTCTAGGAAAACTCTCAAACCCTAAGTAGTTTATAGGCCCAGTGAGCTCTGTAATTTCACATGAAAGAATAAAGAGTTTGTTAATGAGATATGGCCTAAATTTGGGGATTTCTCAGAGGCCAAAGATTCAGGGATATCCATGGAACACATATTTGGAGACAACTTTGTTAAATATTTATGCTAGTAAATGAATATCTTTAATTACCTAGACAAAACCGAGTCTTTATTCAGGAAGCTCTTTACACCCTGGTATTCTATGATGGCTTGAAATGGCGGATGCTGAATAAAGTCCCATAATTCCGTATTTACTGCACCAAGACCCAGAGATGTGCAATAGACTCAATGTTTCAGACCTACATTCCTCCCACAGTGAGGCAGTTAGTGTCTGTGGACTCAGAGGAAATGCTGGATGTGCAGGAGTTTCCCAAGCCCTTTCTCATTTTGTAGTAAACCATAGAGGTCTACTGGGTAGCAGAATTCAATAATATTTTCAGAAATGGTTACATATCTCTCATGATCCATGGGTACCCCAAACGGTACAAGGCTTCATTTTCAAATTCACCCGTATAGCAATATTCTCTCATAAAGGCTGATCATATTTTCAGGATAGTATCAAGCGTTAATCACTTCACAGGTGAAAGCACTTTTGATAAAAATGATCTGTAGAAAGGCCCGATTTCACTTGCAGTGTGTCATCAGCAACATATTTCATGAATAAGGAAGTAGAAAGGGTATTGTCCACTGATCAACCTCAGAAACCTTAAACACGTAGCATATTGTCACACCAAGATGGAGTTGGTTGCTTGTTTGAGAGACATATCGAGGCCAGAAGACTGGCTAGTAAAGTTAGAGCTAAAGAAAGGATGCTTAACTTACAGTTCAAATTCAATCTCTGAGTTTCATCGTAAATCTGTAGAAGTTGGATGTGACCCCTTCCCAGAATTTAGAACTTTTGTTCCAATCAATTGTAGATCACCTTCCCTTCACCTGCTCTGTTCCGAATTCACATACATCAGGAAGGAACTGGGACTACAACTACTGGAGATGTCTTTAAGGCATCCTGCCAGGATCATAGAACTCATAGAACCTTTCAGACAGGCAACATTCCCAGGTCCCTCCACTACAAGGACCCCCAACATCGAAAGATAGGGTACTTCAAAAAGATGCAGGTTATGCAAATTTGTCACACTTTCCACAAACGCCAATAAATAATTGCTATTGCAGATCTTGTGCATGGAGGCATGGAAAGGCAGAGCCATTTTCTCTTCCAGCCCAGATCTCCAATTAATATTTAATGCAAGCCTTTGAGGGTTGGGTGCCATATGAGCTGTCATTGGTACTGGGGGTGGGGGAAGCAATCTCCTAAAAATCTCTATGACACATACATTATTTAGTGTTCCTTTGTGTTCTGCACCTTTCCAGATATGTCCTCCCATTGTGTGGCCTTCTCATGCACAACCAGTCAACAGGTAGGAACATAAACAAACTGGGATGAACAAGGTACAAGTATCTGTTAGATCTGGCAGAACAAATAGGAAACTTTGACTTTCAATATTTCATAAAAGTCCGATTTCTTTTAGGTATCTGGAATTGGGAAGCAAATGTGTGCTTTTATATGTATGCAGTGTTGGAGGATTGAGGCAAAGTACACGCTCTTTTTTGTGAAATGTGTTCATGACATTGACCAGGGAAAAAGTTGAATGCACAAATCTTTTGGGAAACAATAATGCATCGCATTAAAGGTATGGCAGTAATTACTGCAATTTTAGCACTCTGCCACATTAACAGTAACGAAAAACCTGCAGTAATTCCCCCAGCTCTAAATCTGCCACATGAAAGCGAACTGAGGAATTGCTGACCAACACCAGATGCAATTTCTCTGAAGCACTCCCTTGTGCATCCTCTCCTCAAGAAACCCACAGCTGATCCTCCTTGCCCGGCCAACTATCGCCCAATTTCCATAACTCCCTTTTGGGTAAACTCCTGGAAAAGCTTGCCATCTCTCAGCTTAACCTTCATTATGACTCTGTTGGCTCTCTCCACGACCACCAATCTGGCTTCAGATCAGCCAGAAGCACGGAAACTGCTCTCCTGAACATCCGTGAAGACCTGCTCTCCAACCTTGACTCTAACATTCCCTCTGTCCTCATCCTAATTGATCTCTCCTCTGCTTTCGACACAGTCAACCATACCACCCTGCTCAATCGACTCTGTGACAATCTGGTTAATCTGGTTATCACTGATCAGGCGTGGCTGACCTCTTTTCTCTCTGATCGACCCTCCCAGGTACAACTTGGGTCCTTCCAATCTTCTATCTCCCTCTCTACCTGTGGTGTTCCCCAGGGATCTAACCTCTCGCCCTGTCTTTTCAACCAATACCTGGCAACTCTTGCATACTGCATTTCCATCTTTTGCTCAAATTTACAGTGCTATGCTGATGACACCCAACTCATTTTCAGGCTTCCTTCAGCCACCTCCTCTCCTTCCCTCATCTCTGACTGTCTCATCGCCATTCAAAATTGGTGTGCCGCCAACGATCACTGTTTAAATGCCAACAAGACTGAGATCCTCCTCATTGGTACATCCTCTCCATCCTTTCCCCTAACTCTCTGGCCAGCCTCCCTTGGCCCTCCTTCTGCCCCTACCTGCAAAGCTAAGAACCTCAGAGTCATCTTTGACTCCACACTTTCCTTCTCCCCACACATCTCTGATGTGTCAAAAAAATCAAACTTCTTATTGCACCTCCTTAGAGGTACTCTTCCTTTCCTCACTTTCCCTCAGAAGCTCACTGTCTCCCAAGCTCTGATTCCCTCTAAGTTGGACTACTGTAACAGCCTCTTTCTAAATCTAGCTGCCTCTACTCTACGCCCTTTACAACTAATCCAGAACAGGACTGCAAGACTTGTCCTTGGACTCAAGCCCTGGGATCGTATCTCTCCAGCTCTGAAATCCCTTCATTGGCTCCCAGTGGATGCAAGGATTAAAGTTAAAACCCTATGCATTGTCCACAAGGCTTTCTGGGGCCTGGGTCCAAAATACCTTGAACTATCCCTCCGTAAATAGCTCCCCTCTCGAGCCCTTCGCTCCTCTATCTCTAACTCCCTCAGGGTCAGTAGTTTTTCAAAGAAACGAGCCGTAGGTAGATCACTGTCTTCGGCCGGGGCCTCCCTTTGGAACTGCCTCCCTGTCACCTTGAAACTTGAGGAGAACCATCTACGGTTCCGGAAGCTCCTCAAGACCTTCCTCTTTGCTTCTGCCTTTGCCCCGCTTCTCCCCTGCTGATCTGCCTTTTTCCCTCAGCAATCTGCACCTGGCCACCTTCTGCCCTTCGGGCCCAGGTACCTGCTCACCCTGCCATCATCCTCCGGGCCACCCCTTGCACTGGGGCCTGTGTCTGTACCCATACAGTTCCCCACCCACTCTTCTTCTGCACTTATCAGATACTCCCTATCTGACTAACCTAGAACCTTTGCCTCTTACAGGCTGCACTACCACTGCTAACACTCTATTTAATTATTTATGTACCTACTATTTATTTTCTTTCTCTCCTATGCTCTGCACTTTCTCCCTTTTTCCCTTCCTCATGCACTTTCCCCCTTTTTCCCTTCCCCATGCACTTGCGTGTTCTCAATGTCACTGGGCCTAGTAAGATCGTTGTTTTCTTTTCTCCCCTGTTCCCCTCCCTTTGCCTGGTCGCGCTTTGAAACACCTGTGTAAGAGCGCAATATAAATAAAATATCATATCATATATCATATATCATATCATACTAACTTCCTGGCACTAATTCCTCTGGTGTGGTTTGTCCCCAAAAACAAAAAAGGTAAATTCAAAGTATTGCATGCTGATATATTACCGCAATAAGACACACGCAGGCAGTAATTCTTCCAAAATGGTGCAGGCAAATTCATCCAGGTGATGGAAATTAACCACCTAGTGCACCCAGGAAGTAACGTGATTAAAAGGCCAGAGGGAATGAGACAGAGAAAAAGGTGTTCTGGTGAGGTCTGGAGGAGGGGTGGTTCACAGAGAGACCAGGTGGAAGGTCTGCAGCAGTTGTGGATGCAAGTGTAGGTATTGAAATTGAGAGAGTGTCATGCCAACTGTGAAAATGTGAAGCTTTGGTTGTGAGAGAATGTCATAGATGTGATAGAGTTTATAAGGAGGGTCGGAAGAGGTAGAAGAGAGTTAGAGTAAAATGGAGAGGCAAAGTTTGGATGGCGAGCCTTAGAGAGTGAAAAAGAGAGTGAAAGTGAGTGTGAAAGTAAGAGGAAATAGGTGCAGAGATGGAGGTTGGGTATAGGTGAGCAGAGCATGAGGATGGGCAGACAAAGAGAAAAAAACTGTGAGAGAGAGAGAGGAGAAGGAGGAATGTGAGAACACCAGAGGCATAGAGGAGGGTAAAGGGTAAAGATAGTAGGGAGCAGTATTAGGAGAAGGGAGTGTAGAGAGGTGGAAGGAGGAGGAGAGAGTGAGAGGAGTGGAGATAGAGGGATATTAAGAGATAGAGGAAGAGAGATGAGACGGATACAGAGTAGAAGGGAACAGGAAGACAGAGAGAGAGGAAGAAGATCAGGGAAATGAACGAGAGAAGGGTTGAGAGAAGGAGAGCGTGTGAGGGGCCAAGCACTCTACCAAGCAAAAACTGATCATATTGCGAGGCACAGAATGAGCAGGGAATACTTAGGAAGTCCCAGGGGAGTGCAGCAGATAAGTCTGCAGTCTTTAGGCCCTCACCACTAGAGTAGCTTACATTAGACAGTAGGGATTGTCTATCTCTGGTTGCATCTTGTGAAATAGGGAATCCTGGGTCAGGGTGCTGGCAACCACAGCAGGCCAGGGGCCACGTCGGGGACACCCATTAGTTGAACCTCTTTCAGTTGTTCAGGAAAAACCCTTAAACTGTTTCCCTGAGCTTTTGTAATTATTTGAGCCATCATTGACACCTGATCAAGGCAGATATTTAGAGCAGCATCAACATAAGAACAGTGGTAGAGCAGCACTTGTTTTGTTTCTGCACTTTTGGCTACGGTATGAGCCTGTCAGTGCTGCCACCTCACAAATGCAAAGGCATGTAATGCAGTGGTGGGCTATAGGGTCCATATACTAGCAGAGTCAATGTAGTAAAGCCGAGAGACAAAGCAATGATCACTGCTCCTGACAATGCAGCGCATCAGCTGGCTAGAATGTGAAGGTTTTACTTCTGTCATACCCTACTGAAGGCCACATTTCTGGGAGCTCCCATCACCGGTCAGACTGCTCAGTCCCACGGTCAATATGGGCTTAATGTTCATCACCTGGAGGCATTTATCTCCACCGCTTAGTTTTTGGAGGAATAACTGCCTGTTCTGGTGGACTTGAAGCAGTATTTCAGCTTGTAATACTTTCAATTTACTGTTTTATTTTTGGATGCTAAGTGCACCAGAGGAATTAGTGCCAGAGAAATTGCATCCGGTGCTTGTCAGTAATTCTTCTTGGGCTAATACCTATGGCAGAATTAGCAGTGTAGGGAGGCGGAAGGAGGAGGAGAGAGTACTGCCCATTCTTGATAAACTTTAATTCGGCAGAGCAATAAAGGTGACAGATTCACCCTTACCTCCCCCTTTTTGCTGTTACATCCATACTCAAATGCGGACTGTTATTCTTCCCCTGTAGGTTTCTGCTTTTAGCTTTTTAGCTGGTCAACGTCATGATCGGAATTCACCTAACGGTCTCTACACCATGGGCCTCATTACACGGTAGGCGGTAACCATGTTGCTATTAGCGCCATGGTTGCCGCCGGTATTTTACCGTGTCCGCCTTGGTGGATGGCGGAATTACCACCCTGCTCCAAGGTGAGCGGGGGCGGTAATTCCCCATTCACCAAGGTTCTTCCCCATTCACATTTTTGCCCCCGTAGGGCATAATGGGAATGGGGAAGGTGTTAATTACGGTACCGCAAATTGCGGTACCGTAATTAGCTCTGAGGTCCCTTTGCGGCATCCTATTTTTTACGCTGTTAAAACCAGCCGTTAAAGTAGGGTCCCGCAAAGGGAACTCGTAGTAAGGCGGTAGGGGTTTACCGGTACCAGTGCCCTTACCGGTACCGGTAAACCCCTACCGCCTACGGTGTAATGAGTCCCCATATCTCAGGCATTCAGGGTCCTGATTTTCTCTGACGCAGAAGGAAGCCACCAACTCATCCCCGCCCGTCCACTCTCACCCCACCCCCAAACCTGACAAACTCTCACTGAAACTGCCACCACATCCTCACTCCTGTCTGAAAAAAGGTTAGCTAATCATTCCTACCTTCCGAATGGGGGTAAGCCGTCATAACCTTAGGGGTATTAGTCAAATCGAAGACAATGGGCCTCATTACGGGTCTGGCTAGCCGCCAGACCAGAAAAAAATTACCAGCGCCTGACTTCCCGGTAACACCAGGGAATTCGACCCCGGCGGACGGGAAGTCAGGCGTCGCTAATTCTGTAAGTCCCCATTCCCATTGAGTCCTGTAGGACTCAATGGGAATGGGGACCACGCAAGCACTGGCACCATAAATAATGGTGCCGGTGCTTCCGTGAAACTCTGCGGGTGGGTGCTGTTCCACCCGCCAGGTTTCACCCTGGCGGGCAGGACGGCAACCTCCCGCAGAGTCGTAGTGTGCCAGTCTGGAAACAACGGTGGCGGTAGGCTTACCGGCACCATTGTTTCAGGACCAGCAAACTCATAATGAGGCCCAGTGACTCTTTTCATAATTGCCTTCATTTTTGATGTTGCCAATCTACATTTATTGAAAGCTCTTATAAAAAAATCAAGATTCAGATTCTCAAAGACCATAATCTCCTTATCCCTTCCTGTCACCATTACAATCCATTTATAAGGTACAAATTCAATGACAAAAAAGGAAGGAGCGTTGCTTTTTATCTTCAGCATAAATCCTCTGTAATAGTAATGCCTGTCCGAACTGTTTTTCCCTTCTATTTTTACATAGCCCGTTATATAGATGTTGCATTTTTGTTTCCATTCTATATCAAATGGAAGATAAACATTTCAGCTTATATGGTTTCTTATTAGATTCAAGAGAATAACTTCCATAAAGTTGGGCCACACGCTGAAGGGCTCCCATTATTGATGTTGCTTCACTGGTAGCCTTCTCACAGTATTTACATCTAGACGATCTGTTGTCAATATTCATGTCCAGGTAACGGAACCTTTCACAGTTTAACTGGCAACATTTTCAAGTTTCTATTTAAACCCTAGATCCTTTCTTTTTTGTAGGGAATACCTTTCGGTTATCAGGGTTTATTTGAAAACCAATATCTTTGAATAATTATTTATTGCGATCAGACTTCTTTGCAGTCCTATTGGTGTTGATTATAAGACTGTAATGTCATCTGCATATGCTAAATAATATACAAAAAGGGGTGCTATTTTGGGGGGAAATCGGCCAGCATTGCCGATGTATAGTATGGATTGGGTGGGTGGGGAAAGGACACAGCCTTGTTTAAGTTCTCGGGTGGCCTGGATGTCTTTCAATTCACCCCCAATCCCCTCTTCTAGTGACACTCATGGCTTTATATTTTGATGGAGAAGCATCAGCATGTTTAGGACCTTTTAATCGATACCCCACCCAAGTAGTTTTTGCCATAATATGTTTTGATCTTCTTTATCAAAGGCTCAATGAAAGCAAAATACAAAGGAAGACTTGTTCTCTCTGAGAGATCTATTACACAACAACACATTGTGGGTAGTTTCCATCAGTGGTCGCAAACTAGACTGATTGCCCAAGTTCCTTTAACAAAACAGTAGCAATACCGTGCACTGATAGACAAAAGTTCAATTACGTGTAGTTCTTCCGCTTTTCCCTACTTTTGTTTTATAAATATGAATGAGGAAGGTTTGTGTCCACGAATCAGGGAGGACCAACGTTATTTCATATGCCTGAAATCTGGGGCCGTAACTGTGAGCCGTTTCAATTTCTATAAAATGTGTTTTATGTGCTCCCTGTTGAAATTCCAATCCAGTCCTGGAGATGATCTAGCAAAATGTTGTCACCTATTTATCTATTTATTTTGACATTTGAAGAGCGCATTTATCCCATAGGCATCTAGGCACTGTTCTTGAGCATACAAGTTACAGGGTTGCGTAA
This sequence comes from Ambystoma mexicanum, assembly GCF_040938575.1. Taxonomy (NCBI): domain Eukaryota; kingdom Metazoa; phylum Chordata; class Amphibia; order Caudata; family Ambystomatidae; genus Ambystoma; species Ambystoma mexicanum. Next base: position 426,556,103 of record NC_090932.1, on the reverse strand, counting down.
AAGTTACAATAAGGAGAATAAAGGTTACAAGGTTGCGCAGAAGTTCTTGGTAATACTGTTCATGTATTAACAGGTTGGCCGCCTACAAGGGAAACATACATACATACATACATTTCAGTATACATGTAGTTGTTATTAAAGCGTAGGTATCTGAAAGAGGTTTATTTTAGTAGTTCTTTTGAGAAGAGCCACGTTTTCAGGTGTTTATGGAAGGTCCAGAAGAAGGCTTCTATCCTATCATACCTATCATAGGTATTTTACCAAAACTGGTCACTATGTTTTCTTCCAAGACCTAGCAGTTTATGGGGTTTGTGTATGCCATCCTACATCGAAATTCCATATTGTTAATCAGAAAACCAACATTTATTTGTCATTTTTTCCGAGGTGTAACTTTTAACATCTCTGCCCATTGATGGCTTACTGTTATTATTACCTGCTGTTTGCTGTTATATGAAAGAGAAAGCAAATCTGTTTAATCGAAGCTTTTCTTCAAAAGTACGACCATAGGTTTTAGTACGATTTTGCCCTTCTCAGATTTAGCAAATTTTCTTTTAAACTTGCCCACTTGGGTTTTGTAAAATCATACATGTAATGTGAGCATCTCTCCGGCAAAAGGGCGCCCATCTGGCCATGTTATGTTGTTTTTCAAGGTATAATAATTAGTCACCAGAACAGTGTTTCTACGTTTCCAGAGAATGTGGTTTCCTTGCAGATCCACAAGCAAACCAGTGGTTTCCTGTCTGGTTTCCAGAGGAGGTCGCAGAACTGCTGAGGCAGGAAGCACTGAAGTGGCATAAACACGCCCATCCATTGTCAAAAGGATTAGATTGCTAACCGGTTCATAATGGGAATTTTGCACACCGTTAAGGTACCTGCTGACATTTCCCAGTATGTACCCTGCCACTCTACTGGTTACCATAACTAAACCCCACGTCATCAAGAATTCACTCCACACCTGGGCCACATCGTTTACTATCTTTTTTTTCATGGTGCCCCTTGTGGTGACATTCTATTACATTTTCTGTCTCGGTAACATTGAAGATCATGGGGGAATGTTGAGGCTATGCCTCCCATAAGTATCTACATGCCAGAGGAACCAGCAATTTGCCATTTCGCCAATACTAGGGTTACACATCTAATGACTTCCTTTCTATATTGCCTGTTAGGTGGGTCCTTCTTGACCTTTACTAAGAAAAAGCCCTTAGAACCCTCAGATAATCTGAAGGTTCTGCTAGATACCAAATATGGGGTGCTTTCTGTCAACCTAAACACTGTCAAATTATATGTGTTTTTGTTCCAATTATTAAGCCAGCTTTGCAACATTCCTTTTTACTTTTAACAACAAGCTGCAGCAAAGTTACTTACCCTTCTAAACTGGACAGGTCTCCACGCCATGCTTCCTTTAAGAGTAATAGGTCATGTTGGAGCATACAATTAAATGTCTCCTTGTTACCCAGTAAGGATTTGAAGCCATGCATGTTCCAGGACAGGATACTAAAACTGCCACAGATACTAAGGATGTGAAACTTGTTTTGGCTGCAATGTGACTGCCAACTAAATCCAGTCTTTTCCTCTTGATGCATGTGAACACCTATCACTTTTGTGTACTTCCACTGAGCCATGGCACATTTATCCAAACATACATCTAATTGTCACTCGTTTGTTTTCCCCTACAGAATATACTTCTGGATTCTATTGAAAATGTAGAGCCCTCTGAGGATTCACTGTACACCTTCCCTCTATTTCTTTGGGTCATGGTACTGGTTAGTGTTCTCATCCCTCCCTACATGCGTTTCCCCCCTTCTCTTATTGTCATAATGTGTTGTACTTTTGGAATCAGCTATCTACAGACCAATGGCTCAAATGTGCCACCCTCCAGCTTTAAACCTGCAAGATTCAAGACAGTCACCTGGCAGCCCCAGACTACAGCTACTGGCTAACGCGGTGCCTGTGCTTCATTTCCTGTAACAGCATCATGCTGGAGGCATACGAGCAGGTTGCTTCCATCTGAATGTGTATGTGCGGCTCGCTTCCCATTGCATGTGAATGCCTGTTTACTTCTAACCTCCACTCCGGGGTTTCTTTAGCCTCTGGGTGTACAATGGGAGATTCGCCTGCTTTAGCTTGGTTCACAGTGTGAACACAAAGGGTATGGCTGGCTAACCTCCACTTCATTGCCTTTCATAAATTCCCTCAGATATTGGTAGACTAATGGCTTCTGTTTCCTAAAATGTCTTCTTCCTTGGGGTTCCACTGTGGGCGGTCTCTTTCTGCTGCCTGCAAAACGCATCCAGAGTTGCTACATCACTTGATCCCACCTGATGGGGTGGCAGAGGATTTGTTATTATTGAAGCGGATTCACATCATGTAGCAGGAGAATTCTTCTGACCAGCAAAGATGTCCAGTGTTCCACTTTAACCTCCCCCAATGTGACTGAGTCACACTTGTCTCGGTCTGGTGTATCATCTCGCACTACATGAAGACTGTATGGTGAACTTGAAAAGGTCAGCTGGTTGTTCATTTCCTTTAGAAAACGCCACTTTCCGGTTTCCTCTCGTACATTGTCTACATAAGTTACATCTGTTATATCCCAGCTAGGGCCCTGATAACACATTTTTTGGTGCTCAGTACCCGAGGGGGCCAGGGGATACTCGGTATGCTTGTGGGGGTCCAAGTAGGAAGTAATTCTCAAGTCTACTGACCAGTCAAGTGAACAAGTATTTCACTAGTAATATTTCAGAGCTATTGTGCATGATCTATGGGGGATATAGCCAGCTTTAAACATGCATAATAGGACGAATCCATTCCATGCCATTCAATGTCAACTATTCTGCGTAAATTAAGACAGAGAGTCAGGAATCTATTAATGGCGCTGAAGTGAGTATTAACCCTCACATTTTTCCCACCCAATACTGTTTTATCACCTATAAGCCTCAGTTGAAAATTCCAAAAATCAACAATTCTTCGAATGCCAGTGTAGGGGGAGCCATTTTCCTATGGTTTACTCGGAGGATGGTGTTCATGGTCATCTTCCTTCTCTATCTTCCAAGGGTTGTATCAGAATCTGTTTGTGGTTCAAAAAAGAGGAAATGTTTGGATGAATGGACCCATACAGAACATAGACAGGACTGATTGACTAGTTCCTTGTTTCTTACAGCGAAATTTGATCAATAGTAAAGAGTTTCAAAAGTATTACTCAACTCTATGCCATTAATAGAATCCGTTTTGTCAATTTCCTTGTTTCTTAAAGGTACATTTAATACATAGAAAAGAGTTTCAGAAGCATTACTTGCGTCTATGCCATTAATAGAATTTGGCTTGTCTATTTCCTTGTTTCTTACAGCTACATTTAATAAATAGAAAAGAGTTTCAAAAGTATTACTCTCCTCTATGCCATTAATAGAATCCTGTTTGTCTATTTGCTTGTTTTTAACCAGTACATTTAATAAATAGAAAATATTTTCAAAAGTATTACTCGCCTCTCTGCCATTAATAGAATCCTGTTTGTCTATTTGCTTGTTTTTAACAGGTACATTTAATAAATAGAAAATATTTTCAAAAGTATTACTCGCCTCTCTGCCATTAATAGAATCCAGTTTGTCTATTTCCTTGTTTCTTACAGCTAAATTTGATGAATAGAAAAGAGTTTCACAACTAGTACTCACCTCTGTGCCATTCATGGAATCCAGTTTGTCTATTTCCTAGGTTCATACAGCTAAATTTGGTAAATAGAAAAAGAGTTTCATAAGTATTGCTCACCTCTGTGCCATTAATTGAATCCAGTTTGTCTGTTACAATTTACTAGGAATAAGCAACCATAAGGAGTAGCTTTGCCAATTCGTTATGGATTCTTGGAAGTTTTAAAAATACTCAACTCTGTCTAAGAATAGAGAAATGAATTCAGTATTGTAATGCGATAATAAAACAATAACAAAATAGATGGAGGTCGATTTATCTTGAAAAACCGTATGCCACACTTGGAGCTATTTGGATTGTCCAAGGAAATACCTTTTTTCTAAGTACACTCTTGTGACACGTTATTCAGTGGCACGTGGTCCTTTTTGCTCGAAAAGGGATTCCCCATTCATTATGCTTGATGGTGAAATTAGAAGTTCAGTTTGTGCATATCTACGGGTATCCAATTTTTTATCTGAGAAAAGCCAACATTGAGATAAGGCTGTGTCAAACTTGAGTGTGCTTGGTGTACTTGAAAAAATGGTATCCACGCTTGTGCGGTAAGGATGCATAATGCTGCATGCGTCCTTGATCGAAAAGGCCATCTCGATGTCAGCATATCCTCACTACAACACATGTTTATTAAATGTGAAATTTTATTGGAGGGTCTATTAACATTAGGAACCTATCAGGACATGGAGAGAACACATTACCAAAGGTCGATGTGATCTCCACTGGTTGGCAGTAGAAGAAATAATTATATTTAAGAGCATGACTCTGGCACACAGGTGCTTATTTGGACAGGCTCCAAAATATGTAAAAGAAAGGATCACTTTTTATACACCTACAAGATCCCTTAGATCAGTTGGCATGAACCAGATAAAAATCACCCCATTCAAATGCTCACAGGGCATGGGGAGAGCGTTCCCAGAAAGAGCAGCTCAAATTTGGAACCACCTCCCTCTTGAGCTAAAACAGCAAAGGAGCTACTACAGCTTCCAAAAAAAACTGAAGACACACCTATTTAAGTGAATCAGATAATTTCAGCCAAAGCCTAGAATACTCTCACACCTAAATACGTAGTATAAGGACTAGCGGCTCTTTTTCGTTTGTTTTGTTTCTGTCCTTGATTCTTGTGGCACCCTGATGCCTGCGGGTTTTCATCGCGGTATAAACCAATGAATAAAATAAATAATATAATACCATGCAAAAATAGAACTGCCACTATTAATAAGGCAGCACAAAACCCCATTAAAAAAAGTATGTGAAAAATGAGATTCAACAGAAATCTAGAGTTGGATTAAAATCGCCTTCTCTATTAGTTTGATTTGACAAATCAGCATAGTAATCCCGCAATAATTACCCTGGCTGTGTATATTGTGATGGCTTCTTTGGCAAGCATAGGGCCATTGCTAATACCAAGAGTAATGAACAATTCCAGGTGACTTGGATGTCATTTCAGATGAGTAGATCGGAAGCAATCTGATTTTGCATCATGCTGATCCATTTCCTAGGCCAGGGTCATGTGATATCCCAACATAGTCAAAATGAAAGTTATTTCGTAAGCATTGACAAAGCAAGCAAACTGCTTCCAAAATGCCTTACCCAAGCATTCACTTTTCCCTACCCAGGCATGTACAAGGCATGAACATTTAATTTAGCTAAATAGTCAGTGAACACTGTTTGAGCAATTTACTTAATGCATAACAAATACATGAACTGCTTGCAGAAAATAAATGCTTATACATGCTTGAGAACTGCTACATAAGCATTCCAACTGCTTTATAAGTCCCTGTTAGGGAGAATTCTAATTCATATGCTAATTCCCTTCAATCTTAGAGACCCCAGCTCTTTTGCTGGACTTTAGGACTTTTAATTTCTACCCTGGAGTGAGTGAGACCTTTTTCTCACTCTCTCATGTACTTTTGATCTGATCTGGACTCAGTGTTTTCTTTGTTTTTGGAATCTGACAAACTCCAAGGCATCTACCCTTTGTATTGTGACAGAACACCCCTTCAGTGCAGTGTCACAGAGAATTCCTTTAGATTTCCCTTAAGGTTTAAATACCCTTTCTTGCATGAATTACAGCTCCCAAGAATAGTAAAGTGAAATTGACTTTACTCGCCTTTTCTCTTTATGGGTCCAGCACAACCCATTTTATGTGGAGTGCAGGGGGGTTACTTAGTAGCTCCTTTTTCCGACTTGTGTAACATTTTGTATGTTAACCTCACTACTTTGAATCGGTGGTGGCAGTGGTTTAATTTTCCTACCATTGTGCTTTTTTACCGCAGGCTGAATCCTGAGCTGCACTATAGCACCCAAAATGGTCTGGTCTTCTTTTCTCGCCATTTCTTGTTTGTGAGGTCTTTCCTGGGTTTTACTCTGCGTGCCAAACTAGGTTTAACCCTTTTGTGCAATTTGACTTTGGCAGGCTTCAGTACTGAAAGCCGCCTCTGGCACCATTGTGTCTGGCAGGTCAGGAAGTGAGGGAGGCGTCCGAAACTCCTTGTCCTTAGTCTCCAAGGCAGCCTGAATGCACCCAGTCCTGATTGACTGGCTGGCTGTCCTTGCAGGACAGCCACCCTGCTGTGTGAGTGACAGCTAGGCTGTGCATGAATGGGAGAAACCTGCATAAAAGGCAAGGCTTCTTGGACTGAAGACAGAGTCGACCACTGGAAGAAACATCTGATGAAGGAATCGTGAACAGATGCTTGCTGCATCCTCCTGGACCGTAGAACTGCCCAGTAAAGCCCTGCTGCTGTGCTGAAACTCCCTTTCCTAATCGACAAGAGAAGCTCCGGAAAGGATGACTTCTTCCCTTGGGTTGATGGGACCAACTAACCCCAAGACTAACTTTGCTGGAAGACCTTCCCCAACTGGCTGTACTTCTTTGCTGCTGCTGGAACCGAGTGCCAGGGGTTGAGAAATCCGTAGTTGAGTGCAACGTCTTTAAGCAGGATCAAAGCTCCAGGAATATCCTGCAGACCTTCCCGAAGCAGAACTACCCAAGCTCGAGTCACCGCACCAGAGTGCTGGACTCAAGGAGTGAAGGAAGCCCATCCAGTGTCCAAGATCCTGATATTTGTCGGTAGCTAAAACCGCAAAGTCCCGATGAACTGAAAAGAGCCCGTAGCTGCAACCGACCTCCAAACTGATGTGCAGGAGTCCTCCAGACGACCTCCCTCTTGTCCCCACAACTGAGGCCCAGGAACACAGGATATGCAAGTCTGCAACCAGGATAGAAGTCAGCTGGATCCTCTTCTTCTCACCTAAGGTACTGTTCTGACTCAGGGGTACTTACCCCTTTGTCTGTAGCTTGCTTGTCTCAGTTACAGTAGCTGCCTTTCTAGAGTTCTTCTAGCTATAACTTTTCACAAGTCTAACAGCTTGCGGACCAACAGTGATTTTCTACAACAAACTCTCTAACTTTGTGCAAGACCTTTGTGCTTTCTAAGAAGTGCTTCAACACAATACACTTTGTTCCAAATTGACTTTGTCCTGGCGCCCTGCAGACTCTTCTAACCCATTGACTTTTATTCTAACTGTCCCTCATAGGAGGTACATTGGTGGTTCTAGTGTTGCTTGGAAAGGTTTTATCTAGACTTCATTTGGGGATTTTAAAAGTGTTCACATGCTCTGAGAACCTGTTAACCTTTTTCCTTCCATTAACCTTTCCTCTTTGCCAATCTCAGAAAGTTACAAAGTATATGTGACATACAAATTCCAATACTGTCCCAGTAATTGAAGTCACCTCAGGGTGTAGGAAGTGTGTATGAAGCATCTCTGAAGAGTGTCTACTTGCTTTGCATTGATTCTGAGAAAGTATTTTGAAGTGTATTTTTAGTTATTGCACATTGCCCTTTTAAAGAATTCTTATTTAAAACTGACTGATAAATAGATAAATAATTATTTTACTAGAAAACCTTGAGTATAAGTGTTATTTGGTTACTTGTGTGTGTAAATTTCAATGCTACAGCTCTACAGCTCTCATTTACCCCTCTTGACATAAGTCTTGCTGCTCAGTCACTCTACCAACTTGTGTAGTACATACCTATGCCAATAGTTGGGTTACCTAATACCAAGAGGACAAGACTGGTGTAGTCTCCCACAGGGTTACTGCAACCAATTTTGCCTAACCGTTCCTGAGAAATGTCAAGAATGTCTCTGTGTCTAGGACTGAATAACTATTTCTGGTAACTGTTGAGTTTTGTGAACTACGACTAGTGCTTCATGGGAGAGATGAATTAATGCAAGATGTCCATGTGTAAGTTTGCCACAGAGTGAGGTGAGTTTGGTAGGGTATCATGTGCTGGCAAAACAAAACGTGTTTTATGAGGGAATTCTCTTTGTTCTTTATGACACCAAGAAGTAGAATTTCTACCATGCATGTTCGTGCTATCATCTTATATTAATCTCTTCCAGCTGAGACATGAACCGTTTGCTTATGACACATGGACGGGAATAACAAAGTAATTTGATGGATGAGTACAATCTAAAGCCAAATTGCATTTGTTGTGGCATGGTTGCATAATCAAACTAAGGGTGGCAAGTAGAACAATTAATGCACAGGCTTGGCACGAGAGACCAAGGCTTCCATAGGAGCTTCTAAGGTTTGCATTGCAGCCCCACCGGTTCCTATATGCTTTTTATTGTGCAATCATTTTATCCGTTTTTGATCATGATCTGTTATATTGACATTATTGTAATGACCTTATGCCATGACGCCCATTATTCCTTTTCTCAACTTTTCCTTTCTTTGTAGTGCCTGGGTTTGAGAAATAGTGCCTGAACTCCGCTGCACACCTTTAATTTGCAATTCATCCTTTTAGCCTGTATATAGACTGATACACACTGGCTTATTTGTATCCAGTGTTTATGTTTCTGCTTTTGCAAATTCTCTTTAGGCTATAACACTGAATTCTGGAGAAAAGTGCATAGTGACATAATAATACGTGGTTGTGATCATTTTGCATAATGTATGTCTGCACGAATTTGAGTTACAAGTAGATGCCTACAGTGACAATGTATGTTTTACAATTGTACTCAGACTAGTTACAATGTATAATAAAAGCTGGCGGAGTACCGAGCAGAGTACCAGTCTGCACCAGTCCGCGGCAGGAGGCGGGGAGTGGAAGCGGACGCTTTGCTCAGCTGTCTCCCGTTATTGAGGTAGGCGGCAAGATTTCATTGTGACTTTTGGCCCGACCTGGTGAACTTTTTCGAACATTTGGCGTGTTCTCCTGAGCACTCAGACCTACTCAGAAGCTAAACGTCCAATCCTAGTCACAGACCCCCATAACAGAGACTCTTCCTTCCCTCCCTCCTCCACGCACACTGCCCGTGTCCCGTGTCTCATGGAGAAAGATTCTGATCAGCGTCTCTTAAGAAGCCATGTGAAAAAAACCTTGCAGCCTTCAAATTGACCTCTCAGTCCAAATATCCCGTCCCTCACACCCACGATGAGAAGTTCTCTGGTTTCGTTTGATTCCGCCTCCTGCCGAGGTGTACCACCTCCCCCGCCGATAATCGGCAGCAAGGGCCACACTGCGCTCCCCTTCCCGCCTGACGGAACTGGACAAAACAACTTAAATCACTCACCGGCCTCAGCTACTAGGGAGCCATTGCTGCCATCGGCCTCGTTCTGTGAACCGCTGACTGACTCACCCGGCCCGGGAGGCGGAGTCCCCGGAGCTGCTGCTGGCCCGTGTCCGGACCCGCCTGTCAATGCTATCCGCCCCTTCACCGCCTCGGCGAGTGGCCCGTCCTGCGCAGGGATCGGAGGGTCCCCGACAGGGGGTTTGAGGGCAGAGGCGCTGGCCCCCGGAGTCGTCCAGCCATCTCATCAGCAACCACCTTCTGTTTCGTTGCATGGCACTCGAAACATCCGGTCTCCTCCTGCCTTTTCAACCTCATTGGAGACAAATTCACTGGCACAACCCCATCCAGAGGCTGTGTCCCTAGATCACCGCACCATCCAGTCCAACGCCCGCGATCTGCACCCAGACCTGCAGGAGAGACCTGCTCAATGGACCATCATGGTCTTGATGCACTCCGTCCCGGAGTACACACCAGCTAAGCCCATCGATGCAGAGAAAACCGCTTCCCCAGTCAACTTACCCGATCCCCCTGCAGCAGCCCCCACATCCACACATCCAGTGAGCTCACATCACGGACAACACCATATCTTGATGTTGCTGCTACAACGCCTCCCCTTCATTCAGATTCAGCTCGGGAGGAAAATCAGGGCTCTGACCCTCACCCGGTTTCTCAAAATGAAAGTCTGCCCTCTAAATCCACCTCAGAGTCAGACTCTGAGTCAGATTCCGACCAACGTTTCATACCATCGGACAACTGCAACCAAAAATCAAATCTCCATACAAGCAAGAAAAGAACACTGCACAAAAAAAAAAGGCAAGTCTACACATAAACTCCTAGGGACCCAAGGTCCAAACCGTAAATACCTCACCACAAAATAAAACAACACCAAAATCAAGATTAACTTAATGCAAAAAACAGCAGCCAGACCAAAAACACTGGTTTGGAACTAGGATGCAAAAAGCAGGGCCTTGGGAAATAATCCCTTCCCACCCCGCTTCTCTCAAATGCCTTATTGAACTTTTTCAAGATCCAAGGAAAAAGGAAATTATCGAATGACTCCGAACTTTCGGATGCAGAAATCTTGGAAGCTCTGGATGAGACTCCACCTGTTTCCAAGTGTAGAAAAACTATTGCTGCCCTAGACGCTCAACCACCTGCATTTGGGAAAGACGCCGCTCAAGTGCCGCCCAAGCTCGGAATTTCCACTGCCACAGCGGCCCCTCCCCAATTGGAACTTCAGTGTTTAGACAACAGTAATCTAATTCCACCAACAGATAGTCAGGTGGGGAAAGTGTTACCGCCTGCCCTGAGGCCGGGTGCCAGCACATCGCACTCCCCAACTACTGATGACTGGCCGTCCCATCACGAAGTCTCGGGCATTCTGGATCTACTGCAGCCAAAAGCCTACCCGCCCCAAAGAGGAATGAGCCCCCAACCATGGACCAAGGTCCACTTAACTACCTCGAAACCCTCCTCCGTACTGCAAGACCCCGCACCACACCCGCTTCTCTCAGGAGGCTCCGACACAGGCGCACGGATAGCCTCGCCAAGGCCATTTAACCCCCTGGAGGCGGGGGGCATCAGCTCCAGGTGTAGGCACTCAGTTGCAAACCCTACATCCACAGAGTACAGGGACACTCCCCTGAAGAATGGAAGACCCAACGACTTTCCTTCACCTGTCCATAAAGAGTCGCCAAACAACAGGAAAGACATGACCATGATCATGTCAGCAATAACTATTGCCATGGCGCCCTTCTGCAAGCTTTATGAAACACTAAGTGACGCCTCAAGAGACAACACGGCAACTCTTGCAATCATCCAGTCCAAGCTAACCTTTTTGGAAGGCTACATAACCGCCATAGATCTGAAGTACGACATCCCACAAAGAAAAGGGGATGCAACGGATCCTACTGTGGACAAGCCTTTGGCTTGCACTTCCCGCAAAGACACGCCACCCGAGACAGCAGCGCACAAATCAACACAGACGCCTCTGCTCAAACAGAATGACGAAATTGCTCCAGTGTTCCTCAATAAACCCAAACCAGCAATAACTGTAAGAACGACAAAAGTGACTACTAACCCAGCATCTTCAATCAGTTCCGGACAGAATCAACACCTGGGCCGGGGAAAAAAGGTACTAAAATTGGCCATGAAGCACCAACCGGACCCTCACACTCATCACTCGACTCACTGCGGACCCGATTACATCACGCTGGGTTCTCAGTCGCACACACCCACTGGCAACGCAGATTCAGTGATCAACCCGGCGGTCTCTGTGACTGACCTAATTCAGTCACCCAAATCAACGGACGAATTCATGGACTCAAGCCTTCTATCTACCATGTCTCTGCACCTTGATCGAGAGTCACCTGACAAAGGCAGTACTTCCAATGACCGGCAGAAAACATCCAGCTCTATCAACAAGTCAGTAGCTACATCCCATGCTCCACCCCACCCAACGGATGGACCAACACCTCAAAGACCTCGGCTAGACCCATGTCCGAATGTTCCCTCAAGAGCTTCAGCAGCCCCACGATGCAGACCCACTGCTAAAACTCTCTCAAACGGATCTCCACCTACTCGGCGCCACACTTCTTATAAATCGACAGAAAATAGAGAGGCAGACTCTAACAGAGATAAATCCATCCACCTTTTTAAAATTGAGCAAATCTCCAGCAAAGACAAATATATGATCTTGAACCAAAGAACAGTCTTGAAAATAACATTCTCTATAACTTGCCTAAACAATTTGAAATCGGATGATTTCAAGCGGATCGAGCCATATCACAGCGACAGCAAGGCAAAAGCCTACCTGCACATCTACGCAACCGCAATCCAAGATCTATGCCGACAAACTGGAGAAGAACTAAAACTTTCAGGTCTTCTTCTGTCTGAACTAAAAACTTCACCACACAAAAGACACATCCGGGAAGCCCACCCCACAGATAGAAGTACCAACGATCATGGCCCCCCGCAGCAACACACTGCTCAAAGAGATGAACTGAAGGCCCACTTCATAGACCAATCAGAGAACTTCGAGGAACGCCGTGGATCAGACAAGCACCACACTTGAACCGCAGTTGGTGGCCCCGAACCGGGACGTCCCACAGTCAAACTCGATCGTACTAAGGATGCCGACACATCGGAACTGCGCCTGACTCGAGGCCAACAAGAGACAACCAGGCTCAGTCCGGTTAACCATACTATGGACAGGTATCGTCCATATCAAAGAAGACAAAGTTGGAGAGATCACTCTCCTCAGAGAAGACCACGCAACCACAGAGCCTACAGGCAAGACTGGCCTACTCTGACACCCCCAGATACAGTGGCCGCTCCAAATAAAGCCACGATATCGGGCGGACCATGGCACTGGATAAAAGGAGCCCTAAGCTCAAACCGAGCCAGATAGCAATCATCAACTGAAGCCGACAAACCCTTTCATCAAAAATCTCTGACGTTGGCCTCATGGAACACTAGAGGACATGCCCACCTAGCCGAACCAGACAGTTTGGACCTGGGTCGGTTTGACATTTTCTGTCTTCAAGAGACTTGGCTCCAGGAGACACCGTCAATGGACGGTTTTGAATTGTGATCCCTCCAGCTGCCAAAGGTCTGTTAGGCCGACCCTCTGCAGGCCTTCTCATCACTGTACGGTCAGGCCAGAACTTAAAAATCATCAAGACTATGGCTAGATCCTATGGGGTGCTAGGTGTTCTCATTGAGTGGAACCGTTCTGCTGAAAACATAGAGTCAAGTACAAAGCCTTGCTCAACGCCTCCTCTTGCGCTGATTACTACATACTGGAACCCGCAAAGGACGACGACAACAGATTTCTGCCAAATTATGGCTGAAACTATTGACGCCATCCTTATGGAATGGAACACTCCGTTCGTAATAATTTGCGGAGACCTCAACGCAAAGTGCACTCATCCGAAAGACCAATCTTCAGTTCCTGCCTGGTCAATGCAATCGGAACTCAGAGGACAAGCCTGGATGAATCTAATGTCAACAAGAAACCTCCACAACACTGCTTGGCTTTTGGACGGGCCTCAACACATACCGACCTGGGAAAGAGGTCAGACGGCTGCCACCCTTGATTACATCTTCGCTTCACATGCTATGTGCTCAGAAATCGAACACTTCCTGGTGGTCAAAACCACAGCGAGCGACCACAACATGCTAACACTAGCATGGGCCTCTACTGCCCGGATGGCTAAATGCTAATTACCCCAGGTCGAGACCAACCCCCAACAATCTCGGCTCCGTCTGACATCAGTCAGTGTTAGAACAATATACCACCAGTATGCCGCAGAAACTCAGGCTCAGCCGACTCTTGACTCAGCATCGAGACCGAACTACCTGCCTCTGTTGATCAAATACAAGAAGCATCAGACTACTGGAAAGGCTATTCCTAACACTTACAACCACAACTACGACAAACGGATAGCAGATAAGAAAAAGGCTCTAAGAAAACTAAAACGTAGCGCAAAAGCGGAAAGCACATCGGTCGCGTGGGATTTGTGGAAAAACGAACATAAAATCTACAAATCATGGATTAGATGGCGAAGGGCCGCTCTATACCAAAACGATGCTGAAACGATGTTGAGAGCCCTCATGACCAAAAAAACAGCCGACTTCTGGTCCTTGATAGACAACTCTCAAGGCATTAGAGCTACAAGCATGATCAACTCAGTTACGGAATCAGCCTGGGTTGATTTTTTCACCAACCTCTTTGCCAGTCCGAGAGTGCCCACGAACCTCTATCTGGAGACTACGCAAGTGCCCTGGGTTGATCTTTCTTCAAAAGAAGATATAAGCTCAGCCATTCGGAAGCTCAAACCATCAAGAGCTCCAGGCTCTGACGGCCTTACCAATATCGATCTAAAAAAACATCTTAACGAATAGACAACTTTTATCAGCCTCCTGTTCGAACAGTGCAGAGCCAGCAGGCAGATCCCATTATCATGGTCCAAAGCCACTGTGATTCCAATTTTCAAGCAAGGAAGCAGGGAAGATCCGGGCAACTACCACCCGATAGCTCTGCTGGACATTATGGGCAAACTGTTTGCATCCCTCCTCTTGGACCACTTTCGACACTGGGCAAAACTGGCCCCTTGTAGCGGCCCATTCCAGCTGGGCTTCAAGAAGAAAGGTAGCACTACGGTGAATATCTTCATACTCAGCATCTTAAAGGCAAAAATAAAACAGGGCGCTCCGACAGTCTACGCTGCTTTCATCGACCTTTCGCAAGCGTTCGACAAAGTTGACAGAACGCTATTATGGGGAAAGCTGAAACACTGGAGATGCCCGGATGCTATTCTAAACCCCATAATAGCACTGCACACTAACAGCACAAATTTAGCATCCGGCTGAACAGGCAAGGGACTCTTTCCAAGGAAATCCATGTAGATAGAGGAGTCAAGCAAGGCTGCCCGCTGGCCAAAGCGCTCTTGGTCGCCTTCCTGGGGAACTTTAAAGATTCGGAAGCCAATGTTCGAAGCTTTCCACCGAAGTTTGGAAACACTGAGCTGTCCCACCTTCTTTATGCCGATGATATGATCCTTCTTGACCAGACGGCCATTGGCTTACAACGTCAGCTGGACAATTTGGCAGAAAACATGAATATCAACAACCTACGCATAAACAAGACCAAAACTAAAATCATGATCTTCTCCAAAAATCGTCGATCCCTGAAAAACACTAGCTCTTGGTCAGTGAACAAAGCTAGAATAAAAGTGGTGCCTCACTTCAAATACCTTGGAGTTATCATTGATGGGACGCCTCAAGAGTCGAAAATGCAACACCATCTCTGGGCCAAAGCCAAACACTTGACATCTCAACTGAGAATGATCGACCAAAGGTTTGGAAAATGTTCGCTGATCCCTGCTATCAATTTTTACAAGGGCAAAATGGTCCCTGCTCTAACTTACGGCATGGACGCCACGATCACCATGCCAAATGGGTTTTGGCAGAAACTGGAGGGGTATATTTGGAAAACCCTCCTATGCCTCCCGAACACCATTCCCATTGCAGCTGTCAGAAGAGAGCTGGGGCTTCTGTCGCTGAACGCCACCGTCAGCGCGGCCTCATTGGCCCTCTTCAGAAAAACTCTCATGCAAGATGGTCTTCCAATCTTCAACATCATCGGCCAGGAACTGGCCTCACCGAATTGCAAGGTACTGCAGAACTGGGTACACCATCAAAAAAACAAATTGCAAGACTTTGTATGTTCAACAGATGATCTGATCACCAATCCACAAAGAGTAACTGAAAAACTTAAAATTCAAGACTGGATAGCCACCACCGAACAAGCAGCAGCGATCAAGTTTCTGAAGCACTTGCCACCCACGTACAACAAGCTAAAAACTCCTTTGGCGTATTGCGCAAAATTTCCAGATAAAAAGCTACGCAGCACATTTTAAGAGCATGACTCAATCTGCTCCACACCAGAGAAATCCTGGGGATAAGAAGTCAATCCACTACAACAACCTGCAGACTGTGCAAAATCCCAGATTCCATCGAGACAGTTCGTCACCTCCTGCTAAACTGTCCTTCTCTAAAGCAAGAACGCACAGCTTATATAGTACCTTTATGGGTTGATTCTGTGTTGATCGAAGAAGACACATGGTGGTGTTGCCTTATTTCGGGGGAAAATTCCTGGTGGGCTGTAGCCACATCTAAATTAATGGAAGCAGCCTTTATCAAAATCAATGCCAACGGGCATCTAGCCACCAACACTGAATCTTCAACTTAACCACACTCCTTAGCTACAGAGCCAACTCTAGGCTGAGGAGCCTTGTTCGCCTTCTGGGCGTGGTCCATAGCAGACACTCCCCTACCAGGCGACGATTGGCACGGAAATCGGTCAAAGATTCTCACGTGCTACGCCACTGATCTGGCTCGACTCTCCAATCGCTTACTACAAGGTGCAATCCTTGTAACCTGAAACTTCGGAAAAAAATCTCTGTACATTGCACGATTTCTCTCTTGTAAAAATAATTTTCTTTGATTACACACAAGTAATAAAAAGAATTAAAAAAAATAAAAGCTGTTTTATGCTGAGCAGTTAGAAAACGTATCCAATAGAAATAATTGTACATATTTACAGGAATGAGGAATGCATTGGATTTGTTGATAAGTTATTTGGCAAGTGCAAATGCAGATACCATTTAAAATATTGTATTTATTTTAATTGATCTTTCCTGTAACGTTTACTTAATTGCATTTTTAATGCACAATTACGACTTTATTATGTGTACAGTTTTATGGACAAGTGACATATTTTCAGAATGCATTTTTATTTCACTTCTAATTATGTTACTCTGGAACAGCTTTACACTATGCGGCTAACAGGACCATTATTCCTTTTCAACTCTTTCTCTTACTTTGTGAACTGGGCCACAGAGCATTTACTTATCTCCACCCCACTATTCCATTTTACAATTCATTGTTTTATTCTGAATTGTGGCATGTCACATATTGTATGCAAGTTCCTGTGAATGCCTTTGCGGCTCAGCTGAGGATAGTCATTCAATCCTGCCATTCTCAGATAAAACAACTTACAAAAATGTGCCCTAAATCACCAGGTCCCAGAACACTCCTATCACAATGGCATGTTCGTCTTGTCGCCTAGATTACTGCAATGCAGTGTAGCTTGACCTTGAACAATCTTTATATATTGAAACCACATTTACTAAATTTTGCATGGATTCCTCTTTTGTCTGGGGCAAGATCCTAGTCTATGTTTGGATGCAAAAAATTCACTCCATGGACACCTTCATTTACTGATGCTCACCCCGATTCACTACAGTAGGTACTAGAGGAAGGCAACATTTCGAAAACGTTCAGAATCAAAATGTTCGATGTGTTGGTTATTCCTTTGAAATGTATCACTACTTTATACAGTTCAAAAGTGTTTATTAAAGAATTTTTAAAGGAAATTAACAAACAAACAAAAATTAAAAAAATGTTTCATCACACCACTCTAAATATGGGAAATGGCAAGGTTACAGTCTACTTAAGGTCATTCACGAGAAGAGAGCACAATCAATCAATCTTTTTTGCACATTTTCTCAAATGTGCTGAAGCAATTGAGTGACTGAAACATGCCGCACAAAAAACTAACATCACTTGGAAAATCTCCATCTGATGCAAAGCGAAAATCAACATCAAGAGCTTCTGAAAGACAACAAACAGCAGCACGACTTGCTGACTAGAGGACAAGAGCAATTTTCTCCACGATACCAGAGCAAACTAAAGCAAGACTTGCTGACATGAAGGCAAGAGCAACATCCTCCAGGGCACATGAGACACCACTCGATCAGGACATGGGCAACGCTGGGTACCCCAGATAGTACCTTATAAAGAAATTGCAGAGAATCCATAAACAGCCCATCTGCTGCGCTAACGTCCATGGAAAACCTGTATTACGTCAGCCATGGAATAATTTCACAGTCTCTAAACGCAATAGGCCAGGTTCTGAACCTTTTTTTGGACTCAAGTGAGGAGATGTGCTAGCGCATTTCCTCAAAAAATGAGCAGGCCAATTCACAAAGGGCATCTGAATGAACAGAGCTTAGATGCACTCATTCATATGCCCTTTTTTCCCCTGTTGCACATTTGCGCACATCTAGGGGAGCATTTCTGGGCATTTCAAAGCGCATCCTGAATTCACAAATGGGATATGTTTTTAAATCCCCTCAAATTAGGGTCATACCCTGCGTCTTTTGAAACAGGCTCATGGTTAAGGCGCAAATCACGACAGGTCATTTCTGACTCTGTGATGAATTTTCTATTTAAATGTGACAGCCGTGTGGTTGCTAGGAGACTGTCATACATTAGCGTAATGTATACTAGGGGGATGGAAAGCACATCTTGATGCTATTGTCAACCCCTTATGAAATGATCGGTCATCTTTGAGAATAAGGTAACCTGAGTATGTCTGAAAGCAATGAAACAAGGACATTCTCTGTGCTCCTTTCATTTGCCCTGCTTTTTGAGAATCTGGCACATTGGCCCTCATTAGGAGTGCTGCAGTAAAACAACAACGGTGCATGTAGTGCTACCAGCGCCACTGTTACCTCGCCGCAACATTCCGAATTTGCTTGCGGGTGCCGCTCTGGACCCCTGATCAGACAAGGCGTGCAGAGCAGCACCCGCGAGCAGAGCAGGATGGTAGCAGCGGTACCGTTTTTAACGGTACCGCTGCTACCATCCTCCCCATTCCCATTGAGCCCTACGGGGGCTCAAATGGGAATGGGAACGTACCGGGTCCTGGTCCTGCGAATGGGAATTACCGGGTCCTCCAAGGTCGGAATGGCCCGGTAAGTCTCCTTTTGCGGGACCCGGACCTGAGTTTGGGAGTAGCTATTAAGGGCATGGCTACCTAGGGGTGTCACGGTATTCGTTTTATGACGGTACGATAACCTTCTTGCCAAATGACGGTATATCATGGTTATCGCGGTATAGCAGGTGGAGTTAACTGATCTTAACAAATATTTTCTAAAAGGTCATAAATTGACAGATGTATCATCACAAACAAAACCAGGCACCCAGGGCCAGAAATGGGCTTTTCAACATACTTTCCACTGAAATGCCTTGCTTCCACCAAACACAAACACACGTGTGGAGAGGGGGGGGTGGGGTGGAGGCCTGCTGCAACTGGCAAAGCAAACTGAATAGCTTTTCTTAAGTGGTCATTTAGGCGTTTTGCTTCCCCACTGGCTACTGGTGAAGATGAACATGTTGCCATCTTGATAACCTGCATGCCACAGATCAATGGAGGCTGATGGTAGTATACGCTTGTGCACATACACACACACACACACACACACACACACACACACACACACACACACACACACACACACTTTCTCTTTACGTTACAGCCTTTAGTTTACTTGCGGGCCAAAAGGTGTTCAGTGATCACTGACATGTTACCCTTTGGTATGGCAGCAGGGAATACCCACAGAGATGAGTGAATTTCGCAGTGTGACTTATTATATGTAAATTCAATGATAGAACCAGGGAAATCCCCCTTTGCCATATGTTTAGAGAACATTATCCATTATAAATATATAAACCCCAAAGCCGCCACCCCAAAGTAAACCCTTTTCCTTCTTGGCACTGTATCTATTCTTCCCATTGCTAACATATTGATTTTGTGTAAGGCACGTGTGGTTTATGGAATGGCATTAAAAACTGCTCCAACTGAAACTACTTGGCAGACGGCACAACCAACAGTGCAAAACCAAGACTGCGCAGCAATTGCTTACTGCAGCCTTTCCAAATCAGATTGAAAAGCACACTTAACGGTATGAACGATATAACGGTATAAACAATGTGACGGTTATTATTGTTCAATTAAGTGGTTCACGGTATCTTTAACGGTATACCGTTATACCGTTACATCCCTATGGCTACCTCCAAACTCGTAAAGAGGCCCATTGTCTATATGTGATTATGCATTCTCCTCAGTGCTATCACTAGCAAAATAGCCTCTCTAAATAACAGATTTCTACCAGCCAATCCTATCTGTTCCACTTTATTTCGGCTAAAGAAATGGGGAGGGGGGGAGGAGGCAGTCTTTCTCATGCCCAGCTGTCATTCTGTGCAATAAACCTTCTTTGACATTCAGATTATCTCAGTACACTCTGTCATAGCTGCTTTGTTTGTTGCCATCAGGCCACAACCCTTGCGTTACCCTAATGCACTAACGTTTTTAAAGCACTTTGAGTTACCTTTTTACACACACTCTTCATTGAAAAGGGACCTTTTCCTAACTGTGACCATCAACAATAATTTCCATTTCTCTGATTGTAGATTAAAAGATTGGTTGAACATACATTTCTTGTACTGTATAGGCTGAGTGCCTCGAGCTTGGCAACACATCTTCTAAAAAATAGTCCAAACACATGGGGAGGATGCAGTGGAAGGGGTATACCCACAACCCTTTAAACACCCCTACTATTCACTACCTAAATACCCCAGCCTCCCCACTAAGCCTCTCACACTATTCACCACCTAAATACCCCAGCCTCCCCACTCAGACCCTCTTACTTCCTCACCTTTCCCTAAATTGTTATCTTACTGATGAGGTATTTCAAGGGAACTAACATTTAGTTAATATTGACCTTCAAAACAACTTTGAAGGATTGCACACTATTGTTATTTATGCACCCAACTTCCAGAGAGAAAGGGCTCCTGGCAGCCGATATCTAGTTGAAATCTGTAGTGCAACAATGAAGATGGTGTAGATTAGCAGCCTTTCCAGAAGACCTATGCCCTCCAATATCTACAAAATGATAACTAAGAAACCAGGTCCCACACCCGCCATACTAACCTTTTTTAACACCTCTTCATTCGTCAGGAACCATCCATATCACCCTCGAAACAACATTTGTTAATATTCTACTTTAAAGACTCATGAATGGCCCAGATGACCCAGGTAATTACTTTTCAGTTTCCAACAAATATTTAATTGGCAAAATCCTAAAGAAATATATGAGAGATCAATATCTTCCTCTACGAGTCACAACATAAATTCAGGACAACCATAGGATCAGAATCCACACTATGTTTGATTTGGGGAATGCTAATGAACAGTGTGGACAGTGATCCACCCAGCTCACTCATCCACCTGTTTGGGCCATTATCGGTATGAGATCATACTATATGGACTAGAAGACATTGGAGTAAAGGTAATCACGCTATGAAGGATTGCCTTCTTTTTGCTGATTTAGAGGATGGAAACAACTGATGCCCCCTTCACATCACAACCTTTTTCACCAACATAAAGAGTACCTCAAGGTTCTAGCCTCTTCTCTTCAACCTATGCATGACCACCATGCACTCTCAGGATGTCCTCAAACAGGTGCCCAGACATTTGGTCGACTGAAAACTGGTCGAAAGACATTTGGTCGAAAACCAAATGGTCGAATTTTTTTTTTTTATTTATAGATTTATTTTTCGGGTTTTCGTTTTTAAAAAAAAGGGTTTTTTTTAAAAAAAAAAGGGGATTGGGGGGTGACCCCCCCAAAAAAATGAAAAAAGGGCTGAAAATAAAAAATAAAAAAAATTCGACCATTTGGTTTTCAACCAAATTGGTTCGACCATTTGTCCAGTCGACCAATTTTTTTCAACCAAATGTCTGGTAACCCTCAAACACAAACAGACTTAAGCTCACACCAACTAAAGCAGAACTCATGATCTACGTGAAACACCACCTAACCCTACACCAATCCCCTGTCCACAAGTATCGGGCCCATGTCCATTGCCCTCTACAGCTTTAAAGAACATTGCGATCACAATAGACAGTGACCTCACACTAGAAACACGGGTGAAATCCATTATAAGGAGATGCTCCTTCCAACTCCACACTTTACGATGCATCATGCCTTTCCTGACCTTCATGCACAGGACCATTGTAGTTTCCCCCCTGGTACTATTGAGACTTGACAACGCCAACACCCTTTACATTGGTCTCCCAGACTACCTACTCAAGAGACTACAGAGTCCACAATTTGGCAGCAAGATTGCTCCTAAGGCTTAAATATGTAAACATAACACCTTAGCATGGTAAATACTTCAATGGCACCCAAGCAAAAAGAGGATCCACGTCAAAACGTTATTCATTGTTCACAGGACATGCCAGAGGCATGGATTTGATTACTACTTACGATAAAGAAAACTGATTTCCAGAAAAGACACACTAGTAAGGGCACCAAACTTCAATTTGAAACAGAATAGAGGGTCATCTTTCTTCCTCTTAGCAACCAAACCCCAGAACTGTATTGCCCAAACAATACAGTATAATAGACGGCCACCTAAGCTTACAAAAACAGCAAAATATATGGCTATTCACCAAACTCCAAGGCAAGGCAAGCATGAGAAGATCCCCAACTACATACAACTCCCTTCAACTTTGATCCAAATTGAAGGAACCCCTTAAATTATAGAAGATACCTGGAACCCACATGCAAGCAATCAACAAAGCAATCAACAAAGATTACCGGAAAAATGACTCCAATTTGTCAGGCCTCTCACAATTGAAAGAGAGTTGAAAAAATACTACCACATACAGCTAATGAACAATCCCAACCATTTCTCAAAATCACTCCCAGAGGGCTCCCATTGCCTTATCTTCCATGACTTCTCATAACTCTGGTTTGTGTACTCCTCGCTTTTTCCTACCTAACAGACTTTAAAAATCCACAATCACCTTACACTACACACCCAAATTCTCCAGAGACGTTCATCACATGTCTCGACACTAACACATGAACTTTAATCAAGCTTGACTAAGTTCCCCTCTCTAGCTCTAGTTACATTCCCCCACATCATCAGATATTCTTACCCAAAGTGCTTTTGCCTTCGGTTCTTGAGCGCCCTATGTTGGAAAGTATATCACCAAATGTCTCTGCCAAACCATTAGCCGGTTCCTCCCACCCTATGGCCACCAAAGTCACAGGTTTCAAACCTGCCTCTACTTCTATCCCACTAACAGCACACTCTTTTTTCTTATAGAGCCACACACAGCTAGATGAAAAATAAAGCGGCAAAAGGGCACCATACACACATCCTTACATTACATTATATTTTTTAACACTGAGCCATTATGCTGAAAAAAATTAATGTGACTCAATAAAAAAAGCCCTCATCTAGGGTAGTTACATCTCTGGCTCTAGCACAGGTACTTTTTAGAAACAAGGTTATCTATATGGAACTAGAAACAAGCAACCTCACAGGCTTACAACATATACATATGAAAACTGCCACTGGACACGGCACTTCATTCTTTGGAATAAAACAACTTTAAAATCTACCGCAGTACAATTGCCTCAGAAAATGATAGGGAAAAAAGTAAACACCAGTATCTTATTAGATTACCTAGAAATCCTCAGAGCTGTGATTTACGACTTCCCTGAGACTGGCAAGATAGTCAATAATTTGCTTTTTTCCTTGTGTAATGCTCAGATGTGGTTGCCGCTCTTCAATTGCTTCCCGACAATATTCACTTCTACCATGATCCAAAGGTGTGAAAAATAACATGTAGCTGGCTGTTCCCCAGAACAAAGAAACAATGTTACAATCATTCACAGATTGGTCCTAGAATTAACATGAGTGAGATTTCAATATTTTATATCTCTAAAGTCTAATGAATTTATCTCTGATTCGGTCCTTTATGAAGATCTACACTTTATGTTGTAAACTTGGATATCCTTTATTGATTACAGATACACACTTTCAAAAATAAATTGTTTATTTATGTTTGCACCCTGAAGTTACATACTCTTGTGTGGGTATAATATTATTGTTATATATATATTGTTATTGCTATTTAGTTTATTTCAAACGTTTACCATCAGTCACATTATCAATACGATAACAATACAAAATACCTCATGTTTACCACAATTTATCATACCAAAATTTAAAATCCAATAAGACAATTCATCCTTATTCTCTTAATCTTTTAACCAGTACATTACCCTAACCATCCCACATTAATCAATCTCTTCTTTTTTAAACACTTCATCCAAGTATTTGGTTAGAGCAAATATTATTTAAAAATCATCACCCCCACATATATACTTCCATCATTTGTGTGCACCTAGCAACTGTTTTTCCAATATAATATCACCTGGGTAGGTTGTTCTTAGATCTCTCAACGCTGGGCAAAATAATGTTAGGTGCTGTAAGGTATCCGTCATGTTTTTACACAATCTGTAAAGCCCCCTTGGTTTTGAGATATTAGAACCTCTTTTATATGCATTATTTTGATTCAAAATCTCAAGAATAATTCCCGGTGTTATAGACTGGGAAATTTAGCTAGATATTTTTGGAGCAAATTCAAAAATCTTGATATAGTTGTTTCAATGTACAAATAATTTAAACTCCAAACAAACAAAGGAAAGCAAGAAAGGGGTTCAGGAAGCACGTGAAGGTGAGAGGTTAAAAGGAAAAATCAAGGAATAAAGAGAGGGGATACCGATCAGAGTGGTCGCGCATAGGAGAAGCAAAAAACCTGGCGGTTTTGAAAGTCTCTGGTTGTACCCCACATGTGAAATGTGTATGAAATAACTGAATATAAAAGGAAAGGTATATCCTGACAAACTGAACTCGTGTTTGAATCCAAGAGGGGCCTGAACTTATGGAAGGGAAACCCTGAGAGACGTAACAAAGTAGAATACCTATTATTTTGTGACAGCTGAACTTGTGTTGGAATCCAAAATAAGTGGAATACTTATTGGTGTTGATGTTAAAGGAGTTAAAGCTTGGGGAAGGGAACGCCAAGGAGCTTGGAAAGGAACTGTGTATATTTCCTTTTGTTGAGTTCTGTAATTTGAAAGGGCTAGAGCTTAGGGAAGGGAATCCCAAGGAACTTAAGACATTTGAAAGTGTAAGACTGCAACAGGAATTATGGAGAAGGTCTGATGAACAGCCCTTTATTGATTGAACTTGTTTTGTGAAGCTGACACCCCCACCTGGTGAGAAAGTCTCCTGAAGCCCACCTTGGTTTCCTATTTACTGTTGAACCACTATTTTTCCTTTTTGAAGACTTTCTAGCACATTTCTGCAAAGAGTAAAGGCAAGCATAGGTTTAGACACAGACAGACTATTGTTTTGGACTCTTAGACATTGATGGTCTTTAGAAACATCAGTTAAGGGAACCATCCCTTTAGAGTTAGGGCCAGCTCGGCATTATACCAACCCAAGAACCTTAGTAAATAAAGGTTTTGAAATGAACATCTTAGAGTTTGTGTCTCTCTTGAAACCATACCTGTCTCACAGCTGTCATCCACTATTAATTTGCAATACAGCGTGAGGGATTTCCAAGTCACCATAGCAATAATTGAAAGCATGCCCACTTCATACCTTACGATTGAAATTGGGATGCAATTTGGCAAACATAACATTATCCTCCAAGAAATGCCTTCCAATACTCCACAAATTTCCCATTATAGGCACAAGGATTACTCCGTCCCATATGAGATAGCTGGGACCACCTTCTGCTTGAAAAACTTTAAAACCGGGATTAATAAAAATTGCCCACATTTTTTGTATATTACTGCTCTTTGGGCCGCAAAGCTCTTTGCTTTTGCTTTTAGCTCAGTGATCTGCAAGGAGTCGTTTACACTTGAATTCACACACATTCCAACGTATCCTATTGCTTCGACAGGTTTTACCATTTCTGATCCCATTAACCATTGAAAATAACTCTTTTTGCTTTTTGTTAGCTTTTGCAGTACTAACATTTCTGATTTTGCTACATTTCTTTTTAAGCCATTGAGTTCTACATAGTCCTGCAAGATTTTCAATTTCCTCTGTAGTCCAATGCGATTTTGGTCAAGAATGACCAAATCGTCCGCATACATCATCCATCCCACTGGGATACCATTTATCTTTAGTGAGAATCCATTAGGCAGATTCATGACATCTTTCAGGTCCGAGATGCATAGATTGACCAAAGCAGGGGCCAAAGGGTAAGCCTCCTTTGGTCCTCTATAGGTGTCAATCTTTCCTGACAAGAGACTTGAATTGTTCAGTCCCACCCGAAATGAAGTTTCCACATATAATACCTTAATCGTCAGAACTAAATCTCTTGGACAATTCCACAGCAGGTGCTTCCTCCATAACATTTCCTGGTTTTAGCATGTTGTAGGCTTACTCCAAGTCTATAAAGGCTAGGTATATCCTAGTCTTTTCCTTTATTGCTCATATTGTCAGTAGAGTTATCAAAAACAAATTTAGGTTACAACCAACCTCCTTAACAAACGCTGTTTGCCGAAAAGTCATAATGCTCTGACCTCATCACCCATTCTCGCAGTCTTACCAGTACCATTGAAGCAAATATTTTTCCCAAAACATTAGGAAGAGCAACAAGGCAGTAGTTTTTAGGATCCACCCTATTGCCCCTCTTGAAGATCGGGACCAATATGGCCAATTTACATGATTTACGTCCTCAGAATCCTAGTGAACAAGATCAGAATAAATTCTGCCCATTCCTCCGCAGCTGCCCTCAACACACAATTTGTCAGAACATCTGGTCCTGGGGCACTGGGGCTGCTAGCCTCCTTGATCAAAACCACTATTTCGTCTTTATCAAAAGGAATAACCCATTCCCCTTGATCCTTAAAAAGGGGGTCCAATTCATTAAATGCCAGGGCCACAAACAGTCTTCCATAGAGTTCAGCCCATTTATCTTCCAGCACCGGATTGGTCTGTATTGTTGGTCAGAGCTTCCCAGTATTATTTAAGACTTGCCACAGACTCCTAGCATTGTTAGAGGATAGTAATCTAAGCATTATTCTGCATCCTGTTGAAGAACAATGCTTTTATGCAAGGTCAACCAATTCCTATATTGCTGCCTCTGTTTGTTTACAGAGAACCATTCTAACCAGGTATGGGAGATTTTGAATATTCCGAATATCCTTATGTAACTTTTTCTTTTGAGCCAGGATATCTTTATCATTCAAATGCATGTTTTAATTTGAAAAGCGGTTTCCTCCCCTCTGTTTTCTATTCCGTAAAATCTGATAATAGGGTTGTATGATCAGTCCCAATGGAATGGTGCCGCAGTTTGGACAGATATTTTTCCGTCAGGAGAGGCACATCTGCTGCATCTAACCGCAACCTATTATGACCAGGTTCAACCGCAACCTTCAACGCCCACCTCTCTTGGCTCCTCCCAATAGGAAGACACCACATCATTTTCAATAGATCATGATCGCTATTAGGAATTGGAAATCCTCTAAGGATTTTACCAGGTGGGCAGAATTTTGTGAGACAAAATTAATCGAGAGTGGAATTCTGCAATCCACTATGCCATGTGGGTACCCCTGGTATGTGCCCTGTTGTATGACCATTTAACATTTGGAACTTTCATTCTTGTACCAGCGTTTGAATGTATGGATTACGGTTAAACTTTTCTATAACCTTCAGACCAATTCCGCTCTTTACAATAGTCAAGCCCTTTTTAGCACTATTCAGGTACATGCTAAAACCATCCAAAATAGGAGTATTAATCATTCAAGTTTCCTAGAGGCACAACATATCAAAATTACTAACAGCACAATTGACCTTATTGAACCAGTGATCAGACCCCTGTGTAACACTTGCGAAACACTTGAGTACGAGCTCGATAGAAATAAAATATCAATATCAATATCAATACCCCTTGTATTCCAAGTGCCAATAGTAATGCATTCCAATGGGGCTGGATCTTGGCCTTCCTTCTTTATCTGTGTTATCAGTGCTCCTGCCAACTAATCCCAAGAGTCAACCTTCCCCCTATTTGATTAATCATTTCTGTCTTCTACAATCATTCTTTCTGAGTTATTTGTGGTGCTGAATGTTATCCCTAGGAGATTCCCGTTCCCCTCCTTCATCAAGAAGCCTTCTGGGGTTATATTCTCAGGCAAGGCAGGGGATGGTAAGCGACCTCCTTTTGAGGTCGCTTACCATCCCCTCCTTTTGACCTCCTGACTCCATCTCCTTTTTTTGAGCCCCCGTCCTATTTTTTTCAGTCCAGATGGCTTGTCATTATACTCTACTATGGTAAAGGCCAGAGGGTGTAATGACTCAGCGACATCTAATAGTAAATTGCGAATTAGAGTTCAATCTACATGTAAACGAACCTGATTGTGTTGTTCTTCATTTATAAATTCCACTACTGCAATATCAACATATTCAATGGCTCTTAACTTTTGTATATGGTGAAGGAGCTGCAACACATTGTTACAGTTCAATATCAGGCCATCCTCCTTAGATAGTATGCTCTCCAATATTAAGATGTTTTCTTTGGATTTTGCTCTATCAGCTGACACAACCAATGTTCTTGTCTTTGTTTCTAGCGAATTTGCTGATCAACCGCTCATTCTTGTTCTTTCAACACTATTTAATGTGCAAGATATCTGCATATTTTTTATTGAAAATCAGTCCAGGAGACTTATCCTCCCTTACTATCTGTCGATGAACTATTCTGGATGCATTTTTCACCCAAAGGCGTTTTTCAGCAAGTGTCAGAAATACAGCACTTTGATCAGGCCTGTTTGAGCTTTCTGCAGCTTCCCTTGCAGGTTGACTCTTCATTTTGGAGATCTTTCTAGGAGAGCTTTCTTTTTCACTGAGAGGTAAAATCTGTACCTTACTATCATCTGGTTCTTCTTCCACATAGACAGAGATATTCATTAAATTGTTTCTGGATGAGGTAATCAATACTAACCGTGTTTCTTTTTGTGGAGACGCATTAACATCTTGATCTTCCTATTTGATTTCTCATAGACTATAACAGGTTCTTGTGAACAAGTTGTCAAGTTGCACAGAAATTGTCTCTAGTCATTTGATTTTACATATTTTGCAACTGGGATATTTTTTTTCTTTCTTATCTGCACACGTTTGTTAGCTTTGCTGAGCTGTTTTTTTAATGCTTTGTATACACATTTTAGAAGGTAGTATCCTCTTGAGTGAATTTAGATGTGGAAGGCATTGCATGCTCAATTGTTTCAGTTTCCGCGCCCTCCGCTGATACAACATTTACATTGACTTGGTTAAGCGACAAGTCATTCACAGATGTATTCCTTCTAGATCCATCCTCAGTCATCACATTCCTCATTTCGGACTTTAAAGGCGATTTATCACAGATTGTAGCTCTCAGATCTTCCCTGCATTGTCATCTGTCGGTGCCACTCATTTCCACCTCCTAAATATTCATTGGGGCAATCTGGGCATTTATGTTGGACTTTGCTGAGTTTGGGTCCAGAGTATCAGGCACTGAGATGCTTATGTCTTCCTTACTTGGCCTCAACAACCTCTATGCTTCTTTTGTTATGCCAGTTAGAAGTTTTTTGTCTACCCTGAACTCCTTTAGGAGATATAGGGGGTGCTTATGAGGCTGGGTTTCCAGTTCATTCCCTTGCTACAATCTACTTTGCATGGATGTTATAAATGATTTGACATAAATCAGCTTAGATTGCAAAATGGCTGTCAAAGTAGCCAATGGAGCCAGCACTATCGTTAGAGCAGACATCAAGCTTGCTTGAATTTGGAAATCTGTGGACTTCTTGCAGGTGCTAACACTGCTGTTTCTTTGCAAGATACAAGATCTTCTTATTTCTCGATGATTTACTTGGAATATAGGAGGACTCGGAGGATGAAGATCCGGTGTCCGAGGAGGTGATTATCCTGTTTTTCTCTTCATGGTCCAAATGCACCCAAGGACCCTGTGGTCATTCTAAAGGGTCAAGCAATGCAGCATTTATTTATTTTATTTCATTTTGACATTTGTAAAGCTTACACAACCTGTAGGCATCTAGGCGCTGGCTACAGTGTGAAGGTGATAACATCAGAACAAAAGAACATATCTTGTAAATTAGTGGTAACACAGTAAGGCCAGGAGGCTGACCTAGATTGCATCATGACAAGGGAGAGTACTTATGGTTCAGCAGAGACATGGGTGAGAATTCGGCGGCTTCAAGATTACAAGTCCTCATTGAAAAACCAGGTTTGTAGATTCTTGAGGAAGGGTCAGTAAGAGTTCTCCGCTCTCCGAGTAGGTGGGGGTGGGTGGGCGTTCCAGTTCTGCACCGCTATAACCGGGAAGCTAAGACCTCCATCCAGATCTTTGTAGTTTAACTCTCGGGGTGGTGAGACTGTGCATATACACAGAGCGGGTTGGTCGGGTAGATTGAACTTTGTTAATTTTGCAGATAAGTAGCTTTAAGCAGTGTTCAAAAGACGCTTATGCGTGATGACAAGTGTTTTAAATAGAATATGCTCACAGATGGGCAACCAGTGCACATTTTTTCATTGCTGCAGTAATGTGG
This sequence comes from Ambystoma mexicanum, assembly GCF_040938575.1. NCBI lineage: Eukaryota > Metazoa > Chordata > Amphibia > Caudata > Ambystomatidae > Ambystoma > Ambystoma mexicanum. The sequence continues at coordinate 426,526,005 of NC_090932.1, read as the reverse complement.
TCTATTTTTGGGATATTCAGAGTGGCTTGCAGTGCATTATTCTGTATAATCTGTCATTTGTTAATGTTGCGTGCACTAGTGCCAGCGAATAATGAGCTGCAGTAGTCAAGTCTGGATTCGATGAGCGCTCTGACGATAGTAGTACAGCAGTCTGAGGAGAGGAAGGGTCTGCAGGTGTTAATTAGTGTTGTGGTGTAGGCTGCTGAGGAGGCAATTGGATTTACTTGCCTCGTTAGAGACAGATTGGAGTCCAGTTAGAAGGATTTATAATCTCCATCAAATTTGGCCCAACATCTCCGATGAATCACACACAGACGCTTCTTCGTGGAATACTCAGGCTCTCAATCTCTACGGATCTTCGGTTGTTTAGATCAGCTTTCTTACGGGCAGCAAATCTGCTATTTTCCAGCAGGGTCGAGATGTCTGCTGTGTCTCGGGACAGCCTTGCCACCAAACTGAAGTTTCCAGGCATTTACTCTGCCATGCTAGGTTTTACCGCACATTGAGATTCCAATTGGAATTGTTTTGTGCGTCGAGCAGGAGGTGAGCTGCTCGAATAACAATTTGTATTGTGCCAGACGAATATAATGTTAGTACCATTCTCATATGACAATTAAACAGGGACTTCAAGATATTAATGACAGAGATACCACACTCGCGGAGGAAGCAACTCCTACGGAGGTTGTCATCCATCGGCTCCGTCCACTGGGGACCCCCGATTGTTTCAGTCGTGGGTAGACCTACTATCTCCTCAGACACTGGTAAACTAACCTCCAGTGACAGTGGCGGGTTAATTGTATCAGCTTTTCATCAAAGACACTTATCAAGGCATAGTTCTCTGAATCCAGTACTCTACGCTCCACACCCTCCAGTGTCCAGACACTCAACCCCAAGAGCAAAGGGGGTGAATGCCCGCTCCTGTCCTCTCCCATGAAGTTTTCCGCACTGTTCCCAAATCAGCAGGGTTTTTCTGTTAATCCAAAACACTTATCACAAACGACAGAAGGGGCACTTTGTTTGGGGGGGAGGCGCAGGGGATGCTGCTGATGGGATACCTTGAGTATGCCTGTTTGATTCTGTTGATCCTAAGCCGATGGTGCATGCTAGGAACTGTAAATGGGCTTGGTTTCTTGTCCTCTGCAATGCTCCTTTTACCAAGTCTTGCTCCATCGCTTACGGTTACTCAGCGCTTTAAGTGGGGTAAGAAATTGAGGTGGGGGCCTCGTTTGGGGGCGTGGCTTTCATTGTGGGCGTGGCCTAAAAGGGCACAACTCATAGTAAGGTGCGCAAACAAACATATAAATGTATGTGACCATTTATATGTTTGTATTCGTACTACTATGTTTTGTACACATTTTGTCCAGCAGGGGGCGCAGAAGCTTGGTCGCCTGAACCAGCGTCTCCTCTCCTCAGGCAGAATCTAGCTAAATAATTCAATAATTACAGCAATTACTACTCTAACTTACCTCCTTTTCCTGATCCTAGAGCCTGGGGGCTCCTCCGATGCCATCTCCACCCTCTTACGGACTGTCTTTCAATATCTTCTGGCTCTGCTCCTTGGCGCGGCCTCTACCCACTCTGCAGTCTGCAAGGTCTGATCTTCTACGCCATCCCGCCCTCACCCTGGGCCGAGCCTTCAGTGTGCTGCGGCGGGCGCCGTTGGGACCTACTCCGCTGCACCTTCAGATCTCCGCTGCCCGCCTGCTCCTCGGTGACTCCTGGACCGGACCACTGGGGCAGCCTGTTGCTTTCTCTCTCCAGTGTCTTCCCGCTCTACTGCCTGCGGGGGCTTCGGTCTTTCTACCAGCACGCCCTCCTCATTGTACCTGGGCTTCCTGTATCCTTTGGGCCCCACCTCTGCGGCTCTGATCAGCCCACCGGAGCAGGCTTGTGTGTCCTCCCGCTCCACCATAGGTGTGGACCCCAGTCGTCTGCGCCAACCAGCCCGCCCTCTTCATCGGGCCTGGCCACCCAGCGTCCTACTGCGAGAGTGGTCTCCGCTGCGGGAGTCTTCCCGCTCCGCTGTGTAATTGGACTCCGATCGACTGAACCAGCCAGCCTGCCCTCTTCATCTGTCCAGACGTCCAGAGTTCTGAGGTGGGTGCCCTCTGTTCATCAGCCCCCTTCTCCTTGGCTGAGGCTGCCTGTGAGTGACGGAGGGAGCTATTCCATCTTGCTCCCTGACCCGCCTGGTCTCTTCGCCTGAGCCTCTGCCCTTGCTGACAGGGGCATCCAGCCTGCCAGCCCCCGTCTTCTTGGCCGGGGCTGCCTGTGAGTGACGGAGGGTGCTATTCCATTTCGCTACCGGACCCACCTGGTCTCTTCGCCTGAGCCTCCGCCCTTGCTAACAGGGGCTTCCACCCTGCCACGGCAGCGATCCCAGTCCCCTGTGTCAACCTCGGGTTCTGCCTGCCCTCTGCTGCGGATCTAGTGTGCAGGCACTCTGTGGTGAGAAGGGTTGCTTCCTCCTTCCTTCCTGTCTGGGTCCCCGCAACTGAGCTGCCACCTACTTGTGGCCATTGTACTTACTGCATATTCCGCCCACCCACCACCACGGACCAAGACTTTGACTTTTTGCGGTGGGTGGGATCGCGTCTTCCTCCCTCATCCTGCCTGGCCTTTGCAGCTGCTCCGCCGACAACCTGTAGCCCCGGAGGGCTCCACTTCATCTGAGCCCAGCAAGACCCCCCGTACTCCTTCACCAGTCCCTCCTGCACTTCACCTGCCCTCCTTAACTTCACAGGCCAGGTCACCCCTTCCCACGTTGGGCCCCCTGTCTGCAGTACCCAGCCCTGCCCTCCTGTGCTGCCTCAACACTCTGGCCTTCTGTGTCCACCTGTCAGAACACCTTTACCACTTGGGTCCCCGTCGGCTGTGCCCACCCCTGCCCCCTGAGCTGCCTCTGCCTTCAGAATCCCGTGTCCCTGATACCTCCAGGCCTCCTCTACAGCCTGCCAACAGTCCACAGTTTCACTGTCCCCCCTTCTCCACTGATCCTCTATTCCCCTCTGTTCCTCCAGTCCTCCTCAACAACAGGATCTCTAGTCCCCCGTCGATTGCCCCCTGAGCTGCTTCTGCACTCTGGTCCTCAGTGTCCACTTGCACTCCTCAGACGAGGGCACCCATCGGCAAACCCGCCTCCAGGATCCCTGGTCCCTGCAACCTCCAGGTCTTCTTCACTGCCCGCCATCAGCCCACAATATCATTATCCCCCCCTCCTCCACTGATCTTCTGTTCCTCCATTCCTCCTCATCTTCAGGATCTCTGGTCCGCTGTATCTCTGCCCCCCCTCCTCCTTAGACCGGGACCTCTATTGACCCTTCCCCATCCGGATCCCTGATCCCCGTTACTACCAGGCCTCCTCCACTGGCCCACCGGTCTTCTACACTCCCCCCCTTCCACAGGCCGGAGTCCATCGACCAGTTCCTCCTTCCAGGTCCTGTGCTCAGCCCCCCCTACCTCCTTACCCCATCACCTCTCCTCTCTTTTTTCCCTCTGTAATGCGCCCTGCCATATCTCTTTCCCTCAGCCCTCTTCTCCCCTCCCCTCACCTCCTTCCCTCACCCCGCCTTCCCCTTCCTCTCCTACTCACCTTCTCCTTCCTCTTCATGTCCATTCCCTTTCCTAATCCCGGCCTCCACTCTACCCATTCTCCACATACCCCCTCTCTCCACCCTAATCTTCTATACCCCCCTCTGTTCAACCCTCCAGCCTCATAAACATTGCTCTCTAGAACACCAGATCCCTCTGCAATAAAACCACAGCAGTTTTAGACATGTTCTTTCGTCTCAACCTTCATTTCCTATGTCTAACTGAAACCTGGATCCCTCCTCACAACACCACTGTCCGTGCTTCCCTCTTCCTCCTCGTTTTCTCATTTCTCGCGCCCTTCTGGCCGTGGCGGAGGTATTAGCCTCCTCTTCCATCCTAAATACCTTCCCTCTTCCTCGCCTCCATCTCTTCCGTCTTTCCCTTCCTTTGAATTCCTTTACAAATCCTTTTCCTCTCCTCACCCCATCTCCTTTCTAATCATTTACCGTCTCCCTTTCTTCCTTCTATGACGTCCTTGATCATCTCCTTTCTCTCATCTCTCCCTCTCCCTCTCCTCTTACTGTACTTGGTGACTTTAATCTTCACCTCCCTTCTCCCCCTCAATCCTCTCCCCTTTCATCCATCCTTGACTCCTACCTCCTTTCCCCTCTTCCTTCCTCTCCCACTCACTCCTCTGGCTCTACTCTTGACCTTATCTTCAACTCTTCCTACCCCTCTTCCACTGTCTCCACACTTCCAATCTGTCTCTCCGATCATGCTTTACTCTCCTTCTCACTTACTCCCCTCCCCAACCCTTCTCCTGCTAAGTCTTCCCCCTCCATCTTTTCACGACGCAACCTTCGCAATTTCAATCCCTCCCTTTTTCTCGACACTTGCTCTTCCTCTCTCCCCTCTCTCCAAGATTTCTCTTCACTATCGGCCAATGAAGCATGTTCTACTCTCTCCTCCTCTATCTCCTCCTCTCTTGATCTACTTCACCCCCTTTCCTTCTTCGGTCCAACCCGGAAACCCTCTCAACCTTGGCTTTCTCCTCAACTTTTCTCAATGCGGCGTCTCCTCCGACGTCTTGAGAGACGATTTCCAACAAGGTTCCCAAGACATGCTTACATATGTAACAAGCTTTAAGCAATTGGCTAAAGAAGTGGATTGGTCCTCAGAAGCCTGCTTTACTCTTTTTCATAGAGGGCTAAATGAAGATATCACGGACGAACTAGCCAGAGGGGCTCGCCCAGGTTCATTCCAGGCTCTTATGGATCTCTCTCTACAGATAGACTTCCGTATCCAGGAAAGGAAGGCAGAGAAGAAGAAAACTAGAATGCCTTTCCAGAAAAATCCTATAGAGACTTCCTCGAAGGCTGAGCCCACTCCTGCCCCTGCCAATGAACCAGAACCCATGCAACTAGGAGCCTTCCGTGGACCCATATCCCTGCAAGAAAGAATGTGACTGATCCACACGGGGTTATGTATGTATTGTGCCTCAGATAAGCATCTAGTGAGAGAATGGGCCTCATTACGACCCAGGCGGTAATCTTCCGTCATTACCGCCATGGCGTAATGAGCGTTTACGCCGTGGGCCGATGGCGTAAAGAGCGCCACATTACGACCCATCGCGCACGAGCATTACGCCATGGCGGTAATGCAATTAACGCCATGGCGGAAAAGGCCCCTACCGGCATCGTAAAGCGAGCAAGGTGCACTTCCGCCACCGTAAGTAGCGGCCACCGTAATTAGCGGCCACCGTAATTTGCGGTGACCGTAAAAAGCAGGACCGGAAATAGCGTCATCGCGCCGGAACGGGAAACAGCACGTCGGCCATCTTTAAAAACACAATCCATTGCCATCCTACCGAACAACACCAGATCCAACCCTGACACCTGTCCCAACCAATCACCCACCCATCCAACTACCCAAAAATGCCTAAAGCTGTTAAGAAGGCATGTGACCGCCAGCGCCAGGAAAGATTCAGCCGGGAGTAACTCTGCATGCTTGTGGAGACCCTGCAAGACAACGCAGCTGTCGTTTTCTCCCCTGAAATGACCAGGACAGCGATAGGGAAAAAGAAGGCCATCCTGGCCCTGGTGGCCGAGCGCGTCAGCGCGGTGGGGACCGTACCCCCCACCCCACAGCAGTGCAGGAAGCGCTGGGACGACCTCCGCATACGGGTCAGAGCGGTCATCTCTGCGAACCGCAACCTTGCAATGGGTACCGGTGGAGGGTCGGAATCCCCACTAAAACTCCAACCGTGGGAGGAGATTTGTGCAACCACGATTGGCATGGAAGCCATTGAAGGCGTCGGAGGGATGGAAAGGGGAGCTCCGACATCAGGCGATGAAGGTAGGTGCCTCAAACAAGACATGCCATAGTCACTGCAGTCCATTCATGTGTAGCACAAGGTTGCCCTAGAGTGTAAATGCAACACATTTCCACACTGCCCATAGCCACATGCGAGCACCACCCTGTATACACTGCTGGCACCCGCATACCTGCATCCACATTCCACACTAAAAGGAGACAACCTGCATGGCCCTGCCTGAAATCTGCCTCATCTACTGACCAGAATAATGTCTATCATTGTCATTCCAAAGTCCGCAGACCCATCAATAACGCCCTCCCTCCTTTGCTCCACCACAGGCACAGATTCACACCCCGAGGACCAGGACACCCCTGCGACGAAGAGAGCCAAGAAGGCCAATTATACCGTCCCCGCACCCTCGACCTCAGCTGCAGTGAGGCAGACCCCACAACAAGCAGGACCCACTGCAAGCATACCGGACGTCCCACCGGCAAGCACCCCTGTAGTCAGCAGGCCAGCAGCAGCTGCTCCACCTCTACCAAAATTGCCTGCCACAGAAGGCACCGGGTCAGCGGCCAGCAGCAACATGGGTGAGGCATCTGCAATAGCTGCATGTTCAGACTCAGACATTGAGGAGCACGAAGTCAGAAGCCCCACTGACCTACTACATTCCCCCTGTTTGTCAGACGCCAGCCCCCATGAGGATCACACACAGGGGCACACAGAGGTAGAGGAGTGGCCTTCTACCCCATGCCCAGTCCTCAGTCCACAGGAGGGGAGCAGCCCCTCCATCACACCACCAGCACTGGCCATGGGCCAGCAGGGGCAGCAGTCCCTCGAGGACATCACAGAACGGCAGCAACAACTGTCCACGATGCTGGCTGAGCATGCCGCGGAATGTGTGGGGGCTAGGGCAACCATTGAAAAGGCCACGGAGACCCTTTGATTACACACAAGTAATAAAAAGAATTAAAAAAAATAAAAGCTGTTTTATGCTGAGCAGTTAGAAAACGTATCCAATAGAAATAATTGTACATATTTACAGGAATGAGGAATGCATTGGATTTGTTGATAAGTTATTTGGCAAGTGCAAATGCAGATACCATTTAAAATATTGTATTTATTTTAATTGATCTTTCCTGTAACGTTTACTTAATTGCATTTTTAATGCACAATTACGACTTTATTATGTGTACAGTTTTATGGACAAGTGACATATTTTCAGAATGCATTTTTATTTCACTTCTAATTATGTTACTCTGGAACAGCTTTACACTATGCGGCTAACAGGACCATTATTCCTTTTCAACTCTTTCTCTTACTTTGTGAACTGGGCCACAGAGCATTTACTTATCTCCACCCCACTATTCCATTTTACAATTCATTGTTTTATTCTGAATTGTGGCATGTCACATATTGTATGCAAGTTCCTGTGAATGCCTTTGCGGCTCAGCTGAGGATAGTCATTCAATCCTGCCATTCTCAGATAAAACAACTTACAAAAATGTGCCCTAAATCACCAGGTCCCAGAACACTCCTATCACAATGGCATGTTCGTCTTGTCGCCTAGATTACTGCAATGCAGTGTAGCTTGACCTTGAACAATCTTTATATATTGAAACCACATTTACTAAATTTTGCATGGATTCCTCTTTTGTCTGGGGCAAGATCCTAGTCTATGTTTGGATGCAAAAAATTCACTCCATGGACACCTTCATTTACTGATGCTCACCCCGATTCACTACAGTAGGTACTAGAGGAAGGCAACATTTCGAAAACGTTCAGAATCAAAATGTTCGATGTGTTGGTTATTCCTTTGAAATGTATCACTACTTTATACAGTTCAAAAGTGTTTATTAAAGAATTTTTAAAGGAAATTAACAAACAAACAAAAATTAAAAAAATGTTTCATCACACCACTCTAAATATGGGAAATGGCAAGGTTACAGTCTACTTAAGGTCATTCACGAGAAGAGAGCACAATCAATCAATCTTTTTTGCACATTTTCTCAAATGTGCTGAAGCAATTGAGTGACTGAAACATGCCGCACAAAAAACTAACATCACTTGGAAAATCTCCATCTGATGCAAAGCGAAAATCAACATCAAGAGCTTCTGAAAGACAACAAACAGCAGCACGACTTGCTGACTAGAGGACAAGAGCAATTTTCTCCACGATACCAGAGCAAACTAAAGCAAGACTTGCTGACATGAAGGCAAGAGCAACATCCTCCAGGGCACATGAGACACCACTCGATCAGGACATGGGCAACGCTGGGTACCCCAGATAGTACCTTATAAAGAAATTGCAGAGAATCCATAAACAGCCCATCTGCTGCGCTAACGTCCATGGAAAACCTGTATTACGTCAGCCATGGAATAATTTCACAGTCTCTAAACGCAATAGGCCAGGTTCTGAAACTTTTTTTGGACTCAAGTGAGGAGATGTGCTAGCGCATTTCCTCAAAAAATGAGCAGGCCAATTCACAAAGGGCATCTGAATGAACAGAGCTTAGATGCACTCATTCATATGCCCTTTTTTCCCCTGTTGCACATTTGCGCACATCTAGGGGAGCATTTCTGGGCATTTCAAAGCGCATCCTGAATTCACAAATGGGATATGTTTTTAAATCCCCTCAAATTAGGGTCATACCCTGCGTCTTTTGAAACAGGCTCATGGTTAAGGCGCAAATCACGACAGGTCATTTCTGACTCTGTGATGAATTTTCTATTTAAATGTGACAGCCGTGTGGTTGCTAGGAGACTGTCATACATTAGCGTAATGTATACTAGGGGGATGGAAAGCACATCTTGATGCTATTGTCAACCCCTTATGAAATGATCGGTCATCTTTGAGAATAAGGTAACCTGAGTATGTCTGAAAGCAATGAAACAAGGACATTCTCTGTGCTCCTTTCATTTGCCCTGCTTTTTGAGAATCTGGCACATTGGCCCTCATTAGGAGTGCTGCAGTAAAACAACAACGGTGCATGTAGTGCTACCAGCGCCACTGTTACCTCGCCGCAACATTCCGAATTTGCTTGCGGGTGCCGCTCTGGACCCCTGATCAGACAAGGCGTGCAGAGCAGCACCCGCGAGCAGAGCAGGATGGTAGCAGCGGTACCGTTTTTAACGGTACCGCTGCTACCATCCTCCCCATTCCCATTGAGCCCTATGGGGGCTCAAATGGGAATGGGAACGTACCGGGTCCTGGTCCTGCGAATGGGAATTACCGGGTCCTCCAAGGTCGGAATGGCCCGGTAAGTCTCCTTTTGCGGGACCCGGACCTGAGTTTGGGAGTAGCTATTAAGGGCATGGCTACCTAGGGGTGTCACGGTATTCGTTTTATGACGGTACGATAACCTTCTTGCCAAATGACGGTATATCATGGTTATCGCGGTATAGCAGGTGGAGTTAACTGATCTTAACAAATATTTTCTAAAAGGTCATAAATTGACAGATGTATCATCACAAACAAAACCAGGCACCCAGGGCCAGAAATGGGCTTTTCAACATACTTTCCACTGAAATGCCTTGCTTCCACCAAACACAAACACACGTGTGGAGAGGGGGGGGTGGGGTGGAGGCCTGCTGCAACTGGCAAAGCAAACTGAATAGCTTTTCTTAAGTGGTCATTTAGGCGTTTTGCTTCCCCACTGGCTACTGGTGAAGATGAACATGTTGCCATCTTGATAACCTGCATGCCACAGATCAATGGAGGCTGATGGTAGTATACGCTTGTGCACATACACACACACACACACACACACACACACACACACACACACACACACACACTTTCTCTTTACGTTACAGCCTTTAGTTTACTTGCGGGCCAAAAGGTGTTCAGTGATCACTGACATGTTACCCTTTGGTATGGCAGCAGGGAATACCCACAGAGATGAGTGAATTTCGCAGTGTGACTTATTATATGTAAATTCAATGATAGAACCAGGGAAATCCCCCTTTGCCATATGTTTAGAGAACATTATCCATTATAAATATATAAACCCCAAAGCCGCCACCCCAAAGTAAACCCTTTTCCTTCTTGGCACTGTATCTATTCTTCCCATTGCTAACATATTGATTTTGTGTAAGGCACGTGTGGTTTATGGAATGGCATTAAAAACTGCTCCAACTGAAACTACTTGGCAGACGGCACAACCAACAGTGCAAAACCAAGACTGCGCAGCAATTGCTTACTGCAGCCTTTCCAAATCAGATTGAAAAGCACACTTAACGGTATGAACGATATAACGGTATAAACAATGTGACGGTTATTATTGTTCAATTAAGTGGTTCACGGTATCTTTAACGGTATACCGTTATACCGTTACATCCCTATGGCTACCTCCAAACTCGTAAAGAGGCCCATTGTCTATATGTGATTATGCATTCTCCTCAGTGCTATCACTAGCAAAATAGCCTCTCTAAATAACAGATTTCTACCAGCCAATCCTATCTGTTCCACTTTATTTCGGCTAAAGAAATGGGGAGGGGGGGAGGAGGCAGTCTTTCTCATGCCCAGCTGTCATTCTGTGCAATAAACCTTCTTTGACATTCAGATTATCTCAGTACACTCTGTCATAGCTGCTTTGTTTGTTGCCATCAGGCCACAACCCTTGCGTTACCCTAATGCACTAACGTTTTTAAAGCACTTTGAGTTACCTTTTTACACACACTCTTCATTGAAAAGGGACCTTTTCCTAACTGTGACCATCAACAATAATTTCCATTTCTCTGATTGTAGATTAAAAGATTGGTTGAACATACATTTCTTGTACTGTATAGGCTGAGTGCCTCGAGCTTGGCAACACATCTTCTAAAAAATAGTCCAAACACATGGGGAGGATGCAGTGGAAGGGGTATACCCACAACCCTTTAAACACCCCTACTATTCACTACCTAAATACCCCAGCCTCCCCACTAAGCCTCTCACACTATTCACCACCTAAATACCCCAGCCTCCCCACTCAGACCCTCTTACTTCCTCACCTTTCCCTAAATTGTTATCTTACTGATGAGGTATTTCAAGGGAACTAACATTTAGTTAATATTGACCTTCAAAACAACTTTGAAGGATTGCACACTATTGTTATTTATGCACCCAACTTCCAGAGAGAAAGGGCTCCTGGCAGCCGATATCTAGTTGAAATCTGTAGTGCAACAATGAAGATGGTGTAGATTAGCAGCCTTTCCAGAAGACCTATGCCCTCCAATATCTACAAAATGATAACTAAGAAACCAGGTCCCACACCCGCCATACTAACCTTTTTTAACACCTCTTCATTCGTCAGGAACCATCCATATCACCCTCGAAACAACATTTGTTAATATTCTACTTTAAAGACTCATGAATGGCCCAGATGACCCAGGTAATTACTTTTCAGTTTCCAACAAATATTTAATTGGCAAAATCCTAAAGAAATATATGAGAGATCAATATCTTCCTCTACGAGTCACAACATAAATTCAGGACAACCATAGGATCAGAATCCACACTATGTTTGATTTGGGGAATGCTAATGAACAGTGTGGACAGTGATCCACCCAGCTCACTCATCCACCTGTTTGGGCCATTATCGGTATGAGATCATACTATATGGACTAGAAGACATTGGAGTAAAGGTAATCACGCTATGAAGGATTGCCTTCTTTTTGCTGATTTAGAGGATGGAAACAACTGATGCCCCCTTCACATCACAACCTTTTTCACCAACATAAAGAGTACCTCAAGGTTCTAGCCTCTTCTCTTCAACCTATGCATGACCACCATGCACTCTCAGGATGTCCTCAAACAGGTGCCCAGACATTTGGTCGACTGAAAACTGGTCGAAAGACATTTGGTCGAAAACCAAATGGTCGAATTTTTTTTTTTTATTTATAGATTTATTTTTCGGGTTTTCGTTTTTCAAAAAAAGGGTTTTTTTAAAAAAAAAAAGGGGATTGGGGGGTGACCCCCCCAAAAAAATGAAAAAAGGGCTGAAAATAAAAAATAAAAAAAATTCGACCATTTGGTTTTCAACCAAATTGGTTCGACCATTTGTCCAGTCGACCAATTTTTTTCAACCAAATGTCTGGTAACCCTCAAACACAAACAGACTTAAGCTCACACCAACTAAAGCAGAACTCATGATCTACGTGAAACACCACCTAACCCTACACCAATCCCCTGTCCACAAGTATCGGGCCCATGTCCATTGCCCTCTACAGCTTTAAAGAACATTGCGATCACAATAGACAGTGACCTCACACTAGAAACACGGGTGAAATCCATTATAAGGAGATGCTCCTTCCAACTCCACACTTTACGATGCATCATGCCTTTCCTGACCTTCATGCACAGGACCATTGTAGTTTCCCCCCTGGTACTATTGAGACTTGACAACGCCAACACCCTTTACATTGGTCTCCCAGACTACCTACTCAAGAGACTACAGAGTCCACAATTTGGCAGCAAGATTGCTCCTAAGGCTTAAATATGTAAACATAACACCTTAGCATGGTAAATACTTCAATGGCACCCAAGCAAAAAGAGGATCCACGTCAAAACGTTATTCATTGTTCACAGGACATGCCAGAGGCATGGATTTGATTACTACTTACGATAAAGAAAACTGATTTCCAGAAAAGACACACTAGTAAGGGCACCAAACTTCAATTTGAAACAGAATAGAGGGTCATCTTTCTTCCTCTTAGCAACCAAACCCCAGAACTGTATTGCCCAAACAATACAGTATAATAGACGGCCACCTAAGTTTACAAAAACAGCAAAATATATGGCTATTCACCAAACTCCAAGGCAAGGCAAGCATGAGAAGATCCCCAACTACATACAACTCCCTTCAACTTTGATCCAAATTGAAGGAACCCCTTAAATTATAGAAGATACCTGGAACCCACATGCAAGCAATCAACAAAGCAATCAACAAAGATTACCGGAAAAATGACTCCAATTTGTCAGGCCTCTCACAATTGAAAGAGAGTTGAAAAAATACTACCACATACAGCTAATGAACAATCCCAACCATTTCTCAAAATCACTCCCAGAGGGCTCCCATTGCCTTATCTTCCATGACTTCTCATAACTCTGGTTTGTGTACTCCTCGCTTTTTCCTACCTAACAGACTTTAAAAATCCACAATCACCTTACACTACACACCCAAATTCTCCAGAGACGTTCATCACATGTCTCGACACTAACACATGAACTTTAATCAAGCTTGACTAAGTTCCCCTCTCTAGCTCTAGTTACATTCCCCCACATCATCAGATATTCTTACCCAAAGTGCTTTTGCCTTCGGTTCTTGAGCGCCCTATGTTGGAAAGTATATCACCAAATGTCTCTGCCAAACCATTAGCCGGTTCCTCCCACCCTATGGCCACCAAAGTCACAGGTTTCAAACCTGCCTCTACTTCTATCCCACTAACAGCACACTCTTTTTTCTTATAGAGCCACACACAGCTAGATGAAAAATAAAGCGGCAAAAGGGCACCATACACACATCCTTACATTACATTATATTTTTTAACACTGAGCCATTATGCTGAAAAAAATTAATGTGACTCAATAAAAAAAGCCCTCATCTAGGGTAGTTACATCTCTGGCTCTAGCACAGGTACTTTTTAGAAACAAGGTTATCTATATGGAACTAGAAACAAGCAACCTCACAGGCTTACAACATATACATATGAAAACTGCCACTGGACACGGCACTTCATTCTTTGGAATAAAACAACTTTAAAATCTACCGCAGTACAATTGCCTCAGAAAATGATAGGGAAAAAAGTAAACACCAGTATCTTATTAGATTACCTAGAAATCCTCAGAGCTGTGATTTACGACTTCCCTGAGACTGGCAAGATAGTCAATAATTTGCTTTTTTCCTTGTGTAATGCTCAGATGTGGTTGCCGCTCTTCAATTGCTTCCCGACAATATTCACTTCTACCATGATCCAAAGGTGTGAAAAATAACATGTAGCTGGCTGTTCCCCAGAACAAAGAAACAATGTTACAATCATTCACAGATTGGTCCTAGAATTAACATGAGTGAGATTTCAATATTTTATATCTCTAAAGTCTAATGAATTTATCTCTGATTCGGTCCTTTATGAAGAACTACACTTTATGTTGTAAACTTGGATATCCTTTATTGATTACAGATACACACTTTCAAAAATAAATTGTTTATTTATGTTTGCACCCTGAAGTTACATACTCTTGTGTGGGTATAATATTATTGTTATATATATATTGTTATTGCTATTTAGTTTATTTCAAACGTTTACCATCAGTCACATTATCAATACGATAACAATACAAAATACCTCATGTTTACCACAATTTATCATACCAAAATTTAAAATCCAATAAGACAATTCATCCTTATTCTCTTAATCTTTTAACCAGTACATTACCCTAACCATCCCACATTAATCAATCTCTTCTTTTTTAAACACTTCATCCAAGTATTTGGTTAGAGCAAATATTATTTAAAAATCATCACCCCCACATATATACTTCCATCATTTGTGTGCACCTAGCAACTGTTTTTCCAATATAATATCACCTGGGTAGGTTGTTCTTAGATCTCTCAACGCTGGGCAAAATAATGTTAGGTGCTGTAAGGTATCCGTCATGTTTTTACACAATCTGTAAAGCCCCCTTGGTTTTGAGATATTAGAACCTCTTTTATATGCATTATTTTGATTCAAAATCTCAAGAATAATTCCCGGTGTTATAGACTGGGAAATTTAGCTAGATATTTTTGGAGCAAATTCAAAAATCTTGATATAGTTGTTTCAATGTACAAATAATTTAAACTCCAAACAAACAAAGGAAAGCAAGAAAGGGGTTCAGGAAGCACGTGAAGGTGAGAGGTTAAAAGGAAAAATCAAGGAATAAAGAGAGGGGATACCGATCAGAGTGGTCGCGCATAGGAGAAGCAAAAAACCTGGCGGTTTTGAAAGTCTCTGGTTGTACCCCACATGTGAAATGTGTATGAAATAACTGAATATAAAAGGAAAGGTATATCCTGACAAACTGAACTCGTGTTTGAATCCAAGAGGGGCCTGAACTTATGGAAGGGAAACCCTGAGAGACGTAACAAAGTAGAATACCTATTATTTTGTGACAGCTGAACTTGTGTTGGAATCCAAAATAAGTGGAATACTTATTGGTGTTGATGTTAAAGGAGTTAAAGCTTGGGGAAGGGAACGCCAAGGAGCTTGGAAAGGAACTGTGTATATTTCCTTTTGTTGAGTTCTGTAATTTGAAAGGGCTAGAGCTTAGGGAAGGGAATCCCAAGGAACTTAAGACATTTGAAAGTGTAAGACTGCAACAGGAATTATGGAGAAGGTCTGATGAACAGCCCTTTATTGATTGAACTTGTTTTGTGAAGCTGACACCCCCACCTGGTGAGAAAGTCTCCTGAAGCCCACCTTGGTTTCCTATTTACTGTTGAACCACTATTTTTCCTTTTTGAAGACTTTCTAGCACATTTCTGCAAAGAGTAAAGGCAAGCATAGGTTTAGACACAGACAGACTATTGTTTTGGACTCTTAGACATTGATGGTCTTTAGAAACATCAGTTAAGGGAACCATCCCTTTAGAGTTAGGGCCAGCTCGGCATTATACCAACCCAAGAACCTTAGTAAATAAAGGTTTTGAAATGAACATCTTAGAGTTTGTGTCTCTCTTGAAACCATACCTGTCTCACAGCTGTCATCCACTATTAATTTGCAATACAGCGTGAGGGATTTCCAAGTCACCATAGCAATAATTGAAAGCATGCCCACTTCATACCTTACGATTGAAATTGGGATGCAATTTGGCAAACATAACATTATCCTCCAAGAAATGCCTTCCAATACTCCACAAATTTCCCATTATAGGCACAAGGATTACTCCGTCCCATATGAGATAGCTGGGACCACCTTCTGCTTGAAAAACTTTAAAACCGGGATTAATAAAAATTGCCCACATTTTTTGTATATTACGGCTCTTTGGGCCGCAAAGCTCTTTGCTTTTGCTTTTAGCTCAGTGATCTGCAAGGAGTCGTTTACACTTGAATTCACACACATTCCAACGTATCCTATCGCTTCGACAGGTTTTACCATTTCTGATCCCATTAACCATTGAAAATAACTCTTTTTGCTTTTTGTTAGCTTTTGCAGTACTAACATTTCTGATTTTGCTACATTTCTTTTTAAGCCATTGAGTTCTACATAGTCCTGCAAGATTTTCAATTTCCTCTGTAGTCCAATGCGATTTTGGTCAAGAATGACCAAATCGTCCGCATACATCATCCATCCCACTGGGATACCATTTATCTTTAGTGAGAATCCATTAGGCAGATTCATGACATCTTTCAGGTCCGAGATGCATAGATTGACCAAAGCAGGGGCCAAAGGGTAAGCCTCCTTTGGTCCTCTATAGGTGTCAATCTTTCCTGACAAGAGACTTGAATTGTTCAGTCCCACCCGAAATGAAGTTTCCACATATAATACCTTAATCGTCAGAACTAAATCTCTTGGACAATTCCACAGCAGGTGCTTCCTCCATAACATTTCCTGGTTTTAGCATGTTGTAGGCTTACTCCAAGTCTATAAAGGCTAGGTATATCCTAGTCTTTTCCTTTATTGCTCATATTGTCAGTAGAGTTATCAAAAACAAATTTAGGTTACAACCAACCTCCTTAACAAACGCTGTTTGCCGAAAAGTCATAATGCTCTGACCTCATCACCCATTCTCGCAGTCTTACCAGTACCATTGAAGCAAATATTTTTCCCAAAACATTAGGAAGAGCAACAAGGCAGTAGTTTTTAGGATCCACCCTATTGCCCCTCTTGAAGATCGGGACCAATATGGCCAATTTACATGATTTACGTCCTCAGAATCCTAGTGAACAAGATCAGAATAAATTCTGCCCATTCCTCCGCAGCTGCCCTCAACACACAATTTGTCAGAACATCTGGTCCTGGGGCACTGGGGCTGCTAGCCTCCTTGATCAAAACCACTATTTCGTCTTTATCAAAAGGAATAACCCATTCCCCTTGATCCTTAAAAAGGGGGTCCAATTCATTAAATGCCAGGGCCACAAACAGTCTTCCATAGAGTTCAGCCCATTTATCTTCCAGCACCGGATTGGTCTGTATTGTTGGTCAGAGCTTCCCAGTATTATTTAAGACTTGCCACAGACTCCTAGCATTGTTAGAGGATAGTAATCTAAGCATTATTCTGCATCCTGTTGAAGAACAATGCTTTTATGCAAGGTCAACCAATTCCTATATTGCTGCCTCTGTTTGTTTACAGAGAACCATTCTAACCAGGTATGGGAGATTTTGAATATTCCGAATATCCTTATGTAACTTTTTCTTTTGAGCCAGGATATCTTTATCATTCAAATGCATGTTTTAATTTGAAAAGCGGTTTCCTCCCCTCTGTTTTCTATTCCGTAAAATCTGATAATAGGGTTGTATGATCAGTCCCAATGGAATGGTGCCGCAGTTTGGACAGATATTTTTCCGTCAGGAGAGGCACATCTGCTGCATCTAACCGCAACCTATTATGACCAGGTTCAACCGCAACCTTCAACGCCCACCTCTCTTGGCTCCTCCCAATAGGAAGACACCACATCATTTTCAATAGATCATGATCGCTATTAGGAATTGGAAATCCTCTAAGGATTTTACCAGGTGGGCAGAATTTTGTGAGACAAAATTAATCGAGAGTGGAATTCTGCAATCCACTATGCCATGTGGGTACCCCTGGTATGTGCCCTGTTGTATGACCATTTAACATTTGGAACTTTCATTCTTGTACCAGCGTTTGAATGTATGGATTACGGTTAAACTTTTCTATAACCTTCAGACCAATTCCGCTCTTTACAATAGTCAAGCCCTTTTTAGCACTATTCAGGTACATGCTAAAACCATCCAAAATAGGAGTATTAATCATTCAAGTTTCCTAGAGGCACAACATATCAAAATTACTAACAGCACAATTGACCTTATTGAACCAGTGATCAGACCCCTGTGTAACACTTGCGAAACACTTGAGTACGAGCTCGATAGAAATAAAATATCAATATCAATATCAATACCCCTTGTATTCCAAGTGCCAATAGTAATGCATTCCAATGGGGCTGGATCTTGGCCTTCCTTCTTTATCTGTGTTATCAGTGCTCCTGCCAACTAATCCCAAGAGTCAACCTTCCCCCTATTTGATTAATCATTTCTGTCTTCTACAATCATTCTTTCTGAGTTATTTGTGGTGCTGAATGTTATCCCTAGGAGATTCCCGTTCCCCTCCTTCATCAAGAAGCCTTCTGGGGTTATATTCTCAGGCAAGGCAGGGGATGGTAAGCGACCTCCTTTTGAGGTCGCTTACCATCCCCTCCTTTTGACCTCCTGACTCCATCTCCTTTTTTTGAGCCCCCGTCCTATTTTTTTCAGTCCAGATGGCTTGTCATTATACTCTACTATGGTAAAGGCCAGAGGGTGTAATGACTCAGCGACATCTAATAGTAAATTGCGAATTAGAGTTCAATCTACATGTAAACGAACCTGATTGTGTTGTTCTTCATTTATAAATTCCACTACTGCAATATCAACATATTCAATGGCTCTTAACTTTTGTATATGGTGAAGGAGCTGCAACACATTGTTACAGTTCAATATCAGGCCATCCTCCTTAGATAGTATGCTCTCCAATATTAAGATGTTTTCTTTGGATTTTGCTCTATCAGCTGACACAACCAATGTTCTTGTCTTTGTTTCTAGCGAATTTGCTGATCAACCGCTCATTCTTGTTCTTTCAACACTATTTAATGTGCAAGATATCTGCATATTTTTTATTGAAAATCAGTCCAGGAGACTTATCCTCCCTTACTATCTGTCGATGAACTATTCTGGATGCATTTTTCACCCAAAGGCGTTTTTCAGCAAGTGTCAGAAATACAGCACTTTGATCAGGCCTGTTTGAGCTTTCTGCAGCTTCCCTTGCAGGTTGACTCTTCATTTTGGAGATCTTTCTAGGAGAGCTTTCTTTTTCACTGAGAGGTAAAATCTGTACCTTACTATCATCTGGTTCTTCTTCCACATAGACAGAGATATTCATTAAATTGTTTCTGGATGAGGTAATCAATACTAACCGTGTTTCTTTTTGTGGAGACGCATTAACATCTTGATCTTCCTATTTGATTTCTCATAGACTATAACAGGTTCTTGTGAACAAGTTGTCAAGTTGCACAGAAATTGTCTCTAGTCATTTGATTTTACATATTTTGCAACTGGGATATTTTTTTTCTTTCTTATCTGCACACGTTTGTTAGCTTTGCTGAGCTGTTTTTTTAATGCTTTGTATACACATTTTAGAAGGTAGTATCCTCTTGAGTGAATTTAGATGTGGAAGGCATTGCATGCTCAATTGTTTCAGTTTCCGCGCCCTCCGCTGATACAACATTTACATTGACTTGGTTAAGCGACAAGTCATTCACAGATGTATTCCTTCTAGATCCATCCTCAGTCATCACATTCCTCATTTCGGACTTTAAAGGCGATTTATCACAGATTGTAGCTCTCAGATCTTCCCTGCATTGTCATCTGTCGGTGCCACTCATTTCCACCTCCTAAATATTCATTGGGGCAATCTGGGCATTTATGTTGGACTTTGCTGAGTTTGGGTCCAGAGTATCAGGCACTGAGATGCTTATGTCTTCCTTACTTGGCCTCAACAACCTCTATGCTTCTTTTGTTATGCCAGTTAGAAGTTTTTTGTCTACCCTGAACTCCTTTAGGAGATATAGGGGGTGCTTATGAGGCTGGGTTTCCAGTTCATTCCCTTGCTACAATCTACTTTGCATGGATGTTATAAATGATTTGACATAAATCAGCTTAGATTGCAAAATGGCTGTCAAAGTAGCCAATGGAGCCAGCACTATCGTTAGAGCAGACATCAAGCTTGCTTGAATTTGGAAATCTGTGGACTTCTTGCAGGTGCTAACACTGCTGTTTCTTTGCAAGATACAAGATCTTCTTATTTCTCGATGATTTACTTGGAATATAGGAGGACTCGGAGGATGAAGATCCGGTGTCCGAGGAGGTGATTATCCTGTTTTTCTCTTCATGGTCCAAATGCACCCAAGGACCCTGTGGTCATTCTAAAGGGTCAAGCAATGCAGCATTTATTTATTTTATTTCATTTTGACATTTGTAAAGCTTACACAACCTGTAGGCATCTAGGCGCTGGCTACAGTGTGAAGGTGATAACATCAGAACAAAAGAACATATCTTGTAAATTAGTGGTAACACAGTAAGGCCAGGAGGCTGACCTAGATTGCATCATGACAAGGGAGAGTACTTATGGTTCAGCAGAGACATGGGTGAGAATTCGGCGGCTTCAAGATTACAAGTCCTCATTGAAAAACCAGGTTTGTAGATTCTTGAGGAAGGGTCAGTAAGAGTTCTCCGCTCTCCGAGTAGGTGGGGGTGGGTGGGCGTTCCAGTTCTGCACCGCTATAACCGGGAAGCTAAGACCTCCATCCAGATCTTTGTAGTTTAACTCTCGGGGTGGTGAGACTGTGCATATACACAGAGCGGGTTGGTCGGGTAGATTGAACTTTGTTAATTTTGCAGATAAGTAGCTTTAAGCAGTGTTCAAAAGACGCTTATGCGTGATGACAAGTGTTTTAAATAGAATATGCTCACAGATGGGCAACCAGTGCACATTTTTTCATTGCTGCAGTAATGTGGTCTATTTTTGGGATATTCAGAGTGGCTTGCAGTGCATTATTCTGTATAATCTGTCATTTGTTAATGTTGCGTGCACTAGTGCCAGCGAATAATGAGCTGCAGTAGTCAAGTCTGGATTCGATGAGCGCTCTGACGATAGTAGTACAGCAGTCTGAGGAGAGGAAGGGTCTGCAGGTGTTAATTAGTGTTGTGGTGTAGGCTGCTGAGGAGGCAATTGGATTTACTTGCCTCGTTAGAGACAGATTGGAGTCCAGTTAGAAGGATTTATAATCCCCATCAAATTTGGCCCAACATCTCCGATGAATCACACACAGACGCTTCTTCGTGGAATACTCAGGCTCTCAATCTCTACGGATCTTCGGTTGTTTAGATCAGCTTTCTTACGGGCAGCAAATCTGCTATTTTCCAGCAGGGTCGAGATGTCTGCTGTGTCTCGGGACAGCCTTGCCACCAAACTGAAGTTTCCAGGCATTTACTCTGCCATGCTAGGTTTTACCGCACATTGATATTCCAATTGGAATTGTTTTGTGCGTCGAGCAGGAGGTGAGCTGCTCGAATAACAATTTGTATTGTGCCAGACGAATATAATGTTAGTACCATTCTCATATGACAATTAAACAGGGACTTCAAGATATTAATGACAGAGATACCACACTCGCGGAGGAAGCAACTCCTACGGAGGTTGTCATCCATCGGCTCCGTCCACTGGGGACCCCCGATTGTTTCAGTCGTGGGTAGACCTACTATCTCCTCAGACACTGGTAAACTAACCTCCAGTGACAGTGGCGGGTTAATTGTATCAGCTTTTCATCAAAGACACTTATCAAGGCATAGTTCTCTGAATCCAGTACTCTATGCTCCACACCCTCCAGTGTCCAGACACTCAACCCCAAGAGCAAAGGGGGTGAATGCCCGCTCCTGTCCTCTCCCATGAAGTTTTCCGCACTGTTCCCAAATCAGCAGGGTTTTTCTGTTAATCCAAAACACTTATCACAAACGACAGAAGGGGCACTTTGTTTGGGGGGGAGGCGCAGGGGATGCTGCTGATGGGATACCTTGAGTATGCCTGTTTGATTCTGTTGATCCTAAGCCGATGGTGCATGCTAGGAACTGTAAATGGGCTTGGTTTCTTGTCCTCTGCAATGCTCCTTTTACCAAGTCTTGCTCCATCGCTTACGGTTACTCAGCGCTTTAAGTGGGGTAAGAAATTGAGGTGGGGGCCTCGTTTGGGGGCGTGGCTTTCATTGTGGGCGTGGCCTAAAAGGGCACAACTCATAGTAAGGTGCGCAAACAAACATATAAATGTATGTGACCATTTATATGTTTGTATTCGTACTACTATGTTTTGTACACATTTTGTCCAGCAGGGGGCGCAGAAGCTTGGTCGCCTGAACCAGCGTCTCCTCTCCTCAGGCAGAATCTAGCTAAATAATTCAATAATTACAGCAATTACTACTCTAACTTACCTCCTTTTCCTGATCCTAGAGCCTGGGGGCTCCTCCGATGCCATCTCCACCCTCTTACGGACTGTCTTTCAATATCTTCTGGCTCTGCTCCTTGGCGCGGCCTCTACCCACTCTGCAGTCTGCAAGGTCTGATCTTCTACGCCATCCCGCCCTCACCCTGGGCCGAGCCTTCAGTGTGCTGCGGCGGGCGCCGTTGGGACCTACTCCGCTGCACCTTCAGATCTCCGCTGCCCGCCTGCTCCTCGGTGACTCCTGGACCGGACCACTGGGGCAGCCTGTTGCTTTCTCTCTCCAGTGTCTTCCCGCTCTACTGCCTGCGGGGGCTTCGGTCTTTCTACCAGCACGCCCTCCTCATTGTACCTGGGCTTCCTGTATCCTTTGGGCCCCACCTCTGCGGCTCTGATCAGCCCACCGGAGCAGGCTTGTGTGTCCTCCCGCTCCACCATAGGTGTGGACCCCAGTCGTCTGCGCCAACCAGCCCGCCCTCTTCATCGGGCCTGGCCACCCAGCGTCCTACTGCGAGAGTGGTCTCCGCTGCGGGAGTCTTCCCGCTCCGCTGTGTAATTGGACTCCGATCGACTGAACCAGCCAGCCTGCCCTCTTCATCTGTCCAGACGTCCAGAGTTCTGAGGTGGGTGCCCTCTGTTCATCAGCCCCCTTCTCCTTGGCTGAGGCTGCCTGTGAGTGACGGAGGGAGCTATTCCATCTTGCTCCCTGACCCGCCTGGTCTCTTCGCCTGAGCCTCTGCCCTTGCTGACAGGGGCATCCAGCCTGCCAGCCCCCGTCTTCTTGGCCGGGGCTGCCTGTGAGTGACGGAGGGTGCTATTCCATTTCGCTACCGGACCCACCTGGTCTCTTCGCCTGAGCCTCCGCCCTTGCTAACAGGGGCTTCCACCCTGCCACGGCAGCGATCCCAGTCCCCTGTGTCAACCTCGGGTTCTGCCTGCCCTCTGCTGCGGATCTAGTGTGCAGGCACTCTGTGGTGAGAAGGGTTGCTTCCTCCTTCCTTCCTGTCTGGGTCCCCGCAACTGAGCTGCCACCTACTTGTGGCCATTGTACTTACTGCATATTCCGCCCACCCACCACCACGGACCAAGACTTTGACTTTTTGCGGTGGGTGGGATCGCGTCTTCCTCCCTCATCCTGCCTGGCCTTTGCAGCTGCTCCGCCGACAACCTGTAGCCCCGGAGGGCTCCACTTCATCTGAGCCCAGCAAGACCCCCCGTACTCCTTCACCAGTCCCTCCTGCACTTCACCTGCCCTCCTTAACTTCACAGGCCAGGTCACCCCTTCCCACGTTGGGCCCCCTGTCTGCAGTACCCAGCCCTGCCCTCCTGTGCTGCCTCAACACTCTGGCCTTCTGTGTCCACCTGTCAGAACACCTTTACCACTTGGGTCCCCGTCGGCTGTGCCCACCCCTGCCCCCTGAGCTGCCTCTGCCTTCAGAATCCCGTGTCCCTGATACCTCCAGGCCTCCTCTACAGCCTGCCAACAGTCCACAGTTTCACTGTCCCCCCTTCTCCACTGATCCTCTATTCCCCTCTGTTCCTCCAGTCCTCCTCAACAACAGGATCTCTAGTCCCCCGTCGATTGCCCCCTGAGCTGCTTCTGCACTCTGGTCCTCAGTGTCCACTTGCACTCCTCAGACGAGGGCACCCATCGGCAAACCCGCCTCCAGGATCCCTGGTCCCTGCAACCTCCAGGTCTTCTTCACTGCCCGCCATCAGCCCACAATATCATTATCCCCCCCTCCTCCACTGATCTTCTGTTCCTCCATTCCTCCTCATCTTCAGGATCTCTGGTCCGCTGTATCTCTGCCCCCCCTCCTCCTTAGACCGGGACCTCTATTGACCCTTCCCCATCCGGATCCCTGATCCCCGTTACTACCAGGCCTCCTCCACTGGCCCACCGGTCTTCTACACTCCCCCCCTTCCACAGGCCGGAGTCCATCGACCAGTTCCTCCTTCCAGGTCCTGTGCTCAGCCCCCCCTACCTCCTTACCCCATCACCTCTCCTCTCTTTTTTCCCTCTGTAATGCGCCCTGCCATATCTCTTTCCCTCAGCCCTCTTCTCCCCTCCCCTCACCTCCTTCCCTCACCCCGCCTTCCCCTTCCTCTCCTACTCACCTTCTCCTTCCTCTTCATGTCCATTCCCTTTCCTAATCCCGGCCTCCACTCTACCCATTCTCCACATACCCCCTCTCTCCACCCTAATCTTCTATACCCCCCTCTGTTCAACCCTCCAGCCTCATAAACATTGCTCTCTAGAACACCAGATCCCTCTGCAATAAAACCACAGCAGTTTTAGACATGTTCTTTCGTCTCAACCTTCATTTCCTATGTCTAACTGAAACCTGGATCCCTCCTCACAACACCACTGTCCCTGCTTCCCTCTTCCTCCTCGTTTTCTCATTTCTCGCGCCCTTCTGGCCGTGGCGGAGGTATTAGCCTCCTCTTCCATCCTAAATACCTTCCCTCTTCCTCGCCTCCATCTCTTCCGTCTTTCCCTTCCTTTGAATTCCTTTACAAATCCTTTTCCTCTCCTCACCCCATCTCCTTTCTAATCATTTACCGTCTCCCTTTCTTCCTTCTATGACGTCCTTGATCATCTCCTTTCTCTCATCTCTCCCTCTCCCTCTCCTCTTACTGTACTTGGTGACTTTAATCTTCACCTCCCTTCTCCCCCTCAATCCTCTCCCCTTTCATCCATCCTTGACTCCTACCTCCTTTCCCCTCTTCCTTCCTCTCCCACTCACTCCTCTGGCTCTACTCTTGACCTTATCTTCAACTCTTCCTACCCCTCTTCCACTGTCTCCACACTTCCAATCTGTCTCTCCGATCATGCTTTACTCTCCTTCTCACTTACTCCCCTCCCCAACCCTTCTCCTGCTAAGTCTTCCCCCTCCATCTTTTCACGACGCAACCTTCGCAATTTCAATCCCTCCCTTTTTCTCGACACTTGCTCTTCCTCTCTCCCCTCTCTCCAAGATTTCTCTTCACTATCGGCCAATGAAGCATGTTCTACTCTCTCCTCCTCTATCTCCTCCTCTCTTGATCTACTTCACCCCCTTTCCTTCTTCGGTCCAACCCGGAAACCCTCTCAACCTTGGCTTTCTCCTCAACTTTTCTCAATGCGGCGTCTCCTCCGACGTCTTGAGAGACGATTTCCAACAAGGTTCCCAAGACATGCTTACATATGTAACAAGCTTTAAGCAATTGGCTAAAGAAGTGGATTGGTCCTCAGAAGCCTGCTTTACTCTTTTTCATAGAGGGCTAAATGAAGATATCACGGACGAACTAGCCAGATGGGCTCGCCCAGGTTCATTCCAGGCTCTTATGGATCTCTCTCTACAGATAGACTTCCGTATCCAGGAAAGGAAGGCAGAGAAGAAGAAAACTAGAATGCCTTTCCAGAAAAATCCTATAGAGACTTCCTCGAAGGCTGAGCCCACTCCTGCCCCTGCCAATGAACCAGAACCCATGCAACTAGGAGCCTTCCGTGGACCCATATCCCTGCAAGAAAGAATGTGACTGATCCACACGGGGTTATGTATGTATTGTGCCTCAGATAAGCATCTAGTGAGAGAATGGGCCTCATTACGACCCAGGCGGTAATCTTCCGTCATTACCGCCATGGCGTAATGAGCGTTTACGCCGTGGGCCGATGGCGTAAAGAGCGCCACATTACGACCCATCGCGCACGAGCATTACGCCATGGCGGTAATGCAATTAACGCCATGGCGGAAAAGGCCCCGACCGGCATCGTAAAGCGAGCAAGGTGCACTTCCGCCACCGTAAGTAGCGGCCACCGTAATTAGCGGCCACCGTAATTTGCGGTGACCGTAAAAAGCAGGACCGGAAATAGCGTCATCGCGCCGGAACGGGAAACAGCACGTCGGCCATCTTTAAAAACACAATCCATTGCCATCCTACCGAACAACACCAGATCCAACCCTGACACCTGTCCCAACCAATCACCCACCCATCCAACTACCCAAAAATGCCTAAAGCTGTTAAGAAGGCATGTGACCGCCAGCGCCAGGAAAGATTCAGCCGGGAGTAACTCTGCATGCTTGTGGAGACCCTGCAAGACAACGCAGCTGTCGTTTTCTCCCCTGAAATGACCAGGACAGCGATAGGGAAAAAGAAGGCCATCCTGGCCCTGGTGGCCGAGCGCGTCAGCGCGGTGGGGACCGTACCCCCCACCCCACAGCAGTGCAGGAAGCGCTGGGACGACCTCCGCATACGGGTCAGAGCGGTCATCTCTGCGAACCGCAACCTTGCAATGGGTACCGGTGGAGGGTCGGAATCCCCACTAAAACTCCAACCGTGGGAGGAGATTTGTGCAACCACGATTGGCATGGAAGCCATTGAAGGCGTCGGAGGGATGGAAAGGGGAGCTCCGACATCAGGCGATGAAGGTAGGTGCCTCAAACAAGACATGCCATAGTCACTGCAGTCCATTCATGTGTAGCACAAGGTTGCCCTAGAGTGTAAATGCAACACATTTCCACACTGCCCATAGCCACATGCGAGCACCACCCTGTATACACTGCTGGCACCCGCATACCTGCATCCACATTCCACACTAAAAGGAGACAACCTGCATGGCCCTGCCTGAAATCTGCCTCATCTACTGACCAGAATAATGTCTATCATTGTCATTCCAAAGTCCGCAGACCCATCAATAACGCCCTCCCTCCTTTGCTCCACCACAGGCACAGATTCACACCCTGAGGACCAGGACACCCCTGCGACGAAGAGAGCCAAGAAGGCCAATTATACCGTCCCGCACCCTCGACCTCAGCTGCAGTGAGGCAGACCCCACAACAAGCAGGACCCACTGCAAGCATACCGGACGTCCCACCGGCAAGCACCCCTGTAGTCAGCAGGCCAGCAGCAGCTGCTCCACCTCTACCAAAATTGCCTGCCACAGAAGGCACCGGGTCAGCGGCCAGCAGCAACATGGGTGAGGCATCTGCAATAGCTGCATGTTCAGACTCAGACATTGAGGAGCACGAAGTCAGAAGCCCCACTGACCTACTACATTCCCCCTGTTTGTCAGACGCCAGCCCCCATGAGGATCACACACAGGGGCACACAGAGGTAGAGGAGTGGCCTTCTACCCCATGCCCAGTCCTCAGTCCACAGGAGGGGAGCAGCCCCTCCATCACACCACCAGCACTGGCCATGGGCCAGCAGGGGCAGCAGTCCCTCGAGGACATCACAGAACGGCAGCAACAACTGTCCACGATGCTGGCTGAGCATGCCGCGGAATGTGTGGGGGCTAGGGCAACCATTGAAAAGGCCACGGAGACCCTAAGGGCCGAAGTTGCGCAGAGCACTGCCACCCTGAGGGATGCCATGCAGGCCATGTCCAGGGACATCTGTGCTGAACTTACCGGCTTGCGTCGTGCGCTCACTGAGCTCACCCACACCCTACAGGACGTGCATGCACGGGGGCAGGCAGGGACATCCTCCACTGCCAGTTCTGCACAGAGCAGCCCCGTCCGACGTTCCGGACGTAACCTGCGCTCCACAGCCAGGGGTGCCCAGGGGGCCGGAAGAGGGGGCTTGTAACAGCCTGTGCCCACTGTCACAGGCATCTGTTGACACCTACATGGGGTGTGTTGGGGTGTGCAGGGGGGAGAGGGGCGGGGGTATGCAGGGGGGAGGGGGGAGGGGGTGTGTTGGGGTGTGCAGGGGGGAGGGGGTGTGTTGGGGTGTGCAGGGGGCAGGGGGGAGGGGGTGTGTTGGGGTGTGCAGGGGGGAGGGGGGAGGGGGTGTGTCACGACGTTTCATAGTTTAAATACACTTTTTTCTTTCCCAAAATGAAATGTGTGGACATTTTCATTGCGTATGTGTGCTTTATTGGTGTACAGTCCACAGTGTGCATGTCCCAGAGACACACAGTGCCCCAAGTGCAGTCTCCATGTGATTCACACCAGCCGTGTGTGCTAGAAGCAGTGGTCGATGATACTTTGGCGCATTGCACGCCCCTCCTGTGCGTCGCCTCCTTCATGGGGTGCCGCCCCATCTGCACCCTCCTCATCCTCATCGTCAGGTAGTTGCAGTTCTGCGTCAGGGGGCAGGGGCACATTCCGTCTGA
The DNA here is from genome assembly GCF_040938575.1 of Ambystoma mexicanum. Classification (NCBI taxonomy): domain Eukaryota; kingdom Metazoa; phylum Chordata; class Amphibia; order Caudata; family Ambystomatidae; genus Ambystoma; species Ambystoma mexicanum. Next base: position 426,497,832 of record NC_090932.1, on the reverse strand, counting down.
CGCACATATTGTGTAGCATGACACATGCCATGACGATCTTTGCCACCTTCTCATGGTGGTACAGGAGTGCCCCACCAGACCTGCTGAGGCTTCGGAACCGTGCCTTCAATAGGCCGAATGTCTGCTCTATGACCACACAAGTACGTGTATGTGCACGGTTGAAGTCCTCCTCGTGCTGGTTCTGCGGGTTACGGACTGGTGTAAGGAGCCACCTCTTCAGGGGATAGCCTGCATCACCTGTATGTAGGCGACAATGTATGTGTCAGTCATGTCGTCTGATCAAGAACATGATGTGCCAACATGGCTTGCATCCAACTGTTACTTTGGCTCACTTCTACATGCACTAATTGATTCACACAATGCAACAGTATATGCTCATGGCTCCCATGGCCTGTTTTGCATGCCATCACCCAATGTATGCAGAGGGGTTTAGTGCATTGTGAGTGCCCATCCTCTGTCTCCGTTCTCTGTGTTACTCACAGCCAGGTGGAGTATGCATCATTCCCCCCCCTTTCAGCCAGGTGGAGTATGCATCATTCCCCCCCCCCCTTTCAGCCAGGTGGAGTATGCATCGGTACGTCATTCACCTGCCCACTTCCATGACATTGGACTCACCGAGTAGCCAGGATCTTGGGCCTGCATGTCGCTCCATGTAGCGTGGTATTGTGGAGTTCCTCAGGACCATAGAATCATGGGTTGATCCGGGGAATTGGGCACAACAATGTGTGATGATCTTGTTGGAGTCACAGACTATTTGCACGTTGATTGAGTGGAACTGTTTCCGGTTGCGGTACGGTACCTCCATGGCACGTGGAACCACCAATTCCACATGGGTGCAGTCGATGGCACCAATGCAACCGGGTATGCCGGCTAGTGCATGGAAACCCACTTTGGTGTTTGCAATGTCCTGGGCAGTCCGTGGTAATGAGATGTGGTCGTCTGTGTGCTTGAGGAGGGCATCGAGCACTTGGATGAGTGTTCGTGAGAATAATGGTTGTGAAATGCCATGCAAGTGCCCCACTGTGTGCTGGTAGGTGCCTGTGGCCAGGAAGTGGAGTACAGACACTACCTTCAGTAGGGGGGGATGGCGGTTGGAGTTTCTATCATGTTGACGATGTCGTTGTGTATCATGTCTACAATGGCGGTGATGGTGTCCCGGTCCAAACGGTTCAGGGTGTGGATCTGCTCAGCAGTGAGGTTGAATGGATTGGCTCTGATGCGTGGGATTGGGGCTGCCTGCGTGGTGGCACTGGCTGTGCTGGTGGGGCTTGCTGGGCCTGCCTTGCCCCCCTTCTCCTCCTGCGTCTCCTCTGTGCTGCCTTTTATTGTTGTTGCTGTTGTAGCACATGCATTGCTATCAGGTCCTCCAGCCCCAACATTGCTAGTCGTATTGGTATCATTGTGGAGTGTGACTGGGTGTGGGAAGGGGTGGGGTGTGCTCTTTTTGTACTTCCTGAGTCTGTATTGCCTTCACCTGTGCTGTTTCTGTGCACCTGTGGCAGCTGCATTCACTTTACATGGCCCTTTACGGTTGGTTCGCGATGGCGTAATTAGCACCATGGCGGTAAGGTACTTAACGGGCTGGGTGATGGCGTTAGGTGCATGTCTGCTTGGGTCGGCATTTGCGTACCTTTCCGCCATGGCGCTAAGTACGGTGTGGCCGGTCGCGTGCGCGCACCCTTAGCGCAGTTAGCGGCAGCGTTAACTACGATGCCGCTAATGGCATCGTAGTTAACGGTCACGGGTCATGATCGGACCTGGCAGAAAACGATGGCGGTAACCATTTACCGCCATCGTTTTTCACTTAGCGCCAGGGTCGTAATGAGGCCCAATGTCCTTTAGCTCCTCCACGGTGTTCGGGAAACACCAGCTCCCGATCCTAAAAGGAGTGCAGCTTCGGGAGAGAGATGTTTGCTCCACATCTATTCCATCCTTGAACTCTCCTGGACAAAACAATTTAGTGATTTTACAGGCCTTTCTATCGCCATCCAAGAACGAAACCTATCCCATTTTTGCATTGGTGGATTGTGGAGCCATGGATAACTATACCAGCAACAACCGACCTAAATAGGTATGCAAACCACAACACCTCCCCATTAAACAGATAAAAGATCGCAAATAGTGGAGGAGCGGACGCACAAGACAAAGAACATACAGAACACAGGTGCATGCAGAATAGAAGCACATGCATTACAAATAAACAATGAGGCAACAGAAAGAATCTCCATGCTAGAGTAAAATAAAAAAGAACTGCCATAAAACACTTATTTTTCTCATGTCAATGTTGTTCCACTATGAATGGGCAATGATGCCACGTTCCAACAACAACCTCTGAACCATTAATGCCAGATAATCTATCCCCACATTTGCACCTTTAGGGCCAGAAGACCACTCTACAACTCTGTAGGTTTGGTGCTGGAAGTATCTTACTAAACATGAAAAATCAATCTCATTGCACACCCTAACTAATCACCCTTTGAAGTTCAATAACCTTCGGTCTTAATTGATGACACAAAGGTGGGTAAGCTACTTCCATGCCTATGCGTAACATTAGTAGTTACTAAAGAACTGCTGCCAAAGGACATTTCTTTTTTATTTAAACATGCACTGAATACTTAGTCTACTTCTTCATTAAAGCTCTATATTAATCACATGTGTAGAAATATTACTATTCTTTCCCCCAATACTCACTATTATATACTGTGCTTACATGCTCCAAGACAATCACCACACCTGCCATGAATGCCTATAAAGTTAACATTTATATCCACCATATATCACACGGCCTGCAGTGTAGCGGCTTTGCACGAGGAATGGCGGCTTGGTCCCAAAAGTGTGCTTTTGAAAATTTGGTGTAAATCCGTCCAGTAGTTTTGAAAGAAATTGCCTTAAAAAGTAGGTACTAAAAGATTAGTGATAGCTGAGTCCAGTCCGCAGACTCATTTCCTGATTGGGACTCCGCGGACACCTCTGGGTCAAACAGAGGGTGGCTTGGTGTCGGCGGACATTAAAGACACATTCTGATTGGATGTTTAAAAATGTGAGGTGCGTCATAATTTTGAAACTGTCACCATATAGGATGCACGGACAGCAGCATTTGTCCGCGGACAGCGCATTGAGCAAAAAGTCTGGAAATTACATTTGGGGTTATTTTGTGGCTGGAAGCAGGCCTGGAAAGCATGGGGGAGTGGAAAAAGTTGGTAGGGAGCTGTTTTTATAGATGAATAAAAGTATTGCAGGTGCTGCCGAGTGTTAGGGAGAATTCTCTGTTTAGGCTGAATTTCCTAACCTAGCAGCTTTGCTGGATTTGTGGGGTTTAATTTTTTCTCCTGCCAAGAGTGAGACTCTTTTACCCTCACTCTTGGACATGATTTGAGTGTGGTTCTTTGAATCTAGATGTGTTTAATGGGCTATGGGGTATTTTACTCCATAGGGCTTCATGTGTTTTTGTGATGTGTGTTACACAGCACTCTCAGTGCAGTGACACAGGGGTGTCATAGTGACCCCCCAGTATAGACTCCATACCCTGGGACTGACTACTGTCTCCCAGGGCATGTAAAGTCACCATTGACTTTACTAGTCTTAAATTCTGAACAGAACCAGTACAAACCATCATATTGTGGACGTACTGGCTGGGGCAATTCGATTGTCCCAGGGTCTGTTAGTCGAGGGGGCACGTCTCCGTCCACCCTGATCGAGTTTTGGCTGGTGGCAGTGGATACTACTTTTTATATTCAACCGTGAATATTTTCCTATGGGATTTCCCATTGTTTTAGGCTACTATCTTTATTTAATTATTTACGGTAGCCTCAAACATACCGCCGGTTTAATTAATTAATATTAATTCTCCGGTTGGTGTTTTTTACCAAAACTTGATTCTAAAATGGCGTTTGTGTTCTCTTCTGTGACTCCAACCCAAGTCGAGCCCTTTGTTCCACATTTTGGCGGGCTTCTCCACAGAAGCCCTCCAAAGTCGTGCCACTCTGTCTGGGGTACTTAGGAGGGGTGGAGGGAAATTTAGGCACCCTGGACTGAGTTGCCTAGGCAACTCAAGTCACACTCCATCCTGATTGGCCCAAGTGGTGAGCCGGCCGGCTCACCACTTAGCATGTTTGAGTGACAGCTAGGCTGAGTGAATGGGGGTATGCTGCATAAAAGCAGGGCTTTGGGGACTGGAACTTCAGAAGTCGCCACAGGACCTAAGAATCCGACGAGGGAAAGGCTGAGCCAACCTGCCACGACACCACCACCGGTGGAGCCCTGCTGGACTGCCTCACCACTTTTCCCAACGACAGAGGAGATCTCCCGCCGGAGAGTCTTCTTCCTTTGACTGGTGGGGATAACCAGTTTCACCGTCTTTTCGCTTTCCCGGCATATCGCGTGGCCACCTTGCCCGTGCCAAGCACCCTGGCCACCGGGATACCACGTTTTACCATGACCGCGAAACAAAGGTACCACCTTTAACCGGAAGACTCCGCGGCTGGTTTCTTCCCTGGTAACGACCTTCATCTTTCCTCCAAGTCGAGATCTTCTCTTCCCCTGGATGACGACGCGACCTGCACCCACTACCAGGAACAACTGCCACCGCTGGAGGATCCTTCCCACTTAAGGTACCGTGTCCCGTCTGGCTTCCCTTGCTACCGACTGTACGGGGTAGATTTAGCCCCCGGCTTTCGAACCTGGGTTAGTCTGGGACACCCTGGCTAAACTTTCTTAAAGCCTCTCTAAACCCTTTTTGAACCCTCTGCAAGACTTTCTAAGCATAGTGTAACGGTGTGATCTTGGGCGCATTTGTGCTCTGCTCTCTCTAAGAGTGGGCCCAGCCTTTGGACTTTGGCTCACCAGTGACTTTTTGCTCTCTGCCTTGCTAACCGTGTTCCTGAATCTTAGAGGGGTGTACCATTTCATATTCTGCCTTTTTCCCTCCCTTTCTCATAAACTTATTGGAGTGCAATCTAGTTAAGCGCTCACCTCTGTATGAAAATAAGTGGTGTTTACTGTGACTAATCTGATAAGGAAAAAGGGGTGTATATATTACAATAGTAACTGTGTTTAGAACATTTTACAATAAGAGTGCTGGAGTGTTTCAACTGTGTGTTTTTAAATAAATAATTATATACTTTGATACCAAAGCTCTGGTCAGTGTTTGCTTGTATTATTGTACCTGAGTGCCTATTGTGTATACTCTGCATACTGCCTAACTCTTCTTGAGGGAAGTCTGACTGCTCAGCCACAGCTACCAGGTAAATCTGGGTTGTGCAGACTGCTACCAAGTGGGTTTACTGCCAACACCTGTAGTCTTAAATCTTTTGCAGTGGTCCCTAAGGGAACTGCACAGGTTTCTGCCTAACACCGAGTCTCCTGTCATCTTTACTGTCCACGGACTACTTTTGGAGTGGGACGGTTCAGGGTGAGTCTTGTTATTTGAAGGTGTATTTTAGGTATACCCAATTCGTTTGAAATTGGGCAATCGATCGTATGGTAGTTTTGGCCGAATTCAGCCAGTATCATTTGTTTGATTAAATTCAGATAAATTGAGTAATCAGTACTGAACATTGGGAGGAGGGGTTCCAGGGGTGTCCCCCCTCCCCATGTTTGGTATTGTTTGCCTTTGGCGGTGGCAAGGTATTCCCCATTTCCTGAGGACAAAAGGCGGGGGATAAAAAAAAAATATGAGAAAAGCGGACCCGGCGAAGTCGAACCTACCCAGGTAAGAGGGAGAGAACCAACGCCGCTGTTTCAGAAGAAAGCAGAGAAGCAACAGGTAAGTGTGGGGTGCGGGATCTATTGGGAGGTGGGGGTTGTTGGTTTTGCCGGATTTGGATGTGGAAACATTGTATTCACAGAGAAATTGACCACGGTCAATTCTGCTGCAAACAATTAATCACGTATATCCGTATTGTACGTATTTGTTATATGGTTTAACTGTATGGTAGTGCTTGTGATCAGTGTAGGTATAAGGGCTGCCCTGTGCGATGATGTCCATGGGCACCACATTAGTCCGTGGACCTGCATGGGCCATCAGGGTCTTTTAAGGATGCCTGGCATTGAAAGAGGCCATGAAGGGACTAGCCAATCAGGTTTTGTGGGTCTGGAGGCGGAGTGTAAGTGTACAGGAGTGCAGTGTAGCAGGTGTTTGTTTTCTTTGTTGTGTGTAGTGAAGATGGCTATGCTTATGGCTATGAAGAAGCAGAGTGTGTGGAGGGTGCGAGATTCTTCGATCCATTCATTGAAGGTATATACTGAATCTCGTGACATCTCTGCTACTATTGTATTGGACGAATTGGAAGTTTTGTGGTATGAATATTGTGGGTTAAACTGGGTAACCTTATTACCATTCTGTGAGAGTATGGCTCACTTTAAACGTCCAGATATTAGGCGTCATCACGAGTTGTTTGGTATCCCGGCGGTATTACCACCAGGAACCTGCCCGCGCTAATAGCGTTACCACCACCGGTCAGGCGCTATTAGGACCGGATCAAGGGTTGGGCGGTAATGGGTATTCCCTATTCCCCATTGGGTTCATTGGACCCAATGGGGCATTTCTGGCACAATTAGCACAGGCTAATAATGCCACGCTAATTGCGCCTGAAAATGTAGCTGGGGGTAAATGCTGCCAGACTCATGTTTGAGTGGACCCTTAAATGTGGCAGTAATAGCGTTACCGTCACATTTAATGGCTACCACCCAACTTCTGATGAGGCCAATTATTATTGTGCATTATGGAGGCAATAGTTTGGGCTATTTGACTACAGGATCTTTGCAGTTTGCCATGAAGTATATGTTGAGAAGCCTAATGGAACTGTTTCCAGCTGTGAAGATTATCTTTTCTGAAATCAATCAAAGACACATTTGGAGATGTCCAAACTTGTTTTGTCCTCAAATGGAAGAAGCTAGACAGCATGTCAAGAAAGCTGTATATGTTTTTCTATGTGCCTAAGGAATGGCATCTTTTGACTACGAAAATACCAACCACAGATACAGAGGGGCTGGTGAACAGGGGAAGTTGTTGGGTGGGCCCTAAATCTACGGTAGCGGGCAGTGTTTCTCATGCTCCTACACCGAAGCCTTGAAAGCACTGTGAAACTGCTCCCCCTTGCATAGTGGTGTGTTGCAGTATAAACAGAGTACTGTTGACCCCCGAAAGGTAAGGATTGACAGCCTCCTGTATTGCCTGCGAGGAAGCTGGTGGGATCTTGTGCCTCACAGCAGTACCCTGTGTGGTGGCAGGAGTGGTTGAGGAAGATGGGATAGATGATGTTAACCTGCTTCTTCCTTAGAAAGGAACAGCCTATCTCAGAGCACCCAGCTGGTTGGATCTGGTGTGGCGGCGCATGGAAGTGGTCCTGAGGTCCCAAAGGAGTACTGCCCAGGTTGTCTGTGACTGAGTATGAGCCTGCACTCAATGCATTTCACCCGGGCAGCCCAAGCCTTTCGGTACTCCCCAATGGTGGTAAAAAACCTCTACACCCATGACTCTCTCCGGGCACTGGAGATAGGCACTTCCTCTACCTATTCTTCCTGTTCATCCTCTGCACCACTGTGCCTGTTCCCTTGTCCAGGCCCTCCAGCTGGTGGTTGTGGTGGTGGTCGTGGCCCCTGGGAAGGAGGGATGGCCATGACAGATGCAATTGGAGCAGGCTGCAAAGATTTTGCAAAGCAAGTCTTCACCTAGTGCTCTCTCCTGGATATCCAGATTGAGAATTACTGAAAATAAAGGGTGGGCCCCTTCAGAGGAACCGCCCACAGACTGCGCTACTGTATGTGTACTACCAAGACAAATGTAGGCCTTGGAAAGTTGTAAAAAGTAGACAGATTAACTAAAAATGGGTCTCAGAGTTCTGGAAGGGTAAACTTTCAACTTGAAACACCCTAGATTGGCTGGAAATGCAGTTCCAAACTGTCTGTGGTGATGGGCACTGCCCACGGACATGTTGTCACAATACATGGGTGTGGTCACATGATGACATCCGGGCACGTCTGTTTTGCTGACGGGTGTCCGCGCACACCCTTTGAGCAGGAGACGCTGGACGCATGCGCATAGATGTCTGCAAACGTGCGTGGTGTGCGCGGACTAATTAAAAGAGTGCCATGTGAGAAAGGACATGTCCGGACATGACAAGATGTCCGCGGACACCCTATTACGAAATGGGCACCACAAACAATCGTATAGCCATAGCCTTTGTCCGCAGACAGCGTGGTGAGGGAAAGAAGTCTGGAAAATGTATTTGGGGTTATTTTGTGGATGAAAGATGGCCTGGAAACAGTGGCAGAGCTATTTTTAATAGGTGAAAAAATCTGTGCAGGTGCTGGCATGTCTGGCATGAGTTTTTCTGTCCGAGGATGTTATTGGGATTTCGAGCGGGTCCTGGATGAGTCTTGTTAATTGAAGGTGTATTGTACATACTTGTTGTATGGTTTAATTCTATTGTGGGGGTTGTGGCCAGTGCCCGAATTCTATAGTAACGTGTATAGTTATTATAGGTACTATAGGGGGAGTATACCGTATTTGTAATATGGTGGAATTATATAATTGAAGTGTATATGATATTTATGATTGTAATACAATTGAGGATAGTGCTCTTCGATCTCTCCTCCACCTTTGACATGGTCAACCACTCTATCCTTGTTAAAAAACTCCATGATGCCTTCGACATCATGGATCAGGCTGTAGACTAACTGACCTCTTTCCTCACTAAGCACCCTTCCCAGCTGCAACTGGACCATTTCTTCTCCACCAGCTCACTCTCTACATGCAGCGTTCCTTAGGGTTCTATCCTATTGCTGTGGCTCTTCAATATCGATCTCGTCTCTCTGGCTCACCTGATCTCCTCATTCTCTCCCCATTCCCAGTGCTATGGCAATGACACACAGCTTTCCTTGAAACTTCCCTCTACTTCTTTCTCCTCACCCTCTCTCATCCTCAATTGTCTGACCACCATCCATGCATGGTGTGCAGCTAACAATCTGCCTCAATGCCAGTAAGACGGAGACCCTTCTTGTTGGGACACCGGTATACTGTTTCCCTTCTAACGTCTGGCCGCCCTCCTTGGGCCCTCTACCGTCACCATTCTTTAAGCCGAAAAACCTTGGGGTCATCTTTGACACATGTCTCCCCTTTACTGCTCACATCTTGGACCTTTTCAAGAAGGTCCACTTTCAGCTTCACCTCCTTACAGGCATTCTACCTTTCCTCACCTTCCCCCAGAAGCTCAACGTCTCCAGAGACCTGGTCCTCTCTAGGCTGGACTACTGCAACAACCTCTTCTTCATCCTCCCCCTATGTTCCCTATGGCCCCTTCAGCTAATCCAGAATAGGGCTGCAAGACTTATCCTTGGTCTGAAACCCAGGGGTCATATCCCAGAAGCCCTAGAAACTCTACACTGGCTACTGTTGGCCGCAAAGAAGACATTCAAGACCCTCTGCATCATCCACAAGGCTTTCTGGGGCTTGGGACCCTCCCATCTCCAACTTTATCTCCCTAAATACTCCCCTGCTAGAGCCCTCTGCTCCTCTAACTCCAAATTACTGCTTGTCAAATGCTTCTCCAAACAGAGAGCAGGAGGCATGTCTCTTTGTTTGGCTTATGCCTCTCTTTCGAAGATACTCCCTGCCCTTCTTAGACTTGAGCTGGACGTCCTTAAATTCTGGAAATTTCTCAAAACGTTGCTTTTCTCTTCCTCTTTCCCTCTCTCTCTTCCCTGCTATCTCATCCCATGCCACTGAGACTGGTGGCCTGGTCCTCATGAACCTCATAGGTTCCAGGCCCTATACCTAGTCAACACCAGTATGCCCCTCCTCCTTCAGCACTGCCCTTGCAAGCCCATCACCTGGCGGATGTGCACCCGGACCTTGGGACTCTGCCACCCCAACACTTACCCAGTGGCCTCCCACCTCGGCACCCCTTGACACTTCCTTCCCAGGCTCTCATCAGCACTTGCCCATCCCTGCTCCCCCTTCCATTCATGCACTTACCTCACTGCACAATGCATATGTGCATTTATAGAAGCACTGTGTACAATGTTTTGGTTAATTAAGGAAAATGCAGATGCAAAAGATTTCTCGAACATTGTTAAGTGGCAGTGGGTTGTGTGGAATTTTAATATGTTGATAGGGTTACATGTAAGGATTTTGGAAGTGATTGTTGTATGGATGTGTGACAGTTTGAAAGCAGCCATGACGGAGTGTTACAAACATAAAAGTTAAAAAATGTAGAAGATCTGTACTGTGAAATGGTGTGAATGTGCCATCCAGGTCTTTTAATGATGCCTGGCCTGGAAAGGGGACTGCAGAGACTGTGGATAGTCATGAAGGTCCATGGAGTATGGTCTTTTTGTTTGCTAGAGAAAAGTATTTGTGACCAAAAATTGTTTCTGTGCTTTTTTCTTTTTCGCTAGTATACAATTGTTAATTACTTCCATTAGCATAGCACAACATGCTAATGGAAATGTTGAAGACTATTATTGAGTATAAGTACTTTAATGAAAAATTTAAAGTAGATGGAATTTATAAGATACCATTTTTTTAGTTCTTTTATTTTTTACTGTGAAAGGTGGCTCCAAAAGGAAGCTTTTTTTACGTGTTTTTTGATTTTGTATATTTATTTTGCAGGAAAGTCCAGGAAGTAAGGTGGTTGAGGGAAATGAGGGAAGGGGCACCAACCACAAATACGGAGGGGCAGGAGGAAAGGAGAAAAAGGTGGGTGTGGCGTAAATCTAAGGTAAAGGGCAGTGTTTCTCATGCTCCTTGATTGCAGCCTTGAAAGCACTTTGAACTGCTTCCCCCCTGCAGAGTTTTGTGTTGTGGTATACACAGAGTGCTTTTGTCTCAGAAAGATATGGATCAAAAGCCCCTTTTATGGCTTGCTAAGTAGCTTGTGGGATCTTCTGCTCAACAGGAGTAGCCTGTGTGGTGGCAGTAGCAGTTGAAGAAGATGAGGTAGAGGAAGGCAGCCTACTACTTCCTGAGAAAGGAACAGCCTGTATCCTTTCTCAGAGCACATGGGTGGTATGAGCGGGTATGGCGGCGCATGGACGTGGTACCAAAAAAGTACTGCCCGTGATTCCACACTCAATGCATTCAACATGGGTAGCCTGAGCCTTTGGTACCCCTTGTCCGGTCTTAAAGAACCGCTTCACCCATGATTCTCTCTGGGTGCTGGATGTAGGCATTTCCTCAATCTCATTTTCATGGTTCTATTGATCCTCCTCTGCATCATTGTGTCTTTTTCCTTGTCCAGGCCATCCAGCTGCTGCTGGTGGTAGTGGCTCCTGGGGAGGAGGCATGGCCATGGCTGATGTAATTTTTTAAGTTAAATAGCAGGTGTGCAAATACACTTCCAAGCAGGTGCTCTCTCAAGGTTTGCAGATGTAAAATGAGTAAGAATAAGTCTAGGAGCTGTGCAAGGGTGTATTTTCAGCTTAAAGCTTCATAGATCAGCTAAAATGCAGTTTCAAAATGTCCACGAAGCATGGACCTGTTCACTAACACGTCATCACAGCACACAGGCACGCGTGGTCACGTGACAATGTCCAGAAAGTCAGCAATGAGGTCAGATGTTCGCGAACGTCAGTGAACAAAAAATGGTGTAAAAGTTGCAGCAAGTTTATAGAAGTGTGAAGAATGTTGGTAGGAGGTGGGGAATGGCACCATTTTCAGTTGAAACTTCCTAGATTTGCCGGAAATGCTTCGATATACGGGGTGAGTATGTATTAGGAAGTTTTATCAAATAAGGGTGCACTGGTAAAAACCTATGAAATTCAGTGAAAGCACATTGTTAAAGGCATATTATGGTTACGTTATACTGATAAAAAACTATGAAATTCAGTAAAAAAATATTTTTAAAGGGACGTTATGGTTACAAGTAAAATCGAAAACCCCCAGAAATTCACAAGTTACGGTAAGCTAAGCAACTATATCTCGCACCACCACCGTGCACTGCTAAGACTAACACCCAGGACATCAAAGCTACCATAAAAAATATCATTGATGACATCACTGATGACATCACATATCAAATTAATTCTGATGAAAAGTCTCTACACGTGGTTACGTTTACAATGTTGGTAGCAACATAACAGGGATGATCGGGAGTGCTCTCATGAAGTACGTAGTGCATTAGAAAATGTACTAATTTAAACAAAATGTTATACTGGCGTGTTCTTGTTAATAAAACAACCTAATAATACATGCACCACAGAAGTACAGTATTTTTAAACTGGTAGTATTGGTCAGTAAAATAATGAATGCAAGACTATCAGAATCTTGACTAATGTAAAACTTGGAATAAATAGCTAACAAAACAAGACCTACTATACGCTTGTGTTAGTACAAACAATACATATGAAGTGCCACGAAATGCGTAGGAATCAGAGGCACATACAGGGAAACTCCAGTAAGGAGGAAAGAAAGAACACCACTAGAAAATTACAATAAGATTAAAGTTTATTGTCATGTATATAAATGAATTGTGTGTTTGAGGCATTCTTATTTCCCCATGTATGTGTACCAGGAGCTGAGGCCATATCCTAAAGAAAGTACCTTAACAAGGTTCACGTCTAGATATAAAGCACCTTTTCAATTATACAATTCTTACTGTCATTGAAGAAAAACAACTGGCCTAGACATGTCAGTGAATGAAAACAAGTGGCCCACATATGTGATGTCACCAACAATGTCATCAATGACATTGTGATGTCATCCTTGATGTCCTGGGTGTTACTCCTTGCAGTGCACAGTGGTGGCACGAGTATATATATATATATATTCAGTGAAAAACCTTTGTTAAAGGGACGTTATGGTTACAAGTAAAACCGAAAACCCCCTGAAATTTGCCAGTTACAGTAAGCTAAGCAACTATAACTCGCACCACCACTGTGCACTGCTAAGAATAACACCCATGACATCATAGATGACATCACAAATGTGGTCACAAAAATTTTCCAAGATGGCCACCATGGAAAGGGAAGGCCGGGTTCCATACAGGACCCCTCTTCACTTTCCATGGCAGCCTGCAGAAGACGAAAAGAGAACCCTATGACCATATTACCACAAGCACATTTTTCTTCCCTTTCAAACCTATCCCAATTTCGAATAACTTTACCACAAAGCCAGTCCCAGGTGGACATGGCCACTTTAACCCCATGTGTTGTCCCTCGTGGTCATGGCCAGTAGCCTGATTGTCCGGATCATGACCTTATTTCCTGACTCAGACAATCTGGCCACTGCCCATTGCCACAGGCTACACCTCAGTCACCACAGGTAAATCACTATTTTTTGTACCAACATTATGACACTTGTCAAAAAACAAAATCCATTCAGACTTTACAAAAACATTTATATCTAGATCTATTATCTTTTTGCAAACCTTTGTGTAGATTTGTCAAATGGCACCACATGTATAAGCCTTTACAACATTTTGGGACCCGCCTCTAATTTTGCCCCCTCTTGACAAAATCCCACCAAACTTCGCAAAAACATTTATATCTAGATCTAATATCAGTTTGCCAAAATAAGTGTAGATTTGTCAAATTGCACCTCATTTATAATACTTTACATTATATTGGAAAACCCCTCTAATGTTGCGCCCCATTGACAAAATCCCACCAAACTTAGCAAAAAAATTAATATCTAGTTCTATTATCAGTTTGCCAAATTAAGTGTAAATTCGTCAAATGGCACCTCATTTACAAGCCTTTACATTATTTTGAGACCCCCCTCTAATTTTGCCGCCTCTTGACAGAATCTCACCAAACTTTGCAAACACATTTGGAATCAGGACGGGAATATAATTGCAAAATGTCATGCGGTTTCATTGAGTGGTGCCAAAGTTATATGCCATCCAAAAACTGGCCCCAAACATCTAAAGTGTCCTTGAACTTCTCAGGACTTTTCGCGACCATCCGAACTGTTCGCGGACTTTCATGACAAAAACCACCTGTTTTTTTGCTTCTTGCAGCCATATTCCATCCCATCGTCATCACCCCTCAACTCCCCAGAGAATATTTGATATGTTTGACAAGTGCAATGTTGTGTTTTTCAATCTGTTTTTACCGTGATGTCCGCGGACATCGGCCAATGTCCACGAATCCAAGATGGCAGGCATTTCCAAAAATCTGATGCACCTCACAACTCACGCCAACCAATCAGCGAACACGTTGTGTGCACGCGGACATAGCGTAAGCCAATTAACCAATCGGTGTCCTGTCCGTGGTGCGAACAGGGAAATGTGTCAGCAGAGCGGACATAGATATCACTAATTTTTTTGCCTTACATTTTGGTCATTTAAAAAAAAAAATACTGGACGGACCAAATTAACAAAAGCACGCTTTCAGGATCAAGCCGCCGCTCCTGCTGCAAATTTGGTGGAAATATGTCCAGCGGTTTGGGCTGTAGGCATGAGCAAAGTTTTTTCCCATTATGTCTATGGGGAAAAAAGAAATTTTGGGACCCCCCCCTGGATCAAACCTCACCAAACTTTGCAAAACAATTCAGAGTGGGCCATATACTTTTTTTGATAAGTGTGGTCAGGATTCGTCCAGGGGGAGCAAACTTATAAGCCGCCCAAAAAGTGCTCTTCCTAAGAGATGAGCAACTTAACCATAACTACATGGCTGCTACCACAGGCCATGTAATATATTTTTAGTGAAAAAACTTAAAGGGACATTATGGTTACAAGTAAAACCGAAAATTCCCAGAAATTCACTATTTATGGTAAACTAAGCAACCATAACTTGCACCACCACAGTGCACTGCTGAGACTAACAACCAGGACATCAAAGATTACATCACAAATGTCAATGATGACATCACTGATGGCATCGCATATCTGGGCTGCTTGTTTTTGTTCAGAGAGATATAGAGGCCAATTGTTTCTCTTCACTGACAGTAATAATTTTGAAATTCAAAAGGTGCTATACATCTAGATGTTAACCTTGTCGTATGTTGTTAAACTACTTTCCTTACGGTTTGGCCTCGGCTCAACGGTGCACATACATGGGGAATCTAATGTTATTGTCATTCTCTGGTGTTAATTTGTTTCTCTTTAATGGAGCTTCCCTGTATGTGCCTAATATTTCCATGCATTGTGGATCTGCATATGTATTGTTTGTACTAACACAAGTGTGTAGTAAGTATTGCATTGCTAGCTATTAATTCAAAGTTTAACAGTGGTTAACATTATGATAGGTTTGCATTTATTATTTTAGTGGCTAATATAACCCAATTAAAAATACTGTACTTCTTTGGTGCATGCTGCACCCATTGCATATGTGTATGTATTATTAGGTTCTGGTGTTAAGAACAGCACTCCAATATAATGTTTTGTTTAAATTAGTACATTTTTTAATACATTAAGTAGTTTATGTGAGGTCTCCCGATCACCCCTGACATCTTGCTAGTAATATTATAAACACAAACCCTTTTAGATTTTTTCCATCAACATTAATTTCAAATGAGATGTCATCAGTGATGCCATCCATGACATTTGTGATGTCATCTTTGATGTCCTGGGTGTTCGTCTTAGTAATGCACAGTGGTGGTGTGAGTTATGGTTGCTTAGCTTACCATAACTGGCACATTTCTGGAGGTTTTCAGTTTAACTTGTAACCATAATGTCCCTTTAACAAAATTTGTTCACTGAATTTCATAGCTTTTTATTAGTGCAACTTAACCATAACGTCCCTTTATCAACGTTTTTTCACTGAATTCCCCCCTTCATTTTCTACAAGTTCCTTATACCTATTTTTAATGATTAAACCTAAAAATCACACTCACCTGCAATGTAGCAGCTGTGGAGTCTGCAGACAGTGCGAATGTCCGCAGACATCAGGTACTATCAACAAGATCCAGAAGCACAGGGGACAACAGAAAATGTTTTACCCTTCCAGCAGCATAACCATATACATAAAACAACACTACTTATATTTACTATACCCAAATATATCTTTTTGTACAATTCATCATTTCAAAATGCAAACATGTTTTCATTTAGCATTCAATATAATGGAATGCACCAAGCACAAACCATAACTGTACACCTCATATTATCACTTCAGTACAACTCTTCATACAGACTCAGATACGCCAGGAGTTCATTCCAAAATAACCTTTAACCAAATAGTATGGCATCTTCTCTGCCTGTATATACCTTCCTTATCATGCTTTCTAATCTTTGGCCATTTGCCCCTATTAACCTAGCAACCTTAAGCTACCTTACTCCCTGTGTATATATTTTGTATATATATGTACATAACTGTACAACAATGTAACCGAAGCTGAACATTTTCTTGTGGCTTTCTTTGCCCTGACACCCCCGAGTCTGGTGTGCATTATAAATAATAAAACAAACAAACAAACACTGTATTTATGTATCTATTATTACCATCCATTATATAAAAAAACGTTATAAGCAAATATCACATTTGTTTTATTATAACAGAAACTGCAAACACACTTTAGTGGTTGGAAGAAAAATTTCCAAAAGAAGAAATGAGTGACGATGACATCTCTAATGGTAAACAATACATTGTTTAATTTAAGCAAATAATGCGATTTATACAGTGCTCATTGAAATAATAATGTCTTCTTTTCTTATAGTACATACTTTACATGAAGAAACAACATTCCAATGTAATTATGTAGCAGCCCAAGAATCACAAAGACAATCCCTATCCCCAACTGCATATAATGAAATGCTGATCTTGTCTGCAAAATTGGATGAACTTAGTACTGTAAGGAACTTTAAAATTATGTTAAAAATCATGTCACTAGAAATGTTAATTATCACTGTCCTTCTTGTCCCTGTCCCTCTTAGCCCAAGCAATCACCCCCATAAAATTCCCAAAATAGAAATGAAAGACACTTTTATGACAGTTCTCTCCCCCTCGATGATCATTGCATAGAAATTCCAAATTCTCCCATTTGTGTTTCCCATTTCGATACCCATCCCTTTCATAAATATATTTATTTTTTATACTATAAATAACTTGTATGTTATTCTGTCAATTTTGTTGAAGAAAAAAAATTATTATAGTCCACGGACTATAAAAGTGTTTGTGTTGTCTGTTTTCACAATAGGGTGTCCGCAGACATTGTGCTGTGTTCGGACATGTCCCTTCTCGCATGGCGCACTTTTAATTAGTACGCAGACAGCGCACCTTGTTTGCAGATATCCATCTCCTGCTCAAAGCTGCATTTTCAACCAATCTAGAGTGTTTTAAATTGACAGTTTACCCTCCCAGAGCTCCTACACCCATTCTTAGTTCATCTGTCAGCTTTTTACAACTTTCCAAGGCCTATTTTCGACTCGGTAGTCGATGGACAGTTCCTCTGAAGGGACCCACCCATTACTTTCAGTCATTCTCAATCTGGCTATCCACGAGAGAGCAACGGAGAGCATTCACTTTGCAGAACAGCTACATTTGCAGCAATGGCATCTGTTATGGCAATTCCTTCTCCCCAGCCACCACACCACAACAACTACCTGATATGATATTTGATTTACATCGCGCCCATACACAAGTGTTTCAAGACGCGACGAGGCAAGGTAGAGGTACAAGGGAGGACAAAACAACGATCTTAGTAGGCCCAGTGATATTGAGAACGCACAAGTGCATTGGAGGGGGAAGGGGGAAAGTACAAGGGACAGGGGGGAGTGGAAAGTGCTGAACACATGATCAAAACAACACAGGTAGTACAGCCAGCAGGTGGCAAGTGCCAGAATTAAGCGCAGACAACGGGTATCTAATAAGTGCAGGTAAGGGGACTGTATGGTTGCAGATACAGACTCAAGTGCAAGGGTTGCAAGGAGGCAGTACGGGTATGCAGCTAGGTGGGCAGGGATCTGGCCCTGAATTCAGAGGGTAGCCAGGTGTCCAGTGCAGGAACAGACAGAGATCAGCAGGGGAGAGGAAGAGAGAAGACAGAAGCAAAAAGGAAGGTCTGAGGTGCTTCCGGAACCGAAGATGTTTCTCCTCAAGTTTCAGAGAGGCAGGGAGGCTGTTCCAGAGGGAGGCCCCAGGAGCGTCTGGACAGTGGAACAAGCGTGGAGATGCAGAAGAAGATGAAGAGGCAAAGCAAGATGAGGTAGAGGAAGTGTCTACCTCCAGCACTCAGAGTGAGTCATGGGTGTGGCTGTTTTTACCACCATTGGGGTTGTACAGACGGCTCGTGCTGCCAAGCTGAGATGCACTGAGTGCCACTCAGTCATGGAAAACCTGGGCTGTACTCCTACGGGACCACCTCAATGTTCCGCCACACAAGATCCAACCACCTGGGTTCCTATTTTTCAGGCTGAAGCAGGTTGATGACCTCTACCCCATCTTCCTCGACCGCTTCTGCCACCACACAGGCTACTCCTGTGGGGCAGAGGATAGCATCAGATGCCTCTCAGGCCATGGAGGATGCTGCTGACCCTTACATTTTGAGGGACAGAGCACTCTGTTTGTACTGCGACTCACAAATCTGCAGGGGGGAGAAATTTCAAAGTGCTTTGAGGCCACAGTCAAGGAGCATGAGAAACACTGCAACCTACCTAAATGTAAGGCCCACCCAACATTTTCCCCTGTCTACCTGTCCCTCCGACTCTGCAGTTGGTGCCGCTTACCTCCCTACCCTCCCTTCCCTCCAACCATTAGCTTGCCTCTCCTGTAAAAAACAAAAACAGCCAAAAGAAATCAAAAATCAAAAATCACAAAATAAGGTTCGTATAGGAGTCACACCTCACAGTGAAACCATAGAACTAAGAATAAAAATCAGAGGACCTTTTTTCCATCTGCACAGTCCGCGGACAGCACAAAAGTCCACATACACCCAGCACATTCCAGGCATTGTGTGGGGGGAATTAAAATAAATCAAACTTGTTTGGTGTTAAAAAATGGTGGCTCTTAAAAGAGCAATTTTTTAAAAAATGTGGGGTTTTATATATTGAACTATAAAATATTGAGCATAATTATCTTTTAAATTTCACAAAAACTGCTTCCAATTTGTTTTCTGTTTTTGTTTTTTATTTAATACATACTTAAAAAAATACTTCATGACATATTTCACAAAAATTGTTTCCGTGCATTTTGGATATTCAAATGCACTCCATCACTTCAAAAAACATTCACACTATCGAACTTGATATTTTCATTATGAAAAGATGTAATTCCAGAAGCCTGCAAAAACGCACCTACAGCTTTATTCACATTGTGCCTTGTTTTCTTGATTTGTGGACAAAATAAATTAGAATGCATCCACATTTGTCTTTGAGCTATCTGAGAATAAAACTGTTCCATTATCTTTGCAAATGCATCATTCATGTCAAACTGTAAAGAAATTCTGGTGACATAGCCCAAAATGTTGCCTCCACAGTGAACAAAAATGATGTCTGGATGCTTGAAAGTAACCATATTCTCACAAAATGGGAGCAATTCTGCCCACTTCATTCCTTGAACTCCATCCCATGAAACTTCAAATTCTTCTAATCCAAGATTCTCAGACAATCCACACGGCTCAGAATACACCTTTAACCGAATGGACCCAAGAATCACCCATGATCCAGACACTCTGCTTCCTCAAAGCCATAGCCATCTTCACTACCCCCAACAAATATAACTCTTGCTACCCAGTCTTCCTGCACACCGCACCCACAAAACCTGATTGGCTGATCCCCCGATGTCCGTGGACATCACGACTGTCCACAGTCTCCGCAGTACTCTTTCCATGCCTGGCATGCTTAAAGAACCCAGATGGCACGGGCAGTGTCTGTGAACTACCGCAGTGCCCGAGAACGCCGGAGAACATGGCAGCCCTTCTACCCATTTTACATGCATGTTTTAACACTCCCTTCTTGACTGCTTTCAAACAGTCACCAACCATCCACCAATCACATCCAAAAACTCTACATGTAACCCTGTCACTTAAGTTCACCACGTCAGATGTACTCTTGAACTCTCAAAGTGCATATCTCCTGCTACTCACAGCCACCTGCATCAAACACTTCTGTGAAACCCTCCATCTAAGTTCAGATTCAACAATATCTACACCCAACAAGACATAGTACAAGTATGCTTATATTTTTATTTATTTTTTATTTCAACACCTTCATAAATATATATATATATTTTTCATTAAAGCATTTAGTGTAAATAAATACACATATTTGCTTTTAAAAGACATTTTTTACACTTTCTCAAACACAAGCCAAACCATCAGTTCGGTTCCTGGTTTGGCTATGCGTTTCACTTTTGCCTGATAGAGTTGCATTTTAAGGTCCATTGTTCAATTGTTCTGTTTAAATTTGGTCCAGTCTCTTTAGCATTGTTTCCAGAAACATTCCCAGGCATCTTGTAGTTTTTCGATTTGGCTCGTCATACAATGCTGACCACCATAAATATATATACAGGGTTCTTGTTACTTACCCTTTAATAAGCATATCCATAAGCATATCCTCTTTTTTAACCACTCAATCAAATGCCATGTATTGCAGCATTCAGCACCTGCTCACATCAAGTGGTAGTTACTCACAAATCTGTGCATTTAAAACATGTTATTTCTAGGAGCATTGTGATGAAAGTTAAAAATATGCATATGTGCATAAATGGCAGCACTCTGTGTAACTTGTTTCTAAAAGAAAGGAAAAGCAGAAGGAAAATATTTGTAGAACATATTTAAGTGACACTTGGTGTGTGGAAGTTTAATTATGCTGGCAGTACATGCAACATGCCCCATTCCAATCTGTAGGTGCTTATCAAGTCTTGTTTTTTTCTCTTTGCATACTGTGACTTGTTAGTCCACTTCTGCCATTACAAAGCTCGTACTACAAGTCCCAGAATGTAAAAAAAAAAAAAAAAACAGGAAAGGACTGGAAGATTCGGAAGTGTGACATTTATATGGAATGAAAAATGGAAAATGATGTGTGTTTATGCAAATGTCATTTGAGCTTTTTCAAGAAAGTTAAATGTGCATTCATATGTGCATTTATAGCAGCGCTGTGTGTAACTCTATTCTAAAAGAAAGAGAAAGCAGATGCAAAAGATTTGTACAACATCTTTATGTGCCACTTGGTGTGTGGAAATTCATGAAAATGCTCCTAAAAACAAACATTTTTAAATGCTCAGCATCTTCCATTTTTTATTCCATATATATGTCACACTTTCCAACCTCTTTCATTACATTCCTTATACTGCCAACATTCTCCACCTGCTCACACATAAGTGTATACTGCCAATGTATCTATATACAACACTACACCTTACATATAAAGTACCATTCTGCCCCAACCTGTACTATAAGACACCAAACACTGCTTCAACATCAATCCGCCATTGCATTACCACTGGGCCACAGATTCCCTATTCTTTAAAAACACTGCAACACATTACAAATACATTGCACCACAAAAACAACACTTCTTTTATTAAAATCATCAGCACAAACATAACCTAGATATGCATCTTTTTCATACCCATTTTTGCCCAGTTCCTTTAAATGTCCAAAAAAGCATGACTCCAATTGTTCGAACAGGATAGTTACCATACTTTACTACACCACTCATAACACAACTTTATTAACTCTTTATTCCAACAACTCCTCCTACCCTCATAAATAACGACCCATTTTACTAAAAGTACTTTACCATTAACACATATACCCACTTACTTTCTTTTACAATTACAGGAATAAAGAAGATTGCTGAAGACAGGTACCGAAAAACAAACACTCTTCACATCCTACATAGTAAATGCATTAATATAGCATTGTATATCTCTCTAATTGTAACAATGTACTTTCACTATATATTAGCCTAGAGTATTATTTTCAAGTCAACATCATTTATTTCACTCTTATTAATTATATTGCAAAATTCACAGTCATTCTATTCCCATCTTAACATTGCTCTTTAATCAATACACCACCCATTCTTTACTGGCAAACAACACATCCATATCTCATCAAGGGCCTAATTCCAACCCAGCAAGTTTCACACTCATTGCATTCCAAATCACTATCACACATTACCACACATACACACACGTCCTCACCCATTTTCCTTTACATCCACACAACTCTCTGACCTATGCACTAAATCACACTATTATAACAACCACTGTTTTCCTCAAACCACCATAATGCCCCTTCCTTTTCAATCACACCACCATTCTCTTACTCACTAAACCAAGCCCATCACACCTGTACATGCTCTTACTCTTACAACCTTCGCAAATACGCCTATCATCCCACTACACAATCACACAGCACTCTATTAATCTCTACAATCACACCCCACACCCATGCACAATACATGCATATACCTTCCACAACCTTCAAACCGGAACATTCTTTTTTTTCCAAAAGACAGAATGCCTACTATAAACCAATTCCATAGAAAACACATAAAAAATAGAGCAGATAAGAATACAAGCAAGCCATATAGCCATCGACCTCTAAAGCAATGTATAGAAAACACTAAAATAAAAGAGCTAGTAACCTCTCTCTACTAAACTAGCCCCCATTAAACAAAGTAAAACCCCTCTTGCAAAAAACAAAAGTACAAACAAAAGCAGACCTACTAAGGAACCTAACACTATATCTACCAATGTCAGCATAGCCATAGTAAAGCATTCCAGAAAAAGTATTTTACAAAAATTGTTACACTGTAGAGTTCTTCACATTCTTATAAAGACAGCTACAAAGTCTCAATCTACCTTTAAAAACGAATGCAGAAGACTAATCCTCAAAGCTCTAATTGACAGCATATTTCTACTAAAGAGAAAGTTGTTTTCATTGATTTTAAGCAGAATGAAACCATTAATTAAATTAATCAATAAATCAAAAAAATACTTCTAAACATCCGCAATGTCAAAATAGATACCATTGCAGACTTCAGTGAAGGTGAATGAATTCACAAAAGCAGCACAGAACCATATTTCAATGAAGAGGCTTATAAACAAGAACAGAAAATAACAATTGCCATAGACATTATTGACCGAGGGTATGAAATGGTAGCAGACACCATTATGGCAAAAGAAACCCTTACAGAAAAAATGTCCCTAACAAACTTTCAACCAAATGTTTCTATTCGCCAAAACAAACCATTAAGTGTACAAATGGACATGGAGACCAATATGTAACGTACACCAGTAATACTTCAAATCTTTACAACAATTCCGCAATCACTATGTGAAACTAAAAGGCAAAAGTAGAATGACAACTTTACAAACCATAGACTCCTGCCCAGTGCACAGCCACACTGGAATGAAAGGACATTCATTCGCCTGCATTTCAGGAACTGCTTGCAAAAGCACCTTCCATCACATCGAAATGTTAGCAATACACCATTCTGCAATACGTGTCTATAGTTGCAGAACATTGTATATAAAGAGCACACAAATCGTAGACATAGCCTACAAAATAGAGGACAATGGGGAATCCCAATGGTTCCAATTAGCTTTATATCTAACAACAGAAAATAAATACTAAATAACTGAAATAGTAGTTTGTACTTCTGAAATACAAAGCTTGACCTTAAACACATGCCATCATGTGCTATCACTAATAATATTCCCACTCCCAAAGGCTCTCCAACAACTTAACTTGAATGAGAGCATTACAATCCAAACAGTACCATTTCAAGCTACAATACGCTTTCAAACGAAAACAGCCAAATTGCCTCCATCTGGGTTACTAAAAGGCAAAGAAAACAATGAATACTACAAAGATATTAACATATTTGAAAATCCAAGAGAAACCACCCAAATAATTCAAGATTCATGACCAACTGTGCCTTTAGATCCTGGTACTGCAGCCAGCATTTGAGACCAGCATACAATGTACCCACTACACTACAAAGACACCATAGAAGATGCATTAGAAACATATCAAATGTGTCATGCCAAAGGATCACCAATGAGCATATGGGAGAAAAGTGTAGCAGCACGTTATTTTCCTCTACTATTTCCTAGAGGGAAAGGAGGAAGATATGATGAAAAATGAAACACAATTTAGTACATCAGAATATCGCTCTTTATAAATGTATTCTTAATGTATTCTTAAGACCCCATATTGAGACAAAATGTAGAATACATTTTCCACCTCCTGTTCGAAAGTGATGGAGTTGCACACACATTATAAACAGGCTCTCATTTTTTAAACATGTCTGCTACCCAACTGCTTCCAAAGATAAAAGACAAAGATGAAGTTGTGTAGTCAAGTATCACAAATCTTAGGGCAAATATACACGGTACAAAAGAATTCATGTTCTGACATCACGCTGATGCTAGTTGTATGTTTAGGAACCTAGGCCCACCCACATGGTTTGTTACTTTAAGTTGTGCAGAATACGCATGGGATGACTTGCACGACTTGTTACCCACTAAAAACCAAAATAAAGAGGGAATAGATATTCAAACACCAGGAGAATTCTGTTCACTTGAACCTGTCAATGTATCAAGGTACTTTCACCATCGCTTCCTTGCCATGCTGCACTTCATCTGCAATAAAACTACCCCTCCAGTCAGAGAAGTGGAACACAAAAATATCAATCCAGAGAAGAGCACCACATAATCCATATGGTTTTGTGGATAAAATATGATTACAAATTTTGCCATGACAGTGATGCCCTGTTTTACAGTGTATTGAAAAATACATTACCTGCGACATCCCTTCAGAGACCACACATAGTGATCTACATACACAAATCTTATGCTTCCAAAAACATAAGTGTGGCAAATACTGCTGACGTAGATATGAAAACAAAGATGAATACCATGCTAAATGTTGCTTTGGCTTTCCTAGAACAGTGTGCACAAAATTTGCACAAAAGGTCAAGTAAATATCTTAGACACAGGGCCTCATTCTGGGTAGGGCGGTAAGGGATACCGGGCGCCATTAAGGAAACTGGTGCCGGTAATACCTTAATGCCCTACTATGAGGTCCCTTAGCTGGTCCTGCAATGGGCGCCTGGTTTTACCAGGCGCCCTTAGCGGGAGCCGCAAAGGGACCAGGGAGCAAATAACAGTACCACAAATTGCGGTACCGTTATTAGCTCCCCCCCATTCCCATTGATCCCTATGGGGGCTCAAATAGGAATGGGGATTGGCTTTTTCAATGGGGACTTAACGGTCCCGCAAAGGTCGGACTACAGCGGTAAGTCCCCATTGAACGAGGCGATACCGTTATTGGAGGCAGTCATGGCGCAAATAGTGCCATGACTACCTCCAATCTCGGAATGATGCCCACATTGTAAAAGGTGAATCCACTAAAAACACATACAACATTAAAAGGGACGAAGCATCCAAGTACATCAATGATTACAATGCAATCATCTCCCTCTTGTGGAATGCAAATATAGACATAAAATACATTGCAGGCAATTCCACTGCAGTTGCAAGCTATGTCACAGCCTAGCTCTCCAAAGTTGAGAAAACTGAGCTAAAAGACATCTGGGATGACATTTAATCTGACAAAACACTTTCACAAACAATGTACAGCTTTGGTGTACAAATGCTCTCCCATAGAGAATGCGGGTGCTTTGAAACTGCAGACTATTTAACAGGTACAGCCTTATATTGCAAATCTGCACACATTGGGTCTCATTACAACTTTGGCAGTAAGAATCCATAGTTTCCGTGATGCTGGTCCCACCGTTTCCGGCAACCTGTGGTCCCAGAAACAATGGAACATAACAGGCTGTCAGGTGTGCGCATTCTGGCATGCCAGAAACGGTGGTAGCGGCATCATGGATACACTGTGTAAAGTGTCCAAAACTGGCAACACTGTTGCCTTTGGTCCCGGTGCCCCCGGATCCGCCATTGCGATGCCAGACCCAGCGGCAATGGAAACAGCAGCGCTGCAAATACTGTGACCAGAAACAAAGAGATCGCCGGAACAGGAAACAGGCCGGTGGCCATTATAACAACACAATGCATTGCAATCTGCAACTCCTAGGTGACATCCACTCTCCATGACCCAAAAAACACTTCAAGGACAATGACATCTCACGTCCGTGAGACCCGGCAGCGCAAGCCGTGCTTCTCGGAGGCAGAGCTACACATGCTTGCGGACAACATTGTCTTGCATGCAGGGGAGTTGTTCTCCACAGACCCGCGCCGCGAAACCCAGCTGCACAAAAAGTCCATATGGGAAGTAGTGGCACAGAAGATGTCGGCAGTGGGGACAACACCATGCAAAGTCTGAGATTTCCACAAGTGCAGTTACAACCTCCGCTTGAGGGTCAGTCCCTCCTCGCCAATACGTCTAATGCCCTGGGAGGAGAAGTGCAGCAGTGTGCTGCAAATGGAGTCGATTGAAGGGGTTGGCGCTGCAGAGGCCAGAGCCGGGACACCCAAAGAGGCCAGTGAGTACCCATAATCCGAATGTAATGAACATCAGCCCTGGGCACCTTGCTCCCACCACTGCATCAACACATCACAGAAATGTGAATTGCACTGTCCACATCCCCCAGAAAGCACCCTGCAGGAACCCCCCAAGTGAACCAACACCCAAGTCACAGTCGTGGACATACAGTTCCCCCCACCCCTAACAATGACCCATGCCAGAAATGCATGTTGAAAACTAAACCGGCACCTTGTACTGCCAAGTGTGCAAGGATCCGCCCCCACACAGACACACATAACCCTGCCACTTCGTACAGCATGTGTGCCTGCCGTGCTGCCATTGGCACCAGAACCCGGCAATTCTGACCCTCTGCTCCACCCAGACAAGGCCGCCCTCTGACACAATGGGAATGACATGGCCCACCATGTCCCTGCCAGGCCTTCCAAAGATTGCAATGCACATACTGGACCTACAACTGGGTCAGCCATCAAGCACAGCCTTGCCCTACCCAAAACCTCCCCTCCCTACCCCAACACCCCACAGTCTGACAGCTGACCTTCGACCATACCCAGCATGTGCCAGGACAGCACACCACAACCACATATTGCATGTATCGCACCTTGAATCCACACTGGTTCCTAACATCATGCCTTTCTACCACCACCAGGCACATCATCTGACAGTGATGGAGGCCAACCGGGCCCCTCAAGGGGCACCAGACGACACCGGTGCCATACTGCATGGACCACCACTATGGACACTGCAGCGACCACTGCCAATTACACAACTACCCTCCCAACCGAGGCACCCCCACCTGCAGTGGTAACTACCGCTGCCCCAAGCATCCAGGCAGCACCACCTACAGTGGTAACTACCACTACTCCAAGCATCCAAGCTGCACCACCTTCAGTGATAACTACCGCTGCCCCAAGCATCCAGGCTGCACCACCTGCAGTGGTAACTACCGCTGCCCCAACCTTGAAACACTTGTGTATGGGTGCGTTACAAATGCCTTATCATATCATATCATAACCATCCAGGCTGCACCACCAGCAGTGATAACTACCACTGCCACAAGCATCCATGCTGCACTACTTGCAGTGCCGCAATTGCATGCAAGGCAAGCAGCAGGAGGAAGGACACTACCCCCACCACAGCAGTCACATGCGCATGGACATGAATCCAGTGCAGAGGAGGCTGCCAACAGTTCTGGAGAAACCACAGGGGACACCACCAACCACACCAGCTATGAGCAGCCTGATTTCAACCCAATGAACCTCACCAGACCACAACACCCACCCTTCCGCAGTGTCAGGGACATGGACGGCTGTCTGTGCCGCATGAAGGAACGACAGGAGGCCTTAACTTCCCTGGTGCAGCAGCACCTAGAAGAGGCACACCTGTTGCATGGGGAGGCAGACCTCCTATGCACTGAGGCCCAGATGATGAGGGAAAATGTGCAGACCACTGGACGTCACACTGCATGTGCCCTTGGACATGCTACATCCACCATTGTACTGATGGCCAGGAGGGTTTGCGAGGGAAACAGTATTATGTCCTCCATGGCAGAGTCCATGGCAATGTCCCTTCTGGCGGCCCTGAATAGATGGGCCAGTGACACGACACACACAGCATCCATGAGCTCCACACCCACCAATTCCATCTATGGCAGCCCAAGGAAGAGGTTGGTGCATCTGTCAGCCACACAACACAGTGGCAGGCCAGGTGGCAAGCAGGCCCGTCAATAGGCCATAGACCAACATGTGCAATAGATGTGTCTTGGGCTGAGACTTCATGGACAGCGTGACACAAGTTGGGAAGGGGGAGTGGGGAGGGATAGTTGAGGAGGGGGGTGTTGGTCCATCTGTCATTGCATTTAATTATTTTCATTACACTTGGTGTTGCATAGAAATCATGACTGGACATTGATTTATAGTGTGAGAGTGAGATTTATTTTGTGTACAGTGCATATTGTGCTTGATAGCCTAGGCCATGTGCATGTGTGATGTGCTCAGAAGTAGTGGTTGATTAGTGCATAGCGTGCATCACACCCACCCATTGCATCCCAGGGATGTGGCAATGGCAGTTCATCCACACTGTCACTCTCCTCCTCCACCTCTGCCGGGCGCCTGTCCATGTCTGGGGGGTATCAGGTAATATTATCCCCAAATAATAACGCCATACATATAGTCATCGGGAAATGGCATAGGCAACATTATTTCGGGGGATAATATATGGGGTAAATGGGAGCGGGGGTTGCAGAGGTGTCCCACAACACTCCATTAACAAAAATCTGGGGCTTTCAGGGTTGTCCCCCGCAGTTTTCATGTTGTAATATTGCCACAAAAAAACAGCACCATTGTTGTATGGCAACATTTTTGCGGGGATATTATCACATGGAACCATCTGGGGAAAGTGGTATGTTGCGCCTGATGCACATATTGTGCAGTATGGCACAGCCCAGGACTATCTTGCCCACCTTCACAGGGCTGTACATGATTGCACTCCTGATCTGCTGAGGCAGCAGAACATTGCCACATGTCTGTTCTATTGTGCACCATGTCCTGATGTGAGCACGGTTGTAGTTTTGCTCGTGCTCATCGTGTGGCTGCCTGATGGGGGTCATCTGCCATGCCATCAAGGGGTATCCAGCATCACCTGCATGGGAGGGACAGAAGGGGGGCAAACTAATTTTGTTGGCAGTGTCATTTTAGCAAAGTCTGTATGTTGATCTGTGTCACATGGGATTGTCACAAGATGTAGCTAATGGCACAGATGACTCTAGTATCTGGTGCATTGTCAATGGGAATTGCAGTTACCAATTCCTATGGAGATTTACACATTTGCGCCTCATTCCAAGTTTGCCGGTCTGGAAACAAGGGTGCCAGAGTCTGCCTGCCAGAGCCGCAGTGCCTGACCGGTCTGACCCTGCCATGAGCCTCGTCCCCGGTATGCAGAGTTGCCATGAGAGCACCGGCACAGTCAGCTACAGGACCGGTGCTTCTGAGTCCCCATTCCCAAAGAGACCCATAAGACTCTATGAGAATGGGGACTTACACTTTCCTGTGCCTGACTACCCAGGCCCCCGGGACTTGTAATGTCCCGTTGGCACCACAAAGCCAGGTGCCGGAAGTGTTATTACGGGGTTGGCGGCAACCCGCCGGACGCACCTGTGGGTTACCGCCAACCTTGCAATGAGGCCCATGGTGAGTGTAATATTTGCATAGGAATGGCATTCAAGCACTTGTGATTGCTGACATGTTTTCTTAGGCAGCAGAAGTCACAGGAGCACTCGTTTGTTGACATGCACACAAATATTAGCTACCATTTAATTATAAAATGGCTGCATGCATGCAGTGATACTTGGATTTTTTATTTTGGGAAATGCAGCATAAGAGTGGTTGCAAGTCATCTTTGGAACTGATTTATGTGGATGTATGCGCAGTAAAGGAACATTCTTGGATTTGGTTTAATTGTGAAGGAGATGGCAGGTAACTTAATGGCATGCAATCAACAGCCGTGGTTGATATGCAAGGTGGGTGGGGGGTTTGCAAGCACATTCACACCCACCTTGCCCATTATCTCTATGCCTACGCCATATTCTACTTTGCCTATTTCATGTGCCAATTCTGGTTCTGTTTGCATGTCGTACAATGGTCATCTAACCCATTCATTCATGTGTGCTACATGTGTGCTACATATTTGTTTGCATTCATGTCACATGCATATGGGTAGGTACACTTCTGACAGGCAGGTGAACTGGTTACATGCTGTGGGGTATACTGCTGGTGGGGAGGTGGGTAGCATTGGTCTGACTTGGCTGTGACGCAGGCAGTGGGGGTTGTGTTCAGTGTGTTATTGCAGGGGTATGTGGCATTGGTGAGATGCATTCTGGTACCTGTAGTGCATTTGATGTGCATGTGGGCACAATAAGGTTACGATATATACAGGCAGGTACATTGAAGGCATGCATAGTTTTACAAAGTAGTTGGTGCGGTTGGGGTGCATGCAGTGTAGAGAGAGGTGCCGGGCAAGGTCAGCAAGCTATATACCTAGATGTCGGCATCTTTGAGCCAACTAGTGATGCTCTGGCGGAACTTGTGATAGGTTTGATCTATTCTTCGAGGGGATGGTAGCGAGTTCCATAGGAGTGCTGCCTTGACCGGGAAGCTGCTGCCTCCAATTTTGGCATGTTTGTATCTGGGGACCCTGAGGTAGTTGGTGTTGGCGAGTCTGCTGGTTCTTGTGGTAGGCTTCAAAGTGAATCTGTCGGATAGGTAACGGGGTGCTGCATTGTTCAAGCATTTTTGGGTGAGGGAGGACATTTTTAGTTTTATTTTATCATGAGTGGAGAGCCAGTTGTTGGCTCTTCTGGTATTAGAGATATGTTCTCTCTTGGGAATTCCTAGGGCTGCTCTCAGCGCATTATTTTGTAGGAGTTGGATTTTTTTGATGGTTTGTTTATTGGCTCCTATGTATAGAGTGTTGCAGTAGTCCAGCCTGGATAAGATGAGGGCTCTGGCTAGGGTGATGCAACTGTCCTGTGACAGGAAGGCCTTGCCAGCTCTAATCAACTTGCATGTGTATGCCGTGGCCGAGGCCAAGACATTGACCTGCTTGTTGAAGGAGAGAATGGAGTCTAGATAGAAACCCAGAGTTTTAACCTCCTTGGCGACAGTAATAATACTATTGTCTATGTTGAATGTTGAGTATTCGGGGCTGAGTTTTTGATGGTCGAGGGAGTGCTCAGGATGATGATCTCTGTTTTCTCATCATTCAGGCATAGACCGTGGGTGGCCATCCATGCCTGGAGGATGAGATATATCCTGTTCATCAAGGCCAAATCCTTGTCGTAATCACAGGTAAGCGGTAGGAGAATCTGCACAGTTAGTGTAGGTGACACCCAGAAGGTCCAGATTGTCAAAAAGGGGCTTGGTAAAGATATTGTAGAGGGTGGGTGAGACGCAAGATCCCTGGGGCACTCCGCAAGTTATGGGGATGGGGTTGGCTGCTGCCATAGGAGAGAAGACTCTCATAGTCCTGTTGGTTAGGAATGATTGTATCCATGCTATTGCTTCTTTGGAGAAGTGAGCTGCCGAGTCCAGGTGGCTGCATAGGACTCTGTGGTCGACCAGGTTGAAGGCAGCTGATAAATCCAGGAGTAGAAGGAGAGCTGATTTCCCTTCATCCCGGAGTTCATCTATCTGTGACTTGAGGTCTAAGAGGGCTGTTTCTGTCCCATGTTGGGGCCGGAAGCCTGATTGTCTAGTTCCTAGAACCGAGTTGGTTTCCAAGCATTTTTGTATCTGGGAGTATGCCATTTTATCTAAGATCTTTAAGAGAAAAGGCACTGTAGTAATTGGGCGGTAATTGGTGGGTATTAGTGGGTCTAGGGACTGCTTTTTCAGTAGAGGAAGCACCCAGGATTCTTTGAGGTTGGATGGAATGGTGTTGGTGGAGAAGGAAGAGTTGATAGATTTCGTGATAAAGGGGGCCAGATCTCTGGCTGCATCCTTTAGAAGTTCAGCGGGGCATAGGTTGCCTTGACAGTTGGTGGGTTTGAGAGATAGTATGGTATTTTCTGTTTCTTTTATGGTGACTTTGGAAAACTTAAATCTGGGGTGATTGGTAGAATTACTTGGTTGCTCTAGGTTGACGCTAATGGGTTTGTTGCCGGCGAGTGTGGCTTTTTTCTTGGCAATTTTTGTTTGGAGGGTAGTGACTTTGTTAGCTAGAGCTTGCTGTATGTTGGAGTACCAGAGTTGGTCTTTGATGCAGTAGTCTGGCACAGGGATGGGTGCTTCTAGCTCTTTGAGGATGACAAAGAGTTATTTTGTGCTAGAGTTGGCCCGGGCAATTCTATTATGTAAGTTTCGCGTTTAGCTAGGATGATTTCTTTTTTGTATAGGGCTTTGATGGAGCTGAGGTTGGCTTTGTTTTCGTCAGAAGGTTGTGCTCACCAGGATGTCTCACTATGTCTTTTTGTTTGCCCAATGATTTTAGGTATGGGGTGTACCATGAATTGAGATGGGCTTTGGGTTTGCTTTGTCTAAGTTTGAGTGGTGCAATAGAGTCTCAAGATGAGGTCATGATGTGGTTAAATTCCTTAACCATATGGTCGGGTTCCAGGTTTTCCGGGATATATTTGAGTGTAGGGAGGATGAGGGGTAGCAGTTTGTCACAGGTGATTTTTTTTTGTTTCGGATAGGAATGGACGGCGCTAGAGGTGTGGGTGCCTGGGTGGGTTTGGCGGTGGTTAGGGTAAAGGTTATGAGTTGGTGATCTGTCCAAATCTGGGGGATATGAAGGCTATTGTGGAATTGCATTTGTAGTCTGCTACCCAGTCCAGGGTTCTGCCTTTGTTGTGTGAGGGGGTGAGCACTCTTTGGGTAAATCCTTGTTCCACTAGGATAATAGCCACATTGGATGCATGTGTGTCTTTGGGGTCGTTATAACCTAAGTTCAAGTCGCCTAGTAGTAGGACCTGAGAGGAATTTTTTAGATTATTTGAGATGATATTTGAAATGTCATCTTCAAAGGTCCCAATGGGGCCTGGAGGTCTATAGACCAAGTATATTGTGAGAGTCTGGGCGTTATTTATGTTTAGTTTGGCTGTCATGAGCTCACATGAGTTGATGACCGCGGATGGCACTAGTCTGCAAGGTAGATTGTTTCTCGTTATAAGTGCAATGCCTCCAGTATCGGTTCTGTCTGATCGCAATATGGTATAGTAAAAATGTTTTATTTGTAAGTGGTCTCTAGTTAACTGGATCTGTTGCATCAAGGAAGCTTTTATCAATAGTGGGGTCATACTTGTTGATTTATGTAAGATAGGAAAAGAATTATTCATGAAAGAGGAATTATCAAAAGCACAAAGTGCAGGTATAAAGTGGGCATGCTCACTGATCCCTCAGTGACAGTGTCCACATCTATAGTGGGAATGGGTAAAGACTGGAACCCACAAGAGGAGTAGTTAACACTACATGTGTACCTAAGTGTCTTGATTTGATCAGGAAGTTTATTTTGAATGGAGGTACACAACTACGTACTGGTATCAGGCAGTTTGGTGTTAGGGATAGGTGTTTGAAGTTCACGTAGCACATAGAACAGTTTGCTGCAGCTATTCTTTGCTTGTAAAATGCACATGTCAAAGTGAGACCTTTTGGCATTTAAAATGACTTTCTTACAGTTGACTACAGCTTTTTTAAGGAAACAATGGTTAGACTCCTCGTTTGTACTAATACATTTACGCTGTGCCGTATGCTTAATTGTCCTCATATTCCTTATATTTTCAGAGAACTATCCTTTTTGAAATGTGCACGGTTGCACTCTTTTTGCAGTCAATGGGGCAAGAGAATCAAGTGCGGTGGACAACCGTGTTTGTAAAGTACACAAAATAAAATCAGGCTTTGCATCTAGATGGAAATCAGCACCAGGGTCAGCTTGGAAAGGTGCCATGGCTGATGGCGTGATTTTTCTTGAATTGTAACTGTAAACTATCTGTGACTTAGGCTTAGCTTTAATTACAGGGCCAACCAAGAGATCAAATGTCAGCAGGGAATGATCTGATTAGGAACAAGGAAGAATTTTAACAAAAGGTGAATATATGTTTTTATTTGTAAGCACCCAGTCTAGAGTACGACTTCTTAAATGAGTGGAACCATGCCATGCTGAATGATCCGCAATGCTGTAAGGTTTGAATGCAATCAGTAGCTACTTTATCCTCACTATCATTAAATACAAGGTTAAAGTCACCGGGGTGTGATCTTTTCGTTTCTGGATCTGCCTGTAGTAACAGGGCAACCAACGCCTGATTAGAAAAAACATAGTATAAGAGCAGTGGTGAACGATTGAAAGCTGCTTCCATAGCAGATGTCCATTCTTAGGTTTACCCATTTTCAGAAGGTGGGTTAATGGAAGAAGTACTTGACAATAGTTGGGTATAAACTGTCTGCAATAGTTGTCGAATCCATGAAACCTCTGTAATTCCTTTGCAGTCTGTGGGGTTGGCCATTCTAGGATTGCAGTAATCTTTTGGGGGTCCATTTCTACACGCTGTGGTGTGAGGATGTACCCAAAGAATCCAATCCATTCCTGCTTTAAGGGACACTTGGAGGGCTTGGCTTATAGGTGATGTTTCCAAACTCATTGGAGGACTTCTCTGATATGTTTGACATGTTCATCATATGTAAGGAAAAAAACGAAAGATCGTCCAGGTAAATGACAACGAAAACGTCAAGGATGTCCCCAGAAAACTTTGTTGAGGAACAATTGAAATGCTGCAGGAGCATTAGCAAGCCCGAAGTGCATTACTAAATACTCATAAGGCCAAAATCTCACATGGAAGGCATTTTTCCACTCGTCTCCTGGGGTAATCCGTACTTAAGCAATAGAACCCGAGCGTCGGGGGCATTAATGCCCCGGGGCCCATAGGTAAGGACCCGAGCGAAGCGAGGGCCTTACCGAAGGCCCCGGGGCATTACCTGAGACGGTAATGCCCCCGACGCGAGGGTTCTATTGCTATCAGTACCCCGGCCCGCAAAAATTGCGTGACCGGGGCACTAAAAGCTTTTTTTTGTCCTGAAACACTGCGCCGTTTCGGCGCTGCTGCGTTTCAGGAGAAAAAAAAACGACCAAGAAAATGGCCGCCGCCATGGAAAGGGAAAACGGAGTCCGTTTTCCCTTTCCATGGCGGGCATCGGGAGCGGACGCGCTGGGAACATAAGTGTTCCCAGCGCGTCCATTCCCGAAAAAGGATAAAAAATAAGGTAAGTGGGGTTGGGAGGGCGTCAGTGGGAGTGGGAGGGGGGAGGAAAAAAAATAAAACAAAAAAAAAAAACGTACCTGCGTCCCCGGCGGGGGACGAGGGAAGCCTCCAGCCGTGTGGAGGCGCGGAGCGGGGATGGCCCCGCTTCGAGCCTCCTCATTGGCTGAGGGGCTGGCACGCCCCCTGCTGGGAACAAAGGCCGTGGAATCCCAATGAAGGGATTCCCGGCCAGGTAGGGACCTGGCGAGAGCCAATCAGAATGGCTCTTGCCTTCTGATTGTCTCTCGCCGAGTTACTAATAAATTATATGCCCCTTTCAGGTCAAGTTTAGTATAATGACTCTTTATCCTGATGACATTGAGTCTCCTATAGTCTACACAGGGCCAAGCTTCTGACTCATTCTTTTTCAGGATGACATATATAGGATCTCCGGTTGGAGAGGTTCAGTGCCAAATAAAACCTTATGCAAGATTCACCTTGATTAACCCTTTGAGTATCACATTTTCTTTTTTCAGATAGGGTATATGTTCTTCCAAAAGAGATCTGGGCTCTGGTTACCAACTCAATCCAGCAATTGTAGTCCCTATGGGGGCAGCTTGTCTGCTTCCTTGGGATCAAAGACATTAGAATAATCTTGAAATGTTTTCAGAAGTATCAAAAGGGATAGAGGAATGGTGTTCTTGGATTGGAACACGGGTCTTAGGGCAGATCGTGAGCCATTGAGTGCATTGGAAGGTGAGTGCATACTCTGTCCAATTAATTTCGGGATTGTGATATCTCAACAAGGGGAAGCCTAAAATATCCTGGAAGTGAGGTGCTGCTATAATTATAATTGTTCTTTATTAACACGCTTAATACCAGGGATGGGGTTTCTAAGCACAGGATCGGCATTCAAACCTGTGTTGCGCTGTGTTGCCTTGCTTCCAAGACAAACTTGTTGCTCCTCAGCTATCCCCTCCCCATCAAATGGCATCACATATTATGTATTCTTGATACAGTTGGGCACATACCATGATAAGAGTCTTGGTATGAAGAGCATGGGACCTGAAACCAATGTGGAGTGATCCACTGACACAATAGGTTCAAGTTTAGATTTAGAATCAAGCAGTATTTTTTGCTTATGGACAAAAGCTAAATCAGTAAAATTGCCAGTGGCTCCACTGTCAATCCAAGCAACTACTTCCTCCCAATGCTGGTTTATTTTTACAAGGTCCACATGGTTAAACACCTGAAATGCCTGATAGGGCAAGCCACCAACTGGGTGGGGTCTGTAAATACACTCACTCGGCTCCTCGCTACACTGGTAGAGTCTAGTTATTTCCCAATGTCTTTGGGGAACGATGGAGACGAAACTGGACGAAATGGCCTGGGTGTCCACAATAGAAGCAGAGATTGAACTTTCTCCTTTGTTTCCTTTGATCTGGGAGGAGAGGAGTAGAGGACCCTGGGTGCTACCTAACTGCACAATCTCTACTTCCGAACTCAAAACGCTTTCTTTATCGCAACGAGGGCCAAACTTAGAATAGCTTGCTTTCTTCTTTCTCCTTTCCTTTCATTATTACATTGATCCAGTTTTATCACCATGGCTATATAGTCAGAATGAGTTTCAGGGGGAGTTATGATCTGACACATGTTGTCCTTCAATTCGTCTTTCAGTCCTCTATAAAATATTGTCAGTTGGACATCTTCAGTCCAATTGGTTTATGTGACTAGACCGCTAAAATGAGTTATGTAGGATAGGAGGTCTCGTTTGCCCAGTGTCAGATCTCCAGCAATTCATTCTGTACAGATTGTATCACATATTGATGACTGAACAAGGACTGGAATGCTTAATAAAAGCCGGCATAAAAAACTAACATGGGGGCGGTTCCTGTCAATGTAGGGGGTTGCCCAAGCCAAAGCAAGTTTTTCTAGATTGAATAATGTGAATGCATCTTGGCTTGTCCAGAGGCATACACTAAGGGTCGATTCAAAAAGTGGATTTTACATTAAGTCATAAAGAGAAGGAATTCCTTAGGGTCCCCTCCATGCTTGGGGGGTATAGAGGACAAAGGGTTGCTAGAAGTGTTCGCTGGAGCCCGAAAGTTCTCAGGAGTGAGGAGAAGCCTAGAGTTGGTGTGAGAAATACCACCAGTGTTTCCGGTAGGAGTATTAGTACCTGCTCCCGTTCCTCACAATTAACTAGGGATGGATGTTTTTTTTTGTCAAGTATTCAACTGCTCCCTGTACCGCTGACAGGGATTGGATTATAATGGCATTTTCTTGCCTGGGCATAGCCACTTTCACTTCCAGTTTTTGTACTGCTGTTGCAAGGTCTTACAGTACTCATGCATGGTTAGGGAGAGGAAAAGGGTTCCCACAATCTATCACACTTGGACCGTGATTATGTGAAGCTCTCAAGAACATGGATGAGGCACACTCTTTACCCTAAAGAATCCCACTCCCGGATGGATGAAACACTCGGTGGGGGAGTTCCCCAAATGCAGAAGCGCTACTGTACACGCCCCCAGGATGGCAATGGTCAAGAATCCACAATCTAGAAGGGGAAGAGAGGACAATGGTTAACAACAAAGATCTTCTATGGACGTCGAGATATTCTCCCTAGAACATCATTATTTACCTTAAAGGATCAATGGACCTTCCTTGAGTCCCAGAGGTTAAATGGAGCAGGCAGTATCCGCTACACTGAATAGGATGGTATTTAGATGAGGAAAGAAGATAACCCAAAGACACTGGGAGTATAAGAAGAGACCAAAAAATAAAATAAAACAAGACTAATGACCTGCAAAAAGGAATGGCAGGATAAGCAGGTATCTTATGCTGTTTGCAGCTCTCCTGATGTAAGAACGTTGCGAGAATGCCCTTCTCTGGATTCTGCTGGCCTTTATGCCTTTCCTTGCAGCTATGCTGGAGCGTCCTCATGCTGGGGGGGTCAGCTAGAGGAAAGGACCCTTTGGTGCATGAGAACTTCGCCATCACTGCAAGGAAAGCACTCTATTTGCCACTCGTGCCACCCTCCACAATAGGCGATGAATGGGCACAATGCAACAAAAAGGACCATGGTGGGACAGTCTGTGGTGGGAGCCTAACAATAAGCAAATCAGACATGCAACCGCCAATTATGTGAGCAATTCAGTTTGAACTACTAGGCCACTTGCCATGTACATGGGGAAAACAAACAACTCTAACATGTTTCAGCCTTTGTTGACTTAATTGATGAAGTGCAGCTTGATCCCAATGGTGCAGCTACCATTGGACCCACATGAAGGCACATCCTTTCTCACTTCGGGAGACAAACAAAAAACAAAATGCGGCAGAGTTAAGATTTTGCATTATTTATAACCATTAGTGGGGCATTCAAGCAGTTAGGACTGGTAAGCCTCTTTTGCAGTGGGAAAAAGCCTGATTTGACTTTGGAAGTTCTCCTTCTACAATGTTACATTAGGTGTACAAATGGTACAATGTATAACTGCTCAGATTGTTTGTCAGTGGTTATCATAAGTTTCCATCTGCCCACTTTTTAGTGATTCAATTTCACCCTAAGTGGATGGGTATGCCCAGACATGGCTCCCAGGGGTTCTGTCCACAGAGTCCCAGGTTATATATCCCTTCACTGATGATGTCCATTGAAGTTAAAACATTTAACCTTGGCCAGGAAGTCTCTCCATTTTGTGATTGAAAGAGGCGAGGATGAAATGGAGCACATTGTCAGGACCCTCGCCCAAAACCCCCTCTGGCAAACCCATTGGCCAGGTGGAGTCAGGACTCGGGCCTCTAGAGCCTGGCATCCTCTTCAAAAGCCCTCATGGGCCCAGTCCTGGCGCCTATGACGCCAGGCTCATACACCATGAACAACAATGTGCTTGGGAACTACTTTATTGTATTCTCAGCCAACATGGAGGCATCCACATAGCTTGGTTCCTAAGAACCAAGCTATGCGGTCTAGTGTTTTGGGTGTGGCAGGCCTGGAATTACTTTCCCTGGAACTACTTTACCTGGGCTATATAAACCGCACCCTGACTGCAGAACATGCTTCGTGTTACTTTGCAGCTTGCAACGTGACGCTCACCGTGTCCAGCTATTCCCTCGAACCTCGGAGAAGCAGAACCTGCAAGGAGACAAAAGGAACATCAATATCAGCAGCATCTTACCTGCAGTCTTCATCTTTAAACACTCGCAGCTACTGAGAACAGCTTTCTCGAATCTGCACGCCTCCCGGACAGAACGACCTGAAAGAGGAAGATAGAGGCAAGAGATATTAACAAATTACGAACTGCTCAAAAGGCTTAAGTGGCTGGTCGCCTCTCGGCTGGCACCACTTCGGACATTCCACTCACGGTGAAGAACACAGCGACCTACAAGGAAGGAAAAAACAGGTTAGCAAAGGCAAGACTTCGCAGCGCTGCGCATATCGCTTACCGCATCATAGCACTCTTAATGCGCCATCATTTACCAGCGGTGCTCAACCAAGCCAGTTCGCCGCGCTGAAGCACCGCACACCTAAAGGAGAAAAAAGAGACATTTTAAACAAAGAAAGGCATGCAGGATAGCAACAAAACTAAAGAACAGCAATAAAACCTACCTGGACAATATCAAACGGGCCGGCGTCAGTGAAGTAACTGGACCGCACTCGCCTATGAAAGACAACGCGCCCCTGCAAAGAAGGCAGGACGGAGAGCACGCCTAATTCTACCACAAGGTGAGGAGAGGGCACCAGAGGGACTGAAGGCATACGGGGTGGAGGGAGGATACTTACCCCAGTCAGTCAGTCTTGAACACAGTCCTCCTGTATTTTCAGGCAGAACCTTCCCCGCAGACCACATTAGGGCAAAGCTGAGAAGCATACCAGCGAGTAACCCAGCTGAGTTGCGTCCCTGTGGATACCAGGTGAGTGTAACAGAACATGAAGCCTACCATAACAAATCCACCTGGGTGCCATGGAGACATCAGAAACGGACCAATTGGCCCAACTACTAGGAGAGCTTTGTGCTGAGGTTCATTCTGCCCGACAAGAGACTAATGCCCTCCGGAGAGACCTAATAGTGACCAAAGAACGCACTGAAGAGATTAGCAGGCAATACTTGGAATCACAGTCAGGACAGACGCCTCTACCTGGAAGCAATCCAACGATGCAAAACCCCGCCATACCACCCACTCCAGTACAGATCACGTTACCTGGAACAGTGCCCCTGGCACCACCAGAAAGGTTCTCAGGCGACCCAGGGAAGTATGCAGCATTCATCAATCAGTGCCGTCTTCATTTTCTTTGTAGGCCTGGAGCATTTCCAAACGACCAAGCTCGGGGAGCTTTTGTCTTATCATACCTGAGTGGTAGTGCAGCAGATTGGTTGGTGCCGTTGGTAACCCATGACGATCCTCTATTACATGACTTTAGGGGGTTCGAGAGAGAAATGAAAAACTTTTTGCTCGCCATAACCAGGCACAAGCAGTAGACAATGAACTCTTATCCTTCCGACAAGGGAATCAGGACTTGTTAACGTACGTTGCTACCTTCAACAGATGGTTTCCGAAGCTAGGTGGCCAGAAAACAAAAGAACCACGTTATTCTATCGAGGCTTACGAGGCAAATTAAAAGACGTTTTAGCCCAGGTGGTTGATCCACCCAGAGACTGTGCAGAATTCATAAATATGGTCGTGCAGCTAGACCACCGGTTGCAGGACCGAAAGGCAGACCGGTCTAAGACCCTCGACTGTGTATGTTCGACCAAGGGAGAACACACCCCGTGTGCCTGAAAATGCTGTAGAACCCATGCAGATTAGAGGGATACGGCCTCCATTAACAAAACAAGAGTGGGACAAAAGAAGACAACAACAGCTTTGTTTGTATCGTGGGAAACCGACATTTCCTGAAGGACATTCCAATAAAACCCCCAAGAATAACAGTCAGGGCCACAGAGAAGGATGAAGCTAAGGAATCGGGAAACTACCAAGCTCGACAAATGTAGAGGTCAGTTTGTCGAGTGAGAAGAAAGAGTTGCTGACCTCGCACTTTGCAATACCAGTGATCCTAATTAACCACCAAGAATCATCAAGAATGCATGCCGTTGAAGCATACATCGATAGCGGAGCAGTTGGAAATTATATTGATCAAGAACTGGCAGCAGAGATGGGGCTTCCTTTGTGTTCTAAGCCAACTATAGACAAGGTAACCACCGTGGATGAGACAGAAATCGCTTCCGGACCAGTAACCCAGTGCACAGCCAGGGTAACCTTGCTGTGTCAGGATGGACATCGGGAGTCTATTTCATTCGATCTCATCAAGGCACCTCAGTTCAGGCTAATACTAGGGATGCCCTGGTTGGTTGCTCACAACCCTTTGATAGACTGGTGGGCACGAAAATTAACCTTCCCCGGTGACTGCTCCCCTGCCTGCTATTACCAAGAGGAGAAACCCAACGTCTGTATCCCCATGACTCCTGGAGAGACAGTATCAACCCTGGGAGCAGCTAATACCTTGCCAAATGAATACCATGATTTCCAGGATTTTTTCCGAAAGGACCAAGCCAATACATTGCCGCCGCACAGGCCCTATGACTGTCAGATCGACCTTGTTCCTGGTGCACAAACCCCTTGCTGCAGGATCTACGCTCTCACAGAACCAGAAAACCTGCATTTGAAATCCTATTTAGACCAGTACCTTGCAAACGGATGTGTCTGTCCTTCGAAGTCCCCCGGAGCCAGTGCTTTGTTCTTCGTACCGAAAAAGGAAGGAGACTTGAGAACCTGTATTGACTACCGCACATTGAACCAGATCACTGTGAAGAACTGCTACCCCTTGCCACTTATCCCTGAGATGCTAGACCAAGTTAAAGATGCCCAGATTTATACCAAATTGGACCTTCGAGGAGCGTACCACCTGGTCCGAGTCAGAAAAGGAGATGAATGGAAAACCGCCTTCCGTACTAAGTACGGCTTGTTTGAATATCAAGTCATGCCCTTCGGGTTATGCAACGCTCCTGCGGCATTCCAATATTTCATGAATGACATCTTAAGGGAGTTAATTGATGTGTGCGCCTTAGTGTATATACACGACATCTTAGAATACTCAGTCTCGGAACAAGATCATGTCAGGCACCTTCGTTCAATCCTCACAAAGCTCCCTCAACATCCCTTGTTTGCAAAGCTTGAAAAATGCTTTTTTCACGTCACCGAAGTAGAATTTCTTGGTTTTATATTTACTCCAGGAGGAATCAGAATGGACGTGCACAAGGTAGATACCATTCTGAAATGGCCTTCACCGACGTCTCTGACAGGGGTACAAAGCATGCTGGGCTTTGCGAACTTCTACCGCCGGTTCATCCCAGACTTCTCTCAGGTTGTGCACCCAATCACAGTACTATTATTGTTACATGATTTGAGGGGTTCCTTTGACTGTTAATGTGTTTTATGGGCTATGGGGTCTTTTACTCCATAGGGTCTCATGTTATTTTACTATGTGTGTTACGCAGCACCCTCAGTGCAGTGACACAGGGGTGTCATATTGACACCCCACCATAGACTCCATACCCTGGGACTGACTACTGTCTCCCAGGGCATGCAAAGTCACCATTGGCTTTACTAGTCCCAAATTATGAACGGAAACCAGTACAAACCATCATATTGTGGACATACTGGTCAGGGCAATTCGATTGCCCCGGGGTCTGTTAGTCGAGGGAGCACGTCTCCGTCCCCCCTGATCGAGTTTTGGCCGGTGGCAGTGGATACTACTTTTTATATTCGACCGCGAATATATCTCTATGGAATTTTCCCATTGTTCGAGGCTACCAACTTTAATTATTTAATTCTCATAGCCTCGAACATACCGCCGGTTTATTTATTTAATATTAATTCACCGGTTGGTATTTTTTGCCAGAACTCGATTCTAAAATGGCGTTTGTGTTCTCTTCTGTGACTCCAACCCAAGTCGAGCCCTTTGTTCCACTTTTTGGCGGGCTTCTCCACAGAAGCATCCAAAAGTGGTGCCACTCTGTCTGGGTAGCACAGCGGGTGTGGGAGGGGGTTTGGGCACCCTGGACTGAGTTACCTTGGTAACTCAAGTCGCACTCTTGTGTGATTGGCCACCATTTAGCATGTTTGATTGACAGCTAGGCTGAGTGAATGGGGGTGTGCTGCATAAAAGCTGGGCTTTTGGGACTGGAACTTCAGAAGTCGCCACAGGACCTGAGAATCTGACGAGGGAGAAGCTGAGCCGGCCTGCTACGATGACACCACCGGCGGAGCCCTGCGGTACCGACTCACCACTTCCCGACGACAGAGAAGATCTCCCGGCTGGAGAGTCTTCTTCCCCTGACTGGTGGGCACAACCAGTTTACCTTCTTTTTCTCGCATCCCAGAACGTCTTGTGGTCGAATTGCCCATGCCAAGCACCCCGGCAACCGGATAGCCACTTACCACTGGACCGCGAATAAAAGGACCGCTCCTTTTAACTGAGAACTCGGCGGCTGATTTCTTCCCTGACAGTGCAACGGACTGCTGTCTTCCTCCCCGACGAGATCCTCTCTTCCCCCGGACGAAGCACCGACTTGCATCTGCTGCCAGGAACAACTGCCCCCGCTGGAGTATTCTCACCACTTTAAGGTACCGTGTCCGCCAGGTCCCCCTTTCTAAAGATTGCTACAAGATAATAATAAATCATTAACCTTCTGGACTGGGCTGGCTGCCTTGACCATCTAACTGGTCCCTTTCTTTTGGTCCAACTCTTTCTGAACTGATTTCGAGACTTTTGGGCACTTTGAACCGTGTGACCTTGGACACATTTCGACCGGAGCCTCTTAAAGTGGGTCCGGCCTTGTTAACTGCGACTTTACGGTTTTAACCTGCCTTCTTCTCCTACTGTGTTCTTCTGAAAGTGTTGGGATCTGTTTCTATCTTTGCTCTGCCAT
The DNA here is from genome assembly GCF_040938575.1 of Ambystoma mexicanum. NCBI lineage: Eukaryota > Metazoa > Chordata > Amphibia > Caudata > Ambystomatidae > Ambystoma > Ambystoma mexicanum. The sequence goes on along the minus strand of NC_090932.1, from coordinate 426,453,842 downwards.
TCTCTCCCTTGTAAACCGATTGATTAGAGTGCCATCTTCGTTAAGCGCTCACCGCTGTCTGAAAATAAGTGTTGCTTTACTTAAGACTTGTCTAACTAATCGTTGACAGGAGTGTATATCTTTTAGTGACTGTGTTTTTGAACTGCTTAATATTGGTGCCTGTGTGTTTTATTATATGTGGTTTTAAATAAATAATTATATCTCTTTTACAGCAAGCTCTGGTCAGTGTTTGCTTGTTCTACTGTGTTCTTTTGACCTATTGTGAATACTCTGTATACTGCCTAACTCTTCTTGAGGGAAGTCTGACTGCTCGGCCACAGCTACCAAGTGAATCTGTGTGGTACAGACTGCTACCAAGTGGGTTTACTGCCAAACACCTGTAGTCTTAAATCTTTTCCAGTGGTCCCAGAGGGAACTGCACAGGCGTCTGCCTAACACTGGCAAACCCATTGGCCAGGTGGAGTCAGGTCTCGGGCCGCTAGAGCCTGGCATCCTCTTCAAAATCCCTCATGGGGCGAGTCCTGGCGCCATCATACACCATGAACAACAATCTGCTTGGGAACTACTTTATTGTATTCTCAGCCAATATGTAGGAATCCACATAGCTTGGTTCCTAAGAAACAAGCTATGCGGTCTAGTGTTTTGGGTGTGGCAGGCCTGGAACTACTTTCCCTGGTACTACTTTACCTGGGCTATATAAACCACACCCTGACTGCAGAACATGCTTCGTGTTGCTTTGCAGCTTGCAACGTGATGCTCACCGTGTCCAGCTATTCCCTCGAACTTCAGAGAAGCAGAATCTGCAAGGAGACAAAAGGAACATCATTAGCAGCAGCATCTTACCTGCAGTCTTCATCTTTAAACACTTGCAGCTACTGAGAACAGCTTCCTCGAATCTGCACGCCTCCCGGACAGAACAACCTGAAACGAGGAAGATAGAGGCAAGAGACATTTACAAATTACGAACTGCTCAAAAGGCTTACCTGGCTGGTCGCCTCTCGGATGGCACCACTCCGGACTTTCCACTCATGCTGAAAAAGACAGCGACCTACAAGTAAGGAAAACACAGGTTAGCAAAGGCAAGACTCTGCAGCGCTGCGCATAGCGCTTACTTACCGCATCATAGCACTCTTAATGCGCCATCATTTACCAGCGGGGCTCAACCAAGCCAGTTCGCCACGCTGAAGCTCCGCATACCTAAGGGAGAAAAAAGAGACATTTTAAACAAAGAAAGGCACGCAGGATAGCAACAAAACTAAAGAACAGCAATAAGACCTACCTTATGGGGTAAAAATGGGAATGGGGAAGGGCCATGGCGGCATGGGGAATTACCGCCCCGCCAACCTCGGAATGAGGTGGTAACTCCCCATTCCGCCAATGGCGGAATCGGTAAATTAACTGCATGAACCATGGTGCTAATAGCACCATGGTTTAGCACCTACCGTGTAATGAGGCCCATAGTTTCAGTAGTCCTTAAAACAGATATTAACTAGAGCAGCCTGCTGGTGGTGAACGTTTACCTACCCCTGAAAAAGGGCATTAAGGGCTGCGACACATGGAAGAAGGGATCAGAGGAGCTCCTGGAGAAAACTGCATGCACCAATATTGTACTAATGGGAGCTTCAATGCACAACTGTGCTCAACAAACAGTATTGGTAAAGACAGATTTGTGTTTGAACAACATTGGCGAATCCCGGTACTAAACAACTAAATAATAACAGGCCGATTCATGGAATAATTAGCGCGGCGCAAGTGGGCATAAACGTGCGAATCGCAGTGGAATAGCGAAAATCGCAGTGAACGTGCGAAAATCGCACGAAAAGCAGCGCACGTCGATTCATGGAAGGCCGTGCGCGAGAAAACCAGCGGATGTGCGATAAAAAGTGCGCGGCGCACGTTAGCGCACAGGCCATCTAACAGCGTGCGCCAGGTCACAGCGAAAATCGCACAGGCCACAGCGAAAATCGCACATAGCGCGGCGCACGCAATAAAAGTAGGCGGAACACGGGCGTAACACTCAGAATGGGGAACAACTTGCCAAAACGTGGGCGTCACGGGGGAAGTACAGGGCACAAGTGCGCGGAACGCCCACACGCTCGCCTACAACACGTATTCATGGAATAGAATAGGGCAAAAAAGCGCACGCTCAAACCAGCGCACAGGCACAAACACGACCGCCACAAGAAAGGAGGCGGTAGCGTCTCTGCGGCTGTAAGAAATGTGCGCCAAAAGGTGCGCCAACAAATAGCACCTATATACTGCCATGATGAATGTCCCATACTGTGGCCCTCCAGGAAAAATGACGTGCAAAGGGGTACCCACAAACACGGACACCCGCTGACAAAAAATACGTGTGCATGTATACCGGGGTGCGCGGGAAGTGTCACACGCGATTTGCAGGGTACGTGCATCACAGGGGTTCGCGTGAAGTTATTCACGCGATCGGGCCTGGGGGAGCGGGCTACGTGTATTACAGGGGTTCGCGTGAAGTTCCACACGCGATCGGGCCTGGGGGAGCGGGCTTCGTGTATTACAGGGGTTCGCGTGAAGTTCCTCACGCGATCGGGCCTGGGGGAGCGGGCTACGTGTATAACAGGGGTTCGCGTGAAGTTCCTCACGCGATCGGGCCTGGGGGAGCGGGCTACGTGTATTACAGGGGTTCGCGTGAAGTTCCTCACGCGATCGGGCCTGGGGGAGCGGGCTTCGTGTATTACAGGGGTTCGCGTGAAGTTCCACACGCGATCGGGCCTGGGGGAGCGTGCTACGTATATTTCAGGGGTTCGCGTGAAGTTTCACACGCGAATAGCCTGGGCGCGTGAATTTGAGGGGTGCGCGGGAAGTTCCTCACGCGATCGGGCCTGGGGGAGCGGGCTACGTGTATTACAGGGGTTCGCGGGAAGTTCCACACGCGAACAGCCTGGGCGCGTGAATTTGAGGGGTGCGCGGGAAGTTCCACACGCGAATAGCCTGGGCGCGTGTATTTCAGGGGTTCGCGGGAAGTTCCACACGCGAATAGCCTGGGCGCGTGTATTTCAGGGGTTCGCGGGAAGTTCCACACGCGAATAGCCTGGGCGCGTGTATTTCAGGGGTGCGCGGGAAGTTCCACACGCGAATAGCCTGGGCGCGTGAATTTCAGGGGTGCGCGGGAAGTTCCTCACGCGATCGGCCCTGGGGGAGCGGGCTACGTGTATTACAGGGGTTCGCGGGAAGTTCCACACGCGAATAGCCTGGGCGCGTGTATTTCAGGGGTGCGCGGGAAGTTCCACACGCGAACAGCCTGGGCGCGTGAATTTGAGGGGTGCGCGGGAAGTTCCACACGCAAATAGCCTGGGCGCGTGTATTTCAGGGGTTCGCGGGAAGCTCCACACGCGAATAGCCTGGGCGCGTGTATTTCAGGGGTGCGCGGGAAGTTCCACACGCGAACAGCCTGGGCGCGTGAATTTGAGGGGTGCGCGGGAAGTTCCACACGCGAATAGCCTGGGCACGTGTATTTCAGGGGTTCGCGGGAAGTTCCACACGCGAATAGCCTGGGCGCGTGTATTTCAGGGGTTCGCGGGAAGTTCCACACGCGAATAGCCTGGGCGCGTGTATTTCAGGGGTGCGCGGGAAGTTCCACACGCGAATAGCCTGGGCGCGTGAATTTGAGGGGTGCGCGGGAAGTTCCTCACGCGATCGGGCCTGGGGGAGCGGGCTACGTGTATTACAGGGGTTCGCGGGAAGTTCCACACGCGAATAGCCTGGGCGTGTGTATTTCAGGGGTGCGCGGGAAGTTCCACACGCGAACAGCCTGGGCGCGTGAATTTGAGGGGTGCGCGGGAAGTTCCACACGCGAATAGCCTGGGCGCGTGTATTTCAGGGGTTCGCGGGAAGTTCCACACGCGAATAGCCTGGGCGCGTGTATTTCAGGGGTTCGCGGGAAGTTCCACACGCGAATAGCCTGGGCGCGTGTATTTCAGGGGTGCGCGGGAAGTTCCACACGCGAATAGCCTGGGCGCGTGTATTTCAGGGGTGCGCGGGAAGTTCCACATGTGATTTGACAGTGTGGCTCCTCCCAGGTGTACCCTGTACACCCTCCACGGCCCCTGCAGGCAGCCCACACCACAGGGGACTACCCTGCATCCCTGGTCATGTCCCGCAGGCAGCCCACCCAACATGGGCATGCCCCCCAGCAAAGGCACATGTCTCCTTGAACTAATGAACACCAACACATGTCCCCTTGCACCCCCACCCCCCAGCACTGTGGGGCACCTGCTAGCAGGCCCCCACCCATGTCTCCCACCCCCCCACCCCCCAGCACTGTGGGGCACCTGCCAGCAGGCCCCCACCCATGTCCAACTCATGTTCCCCACCCCCCCACCCCCCAGCAGTGCAGGGGCACCCTCCACCAGGCCCCCACCCATGTTCCCCACCCCCCCACCCCCCAGCACTGTGGGGCACCTGCCAGCAGGCCCCCACCCATGTCCAACTCATGTCTCTCACCACCCCCACCCCCCAGCACTGTGGGGCACCTGCCAGCAGGCCCCCACCCATGTCCAATCCATGCCCCCCTGCACCTGGCTCCCAACATTCCCCAATCATGTCCGTAATGCCCATCCTCCCCTGCCAAAAGGCCCAACCAACTATCACACCCACCCACATATCAATGCCAATTACATGTTACATCCCCAATGTAAATAATGCAATTTAACACATGTCTGTCACACACAATGGCTGCAAGTGAATGACAAAACACCCAACATGACATGCCTGAAAGCAATGAGATGATACGACACATTGAAGATTAAAAAAATAATATGTATTGAACAGCAAATAAGAAAAAACACAAAGCAAATCAAACAAAACAAGATGAATGTCCAAGAAAAAATTATGAAAAATTAAAATAAGCCAATCAAGAAGATAATCCTGGGTCCATGAGCCCTACCAAATTAAACCTAACTGACTACTAACTAAAAAGGGAACTATATACAAAAAAGTGGTGCATTGTCCAATCGCAACCCAAAAAAAATTCAAAACAACAAAGGAAACCTAACCCTAACTATACAACTATATACAAAGGCAGCGGGCTATTCGGACGGCTCACTGGTTGTCGTCATGGGCCAGGGCATCCTCGAACTCCTGGTCAATGGCTTGGAGGCGGGCATGTTCCCTGGCCCCGAGGTCCCGCAGGGATAACGCAGTGTCAAGCTCAAACTCCCTGCGAAGACCCTCGAGGCACTCAGCCCGCCTCAGCGCCCTCCGCATGGAGTCCTCCGCCCTGACCATCGTGAGCCGTTCCTCCTCTGCCCGCTGCCGCTCCGCACCTATCCGCTGGCACAACCTCTCCCACACGGAAGCCACTCCCATTCCAGGGTTCTCCTGCCCTCCGGCCGATGCCTGCACCCCTGATGTTGATGGCCCCGAGCCATGATGCCTCCCACGTTGAGCCTGCTGCTGCCTCCGACGCAACTGCCTGTGCCAGCACGACGGCATCCAGGCTGATGGAAACCACCGACGCCGTCGTGCACGTGCCCTGCCCGATGATGCCGTCACATCCTCCATCTGCTGGGGTCCAGTTGCTCTGGTGTCCACCCCTGCTGGATCTCTGACTCCCGACTATGGCAGGGATGGGATCCCCACCGAGCTGGCTGCATTGGTCGGGGCAGGTCCACAGGGGGCCCTGGTGGCATCTGGGCTGGAAGACGGCAAGGAGAACGACTGGTGGATAGCCTGCACAGAGGAGGAGAGGGCCGCCACATTGGCCAACACATGCAGGAAACCCCCGAACATGGCCGATCCCAATTGGGCCACGTCGGCACGGTGCACTTCGTGATGACGTGCGTGCTCCTCCCGGGAAGCACGCACGGCATCACGAATCGCAGCCGTGCGCAACGCGACCCCAATCAGGACCTTCTCCGCACGGCCAGGGGTTCCCACGTCCGCAGGTGGAGGGGAGTCAGGTGACATGGACATCCCCTCTACCTGCGGACAGGCCTGGGACGGGGCATCCCTGCTGGTGCATGGTGGTGCACTCACAGGGTCAGGGACAGCGACATGCACAGGCCCCTCCACGGTGACCTGTGCTGCCTCCTGCCCCTGGCCCTGGACTGCACCACTTGCACCAGCAGGGATGCCCCCACCAGGCCCCATGTGTGCCCCAGTGGCGGCCTCCTCCTCCTCTGTGCAAACCACCAACCTGGATGGCTCCTCACCGTCTCCCACCGTAGCAGGCCCCTGTGGGGGCTCACCCACCCCTTCCGCTGCAGCCGTGGGGGCATCCCCGCCGCCTTGCTCCACAGCGCCGTCTCCGCCCTCTTCTTCACTAGCCGCTGCGTAGAGGGAGACAAAGAACACAAGCATCAGGGCACTGTACAATGGTCCCCTAGACAGGAAGCAATAGCAGATGAGCACCACTGTCAAAGTACACTTCCATCATGTCCCTCCACAACACATGGGCCAGTCCAGGCAAAACACACACAGTAACAGGCATGGTGCATGCCATGGACATTTCCATGCATGTCCAATGGACTCTTGAAACATTCAATGATATGTAACTCACATGCATCATGCGTCATGCCCATCACATGCACACACATCACCTCAGTCACATCCATCTGGCCCCAAACACACCAAACACAGCGGATACAAGGGTAATTTTGCTGCTTTACTGAATCTCTGCATTGTCACACACATGTGTCATGCATCCATGGCATGCACAAGTCACAGACACGCAGGTCAGGCACACAGACATGGCTACCATATATGTACCTGGCATCAGCACCCATCCCTCACCCCCACCCATGTTCAGGTACAGAGACTGGCATGCTCTCATGTTCATAATCTGATTAGGGCTCCCCATGCGGCATATCAACACATGCAACAACCATGTGCATCACACATCACTGGTCGCACATGCATTACCATGATGTCCCTGCACACATACATGCATACATGGGCTATGGCACACATACAGGCAAGTATCATAGAACCAGCACACCGCAACATGCCCTGTCTCACACAGTAATGCATGGACACTTACCGCTCAACTCCAGACGGGCCTCCCTCTCAAGGATCTGGGCGTGGAGCGCTGGGCGTACGCGTTCCAGGACCCTCATCTGGATGGTACTCATGCGGCCCCGGCCCCCCTCCACGAGGCGCCGGGCCTTCACAAGGGTCCTGGACCTCAAGTCCTCCCAGCGCTTCTTGATCTTCAGGACGTCGCGGGTTGCCACCCCCTCCGCGTTGATGGCAACCACACAGTCGGCCCAGATCCTCTGCCGTCCTTCCTTGCTGGCGCGGGACGATCCAAAGAGGGCATCATACTGCCCCAGGACATGCTCCACCAGGACACCAACTTCGGTGACAGTGAAGCTGGTGCCCCTCTGCCCCTCTGGCCTGGGGTTGCCACTGGTGCCAGATGTGGAAGTGCCCGACATGGCAACCCCAGAGGCAGGTGTGGGTGGGCAACTGGGTCCTGGGGCTGGGCTGTGGAGCGATGTAATACCAGTCGGGAGTCTTCAGTTCCAGCAGGGGTGGACACAGCAACTGGACCCCTGCAGATGGCTGATGTGCAGGCACCAAATGGCAGGGCACGGTGGCAGCAGGCAGGCAGGCAGGCAGCAGCAGATGGCACGTGGGAGGCTGCTCGGGGCACTGGGGGGCAGTAACTCGGCCTTCTGGGCAGGAGCGTGGGCTTCCGTGTGTTTTCGCGTGGCCAGCTTGATACGGAGTGATTTGGCACGTGAAAATCCTGCACGTCAGCGTGAAATCCGAGGAAAGGCCCTTAGCGCGTAAGCGCGTCAGCACGCATACGCGATTCTATTGGACCAGAGTCCCTCAGCGCGTAAGCGCGTCTGTGACGTGACCCGCACGGGTGTTCCCCACTCAGGACGTGATGACGGGGCACACGTGGAGATACTGCACGTCAGAGTGTCATCGCGTGTAATTGGACAAAAGTGCGCGTACACGCGATTGGCCTATGTACGTGTATTTAATGGGTGCGCGGCCACTTACACACGCAAGTACGTCAGCGAACCTGTATCCCGTGGTGCGTGTGAATTTCCACACGCTATTGGACTGGGAACAGGATTCCAGGGCTGCGCGGGTCACACGCTGTATCCCGTGGTGCGTGTGAATTTCCACACGCTATTGGACTGGGAACAGGATTCCAGGGCTGCGCGGGTCACACGCTGTATCCCGTGGTGCGTGTGAATTTCCACACGCTATTGGACTGGGAACAGGATTCCAGGGCTGCGCGGGTCACACGCTGTATCCCGTGGTGCGTGTGAATTTCCACACGCTATTGGACTGGGAACAGGATTCCAGGGCTGCGCGGGTCACACGCTCGCCTAGAACACGCGCTAAGCATAAATTGCGGACTTTAACAATAACAAGCTCAGACGCCAGGATGAACATACCGTTCCTAGCAGCAGTGGCAGTGGGCTACCAAAGGAGGAGGAGGAGGATAGTCAGGGCCAGAATATTCACACCCAGAACCAGCCTTTTCGGGATGCCTGATGACCAGGTGTATGGGAGGTACAGGTTTCCACCACACATCATACTGGACCTGGTGACTGAGTGGGAGGATGACCTCACATCACCCACCCTGTGCTCCCAAGCACTCAGCCCCCTGGAGAAGGTCCTCAATGTACTGCACTTCTTAGCCACTGGATCATTTCAGCGGACAAGTGCCATAGTGGGTGGGGTGTCACAGGCCACCCAGTCACGCTGCCTACACCAGGTCTTGAACATCATGACTGCACGCCCATCAGTCCGCAGGCACATATACCTGCCCAGAACACCTGCAGAAAGGCATGCTGCCGCCCTGGATTTTTACGCAGTGGCACGATTCCCCAATGTGCTAGGTGCCATCGACTGCACCCATGTGGCTCTACGTCCCCCCAGGGCATCTGAGCACATCTATAGGAACCGCAAGCACTGGCATTCCATCAACGTGCAGGTAGCATGTAATGCCAAGGGAATCATCACCTCAGTATATGCCAACTATCCCGGCTCCACCCACGACAGCTTCATTTACCGAATGTCCACCCTAAGCCGGGACCTAGAAGCTGGGCGGCATGGCGATACATGGCTGCTTGGTGAGTATGTATGCCACTGCACATGCATGCATGTTGGATACTGAGCAAGGTCACAACCTCACCAATGATACCAATCCCCACCTCCACAGGGGACAGTGCCTACCCTCTCAGCCCCCACATGATGACGCCAATTCGGAACCCCACCACGCCACCCCAGGTAAGATTTAACACAGCCCACATTACAACCAGGGGCATAGTGGAGCGCACATTCGGAGTGCTGAAGTCACGCTTTCGCTCCCTTGACCGTTCTGGCGGGCAGCTGTTATACGCTCCCCCAGTAGTGTGCAGGATCATAGTGGCAGCATGTGTCCTGCACAACGTTGCAACACGCCGGGGCCTGGCCGTGGACATGGTGGTGGCCCCACATCCCCAACCACATGCACAGCCGCTGCGCATGGGAGGGGAAAGGGCACGGGGGGAGGCAGCCCGTACACAGCTAGTGGCTAATTACTTCACATAGAAATCACACCCCTGTGGAGTGCACACTGCCCTGGCACATTCCATCTGACAATCAATGATGACTCAACCTGACACTGATCCTGAATGTGTGGAGAATGAACCGGGAATTCCATGTCAGCCTGAGATTGTTCACCTGGAAGTGTCACAATGTGTGCATCCCTACCCACACAGACACCACCAATGCAGTTTTGTGAAGTTACACATTGAAGCAGCTAAAATGAATACCCACTTGCAAAATGCAACAAGAGGACAGTGCCATGTCAGCCAACCCAACCCCAGCACTGCCACACGACACACCGTGCCATGTCATGCTAATTGCAGGTAAACAAAGTAATCCCCACAACATGACATCACTCTCACTATGTACAGTGGCACCATTAGAAACCTGCAACACCTGAAATGCTCACAGCAATGCCGGACCAACAACATACTTGAGCACGTAGTACCATTAACATGACATCAAAAATGTAACATATTAGTAGTCTCACCACCTGGAAATGCCTGCACTCCCACCACTACCAACTGTGCAGTGTTGGCGCCATGTAGAGTTGTAGGTGCACTGCTGCCAACATGGTCCCCATCGCCAGACTAGAGGTCCTTGTGTGGACTTGAGGAAGGGACCTGCAAATTGGGAGGTAGACACAGAAGAAGAGTTACACATCAATGCAACATGCAGTGTACAACACAACAGCAATATGCACTAGGAATGTATACACAGTATTGACTACAGACTGGCCACACAGCTCATGGGAGTCCAACGTCACTGTGTAATTCACTGTCACTTGGGCACACCCTTTGCAAGCCCATGGAAACGGGAAGCAGGAGGGGTGTGTGTGACTCAAACCCAAGCATCTGAACCAAATACATTACAAGCCTGCATGTGCCCAGCCACAATGCAGCGTATGCCCACAGGAACCACGGAAGCCAACAGATCGGAGCCAACAGATCGGAGCCAACAGATCGGAGCCAACAGATCGGAGCCAACAGATCGGAGCCAACAGATCCTCCCAAAAAAATTGGGAATAAAAGAAATCAAAATCAAAATCAAAATAAGAAACAATCAAAAATGGCCATTGATGGGCCCGGGGGGGTTGGGGAGGCCACCCAGGAGGTCCGAGGACAGGATGCACACCAGAACCCACCTGCGTGGATCCTGGGAAAATAAAACACCTCCATGGGCTCATGGCCCACACGGCTACCCTATTGTGGGAGTGTCACTGCTGTCGCTATTATCACCCTGTGCAGCTGCATCCGGAGGTGGTTGCACTATGGGAGGCAGCCCACGCAAGGCCCTAGTCTGCTCCTCCATGGCTGCAAGCATGCGGGTGTGGTAGGTCTGGTTCTGGAGGATGAGTGTGCGGAGGTCCCCATGCAACAACTCACGGGATGCCCGGACCTCCGCCCTCGTTGCCTGCATCTCAGCTGAGAGCGTACGGGTGAGACGCTCCAGCTGCTGTTCTGTCCTTTGGTGTGTTGAAGCCTCAAGCTCAACAAGAGTCGTCCTGAGGTGTAGGAGCTCCTGCCTCAGGGCTTCCCTGTGGCCCTGGGACTCAATGGAGATGGCCTCCTGCAGAGTCGCCAGTGCCGCCCGCCTGTCCCTGTTGGACCCCAACATGTCCTCCCTGTGTGACTGGCAGATGGAGTCAGTTGCCTGCTCTAGTCGCTCCATCAGCCTTTCTGGGGGGACAATGGAAGTGGCCACCCTATCCATGGCCTGAGCCATCATCTCGGATGATGCAGCCTGTTGGGTAGCCATACCGTAAATGGATTGCTCCCATGCGGTATTGCCAGGTGGCGTACGGCCACCACGTCGGCGGGCACCACACCTGTCTGGGGCAAGGCGAACTGCGCCTTGCTGTGCCGGCACTGCCTGAGGCTGCAGGACTGCATTCCCCCTCTGATCTGCTGGCCCAGGAACAGGATCAGATGTCGCGGAGTGTGACCCTGCATCCGTAACCACCGAAGGCGTAGCTGCCAACACTGACATCCCCATGGAGGGTACTGACCCTGGTGCAGGTGGGTGAGACAGAACAGAATCCCTCCCTGGAACACTCACCTGCGACGGCACGTAGGTCTCATCCGAATCAACACCTGAGTACAGCTCGGGGGAGGTGCAGCCAGAGACACCCCTTGAGAGCACGACCTGCAGCACTTGTGGGTTCTCCCCCACCACCACACCACGTCCCTCACTGGTGGTTGGTCGGCCCTGGGACACCTCCTGGGTCTGCACCATCTCCACAACCCCAGCAGTATCAGGTGCGTCTTCCCCTGCAAAGACATGAAAACAAAGTAATGGAAACAGGCATTAGCACCATGGCACACATTGAGGGCTGAGAAGCAAGAGAACCAGTACTTGATTGACATGTCCCACATGACTAAAACCCTCCCATGCATGCACCCACACTGCGTATGAAGTGCAGGCAAACGGCACACACTGATGACACCAAGATGGAAGATGAACAAATTTTCTGCATGCTGCCTGGCAGTGGCATCACACATTGACCTGTGATTGGCAGGTGAAACACACATGCCATCACACAGATGGCATGTACCATTGCTATTGAGTGAAGATGGAGAGGAGGGCAGCACCTATTCATTCAGTCCAGTTCCCGCATGTAATAGCTTTTCTGATTCTAACAGGTCAGATTTTTCACCTGGAGCTGCCAGTCTGTAATGGTCAAATTGCACAGGGACATGTGTGTACAAATGATATCCAGGTAACAAAGTCACTCCCCTTTACCATACCCATGTCAGACATGTGACTAGTGGACAGCGACATGCCTAGTGAAAGTGGTGGAATGCAAACAAACTGACTGAATGAACAGTGAAAAATAAGCAAATCTGTTGTGTCAAGGTGACACTTCAAGGGCAACTGGCGTGCAGTTGTGCTAGATGTCTACTGTTGGCAGAAGGGATACTGCTATGGCCAAATGCAGCTGCGCAGGAAGTATTGCATGAAGCACATGGCTGACCCATACGACTGAGGCGCACACACTCTCTCCTGCCACCCAAACAGAAGCCCTCACACACACACCATGCACATGTATGACACACACATGCATGTGCACTCACCGGACAATGCCTCGTAATCAGCCAGATCTCCCACGCCTTGGATCTGTTCCTCCGTGACGTAGGTCCCAGCGACTGACTCATGTGGAGTGAGTTCCATGTCTACTACTGGAGACCCACCTCCAGTCACTAGAGTTGCGGCATGACTTGAGGCCAGCTTACTCTTTGCCCTGCGCTTTAGGTCATTCCAGCGCTTATAGCAATCATTGGCTGTGCGCCTCACGATTCCAAGGGCACTTACGATGTCCGCAACGGTCTGCCAGTGTGCCTGGCGTTGTGCAGGTGTGGTCTTGGATCCTGCAACAATGACCATCTCGTTGTCATGTCCGGACACATACTCGACAAGTGCATTCAGTTCGTCATCCGTGAAGCTGGGCTTCCTGGACGGGCCGGACTGTGTAGCCGTGTCTGGGGCATCAGCCTGTGCCGGACGAGCACTCTTCCTCTTCCGCTTGGAAGGTGGTGGTGATCCTGAGTGTCCTGCGCCGCTCTGGACACTAGGGGCAGGAGCCCTGGTGGACTCTGTATCAGGAGTGTGGGATTGCACACTCAGCATGGGAGTTGGTGCAGGCATTGGCTCTAGTGTGATGGTGTCAGGGGGAATGTCAGCAGCATGGACTAGGACCGACACTGTCCTGGCTGGGTGTGTGAGGGCTGGGGTGGATGGAGCCGCAGCTGCCCCTGCAGCCACTCCGCCCTGCCTCCTTGGTGCAGCAGATGACCTTGCTGCCCCAGATCCACGTGGCATGATGGCATCAACGTGCACCAGCGCACGTGTCGTAGCCCTGCTGACCTGGAAGTCAGCCATGGAGTCAGCCAGGTCTGGTGCCACAATGGGCTGGTCCAACAAGGGCTGAGCATGGATGGTGTCAGCCACTTCAGCCTCAACGGGAGGGGGGGAGGGGGGGGAGGGGGGGGGGATGATGGGTGCCCTTGACTGGTCCTCCACACATGGGGGGACAGGCTCACCCTGCAAGTTACGACCACGTCCCCTACCGGATCCACCACGGCCACCACTTGTGGCTCTTCCACCTTTGCCACCCTTACGGAATCCTCGCCTCCCAGCCATGGCACTGATATTAATGTGCGTATGGGAGTGGCTGTAGACAATTGTCCTGGGCAATTGGGGGTCAAAGGGGTTGGGTACCAGATGGTAATTGTACCCTAGTGCTCTAGCACGGCTGATTGTAACCCCTGGGGAAAGATGACGGGTCACGCAACGCACAGGAGGCCCAAAAAAGGGAGATGACGTGCACGCAACCCCTCCTAGACCACGTGTGCAGAAAGAAAAACCTGCACTACGCTGTGGCACCCAGTAACACAAGAATGAACGTATGCGTGTCACACGCAGCCTAGAATGACCTCTGAAGGGGTAGGCAACACACGGGGCAAGCACAGAAGTTGGATACGTGCGTGACTCACCGTCTGCCAGGTAAAAGAGCGTGAAGAATGAGCGCGTTTGGCTGGCTAAACCCCCGCCAAAAGAAGATGTGTACGCTGTCTGAGAAGACAGGACAACAGTAGAAGGGGACACTGTTTGAGGGAACAGGCCCAGGTAAACCAGTAAAAGAGAAAAAAGAGAAAAAGCTGTCAGAGGTAACAGGGAATACGAACTGGAAACGCCGTGAAGTAAATCGCGTGTGAAACGACAAGAAGTACAGATTTCACCCACTCGCTCTCCACGAAAAGCACGTACAAGGAAATGGTGTTCTACATGTACCTTATATACAGGCCCACACGTACAGCGTCACTTACGCGGCGTGTACGTTCACCAATCACACGCTTTGTCACTCCTGCGTGTAGATCCATTTTCACCAATCACACGCTTTGTCACTTCTACGTGTACATCCATTTTCACCAATCACACGCTTTGACACTGGGACGTGTCACGCAACAATTTCCTGCACGTGCAGGTGACTATAGGCGCGCATATGCTGTTGACGGGTTTACGCGCTAAGGGCCTTTGCTGACGTGTGGGATTTCACTACCTATCAGGCTGTCCACGCGTTCACACACGAGAGACCACGCTCCTGGCCAGGAGGCGAAATTACTGCCCCCCCAGAGCCCTGAGCACGCTCCCACCTGCCATCTGCTGCTGCCTGACTGCCTGCTGGCCACGTGCCCCACAGTGCTGGTGGGTGGGGGTGTTGGGAGACATGGGTGGGGGCCTGGTGGAGGGTGCCCCTGCACTGGTGGGGGTGGTGGGAGACATGGGTGGGGGCTTGGTGGAGAGTGCCCCTGGTGGCGGGGGGTGGTGGGAGACATGGGTGGGGGCCTGGTGGAGGCTGCCCCTGGTGGCGGGAGGGTGGGGGTGGTGGGAGACATGAGTGGGGGCCTGGTGGAGGCTGCCCCTGCACTGCTGGGGGGGTGGGGGTGCAGGGGGACATGAGCAGGTGTGCAGGGTAGTCCCCTGTTTTGTAGGCTGCCTGCAGGGGCCGTGGAGGGTGTACAGGGAACACCTGTGAGGACCCACCCAGCCTAATTGCGTGTTAAACTTCCCGCGTACCCCTGTAATACACGTACCCTGGCTAATCGCGTGTATAACTTCCCGCGTACCCCTGTAATACACGTACCCTGGCCAATCGCGTGTTAAACTTCCCGCGTACCCCTGTAATACACGTACCCTGGCTAATCGCGTGTATAACTTCCCGCGTACCCCTGTAATACACGTACCCTGGCCAATCGCGTGTTAAACTTCCCGCGTACCCCTGTAATACACGTACCCTGGCCAATCGCGTGTTAAACTTCCCGCGTACCCCTGTAATACACGTACCCTGGCTAATTGCGTGTTGAACTTCCCGCGTACCCCTGTAATACACTTACCCTGGCTAATCGCGTGTTAAACTTCCCGCGTACCCCTGTAATACACGTACCCTGGCTAATTGCGTGTTGAACTTCCCACGTACCCCTGTAATACACTTACCCTGGCTAATCGCGTGTTAAACTTCCCGCGTACCCCTGTAATACACGTACCCTGGCCAATCGCGTGTTAAACTTCCCGCGTACCCATGTAATACACGTACCCTGGCTAATCGCGTGTATGACTTCACGTGTACCCCTGTAATACACTTACCCTGGCTAATCGCGTGTTAAACTTCCCGCGTACCCCTGTAATACACGTACCCTGGCTAATCGCGTGTATAACTTCCCGCGTACCCCTGTAATACACGTACCCTGGCCAATCGCGTGTTAAACTTCCCGCGTACCCCTGTAATACACGTACCCTGGCCAATCGCGTGTTAAACTTCCCGCGTACCCCTGTAATACACATACCCTGGCTAATTGCGTGTTGAACTTCCCGCGTACCCCTGTAATACACTTACCCTGGCTAATCGCGTGTTAAACTTCCCGCGTACCCCTGTAATACACGTACCCTGGCCAATCGCGTGTTAAACTTCCCACGTACCCATGTAATACACGTACCCTGGCTAATCGCGTGTATGACTTCACGTGTACCCCTGTAATACACTTACCCTGGCTAATCGCGTGTTAAACTTCCCGCGTACCCCTGTAATGCACGTACCCTGGCCAATCGCGTGTTAAACTTCCCGCGTACCCCTGTAATACACGTACCCTGGCTAATCGCGTGTATGACTTCACGTGTACCCCTGATATGCACGTTACCCGCTTTGCGTTCCTTGTTTGGCTGCCCTGTAAACTGGTCCAGAGTTAGCGCAGCCCTTTGCGATGATTTAGCGATTTTGCTGGCTTTTCCTTGCGCGAGGGCGTTCTTGGGGGCGTTACTGGCGCTGCTGCAGGGTCGCTGCGATACTCTGCGCCACGGCTGGTTTGGGAGCATGAAATCCATGAATACGCTGTGCGCGGAAATCGGTTTTATCGCACGTGCCTGGCGCAGTCAATCGCACGCGGACACTCTGCACCAGCCGCTTGCGACACTTTTCTGCGTAATTCTATGAATTACCCTCTAAGTATGATGCAAGAGGTAGGGTGTTGGACCAGCTGATGAATGAGTTCTACCTCGTGGCATTAAACGGTGGATGTGCAGGTGACTTCACACCAAGAAGTATGTTCCAACGAGGGAAGAGCACTACAATAATTGATTATTGCTTGGTGTACTGTGATATGTTTTCAATGGTGCTAAAAAAATGTATTGGTAAGTGCACTGACAGTGATGATTTTGCACTCATTTTGGAGATAAAGTACCCTACACAGTTCTTTGAGCCAGACTCTGATATGAACTGTTTTTTATATGACACTATAATGGCTGGGACAGGAACAATTGGGCAAATCTCATCAGCAAATATTAGTGATATTGTTGATGATTTAAAATTTGCTCAACAAGACAGCATTGATGTGATACATTCTTATGTAATGCTAGCTAGAAAAATCTGCCGGGAATGTAAGAATGTTTTTAATAGTTACCCCAAGATACCCACAAAAAGGATTAAGAGTGCACAATGGTATGATCAAGAGTGAAGATGAATGAAAGGGGAGATATTTAAAGCAGTTAAGGCTAGGTCAGCTATATGCACTTAAATGAGATTATTAAAAAATGCTGCATCGGAAACAGGGTGAGTTTGTAATGAAGCAATGGGAGTAGACGGAGAAGGCTGTGTCATTAATAGACTGCAAGCTTTTGTAAGTGATTTCAATCTGGCACACACCCAAGTCAAAGCTCAGCATGTAGTGCACAACTGAAATCCTTATTTATTTTAGTCTAAAAGTTCAATATTCTGAACGATATACCACTCATATGACACCCTTCTCCTGGAACCCCCCCCCCCCGGTCACACTGAACCAGGAATCAGGCTGGTTTGCAAAGGTAAATATTTATTTATGTACTTAAAATGTAATCCCAATATGTTTTAATAGATAAACAACAATCACCAATGGGGTGACAGAACACTGAATAATATCTTTAGTACACTAGGAATAGGTAATAAGCAAAACAAATGCAGCACAGAAAATAATACTTTTGTGTTGGTTCAGATCAGATAGCACTGTGGTTAGCAGTTCCCCCTGCAACACCCCTCAACCCCCCAATAGGCAATGTAAAGAAATAGGAGGAGAGAGCAAGTATTCGGGAATGGCACAAATCAAATAGAATATCAGTCCCACTTTTCCCCTTTCAAACACAAGAGAAAACGGAATTGACTGTCCAGCTGTCAGAATGGCTTTTAAGATTGTCTTTAGAATGGACTGGGCAAACACTAAATCTGGTCAAAAATACTGAAATGGCTATAAATTCCTATGGGAGACGCTTTGAACAGTTGTACACAAGCACAAGCAATAAGTTGGTCAGCAGAAACAATGGAAACAATGGAAATCTTAAGGTCCAAGTCGGAAGCAGTTTAGAGCTATTTTACACGTGTAAAACATTCAGATCTGTAAAATCGCGGCAAACTTTTCATATTCTATTTCTATAACGGGAGAATCGCTGATTTGCAGTGCAGGGTTCTATGGATAGCTATGGATGTTGTGTACAAGTAGGAGTTGAAATTTCGTTTCTATCACAAAAACTGAGGGAGGTATTGAAGTTTTAGTGAAGGTCGTTTTTGTGCGCGTGTTTAACATAAGTAGATGCATGTACATTTTCACAATTCTAACAGTAATACTTTTTGCGTAAAATCACATATCTTGTCATTCCTGTCCAGAATATGTCACACAGATCTGCTGCCTCTTCACACGTGCAGCCGGAAATTAAATTATCAACTCTGTAATTTTTATATTTTTCACCATTTTGAATAGCAAGTTATAAGTCTTTTAAAAAGTGTTCTTTGTTCGTGTTTAGCAACAGATGGTTGCTTGGCTCTTCCTCTTTTTGTCTCCCTGCAGTCCAGGAGCATGCTCCTCCTTCTAGAGGCCATTTACGACCCCTTTTCACACTTCCAGTTTCCTGGACTGCAGCCTTGTCATTGTTCCTTTGCTCTCTGTAGACCAGATTCAGTCCTACAGTGCAATTAACACCTCCCTGTGAGTTTCTGCTGAGGGGAAGGCCCTCCTTCTGGGAAAAAAAAACTGCTTTCCCAGTTTTTTCAACTTCAGCCAAGCTAATTACTTCTTAAGCCTAACAAAACCCACATTTGTTGCATAACAGGCAAATACATTTCTTTCTTGGCCTTCAAATCTGTGAAATCAAAAACACAACTAAAATCTGTATTCCTTTTTGGCAACAATCCTGTTTATGTTTGCTAATTCAGCAGACATTTGAGTTTTAGGTCATTTTAAAGCTGCCTTAGTACTCCTCTGACAGCTGTCATTCAGGTCGCCCCGGGTACTGCACCCAGAGTTTGGCATAGAGGCTGTCAGTTTTCAGACTTTGTATGTTTCATTTTATACATGGATTTTAGCATCAGGCAAGATTGTGAATGTTGAAAAGTGTTGTGTTATAGGCATTTTGGAGTTTTTGCCAACAAAGCAAATGTCATTTGTAGGCACATTTTTGGGTTTCATTTGCAAAGTGCTGCTTTTCTCTCTGCACTCTGTTTGCTCGTCATGGAACACACTGACACATTTCTGCAGGGTGTGCTCTATTCCCCTGCACATGCACCATTGGTGGCAGGGGTTGTAGGTGAAAGGGTTGAATACAAAGAATTGAAATACAATTGTTTCGAATCGAAAGGACTGAAAAAAAATCAAATTCACTTTTTGGTAAAACCCACAAATTTAACCTATACCAAGGCCAAAAAAAAATACATTTCAAAAAAGACATTAAATCTTTTTTTCGATTCTTTTGAGTTGAACATATTGTATTCAACCCTTTTCAATTCGACCCTTTGACTGGACACCGTGGCAGGTTGTGCAGCCCTCTTTTTGTGTGCTGAAGCACACGGTTTTTGTAGGTTTTTGGCACACACAAGGGTTTTGCCACCATTGTTGCTCTTTCTTTCCCCATAACTGGCAGGGTGGTGCGGCATAGCATAGCGGAGTGGGTCAATACAGCCCACACTGTTTTGGAGATTGGTAGCAAAGGGATTTGAACCACCTAACAAACAAGACAAGGGTGTAATTTCCCCAGATAGATGGGTAAACCATTTCCCAAAAATCTTTTATGACCCAGATAGGATAGAAAAGAATGTGGATGTAGATTGAAGAATTAGCGTCATTGTTTTCTCTAAGGAAGAAATACTTCCTTGCATCAAGGCTCTACCTAATGGGAAAGCGGCTGCCACACACGGCTTGAGGTCAGATTATTTAAAATGGTTCCCGGACTGGTGGGCATTCATCTTGGAAAAAGTTTTACTGCTATCAGCTGGTCCGGAGTAATCCCAAGCTCCTGGAAAAAGCACCATAAGAGTCTCCATTTTTAAAAAGGGCTAAATTAAGAGTATGATTTTTAATAAGTGCCAGAAAATTAGACTGGAGGAGTGGGTGTGCCCAAGTAATATTTTTGCAAGCCTCACAAGCATGGTTCAGGAGGGATTTTTCGACCATTGATCATTGTTTTATTCGAAATACTGTAATTCAAAAAATACTGCTCTGTCAGAAAGGTTACGCTGCATGTTGCCTTTCTGGATCTCGAGAAATCGTTTGATCCTGTCGATAGGAAGACCATGTGGTGGACAATAAAGGCTTCAAGGGTCACTTCAGGTTTAGTACAACTAATATTAAGATGTTACATGAACACTCATGCAGTAGTTAGGTGTTCTAAAGAAGGGAGTTTCTTGGCTGATTTTATTACATAGGAGCTAAGCAAGGCTGCTCTCTAGCTTCTCTTTTATTCATACTATTTTAGCAAATTTAAAACCCATAAATAGTGTGTTTAAAGTATGCCCCCTGCATTGGGAAAAAGGTCTGTAGGAACCTTACTGTATGAGGATGATGCGGCCTTAAATGTTTTAACCCCCGGAGGACCGCAGCAGAGTCCTAATTATTATTTCAGAAGCAATAATCTAAAGGAGAAAAGAGAAAATTAATAAAACAAAAACTGGTTTTCGAGAGAGGAACAAACAATCATTAATGGTTTATAAATAGTGTGAAAATCGAGGTTGTGTATGCTTTCTGCTATTTACGTTTATTGTTTGCAAAAAATGGGAAATGGACAAAACACTTAGATATGCCAGCTGAGAAAACGCAGATAAAGATGCGGGGCCTATTAAGATGTTATTATAAAGTTAGAAGTCGCATTTATTTTAAATATGTTTTTCAAAATGTAGGTGGGGACTGCGCTGTTACACAAGAGCAAGATTTTGGGCTACTCTAAATGGTCTAAACTTGCTGTTATACAGAATGAAGTTAACGGGTCTCCCACAGTGCTCTATGCCTGGAATTGGAGCGTGCCAAAATTTGAAACGCAGGCAGGAAAGTATCAGATTTGTATACTTTTCTTATGAAGACTCAAATACTTGAGTTTGAGAACTCAAATATTCAAAATGCATTA
The DNA here is from genome assembly GCF_040938575.1 of Ambystoma mexicanum. Taxonomy (NCBI): domain Eukaryota; kingdom Metazoa; phylum Chordata; class Amphibia; order Caudata; family Ambystomatidae; genus Ambystoma; species Ambystoma mexicanum. The sequence goes on along the minus strand of NC_090932.1, from coordinate 426,432,899 downwards.
TTGTAAAATGTCAATCCCCCTCACACATTGGTTACACTTAGTATATGAGGGCTGTAAATTATTCAAGAAGTGGGGATTTGTAAATGTGACTATATTGAAGCGAAATAATAACGCACACATAAGATCGGATTCAAAGCAAAGAGCTGTATGCGTTGATCAGGAGGTAGATAGGAGAATGGCACGCAGCCTGAGATCATTGAGGCTCTATGCCGCTCTTAGGGTGGATACAGTGATAGGAGGGGAAGTGTCTAATATTATGTCCCCTGACTGTCAAAGAATAGTTTTGATGACCAGCTTAAAATAGCTCCCATTAACCGCTCATGCTAAATGGGGAGTGGGAGAAATGACTAATACCTGCTTCTGTGGTATGGCTGCCCCAGAGGACCTGGGCCCTTTTTGTAACTGCGCCTAATGTGCGTAAGAAACTGTTGAAACCGCATTTTAGCTGGAATGATATCAGGAACTGTGGGGCGGCAATGTGTTATATTATGAATTGCAATAATGCAGATTTTGTTTATAACGAATATATCAGGATTGCATTAACTCGTCGAGCAAGATATATGAAATGTTATGTTTTTAATTGATTTTATGTAGATTTTATAAATTTATCTACGTATGGTTGGGATTAGTGTTAATACAGAGTTTTACCAATTGGTGTTGGATGAAATCTGGAACTGGCTCTGTATTTTATAACTTAATGTGTGTTGTTGCTAACAGAGAAAACCGAATTCAATACAAATTGAAAACTGGAAAAAGAAATTCTGCCCTTGTTTGTGATTTTACACAGAAGGTGTGAGACCTCATATTTTGGGTTGTGCTGTGCCATTTTGGGTAGGTCAAAGCCTGATTTGTATATGGTTTTACATTTCTGTAATGGTACAGTAGACTAAAAAACATTAGAATGAAGGCTGCCCACAGTCGTAGCCATTTGCTGTGATTGAGTTCACTGAAAGAGTTTGGAGCCGATTTGGAACAGTCAGTGCAGTCGCTGGAGGTTTCAATCTGCAACTGTTGCCAGTTCCATTGTTTTTGCCTTGCTCGACATCCGTCAATGTTTCCTGCCGACACACTAGAAGGACTGCTCCGTGCGCATACAGCTTGTGCGTTCCGTGAACGAGTTTGGAGCTGAGTTAGAGCAGTCAGCGCAGTACGCGCAAGATGTGAAAGACGGGAATGAAGCTTCAGTGTAAACTTGGGGCAGGTTTTGATGACAGCCGTCTCTGCTCTCCGCTAAAGCTACTTTCCATAACCACCAGTGTTTATGTATCCGGCAGGGGGCCGTTGTAATAACTGTGGGAAATAAACGCTGTGCTCAAGAATTGTTGCCCGTGCAGAAGGGTTCTGGTTTTGTGTACATTTTCTTTTTCCAGACACCCTCAGGACAGAGTCATATCACCATGCCTAGTAAAACAGTGGCTATAAATAAATATTATAATCTGCAGAAGAACAAGCCTTATGGAAATCCGGCCAAGACTTTGAATGTGACAGCAGCCTCCCAAACTCTCCTTAATATTCCATACATTACCTTGGAGGAGAGGCCTTCTGAACATACGTCCAAAAATACTGAACATGGTAAAATTACCTCATTCTTTATGCCAGATCAAGTGACTGTAGAAGTACATGCTCATCCTTTGGTACAAACTGCAGTGCCCTCTGTTTCAGTAACAGAGGGTGCAAACAGGACTAAGAATAATTCTCTAACTATAGACCATAATTCTCTTTTAGACCTTTGTCACTCGCCTTAGAGCTCGGCCGCTACAAGGCTAATTTCTTCTCTTTGTCCTCCCTCTCCCACTACGCGCCCATCAAAAGTGCAAGTGGGGGTTGATCGAAAGTCTAAAACATGCTGCTTTCCAAAGAGTGCAGATCAGCCACTCCTGACTTATATTCCAACTCAGTACATTCTGATAATGTAAACTTGATAAGTACTGAATCAGCTGATTTGGGCTTGAGTATTGCTGCCCTCCAATTCGCTGTTAATTGAAGAACTCCCTCACTTAGCAATCCCGGCCACTCCTACCGTCCCGGTGCCTACGGCCTCAATACCTAGATCTTTGGCAGAGGATCAGGTAGTACTATTGGCACCTGCATTAGAGATCTGTCAAAGGGAGGATGGTGATAATTCCAAGACTACCTCCACCATCTCGGGAGGATAGCTCAGCGGCAATGTGCTCGCCTTGGAAGTAATACGACACGGAGCAACAGAGGTTCGATCCCCGGGTCCGCGCTTAGAAACCTCTGGGTATTAAGGGCGTTTGTAAATAACCTATCATATCATATCAATTTAACACACAAACAGCAGAGGCTTGCAAAGTGTTAAAAAACTCCAGGAGAGTAGGATAAAGCAAATTACCATGGTGCCGCAAGCTGATCCACTTAACTCCACAGGGTATCTCTGAACTCTTCAGAATCCAAAAATCAAGAAGGCAGGGAGAATATCATTGTAAACTGCTTGCAGCGAAGTCCAAAGGAACACTCCTGAGCTGGATGGTGAAAGAGAGTGATCCAACAGTGCAGAACAAAGCTGCACCAAGAAATGCAAACAAAAAAGTAAAAGTCATGGATGCCACCTTGATTGTAGAGATGGCAGAGGATACGTCATTCTCCTTGGATGAGTCACTTTGAAATGCCTTGGGTAGACCCAGGCATATGTTTGATCCATCTGTTGTGCCTGGGTCAAATCCAAATGGAGCAATAATTCAGGTGCCAAAGTTTGCCACTCAGGATTGTCACTTCTGATGATTTGAACTTTGTGGGGCCTCTCTCTTTGGGTGGTGATTACGTGGTTTCTCGTATTCATTGCAACAAGACTGACCCTCGCTCTCAGAAGGTTGCCATTAGTTTACTAGGCTTTGATTTAGATGGTATGTACAACCCCACTCTCAAACCCTGCTGCTCTTGTGTAAAAGAGCCTGTAAGAGTATCTATAAACAGGAAAACAAAATTCCCTCCCTCATCTAAAGAAGGCAGAGATAACTTTTGTGTCTGGAATGGTTGATGATTTATCTTCCCGGTGGTCCCGCAGCCAAGTCCTGATCCATTAATACACGTGTCCATCGTCATTTCCTGGACAAAGTTGGATCTTTACCAGAACTCTCAACTAATTATTTATTTATTCTACAGGAAATCTTATTGTTGGCTGCTTTTTCTGCAGATGCTTACACCATGTACCAGTCTTTGGCAAAGAAGGGCCCAACGGGGAGACCATTTGGTGGCCTACTCATGAGTATTATGTTTTTTGGTCGTCTAGACAGGTTAAGATCAATAGTGAATTCATCTTGGCCATTGCTGTCATCCTAACCATTAATCCCATTAAGTGTGTACTCACTTTGAATATATATGACCCTCCGGGTGCCTCCCCCACATAGATTTTACTGGAACTAGTCACTAATGTATTAATTGAATGGTATGAGGTCAATGCTAGTGAGTGTGTTTTGATGTGCAGTGATTTTAATGCCAGATGCTTTGACAGAAATGTTATTACCCCCTACCCCCATGTTGCAGATAAATCCACAATGCCCTTTAAAAATTCTAGTTCCCAAGGTGTTTGTTGGCTAACATTCTGTGAGGATTGGGAGCAATCAATGTTAAATGGCAGAACAGTGGGTGATATTCCAAGGGGGAGGGGGCAACATGGTCCAATGGTAAATCTTATGCTACCTTGGATTATTGGTTGTCCTCTGGGGTACAGGCCCTTACAGGCATGCTTTTCATGGAGCAATGATGCCTGTGCTCCTGTGCCCAATTTCTGTGAAGTCCTATGGGACTCTACGGGAATGGGGACTTACACGTTTTTCCGCTCTGACATTCCGGGCCGCCGGGACTTGTAATTCCATGGTAGCATCGGGATCTCAGGCGGCAGAACGGTGTTACGAGTTTGGTATCAACCCGCCAGTAGCACCGGCAGGTTACCACTGAACTGATAATAAGGCCCATTGTCTTAAAGAAGGACCCAGAAATGTGGACTTCTGTCTTGGAAATCCTCTTTGACAAGGTTTGCCGGTCCTGTATTATCCCTAAATCCTGGTGCAATGCAATTATGATCCCTGTCATCAAGAAAGGATTGTGGACCTTACCTTCAAACTAACGCCTCCTATTAATGCGTGATGTGAATAGAAGATTTTTGCCTCCTTCACCCTTCGTGCACTCCAGTAATGGGCCTAATCTTCTCACATCCTGGACGATTTTTAAACTGGGTTTCGTCCTGGCTGTTCAACTTCACATAACTTACGTCTTGTCGATTGTTTAAAAAGAAGAGCTATTGGCAGTGGCGAAGCAGGTCTATATGCTTCTTACATTGATTTCCACTCCACCTTTGATAGAGTGCACCAGGGTCGGCTCTGGCACAAGCTTGAGGGGAAGGGCTGCCCCACTTACCTTCTTCAAATTATTAGACGCCTGCATACAGGAACAAAGGTACAGTTTGTTTGGATGGTGCAGGCCATTTTACAGACTGGATTGCTACCACAAGGGGTGTCAAATAAGGTAGTCTTTTGGTACCCCTATTATTCAACCTGTACATGGCAGTTCTCCATCTAAGACTGAGAGCGGCAGCACATTGCCCCCTAAGTTGGGAACGGTCTTGATACCCTCTCAAATGTATGCAGACAACCTGGTCATTTTTTAACATACCGTTTTAGGAATACTAAGATCCCTCAAAGTGTTGTGGCAGTACGCTAGTGCAAATCATCTTGAGATCAATTACACCAAAACCAAAGCAATGATTTATCCTACTCATAACATGTCTAATCTCCCTCGTATGCTAGACCAGAAAGTAATATAATATGCCATAAGCTATACTTACTTGGGGTTGGAAGTAGGAAGCCCTGGCCACTATGAGGAAATGCTCTCTATTAAATCTAGAAGAGCAGGACAGCTGACGGGTCTGTTCTCGAGATGTGCAGGGCGGATGGCGGGGTACAGTATGGCCGGTATCAGAAAGCTCTATGTTCAATGCTTCTGCCTGGCCATATTGTATGGGCTGGAGGCGCTTGTTTTGCCCGATTATGACTGGCTCAATGTTTTGGAAGCGCATGTTGAATCTTCCTCAGGCGCTTCCAATGCATATACTGAGGTTGGAACTCGGATTGACTTCATTGGAGACCATGGCACTGAAGCGTAGAGGCGAGTTATACCTGAAGTCATTCGCTTCTCCTAAATGCAGTGTCTTGGGTGTCCTGGCAGGGTACTATGAGAAGAACACATATTAGAGACTCCTAGGCATGTGCTGACAAGATGCTTGAAACTGGGCAATGTCTGCATGTGTAACCTAGGTGCATTTGTAGGTGTGTATGACGAATTTAAGAGTGAACAGTTCTGGTTCTATTGCCTGAATACGAGATTGCCTTATTTCGAGTCTGAGGCACAGTGGAGAAGTGTTTGAACTCTGAATCAGCATAAACTATATTGTATGATTAAGATTTAAGTTGCATCAATGATGTTGATTATCCTAATTATTTTAAATTTTATATTAACTTGTTTTTAATATTCTACTTTATCATTTTGTATATTGTTTGATTATGTTATATGTGAACAGTTAAATGTGAGCTAAACACATTAAATACACGTTTTTAAAAATTAATGTAATGATTTTCCATCACTCTTCGATTTTGCTTACCCTTCTTGAAGATTTATTAGGACATTTAATGCTATGCCTTCCTAAATAATCATCCAAGCTGCACAAAGCATGTACTCAGTTTAAGTTTACTGTATGAGAGCAATCTTGAGCATACATTGTTTTTATCTAACAAGGCTATGCTTAGAGGAACACCTTGGAGTTATACACCTTTGTGTTGTCTGGATCATACAACCTTCTGTAGGAATGGAAGTGCAAAGCATGTGCCTTTTCACTCGATGCACCATTGAGATTCTAAACCTGAACGTGTGAGACGTCTTCCATTCTTTTTCTCCCTGAAAACTAGTGTTTTCGAGCTCCAAATCTGTACTCACCCTGCATTATTAGATGTATGTCAGGTGAAGATTATTTTTTTTCTGTTATGTTTGCATGCCTTCGTTTAAACCTGTGCCAAAAATTACGACTGTGATTTTCCACATAGATGAGGGAGGGAGACACACTTGTGGTGAATGCTAGTTAAAATAAATACCCAAAGAATTAGAGATTGCAGGTGGACCAATCAGCGGTCCCGATATTACAAACAAATCCTTGTTTGTGTATAAGGTTCAATAGTACTAAGAACACGTGGATAAAAAGAGCCCACGGGATAGAGGAGGACCAGAGAAGACCATTTTTCATTACAGACATTATGGCGTTGGTGAATGCATGCTAAATAGATTTTCCAGGGCGATGCCCTGGGATGTAGTAGTGTACTGGCCAATGACTGTGGGTCAAATTGTGATTGTTTTCGATGCCCCCTGACTAATCTCCAAACACATGTCTGGTGCTGTCTCATATTGGCCAGGAGAATTGTGATACTAAATTGGTCACATGTAGGGGGTAACATGTGAGCGTTGCCTTTTCTTGATAGAGACATTTTATAGTGTATTTGTATTGTGGTTGAAGGATGAGACATGGCCTGGAGTTTTCAAGATTTTCAGGTGAAATGGAGTGTCCTCTGCTGATGTTATGGTGGTGGCGTTGTCACGGGAAGATGCATCTGGGAGGCAGGTGGATAGGAATCTGCCACTCACTTCAATCTGAGTATTCACACATTCTTCTGTACGGCTAATGGCCCAATTAATGAAAAACTCAGGAATTAGATCAGCGAGCGGCACATAAACTACCTACCTTTATAAGAGAGAGGAAAACACTTAAGTCACAGAAACTTTCCGGTGGTCCTCATCCCTTTAGATATATTCACTGCTGTGGATCCCTCCATCTTCAGTTGGCAACTCCAGGGAGCTGTAAGTGTTGGTGGGCAGGTTTCATTTGATTATCCTTTCAATTGGTTGTTGGCCTCCAGGCAAGACTGTTCATCTCACGTATTTCAGGCACGTTTGCCTCCACTCCAAATGTATTTTTGGGAACCATAATGATCTGCCTTATCCTTGTCATTGTTCATGTATAAAATATTAAACTTCAATTATCAAGTGATACTCGCCTTCATTTCAGTTGTTTGTCGGTGACACTAGCCTTTTGAATTCTGTAAAAAGGTCTAGGCAAATGCCTGTGTTATCTCGTTCCACCATAATGACCACACGTGGAAGAGATAACAATCTATTCCAAGAGTGTGCAACCTTTGTCTCTCCAGATGTTTTGGTCTACAACTACCATTAGCCCTTGCCAGCATAGTCTGGACAGCCATAGCTGTCAGACCTCTAATATATGCCTGAAGGCTTCAAAATTGGAAATCTTTATTTGTTGTGCCCACCCTTTTGTTGGGCAGACAAAATGGCCATTCCCCTTTCAGTGCTAAAAGAAGCTTGTAATGTAGAGGTAATAACCGACTTCCAACTGAACTTCCTCCTGTAAAGTTGTACATCAGTCCCACTACTATATCCACCTATTCTACTAGACACGAAACACAAGGTGGCTGTAATGAGAGTCCTTGCTAATGAGAACCATTGCCCGGTCCAAAACTGGATATGGGAACAGTTATATAGTAAATAAGTGAAACATATTTAGCGAAGGGACAGTTAAGGTACATTCTTTCAGTGCACCAAAACCCTTTAAAATTCAGTGAAAATCTTTTGTTGAAGGTGAACTAATCTTACACACTGGAACCCTGGAAATTCAGTGAAAGGAACGTTAGTTGAAGTGACATTAAGGTACTGATATAAAACAACAGAAATTCAGCAGGTGTTGGAAGCTATGCCACCTTACCTATGAGGTCCCTATTCTGCAGCCCCCAAGCACACATATGACATAACTTAGGACATGTTAAAATGTCATCAGCGATTACATCACATGTGAAATCAGGTAGGACACCATCTATGACCTCTTCAACGACCTAACTGGTAAGTACCAGATATGGGGAAACATTTTGGACTGTATTTAAAGATATAATACAAATGCAATTTATTTACCCTTTCTTTTATGAAGGTCCAAAACATTTGTCAAGCATTGTAAATAATGGCAGGATAACTGCCAAAAGTTGGTCTTGCACATAGCAATCTGCAATTTCAGATGCAATTACAGCAGGAGTCTGCAATATTTGGATGTCCTGCAATTTTACATTACAACTTCCATTAGCCCTTCCAAGCATGAGCAATGTGAGTGATCATGATATTTATAGTCCAAAACATGTAGCAAAACGCAGGCTTCAAACACCATCACTAAAACGATTACAACTTTCAACCATTTTGTACATCAGCTACTCTAGTCCTGAGAACCCAGTGTCCTTGAAACATGAAAAGTCTTTTCAACATGGTTGACTGTTACAGCCCACAGCCCTAATCTTTATGATTTGACACAATCAATGCCTACCTTTTTATTTGTTATACTAACAGTAAGTTGCCTGATATTGTCATGGTTCCACACAGATGGAAATTCTGCCATGTTTGGAAGCACTGCCATTGATACACTGCACGTTTTATCCTCACACTTGCTCAGCAGACTAGGGTTCAATCCAAGATGGCGCCCCACTCAAAGGGTATCATCAGAACGGGAGCGCCCACCGCACACCTTGACACAAGTTTGTTCTTTCCATGAGTAAGACGCCAGTTTCCCTTTAGTTTTCTCTCTCTTTCCTTCCTGGAGCACTCCATCATTTTGTTGGGACTATGATGAGGAAAAGTGAGGTGGGAGTAATGTGAGACTGTGATGAGGAAGAGCAATGTGGGAGTAATGGGGGCCTCTGACAAGGAAGAGTGAGGTGGGAGTAATCAGGGACTTTGATTGGGATTCTGGGATGAGGAAGAGGGATGTGGTGGTAAAGACATGATTCCTATTGGGGACTCGGACATGGATGAGGGATGTGGGGTATAGGTATGATTACTATTGGGTACTGTGACGGTGAAGAGGGATGTGGGGGAATAGGTAAGATTACTATTGAGAACCGGGATGAAGAATAGGAATGTAGGATTTAAGGTAGGATTAGTAATGAGGTATCTTGATGTGGAAGAGGGATGAAGGGGTTAAGGTATGATTAGTAATTAGTTATCTTGAAGGGGAAGAGAGATTAAGGGGTTAAGGTAGGATTATTAATTAGGTACTTTAACGAGGAACAGGGATGTTGGGAAATGGATTGATTTTTCCTCATGATGTATGCTGAAGATCGAGACCTTCTATGTTAAATCACGTGACACGCTTATCCAATAAAAACAGGACTAATCTAGGCATACATCAGCACCACTTGGGCTTCAGTTACAGACATTTTTTTAAAACAAATAGCTTGTTAAAGCTTTTTAAAGAAATATGCTCCCCACCCGGCTCTCCTCCCCCAAACTCTAGTAAGGCCCATAACAACCTTGTCCCACATATTTTAAGGTTAATTTAGGAAGCAATTCCTGCAATTGTTTGCATATTAAAACCAAGGATTACTTCCTAAATTAACTAAAAATACTACTCTATCCCCAACTAGCAATCAATGTTATTACCACATCTCAATATATTATAGTTTTGAAGTATTTACTCGTTCCTTTTGCCGCTCGAGATTCAGATCCAGTTGCCAGCGAAATACCCCAAAAAATACACTATCTACAAGCCCAAACCTTCAGAAAGCATCCTTTTTTTACCCTACCCATATGCTCCCCAGCCTCAAAACTACCCTTCTCACAACCCTTATATTATTTTAGGGCAGTTTCTAAAAACAAGTCTTGAATCTGCATACTGGTAGTTTTACAGAAAGAAAAGAATTGGACCCAACACTGCATAATGGGAGCTATAACTACTTTTTGGGGCATAAGAGCACCCTGCTCGATGCCACATTAAAAAAGAAAAACGATGCATTCATGCTAAACCAACAAAGGTTTTCTTTCGAGCGCGTTTGTCCAACTTGTTTTTTATTTAATCTGTCCAGCAATTTTGACTGTGTGCACAATCAGAAATTGGTAATTTTTGTGGAAAAATGAATGGAAAAGTGAAAACGCACCTTTTGTTTGACCCTTTATATCTTTTGAACTATAATACAGATTTACATGAAAGATTCGAGGTTTGGGGAGGCCAGGTCTGACATCTTGTTTTGAAAATCTCAAACTGATCCATCTCAAGGCTCAAAGGTTATAAGACATAGAATATTTGCATTTGCTACGGATGATAGATTTCATCTTAACTATAGGGCTCCTAGAGTCACCCTATAACAGTGATCATCAACCTGTGGGGCTTCCCCCCTATGGGGGCCCAATGGATGGCGAGGGTGTGGGTGCGAGGCTCTTCAAAAAGGGAGGTTGGGGACAGCTTTCAATAGACAAGATGAGTAGATCTTGGGGTCTGGCACCATTTTTGTTTTTACTCAAGGGGGGGAGGCTGAACAACAATATTTTTACTCAAAGGGGCCCAGCATAAACATGTTTGAATACCACTGCCCTATAATGCTCAAGAGATTGATACACCATTCCACTTGCTCAAAAACAGAATGGCCAGATTGACGTTGGGATAGGCCTAAGAGATCAGCCATCCCTATCTGGTTAAACACAGGTCCTTTAAAACCAGCAATGTGATGCCAATCCTTAATCAAGTGCCATGATTGGCTTACCCACAATTTGCTTCATGGAAATCACTAAATACATAAAACAAGTAATAGTGTTTTCATCCAAGAGTAAAATATAACTGAGGACGCATGATGCCCACGTGTTGCTTATGCCATGTGTGCTTTTTGCAGTATGTCTTTGTGAGTACCCTGTGTCCTTCGGGAGTGTTGGCAAAATATACACATTCTGTAGAAAGAATAGATTACATCTCCCTTGCATACACCACTTTTGGCTCAGGTACTTATCGTATTTGAACTATTCACTGGTAAAGGAATACAGAGCGATGCATTCATTGTACAGGTTCACTTAATGGAGTCATGAGGGGAAGCACAGATTAGAAGCCTGGTCCCGCATGAAGGCTAATTCCAGATTCACTGTATCCAGAACAAGCCAGGACTGTTCTGCTTCTCATGGAGCACTGTCAGCTCTTCACAGGCAGTCATTCTAGTGTGCCTCTATCAATATGCCAAGTGGCATGCAGCACAACACAAATTGGAAATAAAACATACGTACATGTGCCCGTGTTCACAGAATATGGTAAAGCTTGAAAGCAAAGATTAACACCCTTTAGAGATTATAAATTATCTTTGAATATGTAATTTCCGATGAAAAAGAGTAAAATGTATTGACCTAAAAATAACTGTAATCACAACAGTCTCTCTTTACCTAGTTGGTGTGGCATTGCCCCGTAAGGGCTGCGCACGCGGCGGCGTGATGTTGCACGTCGCCGCGTGCAGCGTTAATAAACGGGGCGTTCCCGGAAGCCACAGAGCGACCGGGGAGCCCGAAGCCGACAGACGTGTGTGTGTGAGCTCTGTCGGGTTGGGGGCTCACGGGCACGCATGGGGGGGCCAAGGACAAACCCCCAACAGTGGCGACGAGTGATGACGGATGCCCGGGCCCGGCGGTGAAAGACTTCCAGAATTTTTCTTACGATCGGAACGTTCACGGACGTTTCGTTTCATGCCGTGGCTGCGGACCGCACACGCGGCTGGCGGCCATTTTGAACACAAGGCCGCGGAACTTCTCGGAACTCTGGTTCGGGACGAGAAGGTGATCCGGGTCTAATTTTTGGAATTCATGGTTGCTGAGTGCATGACCTGCACGCCCATACCTGATTTGTGTGTTTTCATCATATTTTGGGACTGTTACGTCAAGTGAAAGCCAGGATAAGGACTACTATGGCAGGGCCTGCTTAGTCCAGTCCACCCACATGGCTTAATTTTTGGGACCTCTACATTGCGGTGCATTGCTGCAAGGTGGCAGCAAGGCACTTCCTCGCCCCCTTCATCATCAGGACACTTTTCTTGATCCTCTTCATCATCACAAGGTGGTGGTGGTTGGTGCTCAAGGAAGGGGACACACGTCACCGTCTTCTCCGCTCTACAATTCAAGACCCGTGCTGTGCTTGGCATGGGGGTGCATCCATCTGCATGGTGATGGTGGGAATCTGAGTTGCGGCCCCAGGACTTGTGGTGGGGGTGCCTGTGCGCTCAGTCCCATGTCCGACAGCGACCAGGACGGTGACACCGCGGATCCTGTGGAAGACTCTCAGGACGAAGACCAGGCGGCCCAGCCTGCAGCACCGCAGCCGCTGCCACCGGGGAATCAGGCGCCTGCACCACAGGCACCACTAGGGGCGCAGCCTGCCGCTCCACAAGGGGCTCCCATCATGGCTCAAGTGAGAGCCCAGGCCGCTCTACAACCGATACCAGAATTTGATCCCACGGGCCCCCCGTCTAGCCTGCGGCCCCGATGGAAGAGGTGGGTGGCCCGCCTGGACATGTACTTCAGGGCTGCTCGGGTGGACGATGATGACAGCATGGTGGCCACCATGCTGTACTCGGCGGGAGCCGCGGTTCAGGAGATCTTCGAGTCGCTGACTCCGGTTGACCAGACCTATGGTGAGGCCAAAGCGGCTCTCCTTGCACTCGCCAATGTGGACTTCGAGAGATTTGTAATGCTGTCGGCCAAACAAAAGGATGATGAGACCCTGGACACTTTTTACGGCCGCCTGCGCCGCCTTTCCCAAGGGTGTGCGTGGGGGGACGCGGATGATATGATACGAACAATGCTGATCCAAGCATGCTCCTCCGGCAAACTGAGGAGACAGGTCCTCAGAGAGCCGGGAATCACTCTGCCCCGCATACTGGAACTGGGTCGATGTCACGAAGTGGCCGAGGCACGGGCAAACAAAATGGAGGCGGGATCACGCTCGATCAAGGCCGAAGAGGTGTGCGCTGTGTGGCGGGCGGCAGAGGAACAAGAAGGACTGGTGGAGCCCCCCGTGACAGAGCAGGAAGATCGGGGGAGTCGTGTCAGAAGTGTGGCTATGGCCTCCCCCACCCAACAGAGTGCCCAGCCGCAGGAAGAACATGTGGCCGATGTGGACTGCCGGATCACTTCTCAAGAGTGTGTAAGTCGGCTCTACCTGTCATGGTACCGAGAGGTCCTGCCCGAATCTGGACTCCGCGCCAAACCCGGCCGTCCAACGTGGCCCAGGTAGATCAAGCAGAAGAGGAGACTCAGGCAGAGGAGGCTGAAGAAGAGGAGGAGGAGAACATTTTCTTCGTCTCAAGAATGGGGTCCTGAAAGGCAAAAGCAGGAGGCAGCCAAGGTGCGTGGTGGAGGTGAACCGCTCGCCTGTTCCCATGTTGGTGGACACAGGGGCATCTGTCAACGTAATGGCGAGGGGACATTATGACGCTCTGGACCCGCTACCAAACCTGGCTGTGCCAAGAGCTCGCATATTCGCCTTCGGTGGACTCGAGCCCATACCGCTGGACGGGGCGTTCGTAGCGAAGGTGGAACATGAAGGCTCGACGATCAGGGCTCGATTCTACGTGACCCCTATAAGTAACAACACCCTGCTGAGCTGTGCGGCTGCGGAGGCACTCGGGATAGTGAGTTTTGCGTGCTCAGTATACCTGGAAGATATCAATGATCTACTTGACAAGTACGCAGCCCTGTTCAACGGCATTGGGAGAATGACCGGTGATCCAGTCCGGCTCCACATTGATGACTCAGTACAACCCATTGCTTTGAAACACCGGAGAGTTCCTTTTCATCTGAGGGAGCAGGTCAACAAGGAGCTGGATAACCTGGTGGCCTTGGACATCATCGAGAAAGTGGAAGGCCCAACACCATGGGTGTCCCCCATCGTCGTGGCCAGAAAACCGTAGCAGCCGGACTCAGTTCGTATCTGTGTGGATATGAGGCTGCCCAACAAGGCCATCAAAAGGGAGCGACACCTGACCCCAACCATTGACGACATAATCGCTGAGGTACAAGGGGCCAGATTCTTCTCCAAGCTCGACCTCAGAGCAGGGTATCATCAAGTTGTCCTCCATCCGGAGTCCCGGTATATTACAACATTCACCACTCACCGGGGACTCTACAGGTACAAGAGGTTAAGCTTTGGGGTGTCATTGGCTGCAGAAGTGTTTCAGAACATTATCCGAGGTGCCCTTGCTGATCTTGAAGGGGTACTCAACATCAGTGATGACATTTTGGTGTTTGCCACCACGGAGGTGATCCACCTGAAGCGCCTGGCCAAGACCTTCGAGAGACTGCAGTCACTGGGCCTCACCCTCCATAGGGACAAGTGCGAATTCCTGCGCCCCTCCATAGAATTCTTTGGGTTCGTGTTTAAGGAGGGAGGAGTGTCACCCGACCCGCGGAAAGTTCAGGACATAAAGAGTGCACAGCCCCCGGAATCGGTGTCAGAGGTGAGAAGCTTTCTGGGCATGGTGACCTATTGTAGTCGGTTCATCCAAAACCTGGCTTCAAGGTCTGAGCCGCTCAGAGCTCTTACCAAGAAAGAGACTGCCTGGCACTGGGGTCCACTGGAGCAGTCGGCGTTCGAGGACATCAAGAGCGCCTTAACAGCGGAGGATACCATGGCGTTCTTCGACCCAGCGCTACCCTCGGAGATCGTGGTCGACGCCAGTCCGTTTGGCCTGGGGGCGGTCCTGACCCAAGTGGACCGGGGTGGAAACCTCCGTCCCATAGCATACGCCAGCAAGGCGCTCTCGGAAACGGAACAGCGGTACTCCCAGATCGAGCGGGAGGCCCTGGCGGTCCTGTGGGGATGCAGACATTTTTGCCTCTATGTGCTGGGGCGCCCGGTGACTGTGGTGACTGATCATAAACCCCTGCTCCCGATCCTGGCGGGCTCGTCATCAAAGCCCCCGGCCAGAATTGAGAGATGGATGCTCGCATTGCTTGAGTACGGGGTCACGCTGGTTTACCGGCCAGGCGCCAACAATGCGGCGGACTTCCTCTCCCGGCATCCCGGAGTGCGTGGGGGAGTGGTGGGAGACACCTGCGCAGAAGAGGCGGACGACCATGTCCGGATGGTAGTGGAAGGAGCAACACCAAATGCGCTGCCCCTGTCGGAGCTGGAGGCTGCAGCGGCTGAGGATGGGTGCTTCCAGATACTGAAGCAGTCGATGCAAAGCGGATCCTGGAAGTTTGTCTTGGAGGCTCTCGCCGGGCGGACCCATGAGGCGAAGACCGCCCTTGAACAGCTGTGGAAGGTGAAAGATGAGCTGTCTTTCTCGGCGTCGGGGCTCCTGCTCCGGGGGGATTGCATAGTGGTCCCCCACTCCAAAGTAGGTGATGTGATCGCCTTGGCTCATCATGGCCATCAGGGTGCTGCCAAGACGAAGGCGAGGCTGCAGATGAAGGTCTGGTTCCCGGAGCTGGAGAAAAGGGTCGATGACTTTGTGGCAGCCTGTGTATGGTGTCAGGCAGCCTCCCCGGTGCAGAGGGAACCGGCGATCGAAGCAATGCCTCGAGGGACCAGGCCCTGGGAGGTCGTGCATGCGGACTTTGGGTCCACGTCCGTGGGCACCCACTTTCTGGCCATAGTCAATGAGTACTCCCGGTACCCCGAGGTGGAGTTCGTGGAATCGGTGTCATTCGAGCATGTCGTAGTCGGCGTGGAAAAGATCTTTGCAACCCATGGATTTCCCCTGACGCTATTCTCGGACAATGGGTCGCCATTCCAAAGCGAGCGGTTCTCAGAGTTTCTAGCCAGTTGTGGAGTTCAACATCGGAAGATATCCCCGCTGTGGCCTCGAGCCAACGGCGATGCAGAAAGGCTGATGCGAACGCTGAACAAGACATTTCGGATTGCGCAAGGACAAGGCCAGCCCTTCCAACGGGCATTGTATCAATTCCTGAGAGTGTATCGCACCACCCCACATGCATCCACTGGTGTCGCCCCGGCGGAAGTGTTATTCCGGCGATGCCCCCGGGGTCTACTGCCGGAGGTACAGGAGAGAGAACCCGGGGTGATCAACGACCAGCAGGTTGAGGCCGACCGACTGGCCAGGATCAGCCAAGAGAACTTGCGCCGGGGTCTTCGGCCCCAGCGGCTGGAACCTGGGCATGAGGTGCTTATCCGGAACCGACATCCTCACGGGAAGCTGTCCCTCCCTTACGAACCAGCGCCCCTGGATGTGGTCGCCGTGAAGGGGTCGATGGTGACGGCCTCCGATGGGCGAACGGCTGTCACCGGAAACGTCAGCTTCTTCAAGAAGCTGGGAGACTCGAGAACTGAACCCCCTCTGGACCCGGGTGTCGCTGAGATCCCTGATGATGATGGTCCCCCTCTCGGTGCCCCGGCCTCTCCGAGTCGGGAGGCTGTTGCTGATGGACTGCCGGTGCCGGAGGTGAGCGGGAGGTACCCCCAGAGGGCTGGGCGAGGGAAACCCGCATACCTCAGTGAGTATGTGTTGGGACCGTTGGAGGTTCATCCGGAGGGAAGGGACCCAGGTGGCTGACATTAAAGGGGCCTGGGCTCAGGATGGGCAAGTTGTTTGCTGTGTGATATGGTGTGTTTAACTGATGTTGTAATTGTGTGTCCTCCTGAAAAAGGAGGAGTGTGGCGTTGCCCCGTAAGGGCTGCGCACGCGGCGGCGTGACGTTGCACGTCGCCGCGTGCAGCGTTAATAAACGGGGCGTTCCCGGAAGCCGCAGAGCGACCGGGGAGCCCGAAGCCGACAGACGTGTGTGTGTGAGCTCTGTCGGGTTGGGGGCTCACGGGCACGCATGGGGGGGCCAAGGACAAACCCCCAACAGTAGGTGTCTCTTTCTCTGCACCTTTTGTGCCTGGTTTGTTCATGGACCTTCCCTGTGTGCACTGCACCCTGTCTCTTTGTGGGTGTTTTAGGCACACGTGTGCCCTGCCTACCTTTGGTCCGTCTCCGTGTTCTCACAAGGAACCCCTGAAGATATGAGGTTCTAGAAAGCCTTTGGTGTGATGTCTTTCTTCCCCTGCACCTTCACAGGCACCACATGGCTGTGACTGTGTGTTAAGAGGGTGGGGGTGGCGTGGGGTTCGGGAGTAGAAGGTCCAACCTCTAATAGCATCTCCCTTTTTAATATTTTTCACCCCAGTGGTATCAGTGGTATGTAAGACTTTCACATTCACTCATGGTTTTTCAGAGGTACCAGACTATCATGACATGCTTTCATTTCAATAATATTTCTCTCAGTAGATATCACTTTTGCACTTTGAGGATAATGAAAGGCTTCGAAGGGCACATACTATATTTTACTTTTACTAGATTTTTGCCCTCTTTGCCTTTGAGGTTTAGCGCTCTATCATGATATATTCTCTCGTCTTTTGGTGTTAGCACTTTGTCATGATATATCCCCATTTAATGCTGTCCACGGGTATAGCGCTCACCTGATCATCCGAAGTAGGATACAAGCATGAGGTAAACACACCTGACATAAGCCATAACATGGGGAGATCTGTTATGGTATGATGTACAGGCACATAACAAGGGGGGTCCTGGGAGACTCTCTGCCAGACATGAGTCCTGGTTACAAGAGCCTTACCCAGAGTCTTTAGGTCACTATCTTTCACAGAGAAGCAATATCCCAAACATATAAGTCTTTTTCTTGCTCTGGGGCAGTCCAGCACCGAAATGCTAGGCAATTCTCCTCTGAACAAGAGTACCAACAGCAACCCCAGACATGTGTTTCGGTCTGGTTGAACCTCATCAGTAGGGTGTAGCTGTGCCTCTCTAAGAATAGTGAGCAAGGGGTCCACGTCTGGATTCCCCTAGTAACTTGGGGTGAGACCAAAAGTTACTTGAAATATGCAGATAACAAGGTGGGTCCTGGGAGACTCTCTGCCAGACATGAGTCCTGGTTACAAGAGCCTTACCCAGAGTCCTTAGCTCACTATCTTTCACAGAGAAGAAATATCCCAAACATATCAGTCTTTGTCCTGCCCTGGGGCAGTCCAGCACCGAAATGCTAGGCAATTCTCTTCTGAACAAGAGTACCAACAGCAACCCCAGACACGTGTTTCGTTCTGGTTGAACCTCATCAGTAGGGTGTAGCTGTGCCTCTCTAAGAATAGTGAGCAAGGGGTCCACGTCTGGATTCCCCTAGTAATTTAGGGTGATATCCAAAGTTACTTGAAATATGCAAATAACAAGGGGGGTCCTGGGAGACTCTCTGCCAGACATGAGTCCTGGTTACAAGAGCCTTACACAGAGTCTTTAGCTCACTATCTTTCACAGAGAAGAAATAATCCCAAACATATCAGTCTTTGTCCTGCCCTGGGGCAGTCCAGCACCGAAATGCTGGGCAATTCTCCTCTCAACAAGAGTACCAACAGCAACCCCAGACACGTGTTTCGGTCTGGTTGAACCTCATCAGTAGGGTGTAGCTGTGCCTCTCTAAGAATAGTGAGCGAGGGGTCCACGTCTGGATTGCCCTAGTAACTTAGGGTGAGACCCAAAGTTACTTGAAATATGCAGATAACAAGGGGGGTCCTGGGAGACTCTCTGCCAGACATGAGTCCTGGTTACAAGAGCCTTACCCAGAGTCTTTAGCTCACTATCTTTCACAGAGAAGAAATATCCCAAACATATCAGTCTTTGTCCTGCCCTGGGACAGTCCAGCACCGAATTGCTAGGCAATTCTCCTCTGAACAAGAGTACCAACAGCAACTCCAGACACGTGTTTCGGTCTGGTTGAACCTCATCAGTAGGGTGTAGCTGTGCCTCTCTAAGAATAGTGAGAAAGGGGTCCACGTCTGGATTCCCCTAGTAACTTAGGGTGAGACCCAAAGTTACTTGAAATATGCAGATAACAAGGGGGGTCCTGAGAGACTCTCTGCCAGACATGAGTCCTGGTTACAAGAGCCTTACCCAGAGTCTTTAGCTCACTAACTTTCACAGAGAAGAAATATCCCAAGAATATCAGTCTTTGTCCTGCCCTGGGGCAGTCCAGCACCGAAATGCTAGGCAATTCTCCTCTGAACAAGAGTACCAACAGCAACCCCAGACACGTGTTTCGGTCTGGTTGAACCTCATCAGTAGGGTGTAGCTGTGCCTCTCTAAGAATAGTGAGCAAGGGGTCCACGTCTGGATTCCCCTAGTAACTTAGGGTGAGACCGAAAGTTACTTGAAATATGCAGATAAGAATTTGGGTCCTGGGAGACTCTCTGCCACACATGAGTTCTGGTTAGAAGAGCCTTACCCAGAGTCCTTAGCTCACTATCTTTCACAGAGAAGAAATATCGCAAACATATCAGTCTTTGTCCTGCCCTGGGGCAGTCCAGCACCGAAATGCTAGGCAATTCTCCTCTGAACAAGAATACCAACAGCAACCCTAGACACGTGTTTCGGTCTGGTTGAACCTCATCAATAGGGTGTAGCTGTGCCTCTCTAAGAATAGTGAGCAAGGGGTCCACGTCTGGATTCCCCTAGTAACTTAGGGTGAGACCTAAAGTTACTTGAAATATGCAGATAACAAGGGGGGTCCTGGGAGACTCTCTGTCAGACATGAGTCCTGGTTACAAGAGACTTACCCAGAGTCTTTAGCTCACTATCTTTCACCGAGAAGAAATATCCCAAACATATCAGTCTTTCTCCTGCCCTGGGGCAGTCCAGCTCTGAAATGCTAGGCAATTCTCCTCTGAACAAGAGTACCAACAGCAACCCCAGACAAGTGTTTCGGTCTGGTTGAACCTCATCAGTAGGGTGTAGCTGTGCCTCTCTAAGAATAGTGAGCAAGGGGTCCACGTCTGGATTCCCCTAGTAACTTAGGGTGAGACCCAAAGTTACTTGAAATATGCAGATAACAAGGGGGGTCCTGGGAGACTCTCTGCCAGACATGAGTCCTGGTTACAAGAGCCTTACCCAGAGTCCTTAGCTCACTATCTTTCACAGAGAAGAAATATCCCAAACATATCAGTCTTTGTCCTGCCCTGGGGCAGTCCAGCACCGAAATGCTAGGCAATTCTCTTCTGAACAAGAGTACCAACAGCAACCCCAGACACGTGTTTCGTTCTGGTTGAACCTCATCAGTAGGGTGTAGCTGTGCTTCTCTAAGAATAGTGAGCAAGGGGTCCACATCTGGATTCCCCTAGTAACTTAGGGTGAGACCCAAAGTTACTTGAAATATGCAGATAACAAGGGGGGTCCTGGGAGACTCTCTGCCAGACATGAGTCCTGGTTACAAGAGCCTTACCCAGAGTCTTTAGCTCACTATCTTCAACAAAGAAGAAATATCCCAAACATATCAGTCTTTGTCCTGCCCTGGGGCAGTCCAGCACCGAAATGCTAGGCAATTCTCCTCTGAACAAGAGTACCAACAGCAACCCCAGACACGTGTTTCGGTCTGGTTGAACCTCATCAGTAGGGTGTAGCTGTGCCTCTCTAAGAATAGTGAGCAAGGGGTCCACGTCTGGATTCCCCTAGTAACTTAGGGCGAGACCCAAAGTTACTTGAAATATGCAGATAACAAGGGAGGGTCCTGGAGACTCTCTGCCAGACATGAGTCCTGATTACAAGAGCCTTACCCAGAGTCTTTAGCTCACTATCTTTCACAGAGAAGAAATATCCCAAGCATATCAGTCTTTGTCCTGCCCTGGGGCAGTCCAGCACCGAAATGCTAGGCAATTCTCTTCTGAACAAGAGTACCAACAGCAACCCCAGACACGTGTTTCGGTCTGGTTGAACCTCATCAGTAGGGTGTAGCTGTGTCTCTCTAAGAATAGTGAGCAAGGGGTCCATGTCTGGATTCCCCTAGTAACTTAGGGTGAGACCGAAAGTTACTTGAAATATGCAGATAACAAGGGTGGTCCTGGGAGACTCTCTGCCAGACATGAGTCCTGGTTAGAAGAGCCTTACCCAGAGTCCTTAGCTCACTTTCTTTCACAGATAAGAAATATCCCAAAAATATCCGTCTTTGTCCTGCCCTGGGGCAGTCCAGCACCGAAATGCTAGGCAATTCTCCTCTGAACAAGAATACCAACAGCAACCCTAGACACGTGTTTCGGTCTGGTTGAACCTCATCAGTAGGGTGTAGCTGTGCCTCTCTAAGAATAGTGAGCAAGGGGTCCACGTCTGGATTCCCCTAGCAACTTAGGGTGAGACCCAAAGTTACTTGAAATATGCAGATAACCAGGGGGGTCCTGGGAGACTCTCTTTCAGACATGAGTCCTGGTTACAAGAGCCTTACCCAGAGTCGTTAGCTCACTATCTTTCACAGAGAAGAAATATCCCAAACATATCAGTCTTTGTCCTGCCCTGGGGCAGTCCAGCACTGAAATGCTAGGCAATTCTCCTCTGAACAAGAGTACCAACAGCAACCCCAGACACGTGTTTCGTTCTGGTTGAACCTCATCAGTAGGGTGTAGCTGTGCCTCTCTAAGAATAGTGAGCAAGGGGTCCACGTCTGGATTCCCCTAGTGATTTAGGGTGAGACCCAAAGTTACTTGAAATATGCAGATAACAAGGGGGTCCTGGGAGACTCTCTGCCAGACATGAGTCCTGGTTACAAGAGCCTTATTCAGAGTCTTTAGCTCACTATCTTTCACAGAGAAGAAATATCCCAAACATATCAGTCTTTGTCCTGCCCTGGGGCAGTCCAGCACCGAAAATGCTAGGCAATTCTCCTCTGAACAAGAGTACCAACAGCAACCCCAGACACGTGTTTCGGTCTGGTTGAACCTCATCAGTAGGGTGTAGCTGTGCATCTCTAAGAATAGTGAGCAAGGGGTCCACGTCTGGATTCCCCTAGTAATTTATGGCGAGACCCAAAGTTACTTGAAATATGCAGATAACAAGGGGGGTCCTGGGAGACTCTCTGCCAGACATGAGTCGTAGTTACAAGAGCCTTACCCAGAGTCTTTAGCTCACTATCTTTCACAGAGAAGAAATATCCCAAACATATCAGTCTTTGTCCTGCCCTGGGGCAGTCCAGCACCGAAATGCCTGGCAATTCTCCTCTGAACAAGGGTTCCAACAGCAACTCCAGACACGTGTTTCGGTCTGGTTGAACCTCATCAGTAGGGTGCAGCTGTGCCTCTCTAAGAATAGTGAGAAAGGGGTCCACGTCTGGATTCCCCTAGTAACTTAGGGTGAGACCCAAAGTTACTTGAAATATGCAGATAACAAGGGGGGTCCTGGGAGACTCTCTGCCAGACATGAGTCCTGGTTACAAGAGCCTTACCCAGAGTCTTTAGCTCACTATCTTTCACCGAGAAGAAATATCCCAAGCATATCAGTTTTTGTCCTGCCCTGGGGCAGTCCAGCACCGAAATGCTAGGCAATTCTCCTCTGAACAAGAGTACCAACAGCAACCCCAGACATGTGTTTCGGTCTGGTTGAACCTCATCAGTAGGGTGTAGCTGTGCCTCTCTAAGAATAGTGAGCAAGGGGTCCACGTCTGGATTCCCCTAGTAACTTAGGTTGAGACCGAAAGTTACTTGAAATATGCAGATAACAAGGGGGGTCCTGGGAGACTCTCTGCCAGACATGAGTCCTGGTTAGAAGAGCCTTACCCAGAATCCTTAGCTCACTATCTTTCACAGAGAAGAAATATCCCAAACATATCAGTCTTTGTCCTGCCTTGGGGCAGTCCAGCACCGAAATGCTAGGCAATTCTCCTCTGAACAAGAATACCAACAGCAACCCTAGACACGTGTTTCGGTCTGGTTGAACCTCATCAGTAGGGTGTAGCTGTGCCTCTCTAAGAATAGTGAGCAATGGGTCCATGTCTGGATTCCCCTAGTAACGTAGGGTGAGACCTAAAGTTACTTGAAATATGCAGATAACAAAGGGGGTCCTGGGAGACTCTCTGTCAGACATGAGTCCTGGTTACAAGAGCCTTACCCAGAGTCTTTAGCTCACTATCTTTCACCGAGAAGAAATATCCCAAACATATCAGTCTTTGTCCTGCCCTGGGGCAGTCCAGCACTGAAATGCTAGGCAATTCTCCTCTGAACAAGATTACCAACAGCAACCCCAGACATGTGTTTCGGTCTGGTTGAACCTCATCAGTAGGGTGTAGCTGTGCCTCTCTAAGAATAGTGAGCAAGGGGTCCACATCTGGATTCCCCTAGTAACTTAGGGTGAGACCCAAAGTTACTTGAAATATGCAGATAACAAGGGAGGTCCTGGGAGACTCTCTGCCAGACATGAGTCCTGGTTACAAGAGCCTTACCCAGAGTCCTTAGCTCACTATCTTTCACAGAGAAGAAATATCCCAAACATATCAGTCTTTGTCCTGCCCTGGGGCAGTCCAGCACCAAAATGCTAGGCAATTCTCTTCTGAACAAGAGTACCAACAGCAACCCCAGACACGTGTTTCGTTCTGGTTGAACCTCAACAGTAGGGTGTAGCTGTGCCTCTCTAAGAATAGTGAGCAATGGTCCACGTCTGGATTCCCCTAGTAATTTAGGGTGATATCCAAAGTTACTTGAAATATGCAAATAACAAGGGGGGTCCTGGGAGACTCTCTGCCAGACGTGAGTCCTGGTTACAAGAGCCTTACCCAGAGTCTTTAGCTCACTATCTTTCACAGAGAAGAAATATCCCAAACATATCAGTCTTTGTCCTGCCCTGGGGCAGTCCAGCACCGAATTGCTAGGCAATTCTCCTCTGAACAAGAGTACCAACAGCAACTCCAGACACGTGTTTCGGTCTGGTTGAACCTCATCAGTAGGGTGTAGCTGTGCCTCTCTAAGAATAGTGAGAAAGGGGTCCACGTCTGGATTCCCCTAGTAACTTAGGGTGAGACCCAAAGTTACTTGAAATATGCAGATAACAAGGGGGGTCCTGAGAGACTCTCTGCCAGACATGAGTCCTGGTTACAAGAGCCTTACCCAGAGTCTTTAGCTCACTATCTTTCACAGAGAAGAAATATCCCAAGAATATCAGTCTTTGTCCTGCCCTGGGGCAGTCCAGCACCGAAATGCTAGGCAATTCTCCTCTGAACAAGAGTACCAACAGCAACCTCAGACACGTGTTTCGGTCTGGTTGAACCTCATCAATAGGGTGTAGCTGTGCCTCTCTAAGAATAGTGAGCAAGGGGTCCACGTCTGGATTCCCCTAGTAACTTAGGGTGAGACCGAAAGTTACTTGAAATATGCAGATAAGAAGGGGGGTCCTGGGAGACTCTCTGCCACACATGAGTTCTGGTTAGAAGAGCCTTACCCAGAGTCCTTAGCTCACTATCTTTCACAGAGAAGAAATATCGCAAACATATCAGTCTTTGTCCTGCCCTGGGGCAGTCCAGCACCGAAATGCTAGGCAATTCTCCTCTGAACAAGAATATCAACAGCAACCCTAGACACGTGTTTCGGTCTGGTTGAACCTCATCAGTAGGGTGTAGCTGTGCCTCTCTAAGAATAGTGAGCAAGGGGTCCACGTCTGGATTCCCCTAGTAACTTAGGGTGAGACCTAAAGTTACTTGAAATATGCAGATAACAAGGGGGGTCCTGGGAGACTCTCTGTCAGACATGAGTCCTGGTTACAAGAGACTTACCCAGAGTCTTTAGCTCACTATCTTTCACCGAGAAGAAATATCCCAAACATATCAGTCTTTCTCCTGCCCTGGGGCAGTCCAGCACTGAAATGCTAGGCAATTCTCCTCTGAACAAGAGTACCAACAGCAACCCCAGACAAGTGTTTCGGTCTGGTTGAACCTCATCAGTAGGGTGTAGCTGTGCCTCTCTAAGAATAGTGAGCAAGGGGTCCACGTCTGGATTCCCCTAGTAATTTAGGGTGAGACCCAAAGTTACTTGAAATATGCAGATAAGAAGGGGGGTCCTGGGAGACTCTCTGCCAGACATGAGTCCTGGTTACAAGAGCCTTACCCAGAGTCCTTAGCTCACTATCTTTCACAGAGAAGAAATATCCCAAACATATCAGTCTTTGTCCTGCCCTGGGGCAGTCCAGCACCGAAATGCTAGGCAATTCTCTTCTGAACAAGAGTACCAACAGCAACCCCAGACACGTGTTTCGTTCTGGTTGAACCTCATCAGTAGGGTGTAGCTGTGCCTCTCTAAGAATAGTGAGCAAGGGGTCCACGTCTGGATTCCCCTAGTAACTTAGGGTGAGACCCAAAGTTACTTGAAATATGCAGATAACAAGGGGGGTCCTGGGAGACTCTCTGCCAGACATGAGTCCTGGTTACAAGAGCCTTACCCAGAGTCTTTAGCTCACTATCTTCAACAAAGAAGAAATATCCCAAACATATCAGTCTTTGTCCTGCCCTGGGGCAGTCCAGCACCGAAATGCTAGGCAATTCTCCTCTGAACAAGAGTACCAACAGCAACCCCAGACTCATGTTTCGGTCTGGTTGAACCTCATCAGTAGGGTGTAGCTGTGCCTCTCTAAGAATAGTGAGCAAGGGGTCCACGTCTGGATTCCCCTAGTAACTTAGGGCGAGACCCAAAGTTACTTGAAATATGCAGATAACAAGGGGGGGTCCTGGAGACTCTCTGCCAGACATGAGTCCTGATTACAAGAGCCTTACCCAGAGTCTTTAGCTCACTATCTTTCACAGAGAAGAAATATCCCAAGCATATCAGTCTTTGTCCTGCCCTGGGGCAGTCCAGCACCGAAATGCTAGGCAATTCTCTTCTGAACAAGAGTACCAACAGCAACCCCAGACACGTGTTTCGGTCTGGTTGAACCTCATCAGTAGGGTGTAGCTGTGTCTCTCTAAGAATAGTGAGCAAGGGGTCCACGTCTGGATTCCCCTAGTAACTTAGGGTGAGACCCAAAGTTACTTGAAATATGCAGATAACAAGGGGGGTCCTGGGAGACTCTCTGCCAGACATGAGTCCTGGTTACAAGAGCCTTACCCAGAGTCTTTAGCTCACTATCTTCAACAAAGAAGAAATATCCCAAACATATCAGTCTTTGTCCTGCCCTGGGGCAGTCCAGCACCGAAATGCTAGGCAATTCTCCTCTGAACAAGAGTACCAACAGCAACCCCAGACACGTGTTTCGGTCTGGTTGAACCTCATCAGTAGGGTGTAGCTGTGCCTCTCTAAGAATAGTGAGCAAGGGGTCCACATCTGGATTCCCCTAGTAACTTAGGGTGAGACCCAAAGTTACTTGAAATATGCAGATAACAAGGGGGGTCCTGGGAGACTCTCTGCCAGACATGAGTCCTGGTTACAAGAGCCTTACCCAGAGTCCTTAGCTCACTATCTTTCACAGAGAAGAAATATCCCAAACATATCAGTCTTTGTCCTGCCCTGGGGCAGTCCAGCACCGAAATGCTAGGCAATTCTCTTCTGAACAAGTGTACCAACAGCAACCCCAGACACGTGTTTCGTTCTGGTTGAACCTCATCAGTAGGGTGTAGCTGTGCCTCTCTAAGAATAGTGAGCAAGGGGTCCACGTCTGGATTCCCGTAGTAATTTAGGGTGATATCCAAAGTTACTTGAAATATGCAAATAACAAGGGGGGTCCTGGGAGACTCTCTGCCAGACATGAGTCCTGGTTACAAGAGCCTTACCCAGAGTCTTTAGCTCACTATCTTTCACAGAGAAGAAATAATCCCAAACATATCAGTCTTTGTCCTGCCCTGGGGCAGTCCAGCACCGAAATGCTAGGCAATTCTCCTCTGAACAAGAGTACCAACAGCAACCCCAGACACGTGTTTCGGTCTGGTTGAACCTCATCAGTAGGGTGTAGCTGTGCCTCTCTAAGAATAGTGAGCAAGGGGTCCACGTCTGGATTCCCCTAGTAACTTAGGGTGAGACCGAAAGTTACTTGAAATATGCAGATAAGAAGGGGGGTCCTGGGAGACTCTCTGCCACACATGAGTTCTGGTTAGAAGAGCCTTACCCAGAGTCCTTAGCTCACTATCTTTCACAGAGAAGAAATATCACAAACATATCAGTCTTTGTCCTGCCCTGGGGCAGTCCAGCACCGAAATGCTAGGCAATTCTCCTCTGAACAAGAATACCAACAGCAACCCTAGACACGTGTTTCGGTCTGGTTGAACCTCATCAGTAGGGTGTAGCTGTGCCTCTCTAAGAATAGTGAGCAAGGGGTCCACGTCTGGATTCCCCTAGTAACTTAGGGTGAGACCTAAAGTTACTTGAAATATGCAGATAACAAGGGGGGTCCTGGGAGACTCTCTGTCAGACATGAGTCCTGGTTACAAGAGACTTACCCAGAGTCTTTAGCTCACTATCTTTCACCGAGAAGAAATATCCCAAACATATCAGTCTTTCTCCTGCCCTGGGGCAGTCCAGCACTGAAATGCTAGGCAATTCTCCTCTGAACAAGAGTACCAACAGCAACCCCAGACAAGTGTTTCGGTCTGGTTGAACCTCATCAGTAGGGTGTAGCTGTGCCTCTCTAAGAATAGTGAGCAAGAGGTCCACGTCTGGATTCCCCTAGTAACTTAGGGTGAGACCCAAAGTTACTTGAAATATGCAGATAACAAGGGGGGTCCTGGGAGACTCTCTGCCAGACATGAGTCTGGTTACAAGAGCCTTACCCAGAGTCCTTAGCTCACTATCTTTCACAGAGAAGAAATATCCCAAACATATCAGTCTTTGTCCTGCCCTGGGGCAGTCCAGCACCGAAATGCTACGCAATTCTCTTCTGAACAAGAGTACCAACAGCAACCCCAGACACGTGTTTTGTTCTGGTTGAACCTCATCAGTAGGGTGTAGCTGTGCCTCTCTAAGAATAGTGAGCAAGGGGTCCACGTCTGGATTCCCCTAGTAACTTAGGGTGAGACCCAAAGTTACTTGAAATATGCAGATAACAGGGGGGGTCCTGGGAGACTCTCTGCCAGACATGAGTCCTGGTTACAAGAGCCTTACCCAGAGTCTTTAGCTCACTATCTTCAACAAAGAAGAAATATCCCAAACATATCAGTCTTTGTCCTGCCCTGGGGCAGTCCAGCACCGAAATGCTAGGCAATTCTCCTCTGAACAAGAGTACCAACAGCAACCCCAGACACGTGTTTCGGTCTGGTTGAACCTCATCAGTAGGGTGTAGCTGTGCCTCTCTAAGAATAGTGAGCAAGGGGTCCACGTCTGGATTCCCCTAGTAACTTAGGGCGAGACCCAAAGTTACTTGAAATATGCAGATAACAAGGGGGGGTCCTGGAGACTCTCTGCCAGACATGAGTCCTGATTACAAGAGCCTTACCCAGAGTCTTTAGCTCACTATCTTTCACAGAGAAGAAATATCCCAAGCATATCAGACTTTGTCCTGCCCTGGGGCAGTCCTGCACCGAAATGCTAGGCAATTCTCCTCTGAACAAGCGTACCAACAGCAACCCCAGACACGTGTTTCGGTCTGGTTGAACCTCATCAGTAGGGTGTAGCTGTGTCTCTCTAAGAATAGTGAGCAAGGGGTCCATGTCTGGATTCCCCTAGTAACTTAGGGTGAGACCGAAAGTTACTTGAAATATGCAGATAACAAGGGGGGTCCTGGGAGACTCTCTGCCAGACATGAGTCCTGGTTAGAAGAGCCTTACCCAGAGTCTTTAGCTCACTATCTTTCACAGAGAAGAAATATCCCAAACATATCAGTCTTTGTCTTGCCCTGGGGCAGTCCAGCACTGAAATGCTAGGCAATTCTCCACTGAACAAGAGTACCAACAGCAACCCCAGACACGTGTTTCGGTCTGGTTGAACCTCATCAGTAGGGTGTAGCTGTGCCTCTCTAAGAATAGTGAGCAAGGGGTCCACGTCTGGCTTCCCCTAGTAACTTAGGGTGAGACCCAAAGTTACTTGAAATATGCAGATAACAACGGGGGTCCTGGGAGACTCTCTGCCAGACATGAGTCCTGGTTACAAGAGCCTTACCCAGAGTCTTTAGCTCACTATCTTTCACAGAGAAGAAATATCCCAAACATATCAGTCTTTGTCCTGCCCTGGGGCAGTCCAGCACCGAAATGCTAGGCAATTCTCCTATGAACAAGAGTACCAACAGCAACCCCAGACACGTGTTTCGGTCTGGTTGAACCTCATCAGTAGGGTGTAGCTGTGCCTCTCTAAGAATAGTGAGCAAGGGGTCCACGTCTGGATTCCCCTAGTAACTTAGGGTGAGACCCAAAGTTACTTGAAATATGCAGATAACAAGGGGGTCCATGGAGACTCTCTGCCAGACATGAGTCCTGGTTACAAGAGCCTTACCCAGAGTCTTTAGCTCACTATCTTCAACAAAGAAGAAATATCCCAAACATATCAGTCTTTGTCCTGCCCTGGGGCAGTCCAGCACCGAAATGCTAGGCAATTCTCCTCTGAACAAGAGTACCAACAGCAACCCCAGACTCATGTTTCGGTCTGGTTGAACCTCATCAGTAGGGTGTAGCTGTGCCTCTCTAAGAATAGTGAGCAAGGGGTCCACGTCTGGATTCCCCTAGTAACTTAGGGCGAGACCCAAAGTTACTTGAAATATGCAGATAACAAGGGGGGGTCCTGGAGACTCTCTGCCAGACATGAGTCCTGATTACAAGAGCCTTACCCAGATCTTACTAGGTCTTGTGTGATTCAGATCATGCAAATGTGAGAACGAGACGTGCAAGGGGAAAGGGAGGGGGAGGCCAAGGGACAGGGCAGGGGAAAACAGGGCAGCAATGCCCTGAGTAAGTGCGGCCAGGGCAGCGCGGCTCTGGGTAGTGCAAGGAGAACAAGGGACTGTAGAGTTACAGTCCCTAAGTTCATGGTAGGGGCGGAGGCAGTGCAAGGGTGACTGATCAAGAAAGAGCCTGTTATCCAGTGAGACTCTGAGGGTAACCAAGCAAGCAGCAGGAACAGCAGACAGGTAGTTCAGGTAGGCCAGCAAGGGAGGTTGAGGGAGAAAAGAGAGAAGCATATACATTTTAGTATAATCCAATGTAAAGGTTTTTGTTTATTGACCTGCAAAGAGTGAAGGATGAAAAGCAGAGTCAAGTACACCTGACATGTGACCGACTCTGACCCAGTCACACGTGTCTTTCGTGCCAACAAGCCTTTCATGTATTCACTTATTCATTGGTTTCAAGTCAATGATGCTCCTCTGATAACTTTGAGAATGCTGAAGGGTTGAGTAAAACAATTACATGACACTGATTTTCCGCAGCCAAACGAGAGCATGTAAGGTACTGCACTGACATGTTAAAGTTCTGTAGACACTATTACCCACGTCACTTGAGGTCTCGCTGCAATTGACTGCCCGAGACACCCATGGCACGGGATTGATTGTAACACAGTCTTAACTTCATTTCAGACGTTACAAATCTCCACATTTCAGCATTTTCAATAATGCCCGCAACAAGGTTTTTCCCGCTGACCCCTCTCTCTTTATACACCCATCACCACTTCTGCCCCTCACTGCAGCAGCAGCACTGCCCCTGTCTCTTGACACCCCCTCTCATTCTGCTCTCTCGCCCACATAGCTTCAATGCCTGTGTTCTAACGCACAGAACTTTCCAATACACAATAGCCAAACCCATTGGGTTTGTCCATACTTGATCATCCAATATAGAAAAATCACGAGTTTAGTTTTTTCCTCAAAACATATGAGACTATAAAGTGTGAATGGAAAAGATGACAGGCCGCAGCTATATTATAGACCGATGTGTACTTCTGAGACACAGATGAGAGCGTGTCACTGCAGCCGAGCAGAATACAGTCCACTGTATGTGTGGGGCAAGTCCTGTACCAGCGAGAGTCCACAAGAGATGTGTGAGTGTCTAGTAACGGTGATGGAACAGCACAGGTAGATCCACTTACTTGTTTCTTTAAACGGGGATGAGAAGGACCGTCTTTAACCTGGCTGTCAGGGCTGGATGCGCGCTCGCGACCTTTCCGTGTGAAGCGCGCACATATACAACAATCTCCAAGGAAGTAAGGCGCGCATATTAGACTACAGTGACCACGCCTTTCACACCGATGAATGACAGAGTGCGGGTTACCCATGCTTCACCCTGGGCCGTGTATTTCCTGTTGCTCTGGGACTTTACCACAGTTTCCCTGAAGGGTGTGCATGGTATGCAGTAGAACCGGTCTCACACACCTGATGAATGCTTAGCAGTTTCACAGATGCCACCATCAGGTGCAGTGCAGCGGCTCTTCAAGAAACACGCATACGAATATGCAGCTCCCTTTGGTACAATGTGGGCTACAATGATACCTTCAACCAACACAACTAACACAATGACGTCAACAAACATTCACCGTCACCCGTAACTATCAAATGGTTGCCAAACAATAAAAGCGAGAATAGGTGTCCTTGTAACTTAAATAATAATTGTGTATCTGCTTGTTTCAACATTGTAGATTGTTTTGTCCAGCATAGTCAGCGGTGAAGGATGAGGGGAGTTGTAATCCAAGACATATTAAGGGGCCTTTCATGAGTAACCATTTATTTATGTATTTATTTATTTATGTATACATGAAGGAACAATGCTCTTTTTTATCACAAAAGAGCATGCAATAGATAATAGATCAGATTTGACAGGAAGCAATGAGCTTCTTAAAATGGGGTCACTGGATTTTGACCAGGTTGTGGGGAGGGAGAGTAAATGGAACAGCATAGCTCTCAACCATTTGTGTCGCAAAGGCGGGTGAAATCACCCGATTTTGTTTTTGGCGGGTGAGACGCCCATTGGAATTAATGGGCATGCAGGAAGCTTGGCGGGTGAGTCAGCCCTTTACAAGGCGGGTGACACCCGCCAAAAGCGTGTGCGTTGAGAGCTATGGAACAGTCACCAGTGAGAATACATGTGTGGACATACATAGATAAAGGCCAACTAACATTAGACATGTGTAAGTGTAGATAGGCTGCATGGCAAGCTGTGTTAGGGATTTGACCATGATGTTTGAAGTGGTATAGGTTGTAGGCAGCAGTGGACAGGCCCCTCGGACATTCACCCTAGGGCCGATTGAGATTGAACTTCATATGGGCCGTTTTTTGCTCACATCAGCGGGAGGCGAAAAAATATACACTATTACATCCATCCGTGTGTGTTTAAAGTTACTTCACGTACAACTTCTTTTCCCCAGGCTGCCTGCCTGCAGTGTGGCCAGGTGTCTGCAGTGCTAACTCTCTCTCATGTGGTTTTCTCTCAACTTTATTTAACACGTGAATTGGTAACAAAACAAAAACAGGCTGACACCCACCCTGCCCATTCCTGTGATCTGCACTCCCCTGTCCCCGCCACCAAGGCGCCTTGGTCATCACCAGGCAGCTCAGGAAGCAAGTCCAAGGAACGGTCTCGTTGTCAGGTCTTGCAAGTTTGTGTTACATTTTCATTCACACCCAAGAAGAGCAACATTTCTGCTCATGTGTATGCTGCTGGATGCCAGGTTCTGGCAGGCCGGCATCAGTCGCCGGATCTGCATCTAGTAGCTAATGAGTACAGTCTGCGCGAGACGAAGGAGGCAGGCGGCAACGCGACAGTCGAGCAAAGCAACGAAAAAGAAGGAGGAGGAGGGGATTACTGATTGGAGATAGAACAGGTTACTTTGACCCGAGGTACCTTCATGTTAAAGGCGGGAGGTGTCGGCCTATACAAACAAGATGCCCTTTTTCACTAGTAGTTCGTCTGTGGGGTTAGGAACACCCATTCATTTAATTACTTGAATGCTTTAATGTGTATCCCAGGTAGTTAGGATTGGGTTACATCAGCAGGCAAGCTGCAGCTGTAAAAAAGGGGGGCACACCGACTCAGAATGCGATGGAAAGATGCACCACCACCTTACAATTCAGCTTATTAGTCATGGTGGGCCAGGCAGTGGGTGGCGGGTACGAGACAGAACCATTTTTTATAAGCAAAGGCCTTTAAATAGGCAGACAATTGGGAAGCCTTGCCTTAAGCTGGGAACTAACGTGCACTCCGGTCACAGCAGTTTGTCCTAAGTAATCGGTGTTACATTATATGCAGGTCATCCAGACAGAGACACAACTGCTGCACTGCCTAAGTGCTGTCCTTAACAACATCCACCCCAACACTTTGGGGTGAAGCCAGTGAAAGACAGACCCACACATACTGTGGTTGTGGGCTGGTACAGCCTAGCAGAGAGTGGAATAGGATTCCCTGGGCAGCCAGGCAAATGCAAACTCCACTGGCCACAGCCAGGCACCACCAGCAAGAAGCACACAGGTCCAGCCTTAACCTTGGAGAGCAGTATAACATTGCAGGGGCATGGGGCAGAGGCAGGCACATAGGCAGCACCCATAGTTCAATTCTGCAGACCACTGCCAAGGCAAGGCGAAGTCAATGGGTATTTTATTTTTAGTGTGCCAACTTTAGCACAGTTGAGTTGGAAACTAGAAAGAAAGAAAAAAAAACAGAAGATGTGTCAGCCACTTTTTTCTTTCATTCCACCAGTATAACATTGCAAAATTCGTTTGCTAAAAACTTACTTAACCAGCACCATCACTGCGTTGTGCCATCAAAATAAAGTATAATAGGGTTGCCTTGTTTTATTTAAAAGTGAAATGATTTAAACATTGCTGCTCACAATGACAGGAAGAAA
The DNA here is from genome assembly GCF_040938575.1 of Ambystoma mexicanum. Lineage (NCBI taxonomy): Eukaryota > Metazoa > Chordata > Amphibia > Caudata > Ambystomatidae > Ambystoma > Ambystoma mexicanum. Next base: position 426,399,547 of record NC_090932.1, on the reverse strand, counting down.
AGGAATGAGCAACGGTACAAAAGCAGAGAGGAAAAAAGAGTGGTGGTGAAGGATTAAGATTCATATTGAAGGAAAGATGGAAGGAAAGCTGAGAGCATGGAAACAATGAAGGTAATGAGACAAAGGGGAAGCGAAGCAAGGAAGGGAAGAGGAGGAAGGAGTGAAGGGGAAGTAAGGAAAGGAAGAAAGGAAAATGCAAACTTTTCAGATGACAATAAATAAATAGACCCCGAACAGCTGCTGCCCCCGTGTGTTGGCTGTTTAATAACACAACAGGAAGTACAAACTATCATCATTTCAACATTAATCTACACTTTACATTGTGGCATGGGCACGCATGCAACAGTCTGGATCTCATTATGAGTGTGCCGGTCCGGAAACAACGGTGCCGGTAAGCCTACCGGCACCGTTGTTTCCAGACTGGCACACTACGACTCTGCGGGCGGGTGCCGTTCCGCCCGCCGAGGTCAGACCTGGTGCACTGAACGGCACCCACCCGCAGAGTTTCATGGAAGCACCGGCACCGTTGCTAACGGTGCTGGTGCTTCCGTGGTACCCATTCCCATGGATTCCTATGGAATATGATATGATGATATAATATGGAATTTATAACGCGCCTATTCACAAGTGTTTCAAGGCGCGATGAGGCAAGGAAGGGGAACAAAGGAAGGACAGACAATGATCCTACTAGGCCAAGTGTCATTCAGATCACGCAGGTGCGTGGGAAGTGGGCAGGGACAGTGCAGTACATGGAAATAGATAAAACAATAAGTAAAGTAATGGCCATCATGTGGCAAGTGCATGGGTAAGTGCAGACATCAGGTGTCAAGGACTGGTGGAGGACTGTATGGATACAGAAACAGTCCCCAAGTTCTGGGGTTGCAAGGTAGGCAGTGCAGGTGTGTGACGCTGGCGGGGGAGGGACCTGAGTCCGAAATCAGACGGTGTCAAGGTAGCTGGTGCAGTTCCAGTAACACCCAGGAGTTCAGCAGAGGAGAGGAGAAGAAAAAGCAGAAGCAAAGAGAAAGGTTTTGAGGTGCTTCCGGATCCGGAGATGGTTTTCCTCAAGTTTAAGATAGGCAGGGAGACTATTCCAGACGGAAGCACCAACCGAGGAAAGAGATCTACCACCAACTCGTTGCTTAGAGAAGCGACTGACTCTGAGGGAGTTGGAGGCGGATGAACGCAGAGCTCGGGAAGGAAGATATTTAGGGAGAGAGAGTTGAAGGTATTGAAGCCTTAGGCCCCAGAAGGTCTTGTGGACAATGCAGAGTGTTTTCAACTTAATCCTCGCAGCCACTGCAGAGATTTCAGTCCTGGAGAGATACGATCCCTGGGCTTGAGGCCAAGGACAAGTCTCGCAGCCCAGTTCTGGATAAGTTGCAGAGGGCGGAGACTAGAAGCAGGCAGATTTAGAAAGAGGCTTTTGCAATAGTCCAGCCTAGAGAGAACCAGAGCTCTGGAGACAGTGAGCTTCTGGGGGAAGGAGAGGAAAGGGAGAATACCTCCGAGGAGGCACAGCTGGTAGTGTGACTTCTTAGAGAAGTCAGATGTGTGAGGGCAGAAAGAGAGTGTGGAGTCAAAGATGACCCCAAGGTTTTTAGCCTTGCAGGTGGGAGCAGGAAGAGGGCCAAGAGAGGCAGGCCAGAGAGCTACAGGAAAGGAGGGAGCGGGTGTGCGGATGAGGAGAATCTCAGTCTTACTGTCCCCACTCCATAGTAATGGGGACTTACAAAATTACTGGTGCCTGACTTCCCGGTCTCCGGGGTCGGAATACCCCGGTGTTACTAAGAAGTCAGGCGCTGGTAATTCATTATGGGTCTGGTGGCAACCTGCCAGTTTTATCGGCACGGTTACCGCCAGACCCGTAATGAGGCCCTCTGTCTTTGAACTTCTCTGGACCTAGGCTTGTAAAAGCAGTTTTGTTTCTTCAATATTCTTACCTCGGCCTCGTTCATTCCCTTATTACTCTGGATTTTCAATGTGCGGTTTGCAGCGCTCACTTTACCTGTAGCATTGCTTGCACCTTTAGGGTGTCACTTTGAGCTTTTTAGTATCCAGGCAGCATTCGTATGCATCTCAGTTCAACTCTTCTTACCTCACTGCCTTTTGAGTTATCTATATAATTAGTGCCTTGCTGACAAAGAGCGGTTCAGTGGCTGCAGACATTATAGGGCCTGATTCACAGAACCGTTTTATGATGGCATACTCCCATAGTAAAACGTTCTGTGAATCAGGCCCATAGGGCCCGATTCATGGAATTATTTGCATGGGAAATAGGGGACATAAGTGCCAAACTGCACGCAAATCCGCTTTCAGCAATTCATGGAATCGACTGTGCGGGACTTTCGTGGGACTTGTGTGGAATTTGCGCAGGCCTGGAACATCTGTGCGAGCACCATGCAGAGCATGGGCGTGGCTTGCACAGAGGGCTGGGAAGGGGGCGGAACTCAGAAAATGGGAAGAACATGCAAAAAACGTGGGTGTTTTACAAGAGATGGCACATAATCATGGAAACACCCTTGCAGCCTGTCGGCATAGGAATGGCCACGATCACTAGGCCGCCCAAAGTCAGGCGTAAGTACACTTGCAGTTAGGATTTGCAGGATTAGGATTTGCAGCACGGAAATCGGTTTGCAAGTCAGATTCAGGGGTGCGTGTATGCAACCAGGGTTACGATCTAACTTAGGGGTTTACGTATGCAGTGTTTTCTGGCCCTTTGCATTTTTAAAATGTCACCTCTGTCACTCTGATAGAATCCTAATAACTTTGTCTTGCCCAGTTGCCTTGGTGGACTGGAGGTGGACATCTGTCTGCTTGTAACTGTAGGGTTTGGGTATGATTGTTTGTCTGAAGTGTGCCAAATGTAGTTACTGTCAGATAATGCCATGGATGTGCGCTCACAATGTCTTGGAAAGTTAGCAGTGTGTCAGCAAAAGTTGTCAGGCACCTAATAGGAGTAAGCTGCCAGTGCTAATTCTGCTAGGATGCCAACAATATTTTTGATGTTGGCAGTGGGTGCTATTTGTGTTGGTTATGGATTTGAATGCACTGCTCATCATGCTGTGCCTGTGACAAAAGAGATAACATGACTTACCCGGGTCGAGTAATGCACACATTCTTAGTGGCGCAAAACCGAGATTTGAATTGAGATGAGTCTGCAACGTGAAGTTCACCACAAAGATAAAGGGCCCCATTACACGTTGTGCGCTAAAAATCTCAAATTACCGGCATGGCGCTCTTAACGTGTCCGCCCTCGCAAGAGGGCGCTAATAGCGTACCATTACGAGTACGCAGACACGAGCATAGCGCCATGCCGGTAATGACCCTACCGCCATGCCGCTAAAGTCCCCAAAAAGTCTCTTACCGGCTTCGACGAAAGTGCAGATAGCACCTCCGCCCTCACGCTGCATGCAAATAGCGGTCACCGCAATTAGCGGTGACCATTAAATTGCGGAACCGGAAACAGTGTCATCGCACAGGAACGGGAAAGAGCACGGCGGCCATCTTTAAAAACACAATCCATTGCCATCCTCTGCCCCCTGGACCTGTTCTGAGTAGTTTGCAATATGTAATCCACAGGGACACCCTCCACATGCATAAGGCTGTAAAATAAAACACCGACCGGCAGCGGAAGGAAACATTTACCACAGAGGAGCTATTAATGCTCACCCAGACCCTAGCTGACAATGCCGCCGTGGTCTTTGCCAGCGACATGTGGCGGGAGACACTCATCAAAAAGAAGGCAATCTGTGCTGAGGTCGCCTTGAAAGTCAGTGCTCTGGGCACCACCACCCGCAATGTGCGTGAGTGCAGAAAGAGGTGGGATGATCTCAGACTCCGGGTAAGAAGCATCCTTGCAGAAAACCACAACATTGCCACAGCAGGTGGATCTGGTTCGCCCATAAAACTGAAGGAATGGGAGGAGACCTGCACCAACCTCATTGGAGTAGAATCAATAGAGGGAGTCGGGACAATGGAGCATGGCGTGGCAACCATTTCAGATGGAGGTGAGTGTACACATGAAAGCATGCAATGTGAATCTACTGGTCCCCCCAAATGTAAACCCAGAATCACCTCATGGATGGCCAAACATCCACACATGCATCCAACCCTGGCCATGTCAGTGTCAGACCGAAACACACAGACATGCACACATCACCAGAGACTAGTGCCACACACAACCATGCATGGATGAGCCACTGAACTGACACATCACCTGCATCCTTAACAATGAAGTCCAAATGCCCACAACTGCATCATTGATGTATACTGCATTAAGTACATAGAACCGTAACCAATGCCATCCCCCTTCATGTCCCCGACAGGCTCACATACAGACAGTGAGGATGCTGGCAATGCATCTCAGGCACCCCCTGCGAGTAAGAAAACAAGGGCACAGGACACAGAGGACACCCCCACAACATCAAGGGGCAAAGGTGGAAGGGTCCAGATGCAGAGTGTCAAACATCGGTGGAGCGCCACTGCCAAGACACAAGTTGCCACACCACCAACAACTGCCCCACCTCCGGAGGTGAACCCACCACCACCGATCCCAGCCACGGAGGACCCACCCTCAGCTGCAGCTAGTTCCGCAGGAGAGGCGGCAGCCACTTCACCACTATCAGATGTGGAGGATACAACCGATTTCTACATGGAGATGCACACCCCAACCCCCCCTGGAACTCCTGAGCCATCACCACAGCAGACACCTGGGTCTAATGTCACTGGCGAGGACAACATGGGAGCTTTTAGTAGCCCCCCGGTGGCTTCATCTGTTGACCTGGTTGCATCAGAGGGCACAGCAGCCACACCATCAGAACCCAACACTGCCCTCGACCTGGTCAGCATCAGCCAGCGGCAACAGGAAATAACTGTGCTGGTTGGGCAGCATGTGGAGGAGCCTGCCGTCTCAGGGCAGATATTACGGAGACAGCAAGGCACTCCAGGGAGGGGATGGAGGCCTGTACAGACAGGCTGTGTGGGGATATTGTCCGACTTAGGGAGGTCCTCACACGGATAGCAGACGCAATGGACCGCCACTTCCCACCACCACCACCAGGACAGTCAGCCACTTCCTCATCCGCCAGTTTGAGGCAGACAAGCCCCCTCCGCCGCTCCTCACGCACCACCAGGCGCACGTCTAGGCAGCCTCCCAATGCTGGTGTTGGCAATGGCCAATAGGGAGTGCATGGTCAAGCTTCCGCGTGTATGGCTAGACGGAAACATTGTGGCAGACACATGAGGAACTGTTGTGGGGGGTGGGTGGAAGGGTGTTATGGGACTGTTGGAGGGGTGGGGGGAAGGGTGTTATGGGACTGTTGTGGGGGGTGGGGGGAAGGGTGTTATGGGACTGTTGTGGAGGGTGGGGGGAAGGGTGGTGGGATGTTTGGGGACATGCACATTTTCATCTTTACGTTCCTTAATACACTAGTGTTTGATCAAAACACAGGCTTGGACTTCTTCATTGTGTATGTGTACTTTATTGACGACAGGGTCCATTGTGCGCTTCCAAACAGACACCAGTGCATTACTACCCATATCCATGTGACAGTAAGAAACCATGTTACTCAGAATATTTGGTTGATCAGATGCTGTCTCACAGCACGTCCCTCCTGGCCATCCCCTCTTGCATGACCTGCATCCCCTTCACCTCCATCCTCATCACCATCATCATACTCATCAGGTGCTTCTATTTCAACGTCAGGGGGCAGTGGCACATTCCGTCTGATACACATATTGTGCAGCATGACACATGCCATGGTGATCTTGGCCACCTTCTCATGGCCATACAGGAGAGCGCCACCAGATCTGCTAATGCACCTAAACTGTGTCTTCAAAAGGCCAAAAGTCTGCTCGATCACAATGCGGGTACGGGTATGTGCACAATTGTATTCCTCTTTGTGCCTGTTCTGTGGGTTCCGTACAGGGGTGAGGAGCCACCTCTTCAGGGGATAGCCAGCATCACCTGTATGGGGGGGACGAATGGGGTCCTGTTACTGTTAACCTCAAGAGCGGCATGTTCATATTACACAAATTGACTTTGCATTGTGATCGAAGTACACAATTAACAGTATACATGCAGACGGTCTGTGTGACTGCAATGTGCAAGGTGAGCTCGACCCTGCAAGTAGACATGCCCCATTAATGCCTCCAACAGTAACTGACATGTCCTGGGTGAGGCCAGGTCTTAGGTGTCCCTGGGCCCAGGCAGATCTGGTACCACACAGCTGGTGTACTGCCATTCCAACATTGATGTTGCCATGCTGAGAGGCATCACTTCAGTGGTGCTATAGGTGCGTGGTGCAATGCAATGCAAGGGGTGATCCCTTTGCATGCATTCAAGGGCACATTGCATTATTGATGTTGTGCTGCGCTAATTCTGTATGACTATCTTGACGGCATGTATGACATTTGTGTATTTTGTGGCGTGGAATGTTGTGCAATGTGGATGGATGTTTAATGTTTCTAGACCTGGATTGTCATCTATGTTGTGTAGCTTATACTTGCATGTCCGTTCATCTCAAGTACGTTGCGGCCTTCCCAGATGGACATTGGCGTACATCTGTATGTGCATTTGTCCGACGGACGACAAGCTACACCCATTTCGAGTATGTATATCTCCCCGCCCAATCACACCCAGTTGGAGTAAGTATCTCTGCCCCCCCAATCACACCTAGTTGGAGTAAGTATCTCTCCCCCCCCAATCACACCCAGTTGGAGTAAGTATCTCTGCCCCCCCAATCACACCTAGTTGGAGTATGTATCTCTCCCCTCCCAATCACACCCAGTTGGAGTAAGTATCTCCCCCCTAATCACACCAAGTTGGAGTAAGTATCTCTCGCCCCCAATCACACCCAGTTGGAGTATGTATCTCTCCCCCCCAATCACACCCAATTGGAGTAAGTATCCCCCCCCCCAATCACACTGTCATGTGCTTGCCCTGCTACTCACCAAGTAGATACGAACATTGTCCGGCTTGTCGCTCCATGTAGCGTGGAATAGTTGAGTTCCGCAAGACCATGGAATCATGGGTTGATCTGGGAAATCGGGCACAGCAATGTGTGATTATCTTGTTGGCGTCACATACCATTTGGACACTGATGGAGTGGAATTGCTTCCTGTTTTGGCAGACTACTTCATTGTGATGTGGGACCACCAATTCCACATGGGTACAGTCGATGGCCCCGATGCAACTTGGGATGCCTGGCAGTGACTAGAACCCAACTTTGGTGTTTGCGATCTCCTGGGCAGTCCGTGGCATGAATATGTGTTCAGATGCATGCTTCAGGAGGGCATCGAGTACCTGGGTCAGCGTGCGTGAGAATACTGGTTGTGAGATGCCATGCATCTGCCCCACTGTATGCTGGTAGGTGCCTGTGGCCAGGAAGTGGAGCACAGTCACCACCTTGAGTAGAGGGGGGATGGCAGTTCGGATGTCTATGAGGCTCACAATGTCGTTCTGTATCATGTCCACGATGCTGGTGATGGTATCCCGGTCCAGACGGTACAGGGTGTGTATCTGCTCAGGGGTTAGGAGGAGAATTGCCTAGCATTTTGGTGCTGGACTGCCCCAGGGCAGGACAAAGACTGATATGTTTAGGATATTTCTTCTCTATGAAAGATAGTGAGCTAAAGACTCTGGGTAAGTCTCTCGTAACCAGGACTAATGTCTGGCAGAGGGACTCCCAGCACCCCCCTTGTTAATTTGCATATTTAAGTAACTTTGGGTCTCACCCTAAGTTACTAGGGGAATCCAGACGTGGACCCCTTGCTCACTATTCTTAGAGAGGCACAGATCCACCCTATCGATGAGGTCCAACCAGACCAAAACACGTGTCTGGGGTTTCTCTTGGTACTCTTGTTCAGAGGAGAATTGCCTAGCATTTCGTTGCTGGACTGCCCCAGGGCAGGACAAAGACTGATATGTTTAGGATATTTCTTCTCTGTGAAAGATAGTGAGCTAAAGACTCTGGGTAAGTCTCTCCTAACCAGTAACCAGGACTAATGTCTGGCAGAGGGACTCCCAGGACCCCCCTTGTTAATTTGCATGATGTACAGGCAGGTCATTTATAATGTGCCTGTACACAAGTATTTCTAGGCGTGACAAGACAAGGGAGGGAAGACAGAGGGAGGACAAGACAAATGATCTTACTAGGTCTTGTGTGATTCAGATCATGCAAATGTGAGAACGAGACGTGCAAGGGGAAAGGGAGGGGGAGGCCAAGGGACAGGGCAGGGGAAAACAGGGCAGCAATGCTCTGAGTAAGTGCGGCCAGGGCAGCGCGGCTCTGGGTAGTGCAAGGAGAACAAGGGACTGTAGAGTTACAGTACTTAAGTTCATGGTATGCCCGGAGGCAGTGCAAGGGTGACTGATCAAGAAAGACCCTGTTATCCAGTGAGACTCTGAGGGTAACCAAGCAACCAGCAGGAACAGCAGACAGGTAGTTCAGGTAGGCCAGCAGGGGAGGTTGAGAGAGAAAAGAGAGAAGCATATACATTTTAGTATAATCCAATGTAAAGGTTTTTGTTTATTGACCTGCAAAGAGTGAAGGATGAAAAGCAGAGTCAAGTACACCTGACATGTGACCGACTCTGACCCAGTCCCACGTGTCTTTCGTGCCAACAAGCCTTTCATGTATTCACCTATTCATTGGTTTCATGTCAATGATGCTCCTCTGATAACTTTGAGAATGCTGAAGGGTTGAGTAAAACAATTACATGACACTGTTTTTCCGCAGCCAAACCAGAGCATGTAAGGTACTGCACTGACATGTTAAAGTTCTGTAGACACTATTACCCACGTCACTTGTGGTCTCGCTGCAATTGTGTTCTGAGTCGTGGAATGACTGCCCGAGACACCCATGTCACGGGATTGATTGTAGCTCAGTCTTAACTTCATTTCAGACGTTACAAATCTCCACATTTCAGCATTTTCAATAATGCCTGCAACAAGGTTTTTCCCGCTGACCCCTCTCTCTTTATACAACCATCGCCACTTCTGCCCCTCACTGCAGCACCAGCACTGCCCCTGTCTCTTGACACCCCCTCTCATTCTGCTCTCTCGCCCTCATAGCTTCAATGCCTGTGTTCTAACCCAGAAAACCCTTCCACTACACAATAGCCAAACCCATTGGGTTTGTCCATACTTGATCATCCAATATAGAGAAATCACGAGTTTAGTTTTTTCCTCAAAACATATGAGACTATAAAGTGTGAATGGAAAAGATGACAGGCCGCAGCTATATTATAGACCGATGTGTACTTCTGAGACACAGATGAGAGCGTGTCACTGCAGCCGAGCAGAATACAGTCCACTGTATGTGTGGGGCAAGTTCTGTACCAGCGAGAGTCCACAAGAGATGTGTGAGTGTCTAGTAACGGTGATGGAACAGCACAGGTAGATCCACTTACTTGTTTCTTTAAACGGGGATGAGAAGGACCGTCTTTAACCTGGCTGTCAGGGCTGGATGCGCGCTCGCGACCTTTCCGTGTGAAGCGCGCACATATACAACAATCTCCAAGGAAGTAAGGCGCGCATATTAGACTACAGTGACCACGCCTTTCACACCGATGAATGACAGAGTGCGGGTTACCCATGCTTCACCCTGGGCCGTGTATTTCCTGTTGCTCTGGGACTTTACCACAGTTTCCCTGAAGGGTGTGCATGGTATGCAGTAGAACCGGTCTCACACACCTGATGAATGCTTAGCAGTTTCACAGATGCCACCATCAGGTGCAGTGCAGCGGCTCTTCAAGAAACACGCATACGAATATGCAGCTCCCTTTGGTACAATGTGGGCTACAATGATACCTTCAACCAACACAACTAACACAATGACGTCAACAAACATTCACCGTCACCCGTAACTATCAAATGGTTGCCAAACAATAAAAGCGAGAATAGGTGTCCTTGTAACTTAAATAATAATTGTGTATCTGCTTGTTTCAACATTGTAGATTGTTTTGTCCAGCATAGTCAGCGGTGAAGGATGAGGGGAGTTGTAATCCAAGACATATTAAGGGGCCTTTCATGAGTAACCATTTATTTATGTATTTATTTATTTATGTATACATGAAGGAACAATGCTCTTTTTTATCACAAAAGAGCATGCAATAGATAATAGATCAGATTTGACAGGAAGCAATGAGCTTCTTAAAATGGGGTCACTGGATTTTGACCAGGTTGTGGGGAGGGAGAGTAAATGGAACAGCATAGCTCTCAACCATTTGTGTCGCAAAGGCGGGTGAAATCACCCGATTTTGTTTTTGGCGGGTGAGACGCCCATTGGAATTAATGGGCATGCAGGAAGCTTGGCGGGTGAGTCAGCCCTTTACAAGGCGGGTGACACCCGCCAAAAGCGTGTGCGTTGAGAGCTATGGAACAGTCACCAGTGAGAATACATGTGTGGACATACATAGATAAAGGCCAACTAACATTAGACATGTGTAAGTGTAGATAGGCTGCATGGCAAGCTGTGTTAGGGATTTGACCATGATGTTTGAAGTGGTATAGGTTGTAGGCAGCAGTGGACAGGCCCCTCGGACATTCACCCTAGGGCCGATTGAGATTGAACTTCATATGGGCCGTTTTTTGCTCACATCAGCGGGAGGCGAAAAAATATACACTATTACATCCATCCGTGTGTGTTTAAAGTTACTTCACGTACAACTTCTTTTCCCCAGGCTGCCTGCCTGCAGTGTGGCCAGGTGTCTGCAGTGCTAACTCTCTCTCATGTGGTTTTCTCTCAACTTTATTTAACACGTGAATTGGTAACAAAACAAAAACAGGCTGACACCCACCCTGCCCATTCCTGTGATCTGCACTCCCCTGTCCCCGCCACCAAGGCGCCTTGGTCATCACCAGGCAGCTCAGGAAGCAAGTCCAAGGAACGGTCTCGTTGTCAGGTCTTGCAAGTTTGTGTTACATTTTCATTCACACCCAAGAAGAGCAACATTTCTGCTCATGTGTATGCTGCTGGATGCCAGGTTCTGGCAGGCCGGCATCAGTCGCCGGATCTGCATCTAGTAGCTAATGAGTACAGTCTGCGCGAGACGAAGGAGGCAGGCGGCAACGCGACAGTCGAGCAAAGCAACGAAAAAGAAGGAGGAGGAGGGGATTACTGATTGGAGATAGAACAGGTTACTTTGACCCGAGGTACCTTCATGTTAAAGGCGGGAGGTGTCGGCCTATACAAACAAGATGCCCTTTTTCACTAGTAGTTCGTCTGTGGGGTTAGGAACACCCATTCATTTAATTACTTGAATGCTTTAATGTGTATCCCAGGTAGTTAGGATTGGGTTACATCAGCAGGCAAGCTGCAGCTGTAAAAAAGGGGGGCACACCGACTCAGAATGCGATGGAAAGATGCACCACCACCTTACAATTCAGCTTATTAGTCATGGTGGGCCAGGCAGTGGGTGGCGGGTACGAGACAGAACCATTTTTTATAAGCAAAGGCCTTTAAATAGGCAGACAATTGGGAAGCCTTGCCTTAAGCTGGGAACTAACGTGCACTCCGGTCACAGCAGTTTGTCCTAAGTAATCGGTGTTACATTATATGCAGGTCATCCAGACAGAGACACAACTGCTGCACTGCCTAAGTGCTGTCCTTAACAACATCCACCCCAACACTTTGGGGTGAAGCCAGTGAAAGACAGACCCACACATACTGTGGTTGTGGGCTGGTACAGCCTAGCAGAGAGTGGAATAGGATTCCCTGGGCAGCCAGGCAAATGCAAACTCCACTGGCCACAGCCAGGCACCACCAGCAAGAAGCACACAGGTCCAGCCTTAACCTTGGAGAGCAGTATAACATTGCAGGGGCATGGGGCAGAGGCAGGCACATAGGCAGCACCCATAGTTCAATTCTGCAGACCACTGCCAAGGCAAGGCGAAGTCAATGGGTATTTTATTTTTAGTGTGCCAACTTTAGCACAGTTGAGTTGGAAACTAGAAAGAAAGAAAAAAAAACAGAAGATGTGTCAGCCACTTTTTTCTTTCATTCCACCAGTATAACATTGCAAAATTCGTTTGCTAAAAACTTACTTAACCAGCACCATCACTGCGTTGTGCCATCAAAATAAAGTATAATAGGGTTGCCTTGTTTTATTTAAAAGTGAAATGATTTAAACATTGCTGCTCACAATGACAGGAAGAAAAGGAATGAGCAACGGTACAAAAGCAGAGAGGAAAAAAGAGTGGTGGTGAAGGATTAAGATTCATATTGAAGGAAAGATGGAAGGAAAGCTGAGAGCATGGAAACAATGAAGGTAATGAGACAAAGGGGAAGCGAAGCAAGGAAGGGAAGAGGAGGAAGGAGTGAAGGGGAAGTAAGGAAAGGAAGAAAGGAAAATGCAAACTTTTCAGATGACAATAAATAAATAGACCCCGAACAGCTGCTGCCCCCGTGTGTTGGCTGTTTAATAACACAACAGGAAGTACAAACTATCATCATTTCAACATTAATCTACACTTTACATTGTGGCATGGGCACGCATGCAACAGTCTGGATCTCATTATGAGTGTGCCGGTCCGGAAACAACGGTGCCGGTAAGCCTACCGGCACCGTTGTTTCCAGACTGGCACACTACGACTCTGCGGGCGGGTGCCGTTCCGCCCGCCGAGGTCAGACCTGGTGCACTGAACGGCACCCACCCGCAGAGTTTCATGGAAGCACCGGCACCGTTGCTAACGGTGCTGGTGCTTCCGTGGTACCCATTCCCATGGATTCCTATGGAATATGATATGATGATATAATATGGAATTTATAACGCGCCTATTCACAAGTGTTTCAAGGCGCGATGAGGCAAGGAAGGGGAACAAAGGAAGGACAGACAATGATCCTACTAGGCCAAGTGTCATTCAGATCACGCAGGTGCGTGGGAAGTGGGCAGGGACAGTGCAGTACATGGAAATAGATAAAACAATAAGTAAAGTAATGGCCATCATGTGGCAAGTGCATGGGTAAGTGCAGACATCAGGTGTCAAGGACTGGTGGAGGACTGTATGGATACAGAAACAGTCCCCAAGTTCTGGGGTTGCAAGGTAGGCAGTGCAGGTGTGTGACGCTGGCGGGGGAGGGACCTGAGTCCGAAATCAGACGGTGTCAAGGTAGCTGGTGCAGTTCCAGTAACACCCAGGAGTTCAGCAGAGGAGAGGAGAAGAAAAAGCAGAAGCAAAGAGAAAGGTTTTGAGGTGCTTCCGGATCCGGAGATGGTTTTCCTCAAGTTTAAGATAGGCAGGGAGACTATTCCAGACGGAAGCACCAACCGAGGAAAGAGATCTACCACCAACTCGTTGCTTAGAGAAGCGACTGACTCTGAGGGAGTTGGAGGCGGATGAACGCAGAGCTCGGGAAGGAAGATATTTAGGGAGAGAGAGTTGAAGGTATTGAAGCCTTAGGCCCCAGAAGGTCTTGTGGACAATGCAGAGTGTTTTCAACTTAATCCTCGCAGCCACTGCAGAGATTTCAGTCCTGGAGAGATACGATCCCTGGGCTTGAGGCCAAGGACAAGTCTCGCAGCCCAGTTCTGGATAAGTTGCAGAGGGCGGAGACTAGAAGCAGGCAGATTTAGAAAGAGGCTTTTGCAATAGTCCAGCCTAGAGAGAACCAGAGCTCTGGAGACAGTGAGCTTCTGGGGGAAGGAGAGGAAAGGGAGAATACCTCCGAGGAGGCACAGCTGGTAGTGTGACTTCTTAGAGAAGTCAGATGTGTGAGGGCAGAAAGAGAGTGTGGAGTCAAAGATGACCCCAAGGTTTTTAGCCTTGCAGGTGGGAGCAGGAAGAGGGCCAAGAGAGGCAGGCCAGAGAGCTACAGGAAAGGAGGGAGCGGGTGTGCGGATGAGGAGAATCTCAGTCTTACTGTCCCCACTCCATAGTAATGGGGACTTACAAAATTACTGGTGCCTGACTTCCCGGTCTCCGGGGTCGGAATACCCCGGTGTTACTAAGAAGTCAGGCGCTGGTAATTCATTATGGGTCTGGTGGCAACCTGCCAGTTTTATCGGCACGGTTACCGCCAGACCCGTAATGAGGCCCTCTGTCTTTGAACTTCTCTGGACCTAGGCTTGTAAAAGCAGTTTTGTTTCTTCAATATTCTTACCTCGGCCTCGTTCATTCCCTTATTACTCTGGATTTTCAATGTGCGGTTTGCAGCGCTCACTTTACCTGTAGCATTGCTTGCACCTTTAGGGTGTCACTTTGAGCTTTTTAGTATCCAGGCAGCATTCGTATGCATCTCAGTTCAACTCTTCTTACCTCACTGCCTTTTGAGTTATCTATATAATTAGTGCCTTGCTGACAAAGAGCGGTTCAGTGGCTGCAGACATTATAGGGCCTGATTCACAGAACCGTTTTATGATGGCATACTCCCATAGTAAAACGTTCTGTGAATCAGGCCCATAGGGCCCGATTCATGGAATTATTTGCATGGGAAATAGGGGACATAAGTGCCAAACTGCACGCAAATCCGCTTTCAGCAATTCATGGAATCGACTGTGCGGGACTTTCGTGGGACTTGTGTGGAATTTGCGCAGGCCTGGAACATCTGTGCGAGCACCATGCAGAGCATGGGCGTGGCTTGCACAGAGGGCTGGGAAGGGGGCGGAACTCAGAAAATGGGAAGAACATGCAAAAAACGTGGGTGTTTTACAAGAGATGGCACATAATCATGGAAACACCCTTGCAGCCTGTCGGCATAGGAATGGCCACGATCACTAGGCCGCCCAAAGTCAGGCGTAAGTACACTTGCAGTTAGGATTTGCAGGATTAGGATTTGCAGCACGGAAATCGGTTTGCAAGTCAGATTCAGGGGTGCGTGTATGCAACCAGGGTTACGATCTAACTTAGGGGTTTACGTATGCAGTGTTTTCTGGCCCTTTGCATTTTTAAAATGTCACCTCTGTCACTCTGATAGAATCCTAATAACTTTGTCTTGCCCAGTTGCCTTGGTGGACTGGAGGTGGACATCTGTCTGCTTGTAACTGTAGGGTTTGGGTATGATTGTTTGTCTGAAGTGTGCCAAATGTAGTTACTGTCAGATAATGCCATGGATGTGCGCTCACAATGTCTTGGAAAGTTAGCAGTGTGTCAGCAAAAGTTGTCAGGCACCTAATAGGAGTAAGCTGCCAGTGCTAATTCTGCTAGGATGCCAACAATATTTTTGATGTTGGCAGTGGGTGCTATTTGTGTTGGTTATGGATTTGAATGCACTGCTCATCATGCTGTGCCTGTGACAAAAGAGATAACATGACTTACCCGGGTCGAGTAATGCACACATTCTTAGTGGCGCAAAACCGAGATTTGAATTGAGATGAGTCTGCAACGTGAAGTTCACCACAAAGATAAAGGGCCCCATTACACGTTGTGCGCTAAAAATCTCAAATTACCGGCATGGCGCTCTTAACGTGTCCGCCCTCGCAAGAGGGCGCTAATAGCGTACCATTACGAGTACGCAGACACGAGCATAGCGCCATGCCGGTAATGACCCTACCGCCATGCCGCTAAAGTCCCCAAAAAGTCTCTTACCGGCTTCGACGAAAGTGCAGATAGCACCTCCGCCCTCACGCTGCATGCAAATAGCGGTCACCGCAATTAGCGGTGACCATTAAATTGCGGAACCGGAAACAGTGTCATCGCACAGGAACGGGAAAGAGCACGGCGGCCATCTTTAAAAACACAATCCATTGCCATCCTCTGCCCCCTGGACCTGTTCTGAGTAGTTTGCAATATGTAATCCACAGGGACACCCTCCACATGCATAAGGCTGTAAAATAAAACACCGACCGGCAGCGGAAGGAAACATTTACCACAGAGGAGCTATTAATGCTCACCCAGACCCTAGCTGACAATGCCGCCGTGGTCTTTGCCAGCGACATGTGGCGGGAGACACTCATCAAAAAGAAGGCAATCTGTGCTGAGGTCGCCTTGAAAGTCAGTGCTCTGGGCACCACCACCCGCAATGTGCGTGAGTGCAGAAAGAGGTGGGATGATCTCAGACTCCGGGTAAGAAGCATCCTTGCAGAAAACCACAACATTGCCACAGCAGGTGGATCTGGTTCGCCCATAAAACTGAAGGAATGGGAGGAGACCTGCACCAACCTCATTGGAGTAGAATCAATAGAGGGAGTCGGGACAATGGAGCATGGCGTGGCAACCATTTCAGATGGAGGTGAGTGTACACATGAAAGCATGCAATGTGAATCTACTGGTCCCCCCAAATGTAAACCCAGAATCACCTCATGGATGGCCAAACATCCACACATGCATCCAACCCTGGCCATGTCAGTGTCAGACCGAAACACACAGACATGCACACATCACCAGAGACTAGTGCCACACACAACCATGCATGGATGAGCCACTGAACTGACACATCACCTGCATCCTTAACAATGAAGTCCAAATGCCCACAACTGCATCATTGATGTATACTGCATTAAGTACATAGAACCGTAACCAATGCCATCCCCCTTCATGTCCCCGACAGGCTCACATACAGACAGTGAGGATGCTGGCAATGCATCTCAGGCACCCCCTGCGAGTAAGAAAACAAGGGCACAGGACACAGAGGACACCCCCACAACATCAAGGGGCAAAGGTGGAAGGGTCCAGATGCAGAGTGTCAAACATCGGTGGAGCGCCACTGCCAAGACACAAGTTGCCACACCACCAACAACTGCCCCACCTCCGGAGGTGAACCCACCACCACCGATCCCAGCCACGGAGGACCCACCCTCAGCTGCAGCTAGTTCCGCAGGAGAGGCGGCAGCCACTTCACCACTATCAGATGTGGAGGATACAACCGATTTCTACATGGAGATGCACACCCCAACCCCCCCTGGAACTCCTGAGCCATCACCACAGCAGACACCTGGGTCTAATGTCACTGGCGAGGACAACATGGGAGCTTTTAGTAGCCCCCCGGTGGCTTCATCTGTTGACCTGGTTGCATCAGAGGGCACAGCAGCCACACCATCAGAACCCAACACTGCCCTCGACCTGGTCAGCATCAGCCAGCGGCAACAGGAAATAACTGTGCTGGTTGGGCAGCATGTGGAGGAGCCTGCCGTCTCAGGGCAGATATTACGGAGACAGCAAGGCACTCCAGGGAGGGGATGGAGGCCTGTACAGACAGGCTGTGTGGGGATATTGTCCGACTTAGGGAGGTCCTCACACGGATAGCAGACGCAATGGACCGCCACTTCCCACCACCACCACCAGGACAGTCAGCCACTTCCTCATCCGCCAGTTTGAGGCAGACAAGCCCCCTCCGCCGCTCCTCACGCACCACCAGGCGCACGTCTAGGCAGCCTCCCAATGCTGGTGTTGGCAATGGCCAATAGGGAGTGCATGGTCAAGCTTCCGCGTGTATGGCTAGACGGAAACATTGTGGCAGACACATGAGGAACTGTTGTGGGGGGTGGGTGGAAGGGTGTTATGGGACTGTTGGAGGGGTGGGGGGAAGGGTGTTATGGGACTGTTGTGGGGGGTGGGGGGAAGGGTGTTATGGGACTGTTGTGGAGGGTGGGGGGAAGGGTGGTGGGATGTTTGGGGACATGCACATTTTCATCTTTACGTTCCTTAATACACTAGTGTTTGATCAAAACACAGGCTTGGACTTCTTCATTGTGTATGTGTACTTTATTGACGACAGGGTCCATTGTGCGCTTCCAAACAGACACCAGTGCATTACTACCCATATCCATGTGACAGTAAGAAACCATGTTACTCAGAATATTTGGTTGATCAGATGCTGTCTCACAGCACGTCCCTCCTGGCCATCCCCTCTTGCATGACCTGCATCCCCTTCACCTCCATCCTCATCACCATCATCATACTCATCAGGTGCTTCTATTTCAACGTCAGGGGGCAGTGGCACATTCCGTCTGATACACATATTGTGCAGCATGACACATGCCATGGTGATCTTGGCCACCTTCTCATGGCCATACAGGAGAGCGCCACCAGATCTGCTAATGCACCTAAACTGTGTCTTCAAAAGGCCAAAAGTCTGCTCGATCACAATGCGGGTACGGGTATGTGCACAATTGTATTCCTCTTTGTGCCTGTTCTGTGGGTTCCGTACAGGGGTGAGGAGCCACCTCTTCAGGGGATAGCCAGCATCACCTGTATGGGGGGGACGAAAGGGGTCCTGTTACTGTTAACCTCAAGAGCGGCATGTTCATATTACACAAATTGACTTTGCATTGTGATCGAAGTACACAATTAACAGTATACATGCAGACGGTCTGTGTGACTGCAATGTGCAAGGTGAGCTCGACCCTGCAAGTAGACATGCCCCATTAATGCCTCCAACAGTAACTGACATGTCCTGGGTGAGGCCAGGTCTTAGGTGTCCCTGGGCCCAGGCAGATCTGGTACCACACAGCTGGTGTACTGCCATTCCAACATTGATGTTGCCATGCTGAGAGGCATCACTTCAGTGGTGCTATAGGTGCGTGGTGCAATGCAATGCAAGGGGTGATCCCTTTGCATGCATTCAAGGGCACATTGCATTATTGATGTTGTGCTGCGCTAATTCTGTATGACTATCTTGACGGCATGTATGACATTTGTGTATTTTGTGGCGTGGAATGTTGTGCAATGTGGATGGATGTTTAATGTTTCTAGACCTGGATTGTCATCTATGTTGTGTAGCTTATACTTGCATGTCCGTTCATCTCAAGTACGTTGCGGCCTTCCCAGATGGACATTGGCGTACATCTGTATGTGCATTTGTCCGACGGACGACAAGCTACACCCATTTCGAGTATGTATATCTCCCCGCCCAATCACACCCAGTTGGAGTAAGTATCTCTGCCCCCCCAATCACACCTAGTTGGAGTAAGTATCTCTCCCCCCCCAATCACACCCAGTTGGAGTAAGTATCTCTGCCCCCCCAATCACACCTAGTTGGAGTATGTATCTCTCCCCTCCCAATCACACCCAGTTGGAGTAAGTATCTCCCCCCTAATCACACCAAGTTGGAGTAAGTATCTCTCGCCCCCAGTCACACCCAGTTGGAGTATGTATCTCTCCCCCCCAATCACACCCAATTGGAGTAAGTATCCCCCCCCCCAATCACACTGTCATGTGCTTGCCCTGCTACTCACCAAGTAGATACGAACATTGTCCGGCTTGTCGCTCCATGTAGCGTGGAATAGTTGAGTTCCGCAAGACCATGGAATCATGGGTTGATCTGGGAAATCGGGCACAGCAATGTGTGATTATCTTGTTGGCGTCACATACCATTTGGACACTGATGGAGTGGAATTGCTTCCTGTTTTGGCAGACTACTTCATTGTGATGTGGGACCACCAATTCCACATGGGTACAGTCGATGGCCCCGATGCAACTTGGGATGCCTGGCAGTGACTAGAACCCAACTTTGGTGTTTGCGATCTCCTGGGCAGTCCGTGGCATGAATATGTGTTCAGATGCATGCTTCAGGAGGGCATCGAGTACCTGGGTCAGCGTGCGTGAGAATACTGGTTGTGAGATGCCATGCATCTGCCCCACTGTATGCTGGTAGGTGCCTGTGGCCAGGAAGTGGAGCACAGTCACCACCTTGAGTAGAGGGGGGATGGCAGTTCGGATGTCTATGAGGCTCACAATGTCGTTCTGTATCATGTCCACGATGCTGGTGATGGTATCCCGGTCCAGACGGTACAGGGTGTGTATCTGCTCAGGGGTTAGGAGGAGAATTGCCTAGCATTTTGGTGCTGGACTGCCCCAGGGCAGGACAAAGACTGATATGTTTAGGATATTTCTTCTCTATGAAAGATAGTGAGCTAAAGACTCTGGGTAAGTCTCTCGTAACCAGGACTAATGTCTGGCAGAGGGACTCCCAGCACCCCCCTTGTTAATTTGCATATTTAAGTAACTTTGGGTCTCACCCTAAGTTACTAGGGGAATCCAGACGTGGACCCCTTGCTCACTATTCTTAGAGAGGCACAGATCCACCCTATCGATGAGGTCCAACCAGACCAAAACACGTGTCTGGGGTTTCTCTTGGTACTCTTGTTCAGAGGAGAATTGCCTAGCATTTCGTTGCTGGACTGCCCCAGGGCAGGACAAAGACTGATATGTTTAGGATATTTCTTCTCTGTGAAAGATAGTGAGCTAAAGACTCTGGGTAAGTCTCTCCTAACCAGTAACCAGGACTAATGTCTGGCAGAGGGACTCCCAGGACCCCCCTTGTTAATTTGCATGATGTACAGGCAGGTCATTTATAATGTGCCTGTACACAAGTATTTCTAGGCGTGACAAGACAAGGGAGGGAAGACAGAGGGAGGACAAGACAAATGATCTTACTAGGTCTTGTGTGATTCAGATCATGCAAATGTGAGAACGAGACGTGCAAGGGGAAAGGGAGGGGGAGGCCAAGGGACAGGGCAGGGGAAAACAGGGCAGCAATGCTCTGAGTAAGTGCGGCCAGGGCAGCGCGGCTCTGGGTAGTGCAAGGAGAACAAGGGACTGTAGAGTTACAGTACTTAAGTTCATGGTATGCCCGGAGGCAGTGCAAGGGTGACTGATCAAGAAAGACCCTGTTATCCAGTGAGACTCTGAGGGTAACCAAGCAACCAGCAGGAACAGCAGACAGGTAGTTCAGGTAGGCCAGCAGGGGAGGTTGAGAGAGAAAAGAGAGAAGCATATACATTTTAGTATAATCCAATGTAAAGGTTTTTGTTTATTGACCTGCAAAGAGTGAAGGATGAAAAGCAGAGTCAAGTACACCTGACATGTGACCGACTCTGACCCAGTCCCACGTGTCTTTCGTGCCAACAAGCCTTTCATGTATTCACCTATTCATTGGTTTCATGTCAATGATGCTCCTCTGATAACTTTGAGAATGCTGAAGGGTTGAGTAAAACAATTACATGACACTGTTTTTCCGCAGCCAAACCAGAGCATGTAAGGTACTGCACTGACATGTTAAAGTTCTGTAGACACTATTACCCACGTCACTTGTGGTCTCGCTGCAATTGTGTTCTGAGTCGTGGAATGACTGCCCGAGACACCCATGTCACGGGATTGATTGTAGCTCAGTCTTAACTTCATTTCAGACGTTACAAATCTCCACATTTCAGCATTTTCAATAATGCCTGCAACAAGGTT